>NC_134402.1:101004783-101655854 GCF_038048845.1 Mixophyes fleayi | reverse complement strand
GAGGTCTATTTGTTAAATGTGAATATTAATTATTTAATGGCAGTGGTGGTTTTGGGAAATAGGTATATTTATTAAACATGACAAAAAGACAGTTGTCAGTGTTTATCCTTTACACTGCATATCTGTGTGTGTCTAGCAAAATGAAAACATGAGGTATTAGTTCATATTTTGATCAAAACATTTAAGCCTGCATCCCAGCATCAAGGGCACCTCATTATATGCAGGTCCTACACTGACATATATGCTTTAAAAACCATTAAAATGCAGTTAAAATCAGATGCACTCACCTCCCAGGTATAGGGGTTTACATCTAGCAAGGGCTGGCTTGTGAGCCACACCCAAATGTGCCTTAAATAGGCTTAATGGACAGCTGCTATGACAAAAAGGCAATATTTTGAAACAAAACCAGAGAAAAAGAGAAAAATTAAACATAAATGCTATTAATTTATTGCCATTGTGGGAGGTGGTCTCTACTGTAATTTGGGTGGGAGGTAGGCTATTAATTTAATGGTGGACTACAGGTTGGAGACAATTATTTAATGGTGCTATTAATTTGTTTGTGGGATAATGGTGGTGCTATTTAATTTAATAGTGGGGCCTATTAATTTAAGGTTAGGTGATGGGACCTTTATTTTGGTGCTGAGTTTGGGGAGGAGAACATTTATTATTATTTATTAAATTTAAATATGAATTATTTAATGTCGGAGATGGTTGTGGGAAATGGTTATATTAATTAAACGTAAATGCTATTAATTATTGCTGGGACTGTTTGGAGGGAGGGAAATAGGTTAATTTATTAAAAGGGAATACAATTAATGTCAAGGCTGGTTGAAGAGAAATATTATTATTATCCTTTATTTATTAGGCACCACAAGAGTTCTGCAGCGCCGTACACAGCACAAACAGTAGACTATACAGGGTGAAACATTACTGAACAATAAACAAAAAATACCAAAACTTCAGAAACTCCAGCCAGGCTAATGCAGTAAGGATGGAGCAGAAGAACAGGTATGGAGACAGGAGGGAAGAGGGTCCTGCTCAAACAAGCTTACATCCTAAGGGAGGGTAAACAAAACTCAAGCACAAAGGGAGCCAGTTGAATTATGTGGGGAGAGAACAGAGGGCCCGGGAGGAGAGAGGGGAGAATGAGCGGAGGAGATGATGGGGTTAGGTGGAAGGTTGGTAGGCTTTGAGGAACAGGTGAGTTTTAAGTGCCCGTTTGAAGGAGCATAGATTTGGAGCAAGACAGATGGAGCGAGGGAGGTCGTTCCAGTGAAGGGGGGCTGCACGGGAGAAGTCTTGTATTCTGGAGTGGGAAGAGGTGATCAGAGTGGAGAAGAGGCGACGGTCATTGACCGAGCGCAGGGAGAGGGCAGGAGTGTGAATGGAGAGGAGGTTAGAGATATAGGGGGCAGACGACTGGGAGAGAGCCTTGTAAGTGAGGGTCAGGAGTTTGAAAAGGATTCTCTAGAAAAAGATATAATTATCAAATGTGAATACTATTATTTTAATGTTGGGGATGGAGGGATGCTTAATTATTAAATGTGGTGCATTTGATTAAATGCCAGAGCTCGAATTTTCTACATTTCATGAACCCATTTTTTTTCCAAATAGGGCCCCCAACATTCCAGGATGCAGACAAGCGGCAACTGAGCAAAAGACACCAGCAGCCACAGGTAGGGAAAGTGACATGAACAAGTAGGAGAGAGCAGTACAGTCAGCCAACTGTATTTTTCTATACTGGCAGTTTCTCTGCACCATCTTATTAATGAGTACAAATATGTATATTGTTACAGATTTGCTACTGCTAAATTTAGTTGTTTACTTTGCCCTACTTTCTATGTATTAATGAAAGTGTACCAATCACTCGTATGCAGAGGAGGCATCCATTATGTGGGTGAACCAATATTCTACCTCCCAACTGTCCCAATTTCAGGGGCTCTGTCCCACCCGGGGCCATGTTTGTCCCATGGGTGGGACTGTTGTGGGAAGGGTGGTATGTATTGGGCAGTCTAGCACTTTACAGTGCTAGGCAGCGCTCTGGGGGCATAGTCAACTTTGTACTAATCCCACCTCCTTTTATGTTGGCCTTGCCCACAGATGATTTGGTGCCACCCACATGAGACCACTTCCAGAATTATTTCCAGGGCCACTTAAAGTTCCCAATCCGCCCCTGATTGTGACTATGAAACCAGGATGTGAGCGGGGTCCGGCCGTGTCACTCTTCCCATTAATGTACACAGAAGGCAAATATTTTAGTTACAGAACTGAAGGCCAAATAGGGTTTCACTGCACAGGCCCATGTGTATACTAGGAAAAGCATCACAGACCCAACCCCAAACTTTGCTATGGGGCCCATTGTTGCAGTGTTAGCCCAATGACTGAGATGTCAGGGACGTAGAAGCCACACATCCCTGACGTGTGCACATGCAGTGAATCTCAAGACAGGCAAGTGAAATAAAGACATTGTGGTCACTCATTTCCCAGAGTCAGTCACCAGAAGCATTGATGCTAATGCTGCCATAACATCTTATATTTTCTGCATTTACAATTCATGTATCATTAATGGCAGATTACCAAATGCGCTCAGGTTTTCCATTAAGTATTACATTGTACTGGAGATGTATGGTAAATGTTCCATCAAGAAGAGCAAAGGAAAGCTGGAGGGAGAGCAAGGAGATTATATTGGATACATATGTGCACTGCAACCTGACACAAAACCTCTGGGCAAAGGAAAAATTCCTCCTCTGTCATGTAGAATACAAAAGGCTGTGGGACATAATGCTGTAGTGCAGAAATCAATATACATAAACATTATACCAAACAAATTACCTTTTTACATCCTCACTTGTTGGCACATCTGAAAATAAAAAATAAACTTTTTATTTATAATCAGAAAAAGGGAATTCTTAAGATTTTGCAATAACCTGTAGCTAGGTGCTCTAAGTCAGAACTATAACCAGACCTAGGGTATAACAATAGCGGGTACAGCGGTTACAGGACCTAGAGGTGAGGGTGCCCAGCAATGCTGGATTCTGCCCCCCTTCGAGGGCCCTACTCTGTTTACAAAAGAGTGGAGACATCTTCAGACCGCACAAGCTCAAAAGAAGCCGGTAGGTGTGAATGGTATCACAAGGACCCTACCCAAATTGCTTCAAGGGGGTAGTCCATCACTGTTAATTATGGAGCAGTGCATCACTGTTAATAAATTAATGATATTTCATCCTCCAAGGTCATGCACCTTTAACCTACAGCTTCTTGGATATGAGTGCAAGAATATAAATATAAAATAAAAGGGAAAAAGTAAATATAAATGAACACTCTGAACAGTGTGTCCTCATACATGTACCTTGATGTTCTGTGCAGTCCTGAATGTCACAGTCTGTAAGAAGTAAAGTGATAACATGAAATATAAAGTAGCATACAATATTATAATTTCATTTTATTTTTTTAAAATGTCTTTTTATTGTGTTAGATCAAAGCAATAATACCGTTGACATAGGATACAAAGAGAAAGAAAAAATAAAGACATAAATATAATAAAATATAACATGGATAATCGCTAACATTAGATTACTCAATGATTTAATGATTTAATCAAAGTGATAATAGTCCCATATCTGATAATGTCACTGCCTCTGCTTTCCACCTACACCAGGGGTAGGCAACCTGTGGCTCTCCAGGTGTTGTGAAACTACAAATCCCAGCATGCCTTGCCACCTATCTGCTAGTTATCTACTGGCAAAGCATTCTGGGACTTGTAGTTTCACAACACCTGGAGAGCCGCAGGTTGCCTACCCCTGACCTACACTATATGGATAAGAGTATCTGGCCACACCTGTTACATATTGAATTGAGGCGTCTCAATCAGACCCGTTGCCAGAGGTGTATAAAATCAAGCACCTAGTCATGCAGTCTCCATTTACGAATATTTGTGATACAAAATGGGTCGTTCTGAAGAGCTCAGTGACTTCAAGCAATAAGATGGTTCGTGAAATTTCATCCCTGCTGAATATTCCACGGTCAACTGTAAGTGATATTATTAGAAAGTGGAAGCATTTAGGAACAACTGCAACTCAGTCACGAAGCAGAAGGCCATGTAAAATCACAGAGCAGGGTCAACGGCTGCCAAGGCGCATGGTTCATAAAAGTCGCCAACGCTCTGCTGATTCCATAGATGAAGAGTTCCGAACTTCCACTGGTATTAATGTAAGCACAAAAACTGTGCAGAGGGAGCTTAATGGAATGGGTTTCCATGGCCGAGCATCTGCATACAAGCCTCACATCACCAAGATCAATGCCAAGCGTCAGATGAAGTCTGAGTGTGGCAGGTGTGACAAAATGCCCGCTGAAACCACATTTTGTTGTTTTATACTTTCATGTGTGTAGTACTTTAAATGCTTTTAGTAAACATGGCAGAGTCAAGGCAATGCCAATATATCTTGCCAGGGTGTTGTCTCAGTGCCTCACTGCGCAGATAATCTCCTAGTCAATGGTAAGTGAAATATAAAAAGCAAAAGTAAAAAGCAGTTGTGTGTCAAATGTACATCCACAACTAACCAAAAATATTTAGAATGTGTGTGTGCCCACAGAGGAGAGCAATAATTATATCCAGTCCATAATTCCTGTGGCCCAATATAGACATATCTCTGTAGATATTGGGAAATATCCCCCATATAGTGACACAATATCGTTTTAATGCATAAACACAGTTCTGGATAAAACTGCGGCTGTGGTGCCAGACCTCAAAAACTTAATCAAATAGAAATATGTAGGGACTAGAAAAAAAAAAAAAGAGAAAGGGAGTGTTATATGATTCAACAAGGACCCTATTAAGAAAATGGGGAACAATAAGTCACCATATCTACTGTTGGAGTACAGAACATATGTGCTAAATCAATCACAAGCTTCATGACCTAGTTCCGTGAGAGTATATAGGATCTGTAATGGGAGGTTTTCGAATGTGTAATTCTCCAATAAAGTATGCTGGGAGATACAGAGAGTGAGTAGCTATTAATTAAAGCTATTATTAGAATTCCTAAATGATTCATCTCCATGAATTGAACATATGCACTGATATTACTATGATGATCCTTCAAATAGCGACTAGAACGGATGATACTATAAATCTCTCTTGCCCAACAATGCTTCTTCATTCTGAGTTTGTCTAAATCCTTGGAGACCATCTCCTCATAGACCTGTATCTGTGGGCAAATGGTATCAACAGGGGAGAACTTAGATTTGAGTTTACAGATAACTCTAGATTGGGCTTCATCTTCACCACTCAATCCTGTTTGTTCAGTAAGGAGTTCCTGCAAGGTCTGCAGGGCCTCTCTATCCTCTGTATATTCCAGAGATGTAGGCCGACTGGAAGAAATATCTCCCACTTCCTTATCAAAGTGAATGGTGAGCCTGAGTTTCCTTGTAAAGGGGATAAAGGTCCCTCTTCCATCCAAAATGATCATAGTTTTTTGGGAGAAAAGGACAATCCTTGCGTAAGTAGTTTAATATGAGTTTCCGTTAAATTTTGACGGAAAGATTGAGGATTTGTAATAAATCTTTCCTATCTACTTTCTTTGCCCCTGATGTTTGTGATACTCCCCTGGTTTGTTTCCAATCCCATAGATCTCTGTTCCATAACGTTCTTGCCTCCCCTTCTGATATGTTTGGAATGTTTTCCCCTCTCGCCCCCGCAGGACTTAGGCAGTCTCCTAAAAAGTTTCCTGATTGCGTCTAAGATTGGTTTTACCTTTGTACAAAGGGTAGGATTTGATGTCTCTTTCATTATCTGTTGAATCTAAATCAGATAATTCAATATCGGTTCCATTGGCTCTAACATTTCCTTGCCTGAACTGTCTGTCTACTTTTCCATCTGAGAATAGTGCCATCATTTTAGTCTCATGTATTTGGTGCGTTTCTTATTCATAATTTCACTTTCGAAAGTCTCTAAATCCTTCTTGTTGTTCTCATACATCCTCACAAAGGCAGAATCATTTTCAAATTGCTTCAATTTGAGACTCAAGATTTCAATCTCTTTAGTGTAAGTATCATATAAAATAGTATCATGTTTGTGTTAGGCTGCTTGCCTGATCACCAACCCAAAGAACTAGATGACGGAGATCTTCGCCTATAGCAGCCGCCTTTCCCTTAGAGCTCACCAGTACTCGGATGCCCCCAGGACTTAGCTCCAAGTGTAGTGTGGGTTGCTAATGCAGGACCACAGCGGCGGGCCAGGAGACTGGTAGGAGGCAGCGGGTAGTCAAAACAATAGCTACGGTCAAGGGTCACAGGCAAGACGGGTAATCGATAAACACGCCAGCGGTTGGGGTCACAGGCACGGTAGCAAAGTCCAAAGTACAGGCAAGAAGTGTTAGGGTCATGGGCAAAACAGGCAGAGTCCCAAAATAATCCAAGCAGGAGTCATACACGGGAGGTCAAACAGAGTATCCACAGGACAGGGCAAGGAAGACAGGAGCAGGTCAGCAGACGAGGATAGACACGCTATAACCGGAAGTGAGGCTCAGACCTCACTGCCTTAAGTACTCCTGGTAGCCAATCAGAGCCTAGCTCTGCAATCGCTCACAGCCCCCCTGCTAATTAGTAAATGATATTAATCAGCCCACAGGCGAACCTATGAGACATGCGTCCGGCTATTCAGCTTGCCGGAGCGCCTGCAGCCTGTTTTCGGCGTCCGGCCGTTGCCCTGGCAATGATCGGCCCGAAATACCGGAAGTGACGTCCCGGTCGTCATAGCGACGGTCGGGACGCCAGGCGGAGCTACAGTGAGTCGCGGCGGTGCCCGCGGCCGCCCGACTGTCTAACAGTTTGAGAACTATTTTAGTAAGTTCTCTTGCACATTTCAGCAACGCATTATCCCAATCCTTCAATTCCTCTGTAGCTAGTTCATAGGAGGGATGAAGACGTGGGCGCAATCCCTGCCGAGTTGCTGATATAACTTTGGGTGGTGGACATATCCCACCATACTTTACACTGTTTGCGAAGTAATGTTCTCAGACTAGATAAATCCTCATCCCAATTTGCACTACTGCCAAGTGTATTTTGTGAAACACCTTAGGAAAGTACTGCATTCATTTGTTCCTGCCATCTATCCTGATGTTTTTGTAGCTCGGCACTGAGGTTAAAAGAAGACATATGTCAGGATTCACTAGGATGAGTAGGATCCTTCTGTTCTGCCTGGGATTGATGGTACTTCACCCAGAGGCGCGGAATCTAACAGAGTGGAAGGTTTTCAGCAGAGGTTCCGGCAAGGGAATTTGGGCTTGGCAGCTTCCACCCTGCAGGTCGCGGCCCTCTAGGAGAGTTCCCAGTGAGTGGTGATAGAGAACCTAGTACAGAGGAGAATGTAGGCACTAGATAGCTACAAATGAGTAGGATTACTGAGTGATGCTCAGTGATAGTCCACAGAGAGATAGTAGGTGATATGCAGCAGCACACTTGGAAACATGGTAGCAATGATCTGCAGTAGTTACCACTAACGAGTGGAGCAGGTAATCGGTGATTGCTGCAGCAGCAGCGTGCATGAGCTGCTTCCAGGCCAGGAGTCTGACGAGAAGAACCAGCACTGAGAGGTGCTGGGAGGAGCCTTATAAATGAGAGGTAACCAATGGATGAGCAGGACAGGTGAACACAGGTGAGATGATTACCTGCGCATGTGCAGAGCTGATTCCTGGCCTGACAGCCGGGGAAGAAGCAGGGAATGAGGAATGAATGATATTCAGATTACCAGGTGGCAGCCGTGGGTGAGCGGCGTGTGACAACATACTTGTTGCTTAACAACCCCAGGTGAATAGTATAGAAAATCAATTTGCTCTTTGGGGGTACAGCGTTAGCTCGGGTTGGTGTCTGTCCACATGGCCTATAACTCTTCTCACACATCCCTGACGCCAGATTACGGGAGCCACTCAAAGGGGGAGAATCAATTGATTGTGAAGTGCTGCATAAGCACTATGAGGCATGATCGCATGAGGCTCCTGCAGCACTTCACGATTAATTGATTCCCACTCAGTTAATGAGTACCAACCCCTACTTAATCAGTTGTATAATAAATTTATGTATTATTTTAAGTTGTGCTAGAAGGGAAACATTGTGTGAAAATATAGCTTTGTTTTGGTAATAAGATAATCTTACATTATGATATTTAATCATAATGTCTTAAACTTTGCTAGTATCTTATGTGGCAATAGGGGCAGTTTGCCACATACTATTAAAGAGGAGACTGGGAATCTGCAGTTCAGGCTACAGAGTTAAGTCTGCACATACTTCCACACACACACAGCACAGGAACATAGATGGAGCACCTGGGTATATTTAATTAAGGGGACAGCTAGTGCAGTGCTTGGGAGGAAGCTTAAATAGCTGGACTTGTGCTGTGTGAGTGGTGCGACTGATGCCAGTGAGTTGGTGTCCAGCTAGGGGACTATCTGTCTAGTTAGTGTTAGGGTCGAATGACTTTGTAAATATTTTTGGTGTTTACTGAAGCTACTACAGCTGTTTATTCCATCCTGACAAGCCTGAATACAAAAGCAAACTGGTTCAGCAGCATTTGTTTGCGTGCTTCTGAAACTTAGGGGTATATTTACTAAACTGCGGGTTTGAAAAAGTGGAGATGTTGCCTATAGCAACCAATCAGATTCTAGCTTTCATTTATTTAGTGCATGCTACAAAATGACCTTAATTAGTATCCGTAATTAGAGAAATGGGCCAATCAATTTGTAGGTCATTCTTTGGTTTTAGTATTATTGTTATTAAAGTTTCTCTCATTGAAGGGGCAAAATATCTCTCTGAAAAGAATTGTTATACATATTTAACAGTCAGATGGGTGGGCAATAGCTCTATTTCCAAAGTAAAGGTTTCACTGCAGACAAACCATCATTGTCCAGTGACTTGTCACAATATAGCTGTAATATCCAATTTTAACTGTTCAAATGGATAATACTGAAGGGCTATAGGTATTTAGTGAAATTGCAATCATCTTACCAGCATTATTGCCAGGTTCAAACACAGGCTGAAATGTGTAAAATACATTTGTGTTGCTAGTTTCAAAAATAATGTATAACTGCTTATTTATCTGTCCGGATGCAGATAGCTGCCTGTGGGAGTAGTGTAACTATGCTCTGCCCATAACTTCACTCTGCCCATGCCCACAAACAAACCTGCAAGTACCTATGCAGACTTACATGCATTCACCCTTGAGCCTATTTGTGCCTGAAAAGGTGTGACAGGTGAGGGAAGGGGCATTATAACTTAGGCTGGGTATAGAAAGGGCGTGTTCATGGAATTGTGAGCTGGTGCAGACGTGAATGTAGACGCAGATACGCTTTTTAAGAGCTCTATTAATATTTGCAACAGCCTAGTGGTTGGTGCAAATACACCCTAATGATGAAATTTTTTTTTACTTTCCTCTGTATGTGAGAAGGAATGTTATATCTGCTGTATTACATGAAGACTGATAACAAATGCATTTTTTCCCTATAAAAACAAAAATATTTACAATGTTTTATTACCTATTTCTGTGTATGTGAGTATAAGTACGCTTGTTGTAGACCTAGCACATATGCTACAGACCAGAATACATCTTGATATTGGCTGAAATACGTTATTTTTAAGCCAGCAAGTAAGGAATTGTTTTCCATGTTTAGTTTAGTATTATTTTTAATAAAAATCAATTCTGCTCACAGAAAGAGATGGCAATGAAAACTAAATTGTCTGAGGTGGTGGTTTGGTAAGGCAAACCTGATTGTAATATGACAATGCTTTGTTTCTTATTTTCACAGATACAGCAACAGGCCTGGCCAGACTTTTGGATACAACTCGCCTGTGGCATTTCCCAGCATTCTCTTTGCTGCAGCATGTCACAAGTGATTTTATTTTAGTATCTATGCAGGCGTACTACATGTCTAATCTGCCATCATAAAGCCATAACAATATGTAAGCAAGTAAGTATAAATCTTACCTTCTTTATCCTTTTTCCGTCTCTTGGATTTTCTAACAAGGAATATAATTAACGGTATTAGCAGGACTAATATGATGGCTGGGGCAGCATATGTCAGTATAGTGGTTACGTCAGATTGAGGAACTTCAGGTGTCGCTGTCACTTCTATATCTGAGTCAGTCCAACCCCCATATGTGGTAGGCAATAGAGTTTGGTCTGCATTAGGTGTAGAGGGTATGGAAGGTATGTGCTGTTCAGTTGTAATGTGAAGGTTGTCTGTGTCATCTGATTGCTCATCTTCTGCATCTGGTGACATTAATGCACCTGTGAAGTATATGGAAACAAGGTAAACATTTCTATTTTATACATTTTACAAAAGCGATTCTCAACATAAATAACCTATAAAGTGGCATTTGCAGCATACACTTTATTTTCTACATTTGTACTTGGGTGCCTCTGTACTCAATAATTGGTTGTTAGGCATTGAAAAGTTAGCATCGATCCCGTAATCTAGGGCCATCAGATGAGTGGATACAAATGGTTAAATCAAAAAAAGTTAAAATACACACTATTAGGGTACCTGCGACAGCAAAATTTTATTGCAAATTGCACCCCACTATTCTAGTCGCTGTGAATGGTATCACTCAATGTAAATTATTACAAAATATCAAATGAATTGGGAAAATCGGACCAGAAGATTTTCATACGGTTGATTTGTTGAATCATATGCAGATGATGGGTAGTCTAATTGTTCTGAGCCATGTTTCCACCATGTAAAAATATTTTCCTTCAAATATCTCTCTTAATTAACTTTCCAAGTGATCCAGGAAAACAAAACCTTTACAATAATTAATAAATTCAGCTCAGTTTCAATTGGAAAATCAATAGCAAAAACAGTAGAATTTTATCACATGGTTGACATTTATCATGTTGGCTTTTCTGATATTGTCTATTTAATAATGCAATATTTTAATACTGCAATGATTTATTGCATGCTGTATTTTAGTCTCCATCTCTTTTGTATAATATCATAATATAAGGATCTGCCTCGCTTCCTCTGAAGCTTCATGTCAGGATGCTGCTTTATCTCGGCAGCTCCTGCCTCTGGGATTGGATTGGACTGTATTATTGTGATTCTCTGAATGTATTATCCGGAGTACCTCTGATCCACCAGAGGTGCTGTTATTGTGCTTTGCTTCTCTGTCTTTTAGGAGTTAACTTTGCTGCACCAGTTATCTCCTGTACCTGGGTGTTCCCTATTTATACCTGCCTCTCTCCCTTTCCTGTGCTGGTCATTGTTGTTGCTGTTCCATGTTGCTCTGCTGTTTCCTGCTGTGCTCCTGGTTCACCTATTCCCATTCCTATTTACCTGCATCAGCCGTGTTCCTGGTATTTGCTTTTTGCATCTCCCTGTAATCCTCATTCTATACCTACACCATCCAGTTTGTACCATCCTGCAATAAACATTGTGTGTTTCAACAATATTCTGGGCTCCTTAGCTGTGATTTTTGCATTAAAGTGTGACATATAATCTGTTTGGTTTTCTGGTTTTGACCCTGTTTCTGGCTTTACGAATACCAATGATCTCTGCCTGCCCTGGCCATTGCCTGGAATATTGATCCTTCTTTGACCTTGACTCTGGATTCTTCAGCCTGATCTGACCAATGCTCTGGGCATAGCAACTCACTCTTTCTCGTGGCTTACATTTTGCAACAGGACCACCTCTGTGATTTACATCTAGGTATCCTTTATTGTGGGAGTCCCTCCATTTGTTCTCCAGCATTATTCCTCATTGTGGTCTTATACCTTTTCTGCTAGAGTTAAAGCATGGAATAAACACCTACTACTGCGTGCTTTGTCCTGGGGACAAATGACTATCGGTGAACATCTTCCACTCTATAGGTAAAGGGCTGCTAAAGGTGAAAATCGTGACTAGCGGGTTCTAGGGGTCATATTCAAGGCATCTCAATGTCTGGACTTACATGGACTGAATAGGCTACAGACTTTGCCAGTCCTGCATCCTGTCCATTTCATTGTTCTGATTTAGGCTGCTGATGAAACACTCCAACAAGATAAAGACTAGGGCCAATAAAGGGCTGTTTGCTGCCTACTACAAATAGGATCCTCCTTTGAAGTAGCCTAATCTCTTTTAGACTGTTACCACACAGAACATAGGGGTAACCCCACAGTAAAAATAAGGTGAAGCAAAGGAAGTGGGGGTTAGTTTGTAAAATGTTCCACAAAGAAAAGGTACAATTAATATTTAAAGCCAATTGAAACCTGGGTCCAAGGATGTTTCTAACGAGAAAGTTAGTCTACATCAGGCATTGGCTTGTTGCTAACATGATGAACAGAAGTAGTTGACCAAGCATTAAAGAGCCACAGATTACCATCTTGTATTTTATTTAGATACCTGCACTTGTGTTCAGGTTCTGCAATTAGGAAGACAAGAAAGGATAAACAGCAGTGTGTTATGATAATGTTAGCCAAATCACCGATCAGTGCTCTGGGATGTGTTGCAACTGAGCTAAACATTATCCCAACTTAAACCAAATCAAAGAAGGAGAAAAAAAACACTATTAACCAGAAGCATTTGAGAACCCTATCCGAGAGAAACATTGTTGAAAAGTTATTGCTCAGAAAGTAATAAAAAATGTAACAATAAAGTGGTCACACTGTAACACTGTCTAAAAATGTAGATCAGCATTTCTCATTCTTCTCCTCTAGTGTCCACTATATGTTTTCAGGATTCTCTCATATGTAGTTGACTTAGGGTGGTGTCACATGAGAGCTTTTCACTAAGCAAAAAATATTTAAAGAAAGACACTGTTCAACATTTCAGGAGAGCATGAGAAACTCTATATAATATCTAAGCAGCTTTCAGCAGCTGTTTAATCAATGGAGTGACAGGTGCAGTAGACATAACATAGACTTCTATAAAACACTTATTTCCTTCAGCTGCTCCCCTGCTGACCTTAATCATCGCTTCAGGCAAATCTTTTTCCTTTCTATAGGACAGCATCTTGAAATTGGGCCTATTATATTCTGCACGCTGGAGCTGTGGCTCAGACCAAATATATATATATACAGCGGGTGAAATAAGTATTAAACACATCAACATTTTTCTCAGTAAATATATATTTAATGTTGTTATTGTGGTGGAATTTACACCAAATGTCAGCAACAACCCTTGCAATCCACACATGCACAGAATCAAACAATAGATGTCCATAAATGAAGCTTTGTGTAATGTGAAATGACACAGGGAAAATGTATACATGAAGAAAGGGAGGTGCAAAAAGGCATGAAAACCCACGACACCAGCTGAAATCTATCAGTAATTAGAAAGCAATCCTGTCAGCTGGTTCAGCCACAACTGATGGCCTATAAAAAAGTGTCTCATTGCGAAGGTGTCACACACGAAACATCTCATGATAGGTAAAGGCAAAGAGCTCTCTCAAGACCTTCGCTACCTTATTGTTGCAAAACATACTGATGGCATTGGTTACAGAAGGATCTCTAAACTACTGAATGCACTAACACTGTTTCTTTTAAGAACAGGTCCAGCTACAGAGTGACAGTGCGGATGATGAGCAATCCCCTATGACAGTGAGACAAGAGGACAAGAATTAATTCAACACTTCCACATCAGAAGGGAGACGGTGTAGGGACCCGGCAACATGGGAAGAGTTTCCTACCAAGGCTTTCACAGGTCAGTGTAGCGCAGTTTCGTTATGCAAAAGCATGTTGCCTTCTATTTTTTTTTAAGATTCATAATGGACCACTCTGCTGCCTTTCTGGTTGTAAAGACGTTCGGGAAAAAGCATGAAAAAAATTAAGAAGTGCTATAAACAATAACAGGGCAATAACAAGGTTTGTATTCACATTATAATTTAGAAACTAATATTTTGTTTGGATTTTTGAACTAGAAGTTTTACAAAACCTTTTCACTTAAAAGAGGATACTCTGGTCTTCCTAGGACACTAGGGAACTAGGATAAAAGCCCTTAGGGCCTCTTCAATCCTTCATTAACATTACCCTGCAAAACCACATCATATATGGTATTAGAGAGAGTCCCTGCAGTGCTTAATCAACATTAGGCTGCTGGTGAAGGAGTTTTTAGCTACTTTAGGAGGGGAGGGGAGGGGGGGGGGCATGGCTTCATAAATTACAGTGGTAGTACATATTGTATTGCTGCGGTAATGTCATGTACCGGACCCTCTGGCTCACTTAGCAGGGTCAGGTGTGTTGACCTGCTCTCCTCTGTCGGGCCTCCTCCTCCCACTGACTACTCCGCCGGTGTCCAATGGCAACCGCTATTTGGATGCACAGACCTGTCTTTTATAATTTGTATAATTTGTATTGTAGAATCACAGCAACAGGAAAGCATAAACACAAAGTAATGCAGGAAACAATACTTGCCACAATGACATGCAGGAGTTAAACAGTCTTTTGTTGCATCATTGAAATAAACAATATCTGAAATACTGGAGCAGTTTTCCAGTCTAAACAAGGCAAGATAATAAGTGTCCCTTGAAGTTAACCTAAAGTAAATTATACAGTCTTTAAGCAAGGCAAAATAATGCAGACTGTCTCTTGAAACAATGTTGATGCAAATTGACACACGTCCAGTAATCAGCAAACCCCCTCCTTTTGTAATACTGAAATAATTGGCAATGCAAGATAATGCAGAATATCTCTTGAAGAAAGACTGGTGCAGATTAACACAGAGCCCAGTAATCACTGCAAAGACCCTCTAGAGAGCAAAGGATTCTGAGTAAAGTTAAGTTGAGCTATATGTGATAAGCTTGTGGATGCAAACCAGTAGACAGAAGCCAGGAGACAAGCAGAAATAAACTTGAATGTTGCCACCAGATATCATTAGTCCATTATGTACACAGCCAGAACAAGCAGATATGTATGATGCACTCCATACATCAGAATACAAATAATACAAAACCAGGAACAGGTGTAAAGTTAAGAACATCTTGGACAAGATAAACTAGACAAGATGCAGGAGTCAAAAAAAATGCGTATCCAAAGCTATCCAACTCTGTCACTGGCAAGGCATGAGAGGTCTTTAAATAGTGCACCTCACCAATCAGCTATTTAGGGAAGGTACACCTGCACTGCAGCTTAGACTTGATTGAAAGCAAGATGCAGGGAACAATCAGATGAACCCTAACACTGCTAGTATTTCTACGCCTGTTCTTGGACTATTATTCTCAATATCTAGAACTACTTTCAATTACTGTTACTGTATTTATCTGATTTCTACAACATAGATTGTTTCCATGTAATACTGCTCTTTCCTCTGGTCATTTGGGTCTCCACCTCATTATTTAAAATGTGTGTGTCAATATGTTGATAAAGATTGTTGCATTTAATCATCTCCTGAACTCATGACACAGCAGAAACACACATAATCATAACAACGCCTTTTGTCTGGGAACTGATCGAAATTCTGTAATTTTAGAGTTCCCCTTTGCCAACTGGCTTGCTGCAATTTTTTCATGTAAGCTGTTTAGTAAAAATTTGCTGCAAAGCACAAGAGATCGGTATCAGATGTTCATTAGGATGGACGATAAATGCGGTCACACAATGATTTTATACAGCCCCGTTATGGTGCCCTCTTATATACAACTATATGGCCCAAGTGGTGAACAGCAGGTCAGATTTGGCAAGACGTGTATATATGTATATAGAGAGAGTATATATGTGTATGTAAGAGAGTTCCCAGAGTGTCAGCAGCCGCGGCGGTGCCCGTGGCCGCCGCGGCTGCTGACACTCTGGGAACTCTCTTCCTCCCTGTTCTGATGTCCCCGGCCGTCGCCATGGCGACCGGGGCGTCACTTCCGGTTTCGCGGCCCCGACCGTTGCCAAGGCAACGTCCGGACACCGAAAACATCTAAACAGCTTGCCCCGGCATTTCTGAGCAGGCGGGCGCATGCACTGCAGCTAATACAGTCTGTGGGCTGATTAATCTAGTTAATTAGGGCATTACCTACCCCTGTGTTCTGTTACAGAGCAAAGCCCTGATTGGTCAATGGCACTATTTAAGGCAGGGAGGGCTTAGCCTCCCTGCCGGTTATAGCGTCTTAGTTTGGTACTTGTGCTGACCTGCTCTGATATACTGCTGGATATCTGTTGTGACCTTTTGCCTGTTTTGTGGACCTTGCCTAATTTCCTGTGACCATGACCTTTTGGCCTGTACCTTGGATTCTGCTGATCTACTCGTGACCCTGACCCTTGGCGTGTTTTCTGACTATTCTACTCTGCAAGTAACCCCTGACCTTGGCTTTCGTCTGACCATCCATTACCATCTGTACTGTCTCCAGGCCTGCGCTGCGGTTAGTATAACAAACCTACACTACATTGGAGTTAAGTCCTGGGGGCATCCGAGTACCTGTAAGCGTGTCTAGCTCTACAGGAAAGGAGGCTGCTATAGGTGAAGACCTCCGCCTATCGGTTCTGCAGGTTCGTTATCTGATCACTAGCAGCCTAACACTGAGTGACCAAATTACTGGGTGTATGGTCAACTTTAGAAGTACCTTAACCACAAGATAACCAAAATAAGCAGTGACAAATTATCCATCTACTTATCATTCAGCTTTCCTTTCAAACTGTAACCAAACTTGGCTGATGTTCTTTCTGTCCTATGATGCTGCATGCCACTTGTGACATTTAGTTGTCTTTTAAAATGGATACAAATCGGCTTCCTTTAAGCTCTGCTTTTTATTGTCCCATTTTTCATCTGGATAGTTAAAAAATCAGCCTTTACTATAGCTTCTATCATCACCCTTCCTCAGTTACTAATTTAATATTTTCCCCAGCCTTCTAACTATCTTCTCTCTGTCTTTCACATGTAGAACATGGGCTGGTAGTTATTTCATTAAATTCACCTTATAATTTCTTGGTTTACACTTTAAGCCTAATTTTCTGAAATTGTATTTGAGAGTTGTACATTTACTTTGTTATTGTTAATACTGGCCCTCCCATAAATCTATCAACCCAATCTACAACATATTGAACCCGTGCACCCATTAGACAGCTTGGGGATGGCTTTACCAATCATGAAACACATATGTATGCTAAAATGACAGCACTGATTATTTACTTACAACTAATTCAAGGGCAATGCCCTCTCTCCTAGTTTGTTATATTAGGTGCTTATAAGTGCTTATAATTGCACAATAACCTGATTCTTTTCTTTTTCTATCTCTGACAGTACCGTTTGTACCCGTTACTGAGGAAATGTAATTTACATCGCTCCTCCACACTCGTGTCCAGTTTTTTATTAAATCACTGGGTGGTGCAGTGATCTTTGCAAATGACACTGCGGCACAGCACGCTGACAGCTGCATGGCCCGCAAAACACAGCAAAATGACTAATGATGCATTTGGCATCAGGCCTTCGTATTACGGATAGCGTCTATTGTTATAAGCTTGTAGAGCAGGAAACAGAGGTCTTCACCTATAGTAACTGCCTTTCCCGTAACGTAGAGCTTGACACACTCATAGGTACTAGGATGCCTCCAGGTCTTAAGCTCTTCCGTAGTGGAAACTTATAATCAATACTTCAGCACGTGGATAGGAGGCGGTGGCCAAGATAGGAGTGGATTTCTGAAACAGGTCGGGGTCAGGGGTCTGTAGTTAGGGACAGGGAAGAGGATTAGGGCTGGCAGCAAGCTGGGATATCCAGTTACAAGCCAGAGATCAGGGCAATCAGAGTTCAAGCAGGGTCCACAAAGCCAAAGGTCACAACGGAGAATCAGGTCAAAGAATAACAGAGTATCCACAGGAATAACTGGAACAGGTCAGCAAGTGCACAACATACACGCTATAACCAGCAGGGAGGCTAAGCCTTCCCTGCCTTAAATACTGATGATAGCCAATCACAAGTGCATACAGGAACTCTACCCATTGCCCTAGGAGACTGATGATTAATTGTGCAGCATGCCTCAATGGCCCATGAGACAGATAAAAAACGAAGTGTTCTGCGCACGCGCCCAGCTCTCCCTACATACCAGGACGCGGCGCTGATTAAGATAGCATCCCCAGGTTACCAGGGCAACGGCCGGAACTGGGAATGCGGATGTGCCGTCCCGGTCATCATGGTGATGGCCCGGGCAAAGCCTGGCATTCAGTACTGAGTCGTGGCGGCTCGGGCACCGCCGTGACTCGTAACACTTCGGAGTAGCGTGATAGAATGCGGGCAGCATGTTTGAATTCTCCCGGGCCCAAAAAGATTATAGTTACAGTAGAAGCTGAGGCACCTTGCCACGGGCCGACCAATATGTCCTTTCTGTCCTCCCCTATGTGAGGTCCTGATTGTTACTACCACAGTGCATTAAACACTTAAGAGAGAGATTAAAACATGTATGGTTTAAAAATACAGTGTGCAAAGAGCCCTTGTAACATTGCCTTTGAGAAATCAGACATGTAATCTTAGTAAATTTCTCCAAAATAACGTGTTTACAAAACATGGGCCTAGTTTCCAAATCAGATACAATTCTGATGAAAAGACATATTAAGGGTACATAGAACCAGGATCATGATCAAAAATAGCTAGATATAAAAATTAGTTATACCTAATGTTTCATTTGCAATTGAAATGCATTTCATATTATCCCCATTGCATATCTCAAGCTTATTTTAGGAGTTTTCCCATGTTACCCATGAACTCTTGTGACATATTCAGCCCATATTCAGGTATCATGACACACGTCTCCTGACACAGGTTAAGAAAATGATTTTACCCCTCCCTAATGCCAGTGCTTCAGTGCCTGGTGTCTTGGCATGGTGGTGTGCTATTGTAAAATGCCACACAAATACAGTTCCACAACAGTTCAGAAAATGTGACTTCTGCCTGGGCACAGGGAATCTTCTAACAATAATTCTACAAGTGAATGCACAGCCTGAAAATCTAATCACATTCTACTTAAACAATCTGCCAATTCCCACAGGTTAAGGTGTACACAATGAGACAAGCACTTACGATCATTGTAAAATCCAACAGAAAATAAGAGGGCAAAGGAAAGGCTGCAAATGTTTGTCTGCATATCACTGTCCTGTCTTGATCTCTGATCCCCTCTACTTCTTTCTTTTATTTCATCTGCAACTCTTTCTCAAAGGAACTTCAACATTTCCTGTTTCCTTTCAATTTATCTGTGAAGTTTTTCACATTTAAGGAGATATATTCAAGTGTGTGTTTAGGAAGTGATGTAACTCAGTCAGGGCTTGTTGAAACAGCTATATGCACAAGAAAAAATAGTTTCGTAGCAGCACCTGGAGCACTCACTGGTTATAAATACTTGTGGATTTGTCTGTATCATTTTTCCTTTTGTCTTATACACATTCTAAAATTCTTAGCATTACCAAGCATACTGCATGCCCGGCTGCTGCTATATACACTGGGCACATTCATCAATATACCTAAACTCTATTGTATTATACTAAATTAAGTATATTCTCTACATTCTTGTGCCATATTATATAATGTATGCAACTGAAAATAAAACTTTGTTTTATTGATAATAAACTTAGTACAAACCAAGAAATTACAAATAGAAATTGTTTTATTATGCAGCATATTTTTGCGTTTCTATTTTAATTTTCAATCCCTTAAAAAACTTGCACTGTTCTTGGATTGATGGAAAGATTTTTCATAACACCAATGGGAAGATTCAAATGACCTTTATAGGTCTGTTTTCCTAGATTGTTCATTAGAATTGGAAGAGCACATTTACTCTTTAATTTTATTAATCCTTAGGTTCGGTGGCACTTATTAATGTGGTTTAGGCTAGACAACATTTATGCTTATATCTGTAGGAGGTATTATAGTTGTAAAATGTAGCTAATTTCCAAAAGTCCCTATTTTCAATATTATAATGAGAATTCTGTTCTCTAAAGTCTGCTGAGACAGTTTTGCATGTGTGATGTGCTTAGATGCACCAATGTTGACAACTATGGGACATATCGTATCTATCGCCGACAGCTTATTCGGAGCATCCCCGCTGCTTCGCAATGGGGACACGAGGTGAACGTTGGTGCGCATGTGCACAGAAGGAAAAGAGGCAGATGGCCACCCTCAGGCAGAGAGAAGACTGCGGGCACGGCGCTTGATAACACTGCTTTTATATCACTGAAAGACTTGTGCTAGTATACTAGTCTATTTTGCAACTATTTATTGCCTTCTGTTCAACAATTTTAGTACTGGATATTATAAACTTTATAACATTCTTTTGAAACATAGCAGAGATATGACAATAACTCCACTAAATCTGGTATGATTTTCTGAACAAATGCATAGGAAACATGATTATGGTATATGGATTACTTGTGGAAGACACATTGAGCCTGATTAATTTTTTTAAGTAAATCCCGATGCATACCGTATCTTGCTTGAAACTGCTTTGCACATGCTCAGAAATAGACTTAATGCCAGTGAATGCAATTGCATGCAATTCAAGTCCAAAAACAATTAACACTTCCGACTGCATACAACTTGTCGGATGAAACGGGGTAGGGAAGGTGCGGACGCACATAGGCAATGTACAGTGAGGGCATACGAAGTCGAGCGCATACACATTTATCCGGTTCAAGCTCTGGGCATCTCTGAGTTACGTGTTTTTTTTAACCATAGCACTTGCACCAGCACAGGGCAGGCATAAATGCAGACTGATAGTGTTGACTGAAGTGTATGCATGCCAGAGCATGTGTTTGCAAGTAAGAGAAACTGTAAAAATGCATTTTATGTACAGTACACCATAAGAACAGGTTGTAGAAGGTTTGGACAGTCTACGCTTGTGGTAGGGTATGTTGTTGATTGTTGTCTACTGAGAAGGTAAGAGTTCCTGGTCCTTTTGATTAGCGACAGCGAAGGGTTCCATGGCGCAGTGGTTTTTTCAGCTTGTTCTGTGGAGAAGAGAAGAAGGGGAGGTGTTCGAATGGTAAAAAGGCTTACCTTTAAGTTGTATTATACCTGAAATACTTACATTTTCTTTGGTGGTTGTGTCAAGTGGGATGGGAACTTCAGTGGTATGTGCAGTTTATGTGAGTGTTGTGAGTGTATCAATTGTCCTTGTAGGTATCTATCAGTCCTCCTTGTAGTCTGTTTTCCTTCAAGTCTTTTCTATTTCGGCTTCTTTTCTCTTCTTGGAAGCTAATCTGTGCCTTCTATCCTGCAGAAGGGTTATAAGAAACAATAAAAAGGGGGGAGAGAGAGAGGGTGTATGGGGGGGGGGGGGGATAGGAAGTGGTAAAGAGTGTTTGGAGCAATAGGGGGACAGTGGGAAAAGGGTGGTAGAGCTGCAGTAGTGATATACAGAGATCAAAAGGATGGGGGAAAAAAGTAATAGGGGTGAGAGTGGAGTGGGTGGGAAAGGAGAGAAAGATGCAGGACAAGTTCAAGGTGGTGTGAAAGAAGGAGGTAGTGGATAAGGTGATGGAGGGATGGATGTGTTAATGTGGTGAAGGGAGTATTAGTGGGGTTGGTGTTCAATGGTTAAAGCTCAGGAAATATTTAATAGCTGTGCTTTAAGTTTTGATTAAAGCTCAGTGTTAGTTTATAGCTTTTGTAATGTGTTTATAGCTGTGGTAAGTAATAAGCTCAGAAATGTAATATAGCAGCGTATTTTAGCTCCTGTGTAGAAAGAGGGGGTAGAGAGGAAAGTGTTTAAGCCCCATGAAGTGGTGTAGGGTGTCCTTGCCAAGTTTGTGCTGACAGAATGGGATTGCCCAGCACTTTTGTTTCAGGTGTGGTGAGAGCAGAATGTTTATTAAGCTTTGTCCTTAGAAGAGCAGTTGGTTTTGTATTCAATGCGTCTGCAGTAGCGCTGAAGGGCAGGGTAAAGAAAACACTAAAGCTCCGGGATCCAAAATGGCTGCTTTGATGCAAATGCAACTTTCATTGATATAAGCGGCGTGCATCCTTCCCAAATCAGCCCCCAACAGTACCGTGGCAGGCAGATTATCTAGTACTCAATGGTCTTGTATTCCTCTGCCAGATCCACAATCTAGGTACACTCTGGCTAGGGGTACTACAGAATGTAGGCCCCCCACTCCTCACACAGCAATAGTTTTCCCGGGAATAATGTTCTCTGGGCTCACTAGAGCTGGATGTACAAGAGTCAGGTCTGCGCCAGAGTCTAACAACCCAAGTGCGACTTGGTGTCCTACCTTAACCACTTGCATATTGTCTCTGGGGCGTTCTTGTGGTCCTCCTGCACACAGGACAGCCGACACTGCCTTCCTGCCGGGCCTCCCACAGGAGAAGTTGTTTTCTTCTTTTGGGGCAATTGACACTGATGTGCCCCACTTCATCACATGTAAATCACCTGTGGCCAGTTGCCAAAACAGGTTTTTCCCCTGCCTGCCCCCCAAAAGGTGCAGCAACAGCTGGTTTGGTTGACGGGGAACTCAGGGGTGATGCTCCAGTTTGCTTCTCTTTTCACGTAGTTTGCACTGGCGTTCCCCAACTCTTCTTCATTACAGGAACCCTGGTAACTGTGTACTTATCGGCCAAGCTAACAGCCGCTTGCGCTGTCTTAGGGTCACGATCCACAACCCATTACCTCACCTCAGCTGGGCACAGTGTGAGGAACAGCTCCTGGAGAATAAGATCATTTAACTTATCATAGTCCAGTACCCTATCCAATCCCTCAATTCATTGAGGCATCATGGATGGTAATTGCGTTAATAGTCCGGCATAAGTATCAAATGGACTGCGCCGTGAGTGTCGAAATTCCTGCCGGTAAGCCTCAGTAGTTATGTTGAAACAAAGTAAGAAAGCTTTCTTATTTGCAACATAATCGTCGTCCAGTTCCAGTACGCTTCCAGAGCTTTCCCTCTCATTCCAGGGATTAAATAGCTGGCCCACTCACTGGTGTCCAGTTCAAACGGTCGGCAACTCCTTTCAAATCCCCTCAGGAATGCATCAAGGTCGCCATCCTTTTCCAACACAGGAAATTGGTTGTGCCTGGGTTTTTTCCTACCAGGACCTCAGGCTGCGGACTGGCTGTTGAACCTAGCTAGTTTCAGTTGGTGTTCGCGTTCTGCTTGACGCTTTGCAGTGGCAGCCTCCCTGTCTGCAGCAGTGCGGCGTTCAGCAGCCTCCCTGTCTGCACGGCATTCAGCAGCCTCTTGGAGTTGCTTGATCAGCTGCAGCGATGTTGCAGGATCAGCATGCTTCAGCTGTTTGAGAGCAGTGTGAAGGTAACTGTCCAGGATAGACTCCTCACTTGATTCAACAGAGGTATTTGTGGTAATGTCCAGTGGTGACTGCTCTCCTGAAGCAGAGAGGTTTTCTTCACTGCCACCTCCAATCCTTAGTTTCTGATCAGCCTCCATAAGCGCTTGAATCAGTTGCTCTTGCTTCCTGCTGGGGATGACAACAATTCCTCTTTCAACACACAAAGCCAAAAGCTCATCCGTTTTCATCTGCTTATAGTGAGGGGCAATCCTGGACCTCACACTAAAAAAGAAAACAAGAAAATGGGGGGAAACATAAATTATATGTGCAGTATGACCTTTAAAATAATGCAAGCCTTGAGCATAATATGTGGTCAAGTAGGATGCTGACTCTCTCTAGAATCACACATGATATGATGAAAAATATTATCGATCCCACCAAGCTGCCAACCAGTTTGTCACGAACGCCCAGCCTGTCCCAGATACAGAAATCTGAACAGCTGCCCATGACTGACGTCACATTAGTCACTTAGCAATGAATACACCTTTTCTGCCACCAAAAAAGGATTAATTATGGCATCCTTATTTACACCAAAACCACTTTTTAAGTGTGAAACATTAATTCACATACACATGTAGCACAAGCTTCCCTGGCCTTCGTAACTTTACAAAAAATCACAGAGAATACGTTAAATAAAATTAATGTAATCTGAAAAATGTTTTCAAGCCTTAGTTACAAAACGTTAACAAAAAAACATACAATATGTTGCACACATAAGTTTTAGAAAATAAAATAGGAAATAAAACCAGTCACTACTTACTTAGTTAAGACTTGGTGTGTGAAGGAACACAATTGAGAAATATTGGACATTTCAGTCTTGATAGACCCCCTCATTTAAATGCACTCTGTAACTTCTAAAACAGAAGATTTTAAACCTTTCTGCACATAGCTCTTACCCCCCCACCTTTGGAGTTTAGCTTTCAATAAGGACAGATTGATCTCCCAAATGTCACAGAGCTTTCAAAGTGAGCTAGGAATGTCCTGAGATCTGGAATGTTCACAGGACCTGAATTCTCACCTTTGCTCGTTCGGCTTGGCTGGTCAGGTCCATATCCTCTGCATACAAAAAAAACTCCTCAGAGATGCTTATCTATATCTGGATAATTTCAAAAGATTATTGACACTTGCATAGGTTCAAACTCATGCCATTAAGAAAAGCACATGCTGAGATTACATTACAAGGTTACATAAAATATTCACATAGTCATACATGAATTCAAACAGTAAATAACGGTCATTAGATATACTACATAATCGTCACAGACAGAGACAGGGTTGGAGTTAGGGATAATACTGTCTACATTTGAATTGTCAATCTAAAAAATACTGTCTACATGGCAATTGATGTCCTAATAATACCGTTGATGTCATTATATTGTCGACTTTATAACTTTTCTACTCTGCTGCCCATCAATCATATTATGTCAATCCAACTCAAGGGAGGGTGGGAGTTATTTTCTGCCACTGCTGTGTGGCATTGTTTCCTAAATGTCCTATAAACTGCCGTGTGTTTGTGCCGTTACTAATCGACAGAGCAACAAGGCAGCTCGCTAAAGTCTTGGAGTTCATTGACAGCTCTGTTAGCTTAGCTGTCTTAAGCCCATTGCTAGCTTGTTTTGTGGGGGCCCAAACAAACCAAGCACTTTGGCCACAAATGTGGCACTCCTTGTCGCTGCAGTGGTTGTTTTGTTAAACTGTACATGTCCTTTTTAATAGCCAGCATAAGGGTGGGTGGGAGGTTCCAAGGACAATTCCATCTTGCACCACTTTTCTGCCACTGCTGTGTGGTAATGTTACCTAGATGTGCTATAAACTGCCATGTGTTTGTGCTGTTGCTTTGTCGCTTAGTATCCAGCCAGCTCGCTGCAGTCTTTGGCTGAAAGTGAATGAAAACAATATTGTGAGCTTTGAGGTGGTCAAAACTGACTGCAAATGACTGGAAATTAGTGTTATTGAGGTTAATAATAATGTAGGAACCAAAAAAATAGCAAAATTATGTGATTTTAGCATATTTTAGCAATTTATCAAAAAAATACAGATCAAAACCCAAAACCAAAACACGTGAGGGTAGTTTTGCCAAAACCAAAACACGAAGTAAATTCGGATCCAAAACACAGGAGTCAGTGAACATCTCTAATATAAATAGGTACAGATAATGTATTTGAGAATACAACAAGGATTACCTGGAGCACAGCAACACTTATTGTTACACTTGTTAACAGCATGTAGCAATGCATCAAATTAGAGATGGCTACTACACTGAGAGTTCTTGCTTAACAATAATTAAAAAATTGTTAGACTCACAGACCCAGAATGGTAATCTGATGTCAGGACACAAAGGAACGGATGACCAATCTGTAATGGAGTACAGGACCAACACTACGATGGTATGAACAGCAAACAACCAGGTAGTAGAAGCAGGTCAGACACTCGCCCCTCATAGAAGACAGCTGGCAACATGTTCTGTTGCTAACAGTAAGTCCGAACACAGAGGAGCAAAGCCAAGTTAGTAATGATTACAGTGCTGGTTCAGTAGTGTATAGTGACAGGTGCTCATGTAATAAAAATGGGTTTAGTGTCTGCTCGTCTGAAACATTAGCAGTAACAAAGTTCCTTTAGCAAATATTCAGCACACTAATAGACAAAGTGTAACAACAGGTGTCTGAATGATAAAAACATTTTGATTGTTTGTTCTGCAGAAATGACGAGCAGCACTAAAAGTCTACGAACAGTTGCCAAGTAAACAATCCAGGAGCAAAGAAGCAAACAGGGGTCAATAAAAATTTCAGGATCAGAATGGCAGGCAGCTTGCAGCGGTGGTCAGTACATTGCGAGATGAATTCACAGAGAAACAAGTTAACAGGATTGTTGGACACTGGTCAAGGAGACTCAATAAACTGGCAAGATATTCTAACACTGGCACTTTCCTAATAATAAATGTCCCTCTAGACCTCTGACCCGCAGGTGCCATCATGGCTGAACTACTTGTACCGCACCAAATTAAATCCCTTTGTCCCTTTGTGTGTACATATAGTCCCAGGGATGAAACAAATAAATTATATAAGTTTATCACCAAGGGGCGTTGCTCCCACATGTGGAATATTAGACTCAACAGCGGAAAAAAAGGAACAGAAATGTGTATATTGGGGCACTCCAGGAACTTGTTATTTCTGTTATGTCAATAAAGAAAATCTGTAATACAGTAATAAAATAAATTAATATATATAAGAAAAACAAATCCCGGAGTGCCCCAATATACACATTTCAGTTTATTTTTTCCGCTGTTGACCCACCATGGCTGAAACAGTTTGTATGGGCATGTAACAAATGGTGCATGCTGTAGAAGGCTCTTTTGAGAGCAAAGCTGGGATTCTGGCTGGCTAGGGTACCATTGCCAGGCATAAACCTAAATCTTGGTACGGCCGACAATGCACTGTTCTGCCTCTGTGTATAAGAATTGTGGAAAATGTAAATATTTATCAAAACAAATGTACAAAATTGGTAAGAGGGCATTTTCAGAAGTTATTCCACTTTTTCCTCTCAACAAAATATTTAACTCATTTATATGCATCTTGAACAAATTCTAAATACAATACATGATGTAGCAATCCTTATATAAACATCACTAGCTACAAATCACACTTCACTGCAAACCGGTCACCGTCTGCGATAGACTTGTGCGAAGTAGTTATTAATATTATACCCAGTACATGTGGTATAAAGCGGGGATTTCGCACACCTGTGATCCTACCCTGTGCTTACCTATATGTAGCCCCTTCCCTTACTCACACAGCTCTTTCTGTAGTGAAGATACAAACATGCCAGAATACTAAAACACCCCAAAACTGATAACCAACTGATAAGTCAGCCAAACAATATATCCTCCAACCAGCAGAGGGCAGGCATCCGTACGGACTAGCCTGACGCGCCGCCATATTGGTAGAGGAAGACACGCTTGAACATTCAACATTATTCCGGATCATAGATGTGCCAGCTGTCGCAAGAGTGAGCAAGAGAGTGGCTCCACTTCCGGGTGCTCTTAGGATTGTCTATACGGGGGTCGGGTCTTTCACCTGGCTGGAGACACACAGCGGGTGGTGAAGAGACCGGTGTATGTGACGTAGGGGAAGGAGCCGTCATTAGCAGGTGAGGGGAGCAGTGGTACATCTGCCCTGTACATTAGAAAGTATATCTGCAAATTGCTGCAACAGGTAGGCGGGTATACAGCTAGTTGTATATGCACCTGTGTGCTGGGGGACGCTTGTACCTGTAGTAATGCTGCAGTGTTTGATGCAACAGGTGAGACTTCCAGCACTCCCTGTGTAGTGTCTTATACTGTCTTTCTTGCACAGAAGTGTCATTACCCCATAGTGTGTCCATGTGAGCCGGGGACAACCTAAATATAACATTTAAACGATATGCCTGCTGAAATGTTATTACTCCACGATGTGTCCCTGTGTGTGAGCACAGTGCTGTATAGACCTGTGTCTAAGAGAAAGTGTAAACCTAGTAAAGTAACTCCATACTATATTGTTACATATGTGATGTGCAATGTCCATGGTATCTAACTGTATTGAGAAGAAAATGATGTACAACCATTAAACAGGTATTGGTTTTATATACTTTTGTGGGAAAATAGAAATATATTTTATAATTAACATGATAGATTACATTCTAATGAATATTTTATTTATGATATATGTTGGTAAAACTGAGGAGCTACTTTGAATGAATCAAAGAGCAGTCACTTTGAATCATGAAACACATTAAATTGGCTCAATTAAAAACTTTCATTTAGTATTGACATCTTCCCTTAACATATCCAGTTTATCACATCCTCTGAAATTTGCATTTAAAACCATAGAGCAGTGTCTTTTTTTCCACACAAGCATTTATGGTACTACGATTATCTCAATCCTTGTTCCTTTAGAACATCACAGTGATTTATGCTATGTGAAGTGTGATTTTGTTTGTCCATCTAAAACAAATAATTGTGACAACGATAGTACTTTCGTTTATATACTGATTTTCTTAGCAGTATGTTCCCATGGATGTATGCTAAGTACATAGCAAAGCATCAAAATATATTGATATGCAAATAGGCTTCCCCATATGGTGAAGTAATTAAACACTTGTTTGCTTTGTTAAATGAGTGTATTTGCTATGGTAGTTAGGTAGAACTAGGAGATTATGCACCAGATAGAAGTTAAGTCTATCTATTAGGAAAATGGGAGGGTTCTTATTATGTGTATTTAAAAGCCTGAATTGTGGTTTGAGGTTTTTAGATGAAAGGAACCAACTATTAAGTTGGTAAGGTTTTCTCAAGGGTTTCTGGTTTGTGTGCAGATCATAGTTCGCTTAGATATGTTTTAGGATTTAATTGTGGTTATACTATAAAGTTCTTTTTTTAATTTTTACATGAAAACAGTGGTTTATGGATGTAGTTTTAATTGATGATTATATCCGTTTTATGACTCCTGTTTTGCAGTACAGATAAGGAAAAAGGAAGTGATGGAAAGAACCAGGATCTACATAGTTTAGACAAACACAGTTGTTCTGCTGCTCTCCACTATGAAATCATTGGCACATCAATCTATAAGCTATTTTGTCTTCTTTAATTAAATGGTACTATTTGTTCAAATATTGTGTAGCTTGTAAAACGTATTCTGTTGATTCACTTTTAAATAGAGCTAGAAAATGTAGAATCTGCGTTATTTTATTAAGAGTTCCATTTTTACCTATTAATTAGAGTATGAAACTGACCATTATATGTCACTAAATTGAGAAAAGAGAATATCAGAATATTTAACATTAAGTAATATTTAGTATGACTTTGCCAGGAAATATGCCTATGTTTATTCATTAGCTGTAAACATCATGGCAGCTGTGTTCTGTAGAATATATTACCAAAGTTAGTCTCCGATGGACCAAATCTTAAGCAACATTTGTCTATTATGACTCCTGCTGCACATACAATTTGTTCTTCTATAGAACTTTGTGTCTATAATCCTTTTTTTTTCCATTTTAAATTACCCCTTTTTGTCTGTAAAGAAATACCATAATTTTGATCTTTTACTTTACAACAAAAGAGGCCAAAGTAATTATTGACGTACTAGATCTTGGGAATCTCTTACCTGAGGTACTGTAAATCAGCAATTTAGATGAATGACAATTGACATTAATGACATGACCTTAATGATATTAATATCATCAATGTATGTGACAGTGAAGTAATTTTGATATTTTTATATATTTATCTTAGTTTACTCTTCTCATTCAAAAAAATTATTTTTTGCAATTTCTGATCATTGTGTTGTGATTTGAAAATATTTACTGTGTGTTGCATAACATATATCTGTAAATGAGATATATTTCTTGCTGGATAATATACTCTAAACGCCAGCGTGGCACCTCTAAACCGCAACAGGGATTGTACACAGCTCCATTTTCCAGATAACACAAAATATCTTACTAAAAAGAGATTTGAGGTTTTGATGCCGTACAATATTATGTGGCAGTTAGTAACCAATCACACTATTCAAGGATGGGGGTATTTCACAATGTTGCCCCAAAAAGTTTGTAGCTGTAAAACTAAATTATGGGCATTGGTATATATGGTGGCCCATGTGTTCCAGTGCAGTGCCAAGTAGAAGATGTATTGAAAAAATTCTCAGATTTTCTTTTTTTCTTTCTTTTTTGTTACCTGTTAATGTGTATTTTTATTAAATTGAATGAGGCTTACACCAGTGGATCCCAAACTCTGTGCCGCAGCTCCCTGGGGTGCCATGGCGATCACACAGGGGTGCCACGGCAAGTGCCGCTGGTAAGCAAGGCGGGGTGACTACTTGGTAATTATTTTGCCTTAGGGGTGCCTTGAAAAAATTATGGAGACCCTTAGAGTGCCTCGAACTGAGAAAGCTTAGGATCCACTGGATGACACAATTTTGCTGGCAATGGGAAAGGAGTTGAGTGTGTTATTGTCCGTTAGACCAAATTGACCACCATTGTAAAGTATGATCTAGTGACCAAATTGTTGTATGTGTGTGGGGTGTCTTTGGAGGACAGTTGACTGGTATTTCATTTAAAGCATAAACAGTATTTGGCTGCTAATAAAGTATATGAGCAGAAATGTCACTCAATTTTCACAAAAACTGTTTTGTTGTAGAATATGGTAATTTGAATGTAAATTTTAAGATCATAGTAGACAAAAACCTCGCAGGGTTTATTAAGTATGTGCGAAATATCTAATAAATTGCTAGCACTAAAAGCTAGTTTCTGACCGAGAAGCATAGTATTGTATAGCTGTGTGGTTAATTAATGATAAACCTACTCGCTCATTGAATTATAGATAAAGTGAAGTTTGGTAAGATCCTAGTTTCTGGCTTCCACTAATTCAGCTTTTATTCTAATGGTAAAGCAATACATGAATACCTATTAACATGTAAGCATATGTGTAAACTTAAAATTAGAGAAAGCAATTTCCTCTTTTATTTTGTTTTATTTTTAAATATTTTTATCATAATTTTATAGGGAATGTCCTTTAATCTTTATACGAGTCTCCCATCTAGTGCTATTTGCAATGAACATAAAAAAATGGCATTGTCTGCATGATGCAGTGCTTGGTTAATATATGCTTTGGCAGCCTGGTCGGGATAGCAGTATCCAATTCTGACAGTCGTGGCAGTGCTTCCGCAGACATGTTGGCAGGGAAACGGATGCAATAGCATCTTGTTTACAAAATGCCTTTTGAACTTTGAGTACCTTCCAAGACATCTCTTTAGGAAGTTTTACATGTCATTTAAATGTAATTCTCCATTTATAGTTCTCTTAAAAAGCTATGCCTTCTGTAAGCTGTCTGAGGCACTATAGTACATCTGGCTACATACACATATATTTTTATATTTTTGTTTACTCCAAACAAACCATTTCTGTACACTTACAGTTTTCAACAGACAAATTTAAAAAATGACTGAAGTTGGTGTAACAGAAGTCCTACAAATGGGTTAAAGCACAGAGGTGGATCAAAACTGTTTTCTGTCAAGCAATTGTTTTTTTTATTAATGTATGTATGATTAGCATGGCATTTTAGATACAGGTCATATACTTTGACAAAGTTTTCTGTATTTAGTTAACAAATATTTTTAACTGGTATAGATATAGATTTGGAGTTTTCAGAATCCTATTATAAATGTATAACTATGCATGTCTCTTTTTGAATACACATATGGTGTGTTGGTATTTGGCCTCTCTTGTGCAGTTTAGTCATTTATAGCATTTCCTTGCACCAGCATGCAGTGTGTATCCGGCATTGCACACTATGAAGGAGTGTGAGGCAGGCAGCTGGCTGAGATGTGGAGCTTACTGACACATCTGCAGCTACATCATCACTGCTGTATACGTGTCCAGCACACCCTTCCCAGGCATAGGAGTGTCTGTGGGAGGAGGATGGGGAAGACGTGTTAGGGGAGGGAGTCTGACTCGAGGCATGCAGGAGACAAGCTACTGAACGAAGCTGAAATAATCAGAATTTACTTTTAGTTGTATTTTGTGTTATGTAGAAATGAATAACAAGTTAAAAAAAATAAAAAAGATCTGTCAAACCTCTAAAGGTAACAGGAAAAAAACAAGGCACTATGTATTTTCTCTTTAGTGCCTTTGCAATTCAACAACAACTGGGAAAAAAAAAAAAAAAAGTCCTGATCAGCATGCTGATTCATGTGTACACACTATACATGTTTTAAAAGATTTACCCTCAGATCTGTGCTCTTCATCTGTCATAACCGTCAGCTGAAAAGATCATGACTGTAAACTCTGTGGGGATCCTGAGCGTGAGTGCATACACACTGCAGGATTGGAAGAATGTTTTTCCATAGCTGAATAAGATTTATAGTTCTGCTGAACAGCCAAGTGAAACAAGGTTTGGTTCTTTGGAACTACTGTTGTTAATCGTGTAAGTATACACACTAATGCAATATTGGGCCGAACGATCGTTTATCGGTTGTTTGGCCCGATATTTGGCTGAAAAACCTGTAGTGTGTACCCAGCCTTAAGCTGGGTACACACTACAGAAATTTCAACCAACTTTTTATGCCAAGCGATTTTACATGCGATCGGTGGTCCGATCGCTCGGTCCATGGACTGCATACACACTAGCCTTGTTTAGGACGATAAAGGGAAGAGCGGACGTCCCTTTAGCGACTTTTTACAGCCATGTTGTCGTGAGCAATGACTGTAATTTCATACTCACTGTTGTGGATCGGTCGGAAGTTTATACACACTACACAACAGAAACGAGATTGGAACGAAAATATTAAACGGTACGACCAACCAAATAAGGCGACAATCGTCCATTTGGGCAGACTTTCGACCATCGTGTCACTACACACACTGACCCAACTTTTGAACGAGCGGTCGTATGTCTGCTAATTTAGCCGATTATTGGACGAAAACAGTGTAGTGTGTACCCGGCTTTACAGTGAATCAGCTTGACACAGTGTGTTATCTAATTATGTTTTAAACTTTATCCTAAGGACAGCTATGTTGAACTTTTTTTGAGCAATAGCTGCCCTTATTTTAATATAGGACACTACATATTTTCAACAGTTGCTGCATTGTTGTCTCAAGTTTGTACCACCACATTGAGTTATGTACTAGCATTGCAAATTTTGGTAGTTCATAGCAACCAATCATTAATTAGTTAGATCTACTAGAAGGCTGATTTGTCAGTTTGTTATACCGTGTTTGTAACATTTGTTTAAAATGACTGCTGATTTGTTATTACAGATGTCTATTTCTTTGTTTAAATATATTTAAGTTATTACTGACATTATGGGTAATCTACAGCCCTTTGAAATTTTAGAGGGATGCCCATGTGGCCCCTGAAGTGTATCAGATTGTCTATCACTGAGGTAGACAGTATAGGTAAATATCAGGTTGGTTGCTTTGGTTTTCTTTGCTTTTGCTCTTTTCCATGCATTCATAATCTCTCACATTGACTACTGTAATTCTGCGTCTTCCCCTAACCAGACCTACATCCTAACTTGAATGCAGTGGCACAACTTGATTTCTTTGCAAAATAGTCTTCTACTGGTGCCCCACTCCATCCTCTCTGCCAAAGATCTGCGCCTCTTATCCACACTCATTGCTGCTCCCATTCCTGATTAATTGCCACTTATCCTCATGTATCAAAACTCCTATTTCCCTATAGATTGTAAGCTGCATGCAGGAACCTCTTGCTGCTTTGACTGTCTGTTAATACCCAGGCCTGTCTTATTACTGTGTTTGTCCCCAATTTTAAATTGCTAAGAAGTGTTAGTAATAATAATTTGTTAATAACACTTAAATTGGTACAACTTTGGGTTTGTATTTAGCTTTTTGTTCTAATGCTGATGTGAGGTGTTGATGGAAGTAACTTGGTTGAGCGTCAGAGTAATGTGTTCAGCCAACCACTACTGACTTCATATTATCTTCTATTGATAGGTGGTTATGTCAGGAGCTTATGGGTGGTAACTGTTAGAGCAACTGGCTAGACAGGAAAACCTGCATCTCTCTTTTTTTTTTTTTTTTTTTTCTTAAGGGACAAGTTCACTGGGATGATGGTTAAATAGTTGGTTATTTTTGGTCAGTGGTCTGAAAATGAATTCGTAGAAAGGCATCATAAGAGAAATGACAACGGAAATGGAATTAATGTAATACCACTCTGAAGCGCCTCCATTAAGCAGCTTAAATGTGTCCATGTATGAAGCTACAGTGGGGATTTTCCCATTTCCAGATTAAATGCGGGCATGCGTTATTCATTAGCTAATGAATAATGCGTTTGTACTTTGCCGTGGTAATATTATTTTTATTCTGTATGATTTAAACCTTGTACATGTGTGGTATATATTGGAACTTCTGATAAGCTGACCCCTTTGTTATTAAACCCATTTTAATGTGTCTCCATAGAAATACCTCTATTTCCTTAAAATGTACATAAATTACAGGGTAAGTCCACTCTCATTAAAATCTATCTGGATAAAATGCTTATACTCAGTTTTCCTGTCTCCTTTACTTGCACTCTCCGTTAGAGTGCATCTAATGGCTATTGGCTGCTTACAGATCCTCTGATTTCCAAGGGAAAACATTCCAGATACAAGGGTATATTGCCCACCATCTTCTGTGCTGGTTGTTTGAAGTACGAGTGACTTTGAGTAAATGATATGGAGATTAAGACTGTCTGTATATTACATTTCTCAGCAGTTCACTGTTGTTTCTCTTCTCTTCTGTTGCATACTAAAAAATAAGAGATGTGAGGAGAGAAGGGGCAGAGATTTGTTACCGTATTTGCTGGCATTTGCGTCTAGTGCTTGTTGCTTATATTACGCTGTTTTCTGGTAGAAGGATTATTGGAGGATGTTGTGTTTTTGTTTTAACATGTACACAAAACATTACATTTGGAACTTAGCAGGCATTTCCTTTTAGGCTTCTAATTCTGAAAAGCAAGATAGATGATTTAATAGCCACTAGTAATTCTGAAAGGAGTGAAACAAAACCTGGAGTAAAGGCTGGCTTCAACATGGACAAAGCAGTTTAATGATCGTTAATGGCATATGTGCACAAGTATGGAACAGCGTGAATTTCTTGCCGTTAGGAATTTGCCAGCCGGGGTGGTTGTTTATTTCAAAACGCCAAACTAGAAGGTTATTTGGTGGTACTTTATTATTATTGCAGCTTGTTATTTTTAGAAGCTGTGCTGTAACAAGCATGAATCCTGCAACAATGACACTTAAGCAGTTTTTTCTTATATGTTTTTTCCTGACATGCCTGAAAATTAACCATTCAGACAAATACAGTGCATCAGAGCAACCAAATTTGCATTAAAGGTTTATTTTAACAAACCGGTCATACTCACGGCACTAGTCGCCTGAACTTTACATGTGCTTCAATTTCACATTGCACTTTGGATACCAATTTTGCTTAACAGCATTGTAGAAGTATTGTGTTGTTAAGTTGATTACTTGCAATAGGGAAGTTTACTGCATGCCTACATTCCAGACTTTAAATACAAAATTACATTATTGCAGGGCACAAGTTTCGAGCCAGAAAGATTGTTGTAGCATAGTGGCAGTATATGAACACTAATAAGCTAATAAAAGTAGCATGCAATCTTGGTAATCGCAATTTCTTCTACTATTGTCAGTATGCCATATAAAGTTTGCTGCTCCATTTATCATTAAAGTAGCACTATCACTTATTAAAAGGTGGTAGTAATAGGGCCTTTATTTTCCAGCTGGAGCCCTGAGGTTCCTCTTATAGCTTTGGAAGAATGAGATTGGTCCTCCCACTCACACTCCATTCCTAATTTGCTGGTTTTGTGTTAAGGATGGGGGGAGCACCTCAGTACCACTATTTCCTCGGTGTGAGTTATGAATCCTAAATAAGTGTTAAACAGGTTTCCTGTTTCTACACAAGAAATATATGTACATTCGAAAAATGCACCTTATAGTTTGCAATGCAACTTTAAATTAAGAGGGTAGTTTAAAATTAATGTTCATTCCTTGTTTATTATGCCTTTATGTTCACTAACAATATACATTATTACTTGGAATTCATCAGGTAATTTCTTAAACTAGGTGTACACTACAGAAATATTCTCCAGATGCCATATCGTTAACAATCTTACCAACGATCATCATGCAGATTCATGCGTACACGTTAGACATTTGATACGATTTACTGTATAATCTCTGATTTTCGTCTCATAACCATCGTCTCAAATGGTTGTGACTCCGTACAGATATCTGCCGTCCCAGCAGCAGTATGCTAAATTAATTTAAATAAAAGGCTGAACCTCAGTACGCAAAAAACCCACAAACATACTTCCAGAAACAAGAAGTGCCATCATTACCATTCATTCCTTTGTTTAGCTTTGTGTATAGTGTACAATCGGCAACTCCATTCACAACTGTACACTGTTTTTTTGTAATATAAAGCCCACTTCAAATAAATGAAAAGATTGTGCTTTGTTGCTTCACTCCTTGGTAAGAACAATGCAAACACTGAACCGGAAAAGTTAAAGTATGTAGTTGTATCATAGTAATTAGTATATCATCCTGTTCTGTAGTGTGAGGAATTCCTATTTCACTCCCACTTACTATAAATCTTTATTATGTTGGAAAATAAAGGATTTTGTAAGCAGCATTCTGGTTTCTTTGGTGAACTGAAATATATATATATATTATAAATGCTTAGTGGCGTGTGTTAGTCTGTCTGTGTGTAGAAAAAAAACACCAAGCTGCAGCGCCACCTGCTGGGCGGAGTTATACACTGACCTATATATTTCTTGAAGGAGAAGTGACAGTTGGGAGTGGTTGGTGGTTGCCGGGGGTGACAGTGGGGAGTTTTTAACAGCTTGAGTAGCTTGATTTGACTAGAATGCATGAGTATCATGAACGGGTTAACTGACCTACTAAATTCTTAGTGTGTGTGGGAAAAAAAAACCTCAAAAAGGGCTGAAATTTGGTATACTGACATTATTGATGAGTTGAGGGGTCAAACTCATTTTCGTGAGGGAATTTTACCTCATGAACACACATGTGTACAGTGGCGGATCCAGGGGGGTGCGATCGGGGCAATGGCCCCCCCCTAGCAGGGGTTTGCTGCCGACGGCTGCACAGTATGTGCAGGTCCGTTTGGCAGTGACAGTGTGCTGCCCGGCTGCTCTGATTGTGTTTTAAACACACTGTCCCTGCCTGTCACTGCCGAGCAGACCTGCACATACTGTGCAGCCCCCAACAGCCTCAGAAGACGGAAAGGGGGCGGGGCCTAAATCGCCCCGCCCTAACATCCCCCGGGGAACAAACATTTTCTAGATCCGCCCCTGCATGTGTAGCGGAGTGTGTGTGTGTGTATATATATATATATATATATATATGTGTATATATATATATATATATATATATATATCTCTATCTATCTCTAGGTACTGAGCAAAAGTTTTGGGCAGGTGTGGAAAAAGTTCTGCAAAGTAAGAATGCTTTCAAATATAGACGTGTTAATAGTTTCTTTTTATCAATTAACAAAAGGCAAAGTGAATAGTAGAGGAATCTAAATCAAATCAATATTTGTTGTGACCACTCTTTGCCTTCAAAACGGCATCAATTCTAGGTACACTTGCAATAAGTAAGGGATTTTGTAGGATTATAGTCAAGTGTATGACTAATAAATCATATCAAATAGGTGATAATGATCATCATGTTCATATGTAGGTTGAAATGCATTCACTAACTGAAACAGAAACAGCTGTGTAGGAGGTTTAAAACTGGGTGAGGAACAGCCAAACTCTGCTGTAAAAAAATTTAAATATATACACAATGAAGGAAATGGACGCGCAACATGAGTATATAAATGAGACTTTATTGAGAATATGTATTGTCACAGGTGACACAATTCATGTTGTATACACTTGCATGCAGCAACACACCCAGAGCAAGTAAAAAGGTTTATTATTGATTCGCTATGAAAAGATTACTATTTCAATGTCATCATGTTTAAACTATGTACCACGTAGAAGATGTAAGAGACAACATCATTATTTTATGCACCCCGAAAAGCGTCACTGTTGGGGGAACTATGACAGAGTTGTCGGACAGATGGTCATGAGTTCATACACTCTGGAGAATTGGCAGAGAGATTATACAGTAAATCGTATCAAACATCTAGTGTGTACGCATGAATCTGCATGATGATTGTTGGTAAAATCGTTACAATATCGCATCTGGAGAATATTTCTGTAGTGTGTATCTAGCTTAAGAAATTATTTGATGAATCATTCCATCATTTATAGAGATTTTTAGTCCGGTTAGAAAGTCCTATGATACAATGTGCTTTAGGGCGATAAAACATGGTATTTGGAATGTGCACACGATTGTGATATTCTACATAACTTTTGTTTATCGCGTGATTGACATGATAATTGGGGGGGAAAACCTGTAGTGTCTACCTAGCTTTTGTAGTAGTATCTTGGCAATTTATTGATAAACACTGTATTCTGCTTTCTCAGGAAACAAAAATGAACCAAATTATATTCTAATTATATAAATATTTAGGACAGGATATTATTATGTGTGACTTTATACAAATAAAGATAATAGCATGAATGGCATATTTAGCTTCTTTTAAAGGTCATCTCTACTTTAAATATATTTTTCACTTAGCCAAAGCCAGAACCTTATTGCTGTAGACTCTGCAATAATGTAGTTAATGCTGGATTGTGGTTATAAGGGAAGCATGACTGGCCACTAATAATGAAACTACATGCTTTCTAAAGGGATAGATCATTGGAAAAAATGACTCTTTCAAGCAATTGCTAAATTCTCTAGTCTGTGCTCCTATACCAGAGCTGTATTGGAGCACAGACTAGGGAGGATTGGGGAAGTCCTTACAATTCCAGCTATAAATTTGTTATGACATTAAGATCTCCAGAGTGACAAGGTTGCACAGATTTTTCGATTTGCTGCTATCCAAAACTTCAAAATCCTCTTTATTCCACTATGATGATACAGATGTTCAACATGAAGTTGTCCAATTGAAAAGTTAGGAGTACTTGTGGGAACGGGCTGTGTACAATTATCACTAGTTGTATTTTACTTTATTTTAGCATAACATTCCACTTTATTCTAATGTGGGAAGTGTTTTATTTATTGTTTAACCCCTTTGCCACAGAGGCAATTCTCACTCCTGTACTGAGCACTTATCAGCTCATTGCATATTTATTTAATGCCTGTTGATCAAAAGTAATCAGCAAGTATTATTCATCATTTGAAAGAGGGGACTTTTTCAAACATGGGTACCCCGTCTTTCTAAGTGCTTAGGCGATAGAGGCTCGCCCTAACCCTGGCATTTCCCATAGACTTTAATGGACTTTGAGTGTGCTGTGGTGCACGCATGTCTCTAATGGAGTTAAGGTTCCTTTCCTTCGGTAGCATCCGAAAACCCACAGAACATTGGGGATCTGATCCATCTATCTTCTTATCCCCTTAAATGCAGAGGACAAGTGGGGCTCTTCCTTAGCAATTTATGGGGTCATGTAGAGGAAAAATCCCACTCGCCGTTGGCACTTAAGGGTCAAACTGCTGGTATTTTATTAAATGTGTTTACCAGCTATATAAATGAACACATTCTGCTTAAATTAGCAGCTGAAGGCTACTTCTGAATTTGTTTTGAAATACATGAGCAGACTTAGTTTGGCAAACTTGTAATAACAGGATGTTGAGAAAAAATTTAAATGTACCTTAAATTATGTTTTAATTTAGAAGCTTGTTTAGTAGTATTTAATGTAATTTGAAGTGATTATTCATAGAAGGGGAAAGAAAGTACTTAATTGCTTCATATACAAATTTCCTGTCCCATTTCTCTGACACTGTTTGTTTATAACTTACCGCATTTTCTGTAAAGTTGTTTCTTACTTTTTTTATTCCAATATTGGTCATTATAAAATATTTTCTTTTTTGTCACTTAGTTATGTACCAAAGCGGTTATATAAAAATTGTTGGCACAGCATATTTTTCCTAACTCTTATAGAAAATGCAGATTGGGTCCTGCCAGGTTTAAATCAAATTCTAACAGTTGACCTCTGCTTAGATGTCATGCTCTGTTATATACCTTGCTGCAACTACTGTTTCTTATACTATAATTGGCCTAATATTCCCCTGCAGGACACTTTAAGCACTGTTTGATTTCCCCTTTGGGTCAATCCACATCAAATCAACACAGGGTTTCAACCTGACAGTTTCAGATTGTAATGACATTTGGTATAATAGATGCTGTCATGGATGTAAAAAAAAAATCCCCAAATCTTAGGCTGATATATGCACAATTTGAGATGTTTTTTCCCAAATGTAAAAATATGGCTTTTTGAGAAAATCAAAATTTGTTTTTTTAAAATGTTTCATTTTTATCGAACCATAATGCTGTTATATATCACATGAAAGCCAATAAAGAGGTTTAAAATGAGACCATGTCCAACTCTCTAGCTCAGTTAGATGAGCTACAAATGCAGTTTTAAAAAAACGTTGAAAGTAAATTTTTCGCAAAAAAAAGTTGCAGCTTTAAAGCCGTATAACTTCTGAACCAATGCACATATCAGCCTAAGATTTGGGGGTTTTTCATTACACTCATTGCAGCATGTATTATACCAAATTAAATTGAAACTAGAATGTTTTCTAATATTGTGTTGATTTGTTGTGGAATGAGCCCTTTTTTTTCCCCCTAGAATGTTTACAGTGTTCAGCAAAGGATTGCAGCTTCTACAGGCTTTAATGTAATTCTAGCATTCAAAGCATTGCAGATATTGCTCATTTGCCCACACTCCTGTGCCTTTACTACCTTTTTGTTTTTGTTTTTCTACAAGTAGCTTTATCTGTGTATATTGGCCAAATGGATGTTTTTGCTGACCCACCCAGTGCAGTAAAATATTTGTATTGCCTTGCTGCATTTATTTTATTTTTATTTTTTTGTATATGAATGCTCATACACATGGGTGCTTATTCTGTGCTTGTGGCACGTTTGTGTCTTCGTGCATGCAATTGGTATTATTTATTATTCATCCCTATGGAGAACTTGCCCAAAGTACACATGAGAGGAATATAGTGGATGCATGTCTTGTGGTCACGGTTCAACCAGCGTTTATTAAGAACCTTCATGTATACAGTGAACATATTCTTCACAAGGATCTGTGATACTAATGCAAAGTGCATTGCAGGAATTTAGCTGTTCAGGATTGCATCCAACTATTTTGTGTCACTCTAACAGTTCACATGTCAGTGCTTTTGTAATGGGCTGCCCAGTGTTATAGGGAACACAAATGCTTCTGTGAACCAGGGATTGGCAATATATCAACATTATTGGCATATCATGGTAACTAAAAAAATAAATAAAGATGGCGATATGGCTATGTTTTTATTTTCTATCCCTGCTGTATTCCTATACAGAGTTAGCGCTTCCCCGGCGTAACATTATTCCTGTTTTAGAGAGGAGGTGTGTAAGGGAGAAAATGGCTTGAGAGAGAAGAAGGTGTGAGGGAAGGATGGTTTAAGTAGAGGTTGATGAGGAGAGAGAATGCTGACAGGAGGAGGTGGGGGAGACTTATGTTTGTATAATAGAGATATTGGGAATGGACTGTCTGTGCTGTGAGATTTAATTGGTTTTGTATTTGTTTGCTGCCTTACTGAGAAGATACGAGTTCCAGCCCAATGTTGTGAGTATGTGGCACAACCTGATGGTAGTGGTAGTGTGATGCTTTAGGTATTGATTATTTATGCAGTACTCGCTTTGTTACTAGTGCTTGTTGTGAGACGTTTTTCTTTTTTGGGTTTCTTCGTCTTGTTCTGTTAGGTGGAATAACAAAAAAAACAATAAAAAAATAACCCTGACTTAAGTGGTCTTTTGGGCCTTTTTTGTACATTGGTACGAAGTTATATAACAGCATGCTGATGCATTCACAGTTGTTTTTCCATGTTTTCCCTGTAAGTGCTGGTATTTTGTTGTGCCTGCCATATTTAATTTTTTATAGAATTATAAGTATTGAGGGACCTCTTCCTTCCTCAATATGTCACTCCACACAGTCTGGAAGTGATACTGGCTTCTATTCAACGTTTATAGGATTTAGATTTTGCTAATGTAATACTAGATCAGTGTTGGCTAACCTGTGTTGCTCCAGGTATTGTAAAACTACAAGTCCCAGCATGCGTTGCCAATATATAGCAGCTTATTGCTGGAAGGGTATGCTGGGACTTGTAGTTTCACAACACCTGGAGTATCACAGGTTAGCCAACACTGTAATAGATATTAGATGCAGTTTAGTAAGAGGTGCTCATCTGGTACAATGCTTCACTTTTTCAAAGCAACCAATTCAATGTCAAATCGTGTTCATGTATTTAATCCCTCAAATGTGGTGTTATGATTGCTGATAACTACAGTATGATGCATGTTTTTCTAACAGTCATTTTCTCAAACATACACGTTTAGTAATTAGTTCAGTTCTCTAGTCCTCAAACTTCACATCCTCTCCAATCTCTCTTCTACACGATTCTGCATGATCAGTTCAGACAATCTGAATGAATGACAGACCTCAATTATCACAGCTATTAAATATCTAATGCTAGAATTTAATCCTTCTCAGTGTTCTCTAATATCTACTTTTGTAACTTACCTGCCTTCTAGACGTTGCTGCAGCTGCTGGGGCAGTATAGTCACTGAAGAAGCAATTATTGATTAAGCCACCATTAGCTGACTTGTCTGGTTTAATATGCTCATAGCCTCTCCAGTATTTTACTCTGACACGTTAGTATTTTGGCAATCTAAAGCACCCATTTCAGTTGTTCTTTATTAACTATTGAGAGAATCGTGATAACAAGGGCAGATTTTGGGACACTTTTACATTAACTACCTCACACCTGTGATCAGCGGGTGTCAAAACATCTGACCAGGGTCCAGTAATTGAGTCCTCCAGTTCTGTAGCCCTTAATTACAAGAAGCACAGTACAGTAAAATGGTTTAAAGCATTTAAAATATTTTCCACTATTGTATGTTACAAGTGGACTGCAAACTTCCCTGGCACTAATTGTTTTTATTTTGAAGAATGATTTAATCTCCTTGGTTTGTTAAAAGTAAAAATCTCTAACAGATCTCTCTCTATACCAGTGGTCTTGATTATATAGGCATAATAAATTGAGATTGTGCACTGTCTGTTGTAGATGGGATTTGCAGGGTGACAGGGTTTTATCTAGATATAGAAAACACCATGTGACTTCATATAGCATCAGTTCAATATGGGTTTATATCGGATGGTGAACACAATGCATGCTGATTCTGTTTATTTTACTTTCAGATATGTCTGACAACACACGTGATACAACACCTGACCCGGAAGAGGTTGTTTCTGACCATGAGGTCTGTTGTTAAGTTAAATATAAGATAGAAATCATTAGAGATTATCTCCTCCTTGTAACATGTTCTCACTGCTGTATCGCTAGCTGGGAATTCTGAAAAATTCATAGTTATAGGGCTATTAAACAAACAATATCCTGGTTAATCCATTATGAACATAACATTTCCAAATATATATGTGAAAAATGTATAGTTAAGACAGAAGTTGGAATGATTGTTAGATAACATAAAATCTGTGCTAAGAAACCCTTCGGATGATGGTGTGTCTATATCATGGCTTCTCAGTTCTTGTCCTCAAGTGTCCCCAACCGGTCTTGTCTTCATTCATATTCCCTCTGTGGGAAAAAGTTGGAAATTTACTGATCCAATGAAAAATATTAATTCACCTGTACATTATTAAGGAGTTCCTAAAAACACAGAGTAAGGAGGGTGGGGGCATCTGGATGGTGGGGCCCCTTGCCCTCTCAGTTGATAAAGTTTTAGGTTGATGAGCAATGGATTTTCCATTTATTTGATATGTTTGTTCATAATTTACATTTTACTTGCATAACTAGTGTATGCTTTTCTTAGATAAGTACTCAATTTAGCAATTTGACTACAAATATTTTTACGATTCTTGTTTTTTTGTCCTCTTTCCTCTCTGGCTGGTAGAAAGTAAAGGGTCATGGAAATTCTACTTAGCAAGGGACTATATTAACTCATACCTGTGACGGGAGCAATGTAATAGAAGTTGTGTGGTGTTAACACTAGCCCACCCCTCCCCCCCTGAAATTTAGGTTCTGTCCTCTAGATGATCGATTTTTTATCGGATTGTGTCATGATTTTATATCCATGTGTTTTTTTGCCCCCCTGCAGAGCCCTCCATTAGCTCCCCATTCTCTCTAGAATAAAATTCAAGTTGTTTACCCACACCCTTTTTAACACCTCTTACATCTCCAACCTTTTTAAGAAATACTCCCCTATGTGCCTACTCCTTTCTGTCAGTGAGCTTTTACTTTCCGTCTCTCATCACCATCTCACACTCCTGCCTTCAAGACTTCGCCCGCAACGATCCCCAGACCAGACTCTCACTCTACCTCCAATCTTTCAAGAGGTCCCTCAAAACGCACTTTTTCGTGCCTGCCTACCCCACCTCATCCTAAGACAATTCTTCACGCTCCACTTGCCCTTTACACTACTTTCCCTTCACCTCTATGGTCAGTTTACTTTCCTGTCCTCTTCAGTGTTATCTTTCACACACTACCTCTTTACCTGTAGTAACTTTCTCTTGTATTGTTATTTTACAGATAATAAAAAAAGCAATTTGTATATTGTTCTGTTAATATTTTGTTGATTGATTAGGTGATTCTGTGTCCTTATAAATGAACTGAATATAATATATTTTATCTGTTGTTGGGGGAGGGGGGAGATTGTTGTCTGAGGAGTGCCTCTGGAACGGTCACAAGGATTTCTCCTCACACAGCATAGAGGGAAGAGGAGAATTTCATCATGTTGGGGTATACATAGTACCCGGAAATGTGTGCAGCAGTAATGTTTGGCTAAACATCGTGGCTAATTGAATTCCCCCTTGGTGTGCAGGTGGCTCCCCCAAAATGACACATTTTTACAGATGGGACATGACTTTGGGCGGTTACTATCAAGATACTTTTATTCATATAGTGTAGGTATTTGGCCATACCTGTTACATATTGAATTGAGGTGTTTCAATTAGACCCGTTGCCAGAGGTGTATAAAATCAAGCACATAGTCATGCAGTCTCCATTTGCAAACATTTGTGATACAAATTGGTTTGTTCTGAAGAGCTCGCTGACTTCAAGCGTGGTACTGTGATAGGATGCTACCTTTGCAATAAGACAGTTCGTGAAATATCATCCCTGCTGTGTATTTCACTGTCAACTGTAAGTGATATTATTAGAAAGTGGGATCGCTTAGGAACAACAGCAACTCGGCCACAAAGTGGACGACCACGTAAAATCCGAGAGAGCGGTTAACGACTGCTAAGCTGCATGGTGCATAAAAGTCACCAACATTTCTTCTGATTCCATAGCTGAAGGGTTCTGAACTTCAACTGGCATTAATGTAAGCGCAAAAGCTATGCGGCTGGAGCTTAGTGAAATTGGTTTCCATGGCCGAGCAGCTGCATGCAAACCTGACATCACCAGGACTAATGCCAAGCGTCAGATGGAGTGGTGTGAAGCACACTGACACTAGACTGTGGAGCTGTGGAAACGCTTCTCTGTTTAGGAGTGGAAGCTGTTATCGCTGCAAAAGAGAACCAACTCCATTTTAAAGTATATGTATTTGAATAAATTGTCATTACAGTCCCTGTTGGTGTAATGGTCAAGTGTCCGAATGCTTTTGTCCATATAGTGTATATGAGTGACCAACCACTTCAAGAAAAGTTTGAAAATACCTGGTTTCTCACTTCATATAGTGGTGGGATATTGTCACTTTGTGCCAAAATGTTTCATGCAGGCTTTTGTACTTTTGGGGACAATAATGAACGATACTTGATCCTCAAGAGGGGTTGATCGCCAATGTGCCCTTTAAAAAAAATAAAATATATATATATATATATATATATATATATATATATATATATATATATATATATATATATATATATATATATATATATATATATGAATTTGTGATGGTGACATTCATTCTGTGTTGTACCCAAATTTGTACTTTTCTGCTGTATATTCCTCTTTTCCAAGGTCTCGTTTGATTGCAGGCATGTGTTAAAGTTGTATATATAATAACATTTATTGTCGGCAACCTGATTTGCAATGTTATATATTATTGTTAAAACCATATTATTATTTTGAGGAATTGCTAATAAAATACTGTGAAGAGGCTAGGAACTATATCTCTTGCAAATATCTCTTCTAAGAAAGTAGATCCGTGAAGTGAATGTTGATTTATTGTGAACCATCCATGTGACCTCTGTGATGACATCATTATGTAAACACACCCACCATTGTAAAAGTTTTTAAGTTGCCTTGCAGCCAACTCGGAGCACTGTCTGCCACAAAATCATGGGTCTGCAGGCTGTATGGGAACTGAACTCTCTCTTTGGTAACTATGTAACTTAAGATCTAAAATGAAGTAAATCTCTTTTTATTGCAAAATCTACAATTGGACTGGACAATATAGATTTATTCTGAAAATGAATTCAGCACGTTACATATTTTAGACAACCAGTGATAGGGGAATGGACCTAGAAGTTCTCTATTATCACCTTACAACTTGTATAAAACCTCAAATATTTTTTAGAGGTTAATGGTGGGGGTATCCTCAGTGGCAATATGGGTGATGCATAAATGTATCATATGGGACACATTGATAAAGTGGCAGCGAGGAAGGCAAGCCTAGACTTTTTTGGACAGAACCCACAGTTTATAATGCTAACACAAATGTACACTGAGTAAAGATCACCTTGTCCAATTGAACAAACTATGATACGATTATGCTACACATACTCACAAGCGTAAGGTGCAACATTCCACGTCAGTTCACCCAGGGGTGTCCACCACCCGTCTCGGATTTGTTCGAATTTTTTTTAGTTAAGAGAGGACGTCAAAACAACTATTTCTGCCAAACATCTCGACTGTCTGACAATTAGTTGATCAAATATTGATTTTTCAATTTATTAAATTTACTAATCGTGGTTTCTTCATCCAGTATATTTGAAGTATTACGGGTGTTTATTAAGCAATCACCACAAAATTTGGACCCCTGAGGTAACTCTTCCTCCTGAATCCAAAAATCTAAACCAAATTACTTTATCTGCTTCACGTTTTGCGTTATGGCAAAAACGCACATTTTTCGAATAGAATTAAACGCGGGAGGTTCAATCAACATTAGGGTTCCCTTTTTTTTGGGGAAGGGGGGTGGGGCGGGGTGTTTAAAAAAGGTATACATTACTACCAAAAAAAAAAAATATCAACAGGGTACTCTGTTTCATAGGGGAGGGAGGGAGGGAGAGAGAGATCAAGGCGAGCTCAGGGAGGACAGAAACCTCCCGTGGAGCAGAAGGGCAAAGAGAGAGAGAGAGAGAGAATCATGGCAGCTCGTGAAAAGTGCACGTTTGGTCTTTTAAATACGGACTGCCATATTACTGTCTACTCAAAAACCATTGGATTACATAGCTGGGACAACTTGAATTGTTTTTATAGGTTACAGAGCAAATCCCTCATGTTGTGTTTAGTACATTGGAGTGTGTGTGAATCTTTCATTTTCTTTCTTGTATTTGTTACCCATGGTGTGTGTGTAAACAGGTTGAAAAGTTAATCTTGTTATTAAGTGGTGATGACTATCTTTTGATGATGATGAAGACCATAATATCAATATCACACAGGTGAACTACTGTCCACCCCCCCTCCCCCAATTGTTTGGACAACATATTTGTGTGTGAACTTCCACTTCATTTTAGTGTATAGTTGTTTATCTGCATTGGTGCAAATCCATGCAGAACATGCACCTCTGCTTTAGCAGTAACTTTTGTTTCTAAAGTTTTTCACCGTTGGGGATCTAAATTTGCTCCTGTGTAAAACAATCTACTCATAAAATGAGTCCTATCTTTGCGTACATACAGAAAAGGCTCTGTGTAGAATGTGTGTTGTGGAAACAGGGTCCATAGTTTCTCTTCTTGTTGTCCGTTGTCCTTTGTAGTCTTTTATGTAGCAGTTCTATAGCTGCTTGTAAATAAACAATGACTCATGAAATCAATGCTTTGAGATGTTCTTGCTCATTATTTTAACATTAAGCGATTAATTTCTATCACTAGTTTAGGAGCTGCAGGCCTAAACGCTGCTACTTGCAAAACGATAATTACAATGTGCATGTTTGCAATTTTTCTAAATGTGATTTAGCATTTGTTTCCTTTTGGTTTACAAACTGCAAGAAATGCCTCTTAAAGTCGATGACCGGATGAGCTGTAAAGTCCAAATAGTGAAGGATAGGACTTTTATTTCATAATCTTCACATATTCGAGAACTGCTGATTATTCTCATATTCTCGTTTCTAATACCTGGGAGACTACTGCAAGTTACGGTAATTATTTAGGGTTTCTGTTGGCAGCCTATTGCCCACCATTTATGAAGGTAGACAGCTGGAGAGAGGTTAAGATCAGGTCAAGGATGCTTATGGCAAATTAGAAATGTACAATACAAATAATAATAAAAATTTAATGGGGTTTTCTACACTTGTATTAATTTTCTGAGAACCCCACTTTCTGTATCTAATTTCTCCTCTAACTTGGGGTGGGTGTTTTTTTTTTTTGCGTATTTTTTGTATTTACATCAACCAACATTTTTAGATAATCTCCTTTTAGTATTGAAACAGCTTGTATGTTGGGTTTAGTGACCAACTTTAGGCTTGAGTACTGAGACTGGTGCTTTTTTTGGAACTTCAGCAGAAAGGATGAAACATTGTGGATCCAGATAAAATAGTAAAATGGATATATTGGACATTTTCTCAATGAGCTAGTTTTAATTTTATTCTTAAAAACACATAAAGCTTTTGACTTAAGCCTGTTGGCATCAGCACTCCCATGATTCTCCAAGGCTAACAGCCAGAAGTCTATATTGTTCATTGTGCGGTGCCATAATGGATGCTGATTGGAGAAAAGTAAGATCATGTTATGTCTAATTGTTTACATTTATTTATTTTAAAGTTTTTATTTTCTTTATAATTTGAAAAATTTCAGTTGTCTATTTTTTCCAGATAAAATATTTTGTTGATGCTATTTTATTGGTTGAGCACCTGCTTTTAAGCTGGCCATTCAGCAGGGCATTTCTACCAGACATGTGGCTGTGTGGGCTAAACACAGTCTAATTTAGATGTGATTTGATCAGGCTGTGTGGGAAAATTGTGTTTCATGAGGATTGCTGTGTGCTATCACCGGACAATATAAGTTATTCATGCTGTTACAGTTGGAGCAAAATTATTGCTTTGTGTGATTAGCTTACAACTGTTGCTTTTCTCCCTCTGTGTACACTATTTTTTTTATTTGTGTTTTTTGTTAACCTCATTTATGCACCATTTCTTGTATCTATTATCACTAAACAGCTGATCATTGTGCCTATATTGTAGCCCCTTGGCTGTAAAGTAGAGTGAATGAAGCAAGACCGATCCTCATAGGAGACCTGCTATGAAAACTCTCACTCTCTACAGTCAGTCTACACATAAAAGTAATGTTCTAATAAGTAAAACAGCCATAAAACATTGAGTGTTTTGTTTTCAACCTTGAATAAATTATAGTTAAATTATAGAACAGAAACATTTTTAAAAGTACTTTTGATTAGTGTCAGAGTACCTTTCTGTTGTCAATTTTATACACATCTATAGATCGTTTTTTGAAGTGAACAGGAAAGAACGATCTATAACCATAATGTTAACAGTAGTATTTTAGGAGACTATTGTGCTGGTTTTGTGTGGAGCAGGTGACTGTAGTGTATAGGTTGCTGTCTTGGCAAAGCCATGTTGTGAGTAGGGAAATTAAGCCAAATGGGAAGCCACAGAAGAAATGTAAGATTCTGGAAGGAGCAGGATCCTCCAACAGCACAGATTTGTGATGGTCCTGTCAAAGTGATGTGGGAACATTGTGATAAGAAATAAAGTTATTATTTTAAGCTTCTTCATTATAGTGTTCTTTAGTAAGTGGTTGGAATGGACTGAATATTCTGGTGATTGTCAGAACTACTAAGCAAATGGAGTGAACTGCCCCTTCAGAAAGTGTTTGTGTCTTTGAATGTTTTGTATCAACTTTGTGTAATTACCAAGCAAACTTTGTGTAATTACCAATGGCAGCCAGCAGATGATGCTGTTTGAATGATAAATTATCAAAGTTAGAACTAGGAACCCAAACTAATGTCTCGTTCGTGCGTTTTCGTAAAGAGTCACCACAAGTTACTAGTAATTGAAAATTAAGTTGATAATTACTTTTTTTTTTTTTTTAAGTGGTCTATACTGTATATGTAGCGAAGTAAAATATTTAATACTAGGCTTGGCAACTATTTTGTAACCTAGAAGCCAGCCTAAAAAAGTAAGCCAGGCATATTTGAAAACCTTTTTATGAGGTATCTGCTAATGACTAGAGTTTACACCCTTTCAATCCTTAACACAACCCTTCTCTAACTGCTTCTGTCTCTGTCACACTACTTATTCACTATACTAATGTCCATTTTCTATGCCCCCTCTCACTCCTCAACCCATTCACCCTCCCCTGCTCAACATTATCATTGCATACTCAATTCCCTTCTTCCCACTGCCCCCCTCATCCTCCTGATCATCGCTATTGTCATCCTGTCCCTCTCACCATTTCAAAATACCTCCCCTCATTTTTCCTTCACATTAGTCATAATAATTAATCCCTATTATCCACATAGTCATCATTAGCCACTCCTTCCTACATGATCATTAGCCATAAACATCCATCATGAACCTGTCCATTAATAATCCCTCTACAATTCATGATCTGTCTTTACTCAGAGGTGAGCTGAGCAGGCATCTGTTTCCCTCTGAGTACTAATGTGCTAATGCGGAGCCCACTTCATGAGTGGGGGGGCCTGATCTGTAATGCTATTTATCATTGTACCTTTACTATAAAGAGGGTGTCTAACAGTGGGCAGTGATGGTATGTTAAGTTACATGTATGATTTTTGTTTGATATGGCTTTCATATTGTTCAGTTTGTATTTTAGGTTTAGTGGCCTTTACAATTAATGCAAGTGTTGTAATTGCAAATTTTTGCCTTGTCCAAAAAACAGTGGCAGTAATATTTTTGCAATCTAATAGAGTGTCTCTTCTCGCCTATTTTGTGTGAACGGTTACTGCTTATATACACAAGGTGCCAGAAATGAGAGTATTGAACAACTGAGGGGAAAATAGGCAAATAACTAACCACAGGGCAGTGTAGTCTTCGTCTTGTATAATTTGTCTTATATTTTTTTCTTTTGTCTTTCTAGGAGCTCACAATGGCTCAAGACTCTCCAAGAAACACAGCCGCCGAAATACCTGTAACCAGCAATGGAGACCTTGATGAAACTGAGCACAATTTTAATTTGGTAATTACCTTGTCCCATGGATGTGCCGTTTTAACCAGCTATTAAATCTTTGCTGTGCTATTGTTCTACCTGATGTAGCGGAGTGATCTCAGACAAATCACCATGCAGTTTCTAGTCCGTTCCTTGAGGAGCTGTGATGTTGGAGAAGGGAAAGAGAGAGAGCGTTGGTCACAACCCTTCCTGTCCACCTTTCCCTAATATTTGGGCGATTCTCGCATATCTTTAACTTATCATCTTAACTTTTATTATATTACATCTGTATGTCGGGATGAGTACACATGGGCAACAGAAATATCGCATAAGCGCAGTCTGTGCTACGTTACTGCATCCGTGGTTCATCATACATTTGAAAATAGACACCAAACAGAGAGACTGCGTTCTTGTCTTGCATATGGTTCTATGAACCTTTTTGTTAACCACATGCCTTGTTATGTGTGTGAGTGACTGCAGCTGACCAAGAAGCATAGGTCAGAAAACATAAGTATGTGCACCCCTGCAAGCGCCAAGGCCACAAATGATTGTACATATATATTTTAGTTTTAAAGCATGAAAGTGTTGCTCTCCTTATCTATACTGGAGCACCTTGTATTTTTCCATATAGGTTCCTGCATATTTACATACCTTAATGCTACATGCAGATACAAGTATGTGCACACACTTGATTATATTATGAAGGCAGGAATTTTTCAATTATCTCATAAAGCTGTTTTTATAGTGGCAGCACAGTACAGTTTATTACATAAATCTATATTCAATCATTTGTGTTTTATTATATGGTCTGTTTATATTGTGTTGGGTTAATTACTTTCCATGGTTGTGAGGATTTAGTGGGAAGGAGATTTACCCTTGAATGACACATGTTCTACCATATAAATGGTTATGGTGAATATGTATACTGTGAGATTTAGGTGCTGTGTAACACCCTTTAATCCTGTGTGTGAGCCCCAACACTGTTCTTCTTTCAGACTTTCTGACTACTTCTTGAATAATTATCCACTCAGTTTTCAGTTCACTGCATAAACTGTCTGCTATCAATCACAGAGGAGGAATATAAAATCCTTCAATACAAGTCAGGTTTTTTTATATAATGAAAATGAGGCAACAGGTTTATTTTTATAGGTTGCAGGGAGAGGCTGCTGCAAAGTAGGTGCAGCAAAGTTGGCATTGATGCAATAGCTGGGACCTGTCATATTACTTAAATGCTTAATCACCCTTCAGGCTAAACCTCATTCCCCTGAATATTGTAAACCTGTATTTTGCTTATTGTAGCATAGTTTTAAAAAAAATTGTGTATGTATATGGTCAAGAGGTTCAGTAGGTAAGATCAAACACCAGAATAGGGATGAAATGTGATCTAAGTGACTCTGACCGTGATTGTTGTTGCCAGACGGGTGGTTTGAGTATCTTATAAACTGCTGATACCCCCTGTACAACAGTCTCTAGAGAATGGTACGCCAGTGAGCGTCAGTTCTGTCTTAATGAGAGAGGTCAGAGGGAAATGGCCAGACTGGATCAACCTTGCGTTATAGCAGCGGTATGCAGAAGAGCATCTCTGAACATGTCAATCACAGCACACCAAACCTTGAAGTGGATCCACACTTTTATAGTACTAGGTTGGACCCCCCTCTACTCACAGAACAGCCTGAATTTGTGCTGGAAACATTCCTTTGAAATTCTGGCCCGTGCTCTGATATGATAGAATGATGCAGTTGCTGCAGATATGTCGGCTTCACGTTCATGCTGCTAATCACTCATTCCACTGCATCCCAAATTTGCCCTATTAAGTTCTGGTGCCTGTGACATGTTTAGGGAACCAGCTTCAGATATAGTGTGCTTTGTGACATGGTGCGTTAAGTTGCTGGAAGTATCCATTAGAAGATGGACAGAATTTGGTCATAAAGGCATGCACATAGTTGGTGACAATACTCTGGTAGGCTGTGGTGTTTAAATGATGCTCAATTGGTTACTGAATGTGTAGCCTTGGCACTAGCACCAGGGATGAAGGTCCCAGCATCCCCCTTGCAGTCTGGGGAACAGGTCCATGGCCTGCTGCAGGGGCGCACGCAGGGGGGGTGTCTGGTTCTCCAGAAACCCCCCTTCCGCGAACGAACGGGCAGTACAGCAGCCGCGGCGCCGTCACAGAAGCGTCCGCGGCGATACAGCACTGCCGCTGAGCTGCTGCTGCACATGCGCAGCAGCAGCTCTCTTTATTTTTTTTTGGGGGGGAAGAAATCCTGCGTTCGCACCTGTGTTGCCAAGAGGGTCTAAGTACATCATGAGAGGGAGAATACGAGAGAGAAAAAAAACAAATTGCTTACGCGAATGTCTGCAAATATATTTTTAATGAATGCGAATGAGGTTTCATTAATGAAACACCGGTGTAGCTTCTTATCGTACAGACCATGAAAAATAACATGTTTTATATGAGGTTTGTATGTTTTATTTTGTAGCATACTATCCCAAAAATGATTCTGTTGATGTCTACAAAAAGTATAGTGGAACTGCACTACTAGTAATTTGCTACACCTTCACTAAGGACACTTCCGCTCAGACATGGCCGCACCGTCTGATTGTTGAATAATTACACAGTGCATATGGGAAATGCTCATCCCCTGTCACATGGAGTGATTGCGTTCAGAAAATGTGTATTACTAAGCTTTGCTGTTAGTGGCTCAATGCACAGATGTTCTCTCATGAGACGCACACTACTAGTTCATCTGTTAAGGGGAGAAATCAGAGCACTAGGCAGGGGGGGGGGGGGGGGGGGGTTAATACACTATTTGGTGTCTGTCCAGCTATTAAATGCAAAATGATTGCCAACTCTGAAGATCTTTAGGGGGGTCTCCAAAAATTAAATGAATGTAATTGGCTACGTTTATATTTACACTTTGTTGGATTGTGTCAGGTAATCATTTTATTGTAAACTGGTGGAGACAGATCCTTTTTAAATGATAGCAATCTGGCATTTAGTTAAGTCTGTTGTTGGCATGATATGTCAGTTAAATAAGATGCTTCACAAATTAAAGCATTCAAGCATAGTGGCGGAAAAAGCTAATTTGTCCTCAGGCTTTATTTTTAAAGATATTAGATTAGCGTATACTAAGTAATCATGTTTTGCATTTTTTATGTAGGTCAGTTAATTTTGTGAACATGTGTCTCTGACTTACGATAAGTGTGTGTGTGTGTGTAATAGGATTTTTTACTCAGTCTGTTTTTTTTCTCGAGTCCAGTGGGGGATACTGTGACCAAGGGGAAGCCATGCAACCTGTAAAATTTAGAAAAGGTCTGGACAGACGACCACCTAGCTTCCCAGCACAACTGTTCGCCCAAAACAATGTGGTGCGCCGCCCACGACACACCCACTGGTCTAGCTACCTCAATATATGCCAAACGGATAGTCACTGTTAACCAACAAGGAATAGATCATCTATTTATATAGTGCGACTAATTTCGCAGCACTGTACAGAGAACGCACTCCCTGCAGGCCAACCTTGCTTGAAAATAAAAGATATGTTTGTTTTGTGAACTGAAGCAGTATGGTCCACATAACATCTGAGGGCATGGACTACATCCAAGACATGCAAAGGTGCATCAGAAGGATAAAGACTTAGGACAAAAATGACAATCCCCTGGTTCATATGAAAACGAGATGCCACTTTAGACACAAAAGCGGGGTTCATGCAACGCACTGCCCTGTCCTGAGAACTTGGAAAAGGTGGGTAACAACTCGACGCTCGTAATTCAAGCAACTGTCACACTGCAGAGATAGCGATTAAAAATACAATCTTCCATGTATTATAACGGATATTTACTGATTCCAATTATTCAATAGGCTCTCTATTAAGAGCGCTGAGCACTAAACTAAGATTCCAGGTTCTACTGGATGTATAAAGGGGGACAATATGTAGGAGTCCCTGAAGGAACATCTGCACATCTCCAATGCCAACTTGCCCTTTATTACATTTATTTCATTTATACACAGGCATGGAATCTTGCATTTTTTCTAATGGACCTTTTCTTCCAGAAAACTGTTGAAATATTTTTGGGGGTATTCATATGTATTTCTTTTGGTTTGCAGTGGAATGAAGTCATTGATTATTCCACACTGAAATCCTTAAATGGACTGGGCAAAATTTAATGGTACCTTTTAGAAATAGTTAGAAATAATTCGATTTCAAGCAAGTGATACATCTTCACTTTGAAACTGAATGTACCTGCAATACAGCTAATTAACTGAGCTTGAATAGAAAAAGGGACTCTTTCTCTTGTTCTGTATCACTGTGTATATTGCAATGATAATGGAGAAAAGATTAAGGGTTCTGGCCGCCCTAGGCTAATACGGCCGCAGCGCCCCCCCCCCCCCCCCCCCCTCCTCCGAATATATAGGTGTATAGGAACACTCCTGAATATGAATGTTCAGGTGTATTCTCCAGCATTCAAATTTAGACAGATTGTGCCATTGTCTCTTACCTGTCCTTGCTCTTCTCTCTTGCAACTTTGTTATCCTCTCGCTGGCTTCTGGAAAGTTGGCGTCCTGTTTTGAAAATGCAAAAATGTATTATAATGCAAACCCTGAATGATTAGGCCCTTTAGTTAAAACAAAACACTCCATTATGGCCAGATAAAAGTACCCCATTGGACAGGCATATATAAGCAATATCTGAATATTTGTTGTCAATCAAATACAAACTTCTACCAGCCCCATCTCACTAATATTTAGTATTCTAGTGATTGCTGAGACCACCCATGTGACCACCACACAATCATGAGATTCTGCCCCCCAAAGCTGCTGTATTTTTTAAATACCCCCTGCAGCCATTTTCCTTAACCACAACCCCCCCACAGCCATTTTCCTTAACCCCTGCTGCAGCCATTTTCTTTACCTCCCACCCTGCATCCATCCCCCTTGCAGCTATTTTCCTTACCTCCACTCTGCTAGCTAGCTATCCCCCCCCCGTCACATCAAAACTCCCCCAGTCACATATATCAGCCCTCCTCCTCTGCCCTCCTTCATACATATCAACCTCTCTCCCTCCCTATAGATTTTCATGGCAGCCCCCCCCCCTCCCACCCTATAGATTTGTATGACAGTCCCCCTCTCCCTCCCTATACATATGCATGACAGTCCCCCCTCTCCCTCCCTATAGATATGCAGGGTAGTTCCCCCCCCCCCTATAGATATGCAGGGTAGTTCCCCCCACCTTCCTATAGATATGCAGGGCAGTTACCCCTCCCTATAGATATGCAGGGCAGTTCCCCCCCTCCTTATAGATATGCAGGGCAGTTCCCCCCCTCCTTATAGATATGCAGGGCAGTTCCCCCCCTCCTTATAGATATGCAGGGCAGTTCCCCCCCTCCTTATAGATATGCAGCGCAGTTCCCCCCCTCCCTATAGATATGCAGGGCAGTTCCCCCCCCTCCCTATAGATATGCAGGGCAGTTCCCCCCCCCCTCCCTATAGATATGCAGGGCAGTTCCCCCCCCCCCTCCCTATAGATATGCAGGGCAGTTCCCCCCCCCCCCCTCCCTATAGATATGCAGGGCAGTTCCCCCCCCCCCCCTCCCTATAGATATGCAGGGCAGTTCCCCCCCCCTCCCTATAGATATGCAGGGCAGTTCCCCCCCCCTCCCTATAGATATGCAGGGCAGTTCCCCCCCCCTATAGATATGCAGGGCAGTTCCCCCCCCTCCCTATAGATATGCAGGGTAGTTCCCCCCCCTCTCTATAGATATGCAGGGTAGTTCCCCCCCCCTCCCTATAGATATGCAGGGTAGTTCCCCCCCCTCCCTATAGATATGCAGGGTAGTTCCCCCCCTTCCTATAGATATGCAGGGCAGTTACCCCTCCCTATAGATATGCAGGGCAGTTCCCCACCCCTCCCTATAGATATGCAGGGCAGTTCCCCCCCCCCTCTCTATAGATATGCAGGGCAGTTCCCCCCCCCTCCCTATAGATATGCAGGGCAGTTCCCCCCCCTCCCTATAGATATGCAGGGCAGTTCCCCCCCCCCTCCCTATAGATATGCAGGGCAGTTCCCCCCCCCCTCCCTATAGATATGCAGGGCAGTTCCCCCCCCCCCTCCCTATAGATATGCAGGGCAGTTCCCCCCCCCCCTCCCTATAGATATGCAGGGCAGTTCCCCCCCCCTCCCTATAGATATGCAGGGCAGTTCCCCCCCCCCCTCCCTATAGATATGCAGGGCAGTTCCCCCCTTCAATTACCTGTAGTTGTGCCAGCGTCGCTCCTCTCCTCAAATCAGCAGATAGGAAGTGAAGACGTCCTGCTTCCTGTCTGCTGCACAGCAACAGGCAGCCTGGAGATTGGCTGTGTGTTGCTAACCACTGACCACCATTGCTTTTGATTGTCGAGCCCTCCACTCCCCCCCGCGGCGACCCCCCCTCCCCCACCCCGAAAAAAAAAATGAATGAAGAAAAAAAAAAAAAAAAAAATAATTTTTTTTTTTTTTTTAAAAAAAATACCCACAGGGCAGCGCCCCTCGGGACCCAGCGCCCCAGGCTGCAGCCTGGTCAGCCTAGTGGTTGATCAGGCCCTGCTTATTGGTAAATCACAGCATCCCAATGTTTACAGAAAGCAAACTAATCTTTCTAAGCAAAAGACCACACCTTCCCTACAGTCAAACATGGAGGAGGTTCAGTGATTGTTTGAGGTTGTTGTGCTGTCTCTAGTACTTGGGTGTCTTGAACATGATGTCATGAAATCTGGAACTTCCAGGTCATATTGGAGCATTATGTTGAACCCTGTGTCAAAAACTTGAGTCTTTGTGAAAGGTCATGTGACTTCCAGCAGGATACAAACACTTTTGAAAAAAGCACCCAGGAATGAGACGAGATTCTGGACTGTTCTGAAGTGGCCAGCAATAACTCCATATCTAAATACCATAGAACACTGTGGAGAGAGTAGTTGGGAGAAGTCACAATTCTGGGAGTTTGCACAAGATGAGTGGACCAAGCTGCCAGTAGGGGTACAGGAAGCTTATGGATAAAGGAAGTGGTTGATTATTATTGTGACCAAGTAATGTTACCCTTTGCTGTTTTAAACATGTTTAGTGGGCGAATATGTGTATATATATTTTTGATGGAAATAGAGTTGAAACAGTGTTATTGAGCATAATTAATCTCAAATGTTAATTCATCTTGGTGGGGTAGAAGTTGTAGATTTTTTTTTTATTATATATTATGAAAGAGGATAGTGTAGGATCATGGTTATGTCTCTTACGGAAGTTTTTCCAAAATTCTGTGTTTTTTGATCTGGTTGTTTCTGAGGTTGTTCTACCATAGTTGTTTTCCCACATGCAGCTGTTTTAGTAAACAGTGGTAGTATGGCTTTTCAGAAACTGTACTTTGAATAGCCTGTACTAACAAGCAACTGGTGTGCTCCTGGTCTCGGATACTGTTGTTGGCAGCATGCAAGTTAAACATGCTGTCTCCAATTCAATTACATAGTGATGCAAGATTGATCAGGATTGTAAAAAGTAAAGAACTACTGAAAATTAGAAGTTTCACGTATGAATCATGGAGTTCAAATACATTGTTCTGTTTTAAGCTGACTTTTCACTGCATCTATTTTAAAAAACAAATATATATATATTACCTCACCACTCCAATAAAGCTCCTCCCACAGATTTAGGTCTGTGTAGTGATGGGATCTCATACAAGTCAAAAAGCTGAGAATGCAGTCATCTGAGTTACTCTGATATCACTGAACCTGTCATTGTGAATATATCCACAGTCTGTTAAGCTGTCACTTAAACTCTTCCTGCTTAGCAGCCGCCCAATCCCCTTTACATGGCTTCTTGCTGCAAAGGAGTGAAAATAGCATGGTGGACATATTTTATTAAGCATGTACTCTCCAGTTTTAGTGTTTTTATTTAGCTTGGTAATACATACTTTGTTATGATAGTGATTTTACATGCTCTTTAACTCCCACACGCACTTGAGTCTGGCACACGATAAGCATTCTAAAAGGCATAGAGCTAATCGTGAGTGCTTTAGCAAAATACAATAACTAGTTTGCATTCTGATAAATAGACCCCTATGAATTCCTGACTGATTGTCAAAGGGAAAGTCGATAGCAACTATACATGTGGAAATGTAACTTACATTATTAAAAAAAAAAATGTGCTCAAGGTAGCATCCAGTGGGAACAGTATTACAGCATTTACATGGGAAGATTCAAGTTGTGTTAAACAGTGCAAAAGTTGAAGATTTAAAATGTATTTCTATTTATAAGTGTTTTCAAGGAGAACCATTAAATAATAAAATAAACTTCCATGCCAAGAAGAATAGCACTGTATAGTAGTAGTTACTCATAGCTATTATGATTAGAAATGTACGTCTTTAATAAACATTTGACTCTTTATTTAGAATATTGACCTTTATTTCATTATTTCTAATCTGTTGAGTGTTTTGCTCTTTCTGCCATTTGATATTTGCAATACATCTAGTTTGACTGCTGCAGTACAAAGTAGATTATTCTCAGTGTGTGCATATTAAACCAACAAACCTTAAATTGAATCTATTCTTTAGTGAAATACATTTATATTTATACATGTTTTTTGTTTGTTTGTTTTTTTGTTTTTATCATTATTTGGTTAATGTTGACCATGATAGCGACAAACTAGTGAAACAGGGATGAACAGTCTAATGTAAAAGTCAGGAATTTGGAAGTCTGGTACCACCACAAAATCTAGTACCAGCAGTATTATCAAAGACATTTTTATTTTTGTCAGTGAGTGCAAAGAAACTGCCATTTATTGGATAACATTTCTGCACACTGTTGTATAGGTAACTGTGTACACAAAATGATGTTGCATTCAGTCAGACATTTGCTATAATTTTCTAAACTGCAAGAAAAACAAATCTGATTAGACTACACAACAGTTTTTATAAGCTTCCCAAATTGTGTTTAGCCCTTTTGTCACCCATCTGCATCACCAAATCTGCTTTAAAGAAGCCCTTGTTGGTTCTTTAGCTAAAGGGTCTACTGTATACGGCTTCTGTATAATACACAAATGATGTGACTTTCTGCTATAGTGACACTTCCAGGCCTGTGCTTTTGGTGTGCAGTGTGTATGCACAGATGTTGTTACATTTATGTAATTCTCTTGTACCCCAGCTTAGTGACCTCTCTTTTGTTCTCCTGGCAAGCGAGAGAGAGAGGGCTGCAAAATGACTAATTGGCATTGCTGTGTCTGCGTATTTGTAGAAGGAAATCCATTAGACTGCTTTGTATTTTATTCTGTTAATTGCAGGTCTTAAAGTTCCCTGCATCTAAACCTTCACATCTAGTGTGGGAAAAAAACATTGCATAACCGTTTAATGCCCCTTCTCTCTCTTCCTTTCCTTGCAGTCATCCAACTAGTTCAGTGTAGTTTTTAAAAACTTTTGCACAGACGTAGACTTGATGTCATAAAATGTTCGATTCATGCAGTGCAGGTCAGATGTGGATTGATATATTGTCTGAACTGATTTATTGTCTGCTAAACTGATCACCAAGGCTGGAAATGAAATGCAAACACAATTTTTTTATTCTGCAAAAGTATATATTTTTTATTTTTATAATTAGTAGTAGTAAACTTTAATCGACCAGCCTAAGTGCAAAACATTACAATGACCCCATTGTATTCTGCATGTATATGGCTAAGATTTTGCAGTGTGTGAATGAAAAAAAAAAATAAACTAACAGCTTTACTTAAACAATATTTTTTTACTCTTGTAACTATCCCAATATCTCAAAAGGAAAGAAAATAATCTGCATTTGGTGTAAATTCCTATATTCACTGCATAACTGGCTTTACATTCTGACCAGAAATCCGACAGCAGAAAACGGTCTGGTCAGAATTGTAAATTTAGTTTATATTGTGTGTGTGTGTGTGTGTGTGTGTGTGTGTGTGTGTGTATTGGACTTTACAACCAAATGAATAATATCGTTCATATTGAGAGAATAAATAATCGCCAGTAAAAATGAATAGAATCCTGTAATTTTTCAGTTTGTGACTATAGTCCTTTCTAATGCCTGGTTCATTGAGCAGAGTGTAGTGGATCCAGGGGAGTTATATATTTTCAGCCAGAGCTCCTACATTGTATACAAGAGACAGTCTCTGAGTTTTGGAGTAATCGAACTGGATGGGACCTACAAAAAAATTAAAATCTATTCATGTTTATAAGTTGTCTGCCATGTGATTGCACCCCAATGAACACTGTATGTTATGCATATACTAACTCTACTGCAACCCTATTGGAGTTGCTGAAAAATATAAGTAATTATTATACAAGGTTAAATACTTTTATTTTATTAATATTTCCTCTCATGACCTAATATCTGTTCATTATCTTCTCCCATTCAGTATGATTTTAATTTTGTGTATATTTATGCTGCTATTTATTATGTATTGTCTAACACCACACCTATTCCTAGTGAGGAGTTGCAAAAATAAAAACAAAACCGGATGAAAAAGTGCTGATTATACCTAAACTAATTCGCTCCGATTTAAAACTGCTATAATTGATGAGTGATCGTTTAAAGCAGTTGTTAAATTACTGGTTCGATTCAAATATTTGGCATCATGTCTGTGGGTGTTGAACAAGAGAACATGATTGATTGGACATAGGTGGCTTGAGATTTGCTAGGCTTCTTAAAGCTGCACCACCACCTAGAAAAAAGTGGTCATGCACCCCCATCGCAGAAGTGGAGATCTGGGGGCTGCTACATGCTGCCTGCTGGTTCTGTAATACAAAACGGGAAAAATAAATTTTTATAAACAACCTAAAATAGCGGCAGAGGTTTATGGGGGAGGGGGGCCGTAACCGAGAGGACCAAATGAAAGCCTTCTGTTTTCGGTTGGGGATTTAAAAATAGCAGAGGAGCCCAGGGAGAAAAACGGTATCATGTACTTCTGGAGTAGGGGTGTGGTGGGTGCCCTACTAGGTGGTAGTGCAGTTTAAAACAGAATAGGACTGTTGTCAAAGACCTTAGTGATATGCATGCAGGAAAGGGTAAAATGGTCCTCATAATGTGTGGACTTGGGCTTTATGCTTTTATTGTGCTTGACAACTGCTGTGAAATGAGTTTTCCTATAGTAGGGAAGTGGTTTACCCATTGTTGGACAGTGTTATGTAATGAAAGTAACAGTTAACATAGTTTCTGTTATTAAAATGTTGTGAAGCCACTGAATTACTAAAAATACTTCAGGATGACCAACCTACATAAGAAAACCGTTTTATATAGGAAAGGTCACTGTCTCTCCATTTAGCCCCCCACCCCCTTCCCCTCCTCATGGTGTACCTGAACCAAAATATCAGATTTACTGATATACCATGCATGATTTAGTTAATAATTCTGCAACACATATATTCATTTTAAGTTCTATTCTGTTATAGTGTACATGATATAATAAAGAATGCCTGAAGTGCATTTTCATCATTTGCAGGGACAGTAAGCTGTAATAAAATTCGCAAACCCATTCGGTCAGATAAAGATGTTTACATTTATATATGAATGTCCTAGAAGCCTATTGACTTATTTCTGCCCTGCTTGTATAAGACTTTAATTTTGTCATTAGTTTTGTTGTTGATCATAAGTATAAAGCTTTTTCAGAGCTTATAATATATGCTGGTACTTAAAAACATTGAGTAGAAATTCACTAGAAGGTCATTTACTTGACATTATTTATTCTGACATAACCATAGGTTACAATGACATTACATATACGCTGTTCTAAACAAGTACAGGTTACCTCTAGCATAATGTCTAGGAGTGATATAAACTGGCTAAGCGGCTTAAACTTTGTTTTCCTCTTGTTATGAAGGACCTGAAGCGATCTGTGCCAGCAGGACTTGGACTTTCAGAAACTCACATCACTTCCCATGGTTTTGATGGCAGTAATGAAGGAATTGTAGAAGCAGGACCATTTCAGGGTAAGAAATCATAGTGTAAGCATTGAATCAACCATAGAGGCTATTGTATTGTATTATCAAACTCCCAAGTGAGATTTGCTGTCTGTATAAACTGCACTGATGGTCAATAAACAGGGAACGTAGCCCAAAACATGCTCATTAGGGACTTTTGATCACTATACACACAAGTGGTCAAAGAAGCTTGGTCAGAAGAAAATATTGCAATCTGCCTATGGCATATTTTATGTGTAACCTATGAACACCTAGATATATAGTCTGCCTGTTCTTCATAGGGTCGCCTGAGCCCTAATTTAGCTCAAATTGTACTCTTCTAACCTTTAACTTTAATCCTAATATAATTGGCTTTAGTCTTTGGTGTAGGAGTTGAATTGATTAACCAGCACTTGACAGACTTTATTTTAGTGGGTGCTGATGCTTGCAATAGCAGGTCTTTGAGAACAAATGCAACATGAAATATGTTATTACTAGAATCGTACCTAACGATACAAACTTTTATGTGTATATAATTATCCTACACTTCCAGGGTGTTTAAATGTGAATATGATGATAATTTTTAGTTATGAATCCTTTTTAATGTCTGAGCAGCTGACTTTTCCTTCCAGTAGCATGGCAAGAAGTCTTCATCTGAGAAACCTGACCTCGTTCATGCTGTAATTGATTTTTTTTTTTTTTTTTTTTTTATTTGGTTATGTTTTTAGAACAATTTGGTTTACTTTGTTAGGCCACTTTAAATGCTTATTTCCTTTAAGTTACAGAACAAAATTGTTAAAAGTGACCCCTCAACTGTTTCTCTACCTCACCTGTACTGTCGGATGGCTAGCAAGTCGATATTCTAATCCCTCCTTGTGCCCCTGCATCACATTGCTCAGGGCAGCTGGAGTTTATAGTTTATTGCTGCCAGGCTGACATAAGGATCAGCTGTGGTGTGGTCTACTGTACATTGGAAAGATGCCAAATTTCTTAACCACCATGACAGTGCAGAGCAGAGGAGATCCTAGAGGAGGAAATTACATAGTTCAAGTGAACAGGGGCTAGAGAGAGAGGTTACATTTCGCAGCTCAATGTGGAATTATTCTTTGAAAATATTAAATTTAAAGTACAAAAACACAGGTCACCGACCGATGTACCGATTCAATTCAAAGCTTTTTATTAGTGGTGTTGATGTTACCTTTTGTTTCTTCCTACATTTGTTAAAATTATCAAAACCATTACTAATTTTTTGCTTTTGATTAAATGCTTTGCTGTAGCTCAGAATAGAGGTGTTCTGAAAGGCCATATTTAGAGAACCAACATTATCTGTGCATTTAGCAGTAATGCTCTGCCAATTCTATTACATTTCTGCCATTACTACTACAATCAACAAGCGGAATAGCATTGTTAGTTGTGCAAAATCTAAAACCTGTATGTAAGGGTAAGACTACATATCACACACATTAAAATCTATTTCTTGTCTAATGAAATTAAACTCTGTATCCAGGAAGTTCTCAATGAACTTTTGTTATTAGTTTAGCAATTTTGTAATGTTCCTCCCATGTTTCCATCCTCGTAAAAAATCTTTACTTGATTGTTATTTTCTAAGACATTGCAGACATGAAGATAATTGTAGCTGACATGTATTTCTGATTTCCTCCACAAGGGTGCTTTTCATTTGTACCTTTCCTGAAACCGTTTGTGTGTGTGTATTTGAGGCTCATCCTAGGAACAGTCACATGAAGCATAGCATGTGAGGAAGGATTTATCAGCCCAGCTTTTACAGTGCAGCATGCATGTAAAACACAAGATTTATTTGAGCAGGAAAAGAGCTGTATAGGAATGGAATGATTTTCTGTTACATAATATTACAGTATGCAAATAACATTCTTTTTTATAGATAACTGTTTGTTAATGTCGTGTTGATCACAGTGTAAGAAGACGTAGTTTCCTGGTGAACATGCTAGATCAATAATCATAGAACGTTTAAAATCCACATCACTTAATGTTGTACAGATAGGCACACCCCATTTTCAGATATATATATATATATATATATATATATCAGTCTTTGTGAACATCTAATACCCCATTCATACTGCGCCAAAAACCCTGGTTTTTGCCGGGGCAAGCCCAGAAGACCTTGGTCGAGGTGCAGAATGAATGGTCCCAGATCTAATTCCCGGGAATTAGACCCGGGGCTTTTGGTGGGGTAATTCCCGGGTCTGCCCTGGGAAGCCTTCACTATGAATGGTGCGACCCAGGTTTTTCAACCCGGTCTCACCAGACACAATGTTAAAATAAAATAAAAAAAAAATAAATAAAAGACATCACGAGGAGCCAATCAGAGCTCCTCTTGTGATGTTGCCATGGAGACCCCGGGCAGACCCGTGTTCAGTATGAACGTGGCCTACCCGGGAATTTGACTCTGGGGAGCCTCTGCCCCTCTCTCTGTCCCCTGGTAATATGCTGGGTTCATATACCCGGGATATTGCCTGGGTGGCGGTATGAAAGTAGTATTAGTAAACACTCCCCCAATATAGAACAAATGATTATCTACCAAGTACTGTTGTAAAACATGCGGTTTATTATGAAGACTGCGCTGGTGGGATCTATAGTATTATGTCCCTATGCTGTTATCACCAAATAATTAAAACAACATGAATTGTCACCACTCCTTTATAGGAAAAACAACAATTTTATTATATAAATGATTTTCTTATATTCTAAAAACATTTATCATGCACACAACATAAAATTCAGTTTAAAATGCAGTTAGTATATGTAATATATATATATATATATATATATATATATATATATATATATATATATATATATATATATATATATATCTCAATGACTGCACTCTGTTAAATTAGAGAGATTAATGCATACAATTGTCCCAATCTGCATAAGAGGTTGTTCATTCAAACTGGTATTTTCAGCTGAATGGTATGTTATATGCATGCTGACTGTTATTACAGTATAGGAAAATCATTTATATAATAAAATTGTTTTTTCTATAAAGGAGTGGTGACAATTCCTGTTACTCTAATTAATTGGTGATATCATCATATCCTATTTTAGGGTCATAATATAGATCCCACCAGCATAGTCTTCATAATAAAGCACATCTTTCCACTTATGTGAGGCTATGCACTAACCTCTGAGGACAGTTGCTCATGGACATATAAGTGATATAATAATAATGATTTTTTTATTAAGCACCTAGGCGGGTTTAAGTCTACCTTTAATGCAAAGTGGATAATTCTATATTGTCCCTTAGAATTTTAGGCTGATTTATATACTGTTGTAAAACAAATGAATTACATAATTGAGTATTCACTAATCAGACAGTGATTAGATATCACTTTTAACCTCTTACAGTTTTTTACCATAATGATTGCAAATGTTTTTAAAATTTATAAATATATGTATTATTATTATTATTTATTATTATTATTATTATTATTATTATTATTATTATCTTTGACTTATAAGGCGCCACAAAGGGTCCGCAGCGCCGTACATTACATATACAGAAAACAGAACCAAGACACAACATGATACACAAATATACAAACACAGGTGCATGGGTAAAGCAAATCAGATTATATCTGACAGATAGTGAAAGGGATGGTAGAAATCAGCAGGAAGAAGGCCGAAGCTTAATAAAACAGGGCTAGGGAAGCAGGCCAAGAGGTACAGAGGGTGATGGAAGAGTAGAAGGAGCACACAAGGAAAGAGGGCTCTGCTCATGAGAGCTTACATCCTAAAGGGAAGGGGGAGACACAAACAGGGTGGTACTAACTAGGGGAGAGAGCCAGGACAAGAGAGTTAGGAGGACTGATAGACTTGAATAAAGAAATGAGTCTTAAGGACACACTTGAAGCCTTTGAGAGTAGATGCTAACCTGATGGAACGTGGAAGATCGTTCCACAGCTGGGGAGCAGCCCGGGCAAAGTCCTGAAGACGAGAGTGAGAGGAGGTGATCAGTGAAGTAGTGAGGCGGCGGTCACAGGCAGAGCGGAGGGGGCGAGTAGGAGGATATGTATGATGTGTTCTAATTTTTATTTGTGCATTACATACATTTAACATTGATCTGGCAAAGTCAGAAATACGCATCACTTTTTCTGCCACATTGTGGTCCTCTTGTGTGAAGAAGGTTGTGTGATATTTCCCCCTAATCCCCCTTCATACTCCAGAACAAACTGTGCATGGAGACAGCACTTGAAGAGTCCTGCTAAGCCTGTATTATGAGACCTATTTGTTGTGATCTGCTGGAAATGCTTTGTTACTACATGGAAGCTTTGAGCGACACTCTAAACATAAAAGAAAATATTCTATTTGTTATTCACAGCTGTCTCCTGTTAATGTAAAAGGTGGTTTAAATGATGAAATGTTGAGCTGTACACATTCGGTCCTAAAACACACGCCCAGATTAAGTCATTCTAGTATAATTACAATGGCAGGGTTAGTATGGATAAAGTTAGGGCTCATCCTGTTTGTGTGTAGAATGTTGCTTGTGATTTTCTTCTTAATAAAAACCATTAAGACTTTGTGTAGGTATTACATTAATTAAAGTTTAGAGTTCGTACATACTGTTCTCATTCACTCTAAAATATGGTGCCAGAAGATTGTTTGGGCACAGAAATCTTTTTTCATCGGATACATAATTTTTTACAAAAATATGCTGCTGATTCCCTATTTGAATTTATAAAACCCTGCCAGGGGGAAATACTATATGAGGCTTTTAGAATATCAATAAGCTTTTTTTTACAGTTTGGTATTTAAATATCTAATATAAAGTAATTTCCAATTTGTTTCTTTGTAATGTCATTTGGGGGGGGGTTACTGTTCCTCTAAATCCTATGAATGATATTTGTTTAAGTAGTCTTGTTGGCATCTATTGCCTGGTGGGATTGCAGCCTCTCTTGTTGCCTGAGGCCTCAGTGATGCTTTCTGTCCCATCTCCCCCTTTTTACTTTTTATCTACTAAAATCCTCAGACTTCCCCAGCCATTTATGAAATTAAATACTTTACCGGGCCGCCAGTCTGAGCCAAACCATTAATAAAATTGCCACCTATATTAAATCATCATGTTGTTTTTATTTTATTTTAAATGCACTTCGTCAAAATTTGTGACAGAGTGGCACCGGGCTGTTTTATTTAGATAATGCAAAGGTGAGACAAACTGTGTGAGGGCTCTTTACATCAGGAGAATGGAGCAGTAGAAATAGCTGTTGCACCACCTTCTCTATTCCCTGTTTGCCACCCTGCCTGGCAACGTGTGCTGTGCTTCTTGGCATGGGCGTTGTCATGTAAGAACATGATGTGTCTGTACTGGGACTTCTCACTGTGTATGATCTGCTCATCCAGTGCAGCACAGGAGCTGCAGATGTCGTGGTCAGACAATGCAGTCTACAGCAATAGTAGTATTAAAACTAACCACTCCACCACCACTATTATTTAATACGTTTATCAGATTGTTAATTTCCATTCTCAATCTGCCATCCTTCATCTTCTTAGAACACAACACCTGTATACCATTGAATCATAAACAAAGCTTTACCCTGATGTTTCACTGAACATTCAGGAAAATGTTTTTGAAATGATTTGATCAGTTTTGTTTGTTGCCTGGCGAGTGCTTTTGGCAGCTCGTGTCATGTAGCTATACCTGCTTGCAGAATTGCTCCCTCTCGTTGTGCAAGTACTGAATCTCTGTAGATTTAGTAACTAATCAGAAATGTGTACAGTTTTTATGAAGAGATTTAATTTCTGATGGTTGTCTATCTTTTAAGGAGATCATCATTCTACATAAAATTCTTATTGCACTTTTTTTTACATGTGAATTAAACTGTGGGTCTGCCATCTAATATCATAACTTTCTCTGAGATTATCAGACATTTTAATTTTCATCTACACAATAATCTTAAATTGTTCATATTGTTAATAGATAAATTTTAATCTTGTGCATACATGTCTTAGTTTCACCATGGCTTTTTATAGTGTCATTGTATTTTTGGGAAAAAACCCTTAATGGATTGCCAGCTGTCATGCGATGTAATAACTTTTGGGGATTTCCACACTGTACTGGCTCTCTGTCAAAAGGCTTTCAAGCTTTTTTTTTTTTCATATTCAAGTCACAGTTATTAAAGTGAAAAAGACCATTCCTGTTAATATTACACAATTAAAAGTACATAGTACATACAGAGTGTATATATACATATATATCATGCCTAGCTACGAACAAGTATAAAGAGATTAAACAGCATTTCACAAAGTGTCATTCATAGTGTAATTCTGTATCTTTGTTGGTCTCTCATACTGAGACTGTCCACAATCTTGTTCACGTATAATTTTACAGTTCCTACTTGGTTACATAAAACATTCATGAGGGGGATTCAATTCGACCTCGTTCAATGTGGCATTAATTATATATTACCGTTTATACGATCATTTTAACCCTGATTTTTGGAGCAGCGAGCAGAAGCCAGCGTTTAAAGATTACCATATTAATGGTAATTACGCACACTATTACTGAGGTAATGGTAATTACGCACACTATTACCATAGTAATGGTAATGGTACACAGGCCACGTTACATAGTTTAGAATTTCTACAGCTATCCAGTTATTAATATTTGAAACATTTAAGGCCATCCAGCTGCAGTAATCCCTAGCCTTACCTAAATACAGTAGAAACCCCTTTAATTGGAGAAACTCAGGGAATCTAGTATTACATAGGGGAGTGTCCAGATCCAACTCCACCATTCTATAGTGCAGGCCTGGCCAACCTGTGACTCTGCAGGTGTTGTGAAACTACAAGTCCCAACAACTGACTACTCTCTACTGGCAAAGCATTCTGGGGATTGTAGTTTCACCACATCTGGAGAGCCATGCGTTAGCCAGGTCTATTACATCTCAAATCCAACATTGAAATAACAGTGAAGCATAGTAGCAAAGCTTCAACTTTGGGAGCACCTTAGGGGGCTTAAGATGACTAAGCTATAACCTAGCCCTTTGCTTGAACAGAGCAGATAAGACAAATAGTGGTCCATTTTCCTAAAATCCTGATCAAGGATGTATACTGGGGCATGTTGAAGTACATATATAAATTTAGGGTCAACGCTCTTTTAATTAGATTAACTATGCCAGAAACAGTAAGAGGTAGATTATACCAAGCATGGGCCCTTGTTTTAAAAGCCTGAAGCACTGGCAATAAAGTTTCACAGTCTCTCATGCTAGGTGGAGCTGCTCAGGCATTTATGATGGTTGCACACCGCACACAAGGAATATATTAGACTTGTTTCAATTGAAGTTCCAAAAACCTCCCACAGCTCAGCAAAGTCTTGAGAGAGTTGCAGCTGTTTTCCAGAAATAGCGCATCAACCACATATAATATAATAATATCTACCCTGTGTTCCACTTCCAAACCCTTTACTCTAACTGCACAGCTAAATGCCTGTTGAGAACATAAATAACTCTGTGTGTATGGGACATCCCTGACTGCAATCAGACAACCACCCATTTACAGTTACTCTTGCTGTTGGAGTAGCATATAGCCGTTTAAAAAATAATAATAAGCACTTTAATAAAGCTATTTCCAAGTCCAAATTTGGGCATGACCCATTCTTGGTTACTGGACTTTTTACGGGCTGCACCCACTTTGTGGAATACCCTCCCTCGCACAGTAAGACTTTCCTCGAGTCTTCAAACCTTCAAGTGTTCCCTGAAAATTCACCTCTTCAGACAAGGTTATGATATTCCTCAACCACCATCTTAATCTCCCTAGGTTACCCTATTACTGCCCTCTACACAGCACACACAAGACAACCCTCTAAACATAGTTGTGTGACTGAGCATGCAGCCCACTAAATACTTTGCTAAATCATACTATATATTTGTCCAGCTAGAATGCAAAGGGTACACTTACCTTTGTGTATCAAACCATTGTCCCATAGATTGTAAGCTTGTGATCAGGGCTCTCTTACCTCTCTATATGTATTACCCAGTATTGTTGGTTGTATTACTGTTTGTTCCCAATTGTAAAGCACTACAGAATCTGCTGATATGTACTGTAGTTCATGTATGTCTGTAATGCCAAATGTGTTGTTATCCTGCCATACACTGATGCAAATGGTTGTCCTCTTGGCTACAATACTGGCAATGCCAGTTACCTCTACTGACACAGGGGAAGAGGAGCAATTGCTAAAGAGGTCAACTTTGACCATAAGTGGGCAACCCCTTTAATAAATGTATATAATAAATGTATTCACAAAATGGCTTAATTGGACTACAAACATTTTTATTTTGTGCATTTGACAGTGTCCTTTTTGCAAATAACCTGCTTGGGCTAACACATAACATTTGTGTTTTTACAAATGTGTTTATTCATTTGTTAATTTCCATGCAATGTGTACTCTTAGGTTCCCTCTCCACACCCAGGTCTCCAGTAATTTCCCCAAGCAGCACAGCAGCTAGCAGATTGGCTGGACAAGGAGATGATGTATTTGTTCCATCAGGTATTGCTGATGCTGGATAACTCTCTAGGAGCTGCTGCTGCTGCTGCACTAACCTCTCCATTTTTCTTTACTACATCCTAATTACTGCTGAATCATAATTGTGCTTTATTCTGCCCTGCTGAAAATTAATCATGTGCCAATTGATACATAAAATTGTTATTTTCACTGTAAGTGTATAAGCAACATCATCTTATCTTTAAATTGTATATGCAGTCTTTTGAGTGATATTTTTAATGTAGAATGGGGTCATGATTTGGGTATTGATTATCCCAGTGCGAGTCGTTAGCTCAAAATCCATTTTTCTGATGCTTCACCCATTCACAATGGCAGAATGCGGTGACTATAAATTTGATTAGCTTACTGCAACCATGGTAGAAATCACACTTGGGATAATAGGAAGACCACTTTAATCCCTGTTTTAAATTTTTGTTCACTTTGACTAAATTATAAACCGAGAAGTAATATGAGTAAATTATTTTTAGATTATACATTAACTTGGAAAGTCATCAATTATTGCTAATTTTTTGTCACTAATGATACTAATAATAATTTCCATGGGCTCCATTGCACTCCGCCTACTGTTTGAGGACAGGTCAGTGCCAGACATGAATGGGTGGCTGGGAATTGTGGGTGTGAAGTGATGGTAGAAGATGATGCCCTGTGAATCGGACTGCTCCGTGTTTTAATGGCTTTAAAAGTCACTGATGTAAACTGTACTATACTCATGTACAGTAATCACCTGTATAGTGGTAAAATAAATTAATTTCCTGATTGTCCACTAGTCAATATGCTACTCATTATAATTGAATATTTATTTTGTCTAACTTTAAATTATATCAGAAACATACTGGACACACAACAGTCAACATTACTTCCGAATTATATTGTTTTGTAATATTGCTGCTTAGGTTTAATGTTTACCGTGTGATACATGTAAGATTTGAGGTTGTGGATTCTTCTGTGAAAGCCAGAATTGGTGCTGATAAATTTGTTGTGTTGTAAGATGCTAATGTTTATCCAGGTTACTGTTTTTTTTACACACAAGGTAGTATTCTGCAGCCCTTTTCTATATAGGATGATGTTGTTTTACATGATACAGCTAAGATTCTATTCTGAAATAAGAGCGCTTTAATTATGTTGTTTCTTTGTGTTTGTTTTTATTGACTACTATTTTCCAAATAGATCTCTTTATTTGCTGTACCAGTCTCCTAAGGAAACACAGTGAAATTAAATGAGTTGGTCTTGAATATTATTTTAATGTCAGGGTAAATTACATCGGGGTTTATACAATATATTATATATTTTATATAATGATGCACATTTTTGACAATCTAGTGCTCTCCTTCCAGACATGTCTTTTGATTACCTGCGTGTCCAGCTTTTATATTGAAGTGCAGCTAACATGATTGAGCAGGCTGACTGTAATTATGGAGTTTTGTGAATAACTTTGTCTTTTTCTCTTTTGGTTATGTAGCAGAAAGTCAGAGAAGTGGCCCAGTTGTCCTTTCTGAAGAACCAAGAAGTACAGCTATTGAGAAACTTGAACTAGTTAGAAGATGGAGTTTAAACCAATATAAGGTGTGTATAGTTTATTTCCTTGGCCCAATAGTTTACTGTTGTAATGTGTAGACCAGTCAGAAAATCTGACAGGACATCTATTACTTTAGAATTTTAATAGATTAGCTTCAGGCTAAAAGTTGTAGAGGAACTTGTTCATTGTTCTGCTGCAGAGTCCTAATTTTAGTTACAGACCATTCTGTCTCTCAGACTTTGAGTAATTTGCAGTGTCTTGATAAAATCTTTGAACAACACCAGGTGCAGCCATATGATTCCAAAGATGTTTATATTATAGTCTGTGATGTGGATGATAAGACATAAGAGAGAGTTAAATAACATTTTTATATTGTGTTATAATAAAAATAATTTTAGTAGTAATGCACAGTATGGCAAAGCAAGGATAGTGTTTTTTGTTTTTCTTTAAATATAATGTATTGAAATGTACCAATCAAGGCACCATAAACATAGCATTTGCCATATTTACATAACTGTAAAGGAATGACTTGCATATAGCACAGTCACATTTTGAAGCTGTAAGAATGCAAACTACCCATTGAAGAACTTGGGTGGAAAGATTATAAAATGGTAATTCCTATATCCTCATTTTATTTTGTTTGTTTGTTTGTTAAATGTAGTGTTTCTAAGATCTGCACTCACTAAGGATTTTGCAGGCAGATTACATTTAGGACTGTAGATACCCGGCTAAGTGTGTTGCTATATAACAGGACCAATACAACCTGTAAGATAAGAGCCTGTATTACATCGGGTAATATCTTATTGGGTTAATGGATGTGAGACAGCAGAGAGAAGTCAGAGGATGGCTCCCCCACTGTGGCTGTAACAAGCTGTTCTCTGTCCTGTACTCTGAGGAACTGACTACCCATCCACCGCATCTAATTACCAACAAAAGCATCCTGGCAGAGGCTTGATGAAATTGCCACCAACTGGGTGATCCAACCTGTAGAATTAGCAACAGTGGAAGACATTAGAGAATGGCTCAGTTAGTGTTTGTTTGATTCACCTCAGAGCTTGGACAAATAATGGCTAGAAGTAGTACTCCACGTGACAACACAATGGACAAGTTTTGAAGCCCGTTTTGTGTGGTTCTGTAATGACAGTACTAGTTTGTGGTACAGAGATGTGATCCACCTAAGCCTGGGGTTCTTAATCATTTTCAGACAGAACCCACATTATGTATTTACATTAGTTTTGTGACCAGTGGTTTCAGTTTTTAATTAATAGTAAACTTCATTTTAACTACTGGAGAATTGCTGAGTTGTACAAAATATTATAATATGATTAACCTATTGTAAGTTTAGACCGAAACAACCTGTGGCTCCAGCTGTGGTAGAACTACAAGTCCCACTATTCATGTTGTAACTTGAAGAGCTTCAGGTTGCTATACCTGAAGAGCTATAAAACATTTCTGAGATAGGCCTCTAATTCAATGTGACATATTTATTGTAGCTTGGTTTTTTTTTCTCTTCTGTAACATGAGATTTCCACACATACAGTTGGCTTGCGTCGTCTTTTCCTTGCAGCCCATTTCTTAGGTTCATGGCACCCTTGGTGAACACAGTGACTTCTGGGTTTATCTTATTTTTTTTTAATACCCAGAAAAAAAATAACTGCTTAAGTATCAACAATGATGTTTGTTCACCCATTCTATGTTTCTGGCATACATTCAACTTTGTCTATCCTGATCTGTGACAGCGCTTTGGGTGAATAAACGCTTGCAATAAAATGTTAATAGGGTGTATCGTTCAGTGAATGAACGACTAAGGGATTTCGTTTGTTTAAGCTGATGGTGTATGTAGAAGGATACTACATAAATACAATTTTGACATATTGCCATCATCATTACTATACCTACTTTTTAAAAATTTTAAGTTTAAAGATCAAAGTAATTGTTAGAATTGTACAACCAAATAAACAGGAGAGGTGCAGAAATGACCAGTGATTGTACATACAAAGCCAACAAACAAACACACTAGTCCAGTGAATAAACTATGTGAATTACTCTAATCGAAAACAAGGGCAACAGATCAACTTGCATAAACTGTATATTCAATCGAATTTTAATGCATTGAAATTGAAAATGTTCATTCATTGGTCGATTCACCCTACTTCTGTTGCTTTTTTTACATATGACTTAGGAACATAGAGGGCACTCTATAAAAATGTGTTTGTTCTACACTGGAGACTAAAGAGTACATAAACCACCTATTAACACATTCAAAAAATAGGTGGCATTCTCAGTGGCTGATGTCCTGGGTTTATTTTTAACTATTTAGAGTAATTTGGTATATTTCATGGCTGAAAGCTCAGTGGCTCTTGCACAGGACATGTTCTTCAGAAGAGACCCAAGGAAGGAGAGTTTAGGGACAGTTTTTGCAGGGTATAGGAAGATCTTTTTGTGTGATGTGGGATGTTATTTTGCATCCATTCACAATATTAACATTCTTTGGAGCGAAGAATGGGATTGATGTGGCTTTCTGTGAGTGGGAACACCTGCTGCAGTTAATATGCACTTTTATTAATGCAGCTATAATCACAGAGATAGTGTAGTGAGCAGCTGTGTTCTTAAACTTGCCTCTAGGGACCTGAATGTGATATTTATAGCAACCACCTAACATTAATCTATCTGTACACCGTGGCATAAAGCCAACTATTGTAAAATATTTCCGGTTATAAAAAATATCATCCCAATATTTAATATACAATATACAATGTAAACTGTTAAATGTGCAAGATTGGTGATTATGTACTTTGTAAATGTGAAAAGGGACCGCAATTTTATTACACTAAAGTACCAATGTTTTATTTCTGTCCCCCATGCAGTGTACCCGACAAATCATCTCCGAGAGGCTAGGGCGCGGCTCAAGAACTGTAGACCTGGAATTGGAAGCACAGATAGAAATCCTACGAGACAACAAAAAGAAGTATGAATATATACTGAAATTGGCCCAGACGCTCTCCTCACAGCTCTATCAGATGGTGCAGACACAGAGGCAGCTGGGAGATGCTTTTGCAGACCTCAGTTTAAAATCTTTAGAGCTACATGTAAGTAAAGCATTAGCATAATACCTACAAACTGCTGCTTCTAACGCTGATCAATATATTCATATATGTGTTGCCAATTTAATGCCTCTTCTAGGGTATGTGACATCAAAGCCACAAATTATGATTGTATGTATCCGAGAGCTGACTCGGCAATTTTAAATGCATACTCTATCTAAAGTGCCGTCTTCTTATAAAACCTCTCTATCACACTCACTTATCACCAGGAATAGTCTATTCACAGAAGTACATTAAAATGTATTACATTAAACGTTACTTTTCATTGTCCACTTTAGCCTTTGTGTTAAGCCTGGGTATAATGTCTTATTTACAGTAATCCAGCAGCAGCATTGAGAATAGACTTGCATTGAGCAAGGTGAGAGTCAGGTAGGCCAGAGAGAAGAAAGTTGCAGTAATCAAGGCAAGAGATTACAAGTGAATGAATAAGAGTTTTGGTGGCCTCCGTAATAAGAGAGGGCCATGTCTTGGATATATTCCGGAGTAGCAGGATTTGTATACGAATCTCCTAAAAATGCATATAAAAGTGAATTTATTTATTTTTAAAGAAAGTGCCAAAAGCAGAAAAAAATGCACAATAATTAATTTTATTCCTAGCACATTGTAATAAACTTCATTATGAATGAGCCGTAAAGTGGGTGTATGTGTCTACGTATGTCTCTTGTTGCTGCAGATTCTGATTTTGAAATAGGATTGACATTACCATGTTAGGTAAAAACAAGTGAAACATTTCTACAACTCGGTAAAAATGAAAAACAGAAATTAAATATGAGAAATGTTAATTCCCTTTGTAATTGCCAGATTAAATTTGTCCTGCTGCAGTACTATACCTCCAAAGTCAAAGACTCCCACCTATGGAAGTAATAAATCGCCTGTTTTTTTTTAAGTACGTTTTATTAATAGTGACATCGTATCTTTAACAAAATTACAAAATTCTCAAAAGGTACATTAACAAGTACTTGTACATATATAGATAGACACAATGTACAGTTTTTTCTCACCATGCTTTTACAGTGTAAATTTGACTGCGTGTTGATCTTGTACCGTGAAGATGTTGTTTTTTTTTTTTTTTTTTAAAAACAAGACAGAAAGAAGAAATAATAAAAAGAAGAAGAGAAGGGGGTGTGAGTAAGGATGATGGGCAAGAAAGGGGGGGGGGAAAGAATTAAAGGGGTTAGGGGTAAGGAATTCACGCCTTTAACAAGAAGAAGTCAAATCCATTAATTTCAATAAGGGATTGGTCTTACTAGAATTGAAGCAGGGGCTGATTATGGTGTGAGGCCCATGGAGACCAGACTTTATGGAAAGACACGGAGGAGCCCCTCAGCACACTAGTGATGTGCTCCATTTGGTAAATATGCCAAACCCGACCACAGACCATTTGGAGAGTAGGGGGTGTGGGACTTTTCCAAGAAGCAGCTATCTGGCAAGTAGCCGCGCTGATTATGTGCCGGAGGAGCTTATGTGTAGGGATGTCCGGGAGAGGCAAGGGTAATAGTACATGCTTAGGGTCGAAGGGTATGGGAGTGTCGAGGACCGCTGTAGCTAGTGTGAGAACCGCTGTCCAGTACGAGCGTATTCTGGGACAGTCCCACCAAATATGCATAAAGGTGCCAACATGGCCACAATTTCTCCAACATGTGGGGTTCATTTGTGGATATAGAACATGGAGCCTAGCAGGTACATAGTACCATCTATGGAGCAGTTTATGGGCATTTTCTTTGATACTGACATTTATGGAACAACGCGCTGTCCACTCATAAACGTCCGACCACTCTTCTGGATCTAAGGACGTTCCCAGGTCCGCTTCCCACTGTGCTTGGAATCGGTCCTTGATCTCTGTGGAGGTGGGGAGTAATGCATTGTATAGCGTTGAAATGAGACCTTTTGAGGATGCTCCAGAAAGGCACAGATTCTCAAACGTCGTGGGAGGCCTAGAAGATAACTGAGCCTTGACCTTTTGGTGATAGTGTCTAATCTGTAAGTATTGGTGGAACTGTCCCATCACAAGCCCGCACCGGCCCGCTAAGTCTGAGAACTGAGGGAATGTTTGCGTCCTAGTGATGTGATTTAGTAGCAATATTCCACCTTCCCCTGCCCATTTTGTGTGCATAGGGCGTGCGAGACCAGGTGTAAAGGCTGGGTTTGTCCAGAGGGGTATCATTATCGAGGGTGTTGGAGACAGTCGCCATTCTATTACACCGGATCCAGATTGAGAGGGCTATTACTGGGTGAGTTCGGGCGGGGGCTGGGCGCTGAGCGGTTGGAAGCCAAAGTGCAGAGCAAATCGATGAGCCTCCCAGAGGATCCGATTCTATATCAACCCAGACCCTAGTTCCGGGCGGAGAGTGCCATTGTACACATTGAGCTAGTCTAGCCGCATAATAATAATTCCGAAAGTTAGGGATGCCGAGGCCACCTGCCATGGGAGGGCGCTGCAGAATACGAGCAGAGATCCTGGGTCTTCTGTTTGACCAGATGAATCGTCTTACAGAGGCTTGCAGTAGTTTTAGGACAGAGGGGGGGAACTTTAATAGGGAGGGTGTGAAAGAGGTAAAGCAGTCTGGGGAGCAAGTTCATCTTCACTGATGTGATCCGCCCCACCCAAGATATCATGAGTTTGTCCCAGGAGACCATATCTTTTTTGAGAGAAGCTATAAGTTGGGGATAGTTTGCCCGGTAGAGATTTTCTACCTTTCTGGTAAGTCTAATACCCAGGTATTTAATACATTCGGAACTCCAGTGAAAGGGGAAGTTTAGCTCCAGGAGCTGCTTTAGCTTAGGGGTGATATTGAGATCCAGGATATCTGTCTTAGCTGTATTGATCTTAAAATTCGATACTATGGAAAAATTGTCAAGTTCTTGGAATAAGTTGGGTAACGATGTTAGGGGATTGGTGATGGTAAGGAGGATATCATCCGCATAAAGTGCAATCTTATAAGTGCTAGATGATAGCTGTATGCCGGAGATGTTAGGGTTCTTACGTATTTTCACGGCTAGAGGTTCTATAATTAATGCAAATAAGAGGGGGAAGAGGGGGCATCCCTGTCGGGTCCCATTGCGAATCTGAAAGGCCGATGAGGAACACCCGTTCACCTGGACAGAGGCAGTCGGATTGGCATACAAGGCAGAGACTCCTTCGAGAAAACGATCTTCGAAACCATAAGCAGCGAGGGCTTTCATCATAAAGGGCCAGCCAACGCGGTCAAATGCCTTTTCGGCATCTAGGGACATGAGGAGGGAGGGCAACTTACATTCGTTAATATGTTGAATGAGGTCTATGGTCCGCCTGGTGTTGTCAGCTGCCTGCCGGCTTGGGACAAATCCTACCTGATCGGGGTGTACTAATTTCGGGAGCACAGCGTTCATCCTATTCGCAAGGACTTTGGCATATATTTTTAGGTCCACATTAAGTAATGAGATGGGGCGGAAGCTACTACAGAGGGAAGGATCTTTGCCCTCTTTCGGAAATTGCCTGTTTTTAATGCTTTTTGTAACCTACGACTTGTTAGAGACTTTCATCTTCATTTTGAAGCTTTATATTTTATTTTTTTGTAAAGAGCATTCCAAACAAATCAAAAAATACGATTATAGAGGGGCACAAATCCGCAGAAGTTTACATGACCGTTTCAAAGGCATTGTTTGTCCCTGAGCTCAATGCCATCCATTACAGAAGAGGTATGAAACTGCAGCCAGACTGTCCCTGGTTCAGGCTGGACAAGAATGCCACTTATTTGTGTGGTGAATTGTGACATTGAATGAGCAACGGAATGGAGTGGCTGCAATGATGACCTACATGGCAATTCACAAAAAGTGCTTTAACCCAGTCTACGACACCTACAATCCACACTGTACATGTCTGCAAAGCTGTCACTCAGACATGTACTGTGTGGATTGGAGAAGTGGTAGACTGGGTTAGAGCCTGTGATACCACATTAACTCAAATGCATATTTGCCCACTGTCCTGAAATGTCCGGGAGACTCCCTAATTTCGGTTAGGCCTCCTGGACCCCTGTGAGATTGTGGCATTCTCCCGCATCTGCCTTCTTCCTAGTGAAGTGTGCAGAATTTGGAGCCTCCATGACGCGATTCTAAGGCAGTCGCTGTAAAATGATGCGCTTGCATCATTGTGTCAAATGGGGCGGGGCTAAAATGATGCAATTCACCAAGATCCACCCCCACATGCCCACCTCCCCCAGATGCCCTGGAGGCCAACTTTCTAAATTTGGCAAGTATGCTCAAATGTCTTCATTCTCTACATTGTGACCTTTAGCCGATCCCATTAGCACACTCTCTTGTGTGAGGAGCTTTGGCTTTTGTAGTGGAGCAGGGAGGTAATATATAAGTTTTAACAGACCTGCAGTAGAAGGTCAGCTTAGCCCTGAACCAATGTGTTTACTGCCTTGGTTCATATCTGACATTTTAATTTTGGGGCTTAGTGGTCCTTTAATATGGAAAATATAATATAGCTGTGCATCTAACATTTTTGCACACATTGCACTTATGCTGTGTATCTTATGTTGGCTCCACTAACAGTTTTCGTTATGTAATACTACTTAATTGGCTCGAACAGTTTTTGTTACTGCTTTTTGAGATCTTTTTGTACTGTGCATTGAAACAAACTCTTGCAAACATTAATTATATAGTGAATCAGACACCATCTCTTCAAGTTTTTGTTTTTTTATTTCTGAAAGCATTTAATTTATACGTTTTTATAGCATGTCTGTTTTTTTTTCTTCACGAGAAATTTTATTATTTAACTGTTTTTGTTTAATTTTTTAACAAAAATGTATTTGCATAAGGCAACTCGGTAAGAAATGACTTGATAGGTGTGGCCTGCCCTGATTTTAAAGAGCAGCTGAAGACCCATTAGGGCATATGTATCAAGCTTTATGTATTACTTGCAATGTCTGTGTCTTATTTCTCCAAAAAGAGCGTAAGACAATCTTTTTCTAACTTACATCACTTCTGGACATTGCTTGTGTGACTAGATTCTGTGTGTCCTAGGTAACAGTAATGCTAATGACTTATGCTTATAACGGCTCTATAATTGACTGTCCTCACCTATGTTTCCACTTGTCCTGCTGTGTATGTCCTGTTTTTAATCATGCATTTCCATAGTTATGTGCATTCTATTCTTTGGTTTTATGCATTATTATTCCTGTTGTACCTGGAGCTCTTCTTATCGCTTGTTTTGCTGACCCTTCATGAGATAATTTATTTGGCATTTGAGCTCTACTTTGATCATGTAGAATGGCCTGCCATCCCACCCCTTGTTATTGTTCCCATACTATGTGTCACAGTACTGATGACATCAGTGTCTCTGATCTTGCTTTTATGCAGCAAATGGCTCTGCAAGTGCTTGATATGACTGTTATGTTCTATTTTCAGTACAAATGTTGATGGATTCAATAAATAGCAACTCTCCTTTTTGTCTTTTTATTTCCATGACAGAAATGTGTCTGTTCCTGGTAATAAGCTGTTTCTGTAAACGTTATGTTATTTTCCCTCATCTATTGAAATTTTCTAATGTTCTAGACTCAAGGCATTTATATATAATTTTTCGCCCAACTTCATCACGCAAGTTTATATGCTCTAAATTCTGGAAACAAAATATATCAAAACAAAATATATCAAAACAATATGCTTAAACTTTAAAATGAATGCGGGTTCTGAAAGTATTACAACATGGTTGTATGAAAACCTATGCAAACTAAATCACTTGTCGAACCCTTTAAAGAGCTGAACTTATCAATATACACAATAGAGGAAATCGTATTAGTCTTGCAACACCTAAAGTTGTGAATTTAATAACTTAAAAAATAAATGTAAAAAAACACCCAGGAATCTGCAAATTGTGGACTATTAATAGGACTGTACTGGTTATGCAATATGTTACACACAGCATAGAAGTCGGCAAAATAACAATTATTTATTTACAGGCCACCACAGATTATTTAGTACTGGACAGTCGTACAAATACAGATAAAACATAATACAGTAAGCAACTTCACAAATACATAAAATCAGTTGCATCTAAGTAGCATAAATGGGTGTGAGTAAAAAAACAGTGGAGCTCTCAGAGAATGTAGCTAAAGACATAATATATGATGGAGGCTGACAGTATACAGACATGAGACTGTGTGTAGAGAGGGCGATGTCCATGTGAGCTTACATTCAAGAGGGAGGGGTAGTGAGGGAAAGTAGGGGCAACTGTAATAACATGGAGACGGTGGGAAAGGAAGAGGAGGTGGAGGACAACGTAGTCAAGAGTTCGATAGGCAATCATGAAGAGATGAGTTTTGAGGAACAATTTAAACGTGAACTGAGGTTCTGTCACTAAATGTAAATTCCCAGTTACAGTATTTAAATGTAAGGTACAATATAACAAATAATAGTCAACTGTGTCACTCAAAATCTCTCTCTATATGTAGAAGTTTGTTTGTTTGTTGGCAAATATCTTCCACAGCGCTCAAGGTAAAGCTGCCAAATCTTACATAGGTATTTACTAGCGAAAAAGTAATCTATTGGATCACAAAGAAACCAATGTTGAAAAAATAATTTTTGGGTTGTAAACATGACTGCCGGAAGGAAACCTTGTGGCATAACGACAATGCAACAAATCAACAGATCATATTTTCTAAATAGCATCTTTAGTCTATTTTCCAAATAATTGGCTAATAAATAAATACTGCTACACATTACAAATCGGAACGCGCAGCGCTGGGTGACCCTGCTAGTGAACACTATTTCCCCAGTGTGACCAGCAGAGTATGAAATGCTATTGCTATATGTAGATAAACTACTGTCGATATGCATAAATAGGCCTGGAACAATAAAATACAAATTGATAAATGCTGATCTTAAGGTACATGTAATACCAGGGGACTTCCTGCAGACAGTTCAGTTAGAAACAAAATTCACATTGACACGTCACATGATAATGCAGCGCTGAATTCACGTGATGTTTTTTTATATCACACTCTGAAGTTTGCGCGCAATACAGTGCACATATCGAGCATTAACTTATGTCCTATACCAGGTACATGGGTGGGGTAAATTTGAGATCTGAAAAAAATCCTACCCATAAGTCTTTAACATCTTAATACTCTGTGCCCCATCTTCCCACTCTGTCTCTCCTGTCCGTCGCCACCTCACCTTTAGATTGTATGCTCTCTCCTCATGTCCTTCTCCTCTTGTTCCTTGTTCCTTTGCCCTCAGCCCTCCGCCTCTTCACTCCATTTTGTCACTTGACTCCTGCCCCCACCTTTATTCCTCTCCCGTGCCTCCTCTTCTCCACCTCTGCCCTGATCCTGTAAATGTTACCCACTCTACTGGGGACAGGGCACAGGCACATCCCTTTATTCACTCCTCCACCTCTCTCCTTCCTTTCCTATCTGTACACCGGGAAACACTTTTACCTCTTTGCCCTGTGCACTTCTCTCTGATAAATTGGTACTTGTTTATACATTTTGCACTTGTTTATACATCTGTCTGTGATCTGTGTTGTAGTGCATGACTTTTCTTGACACCACATAGATTTGTTTTCATATTTTCATTATTTTTGCAATTAAAATGTGTGCTATTGATATTATCATTGTATATCTAAAAGTTGCCACACATCTGCAGTATTTGAAGTTCAGCAGATCACAAAAAGGAACAGCAGGCAAAGTAGTGCATAAAGTGTGTGTGTGTGTGTGTGTGTGTGTGTGTGTGTGTGTGTCTGTGTGTATATACATGTGTTTACACTTATATAGTATATACACAATTATACTGTGCCTGGTATAACATAAAAGCATGAAGATAAGCTTGCAATCAAATGTGAAGGAGTAGAAAAATGTTTGAGAGAGGAGTTTGCGTGGAGTGGAGAAGTAATTTGGTTGTTAAATAAAGTTGTAGGATGCTGTGTGGTTGAGTAGTGATGGATATTGGAGGAGTGAATTTAAAGGAGTTTGTACTGACACAAAAGTCAAGTAAAAGGATTACATTTCATACATTTGCAGGCTCGTTAAAACTCCTTGCTATATGCAAGAAATAAATAAATTTGTCTACTGCTGAGCATGCCCACACAATCAGTAAATCCGTTATCCCGTGGCAGATATTTATCACCACCTTTGGAGGTGTGAGCAAAAATTGGCAAATTAATTATATTTTCACCCACAAAAATTATCACTGGATTTGGCATTGAAGAATTTTTTTCATGCTGACATTGTTTTTCTACAGAAAAATATTGCACTGGGTGGCAACTCATTGACCTACCCTTTCTGAATTGGTGGTAGGATTGCTATGCTAAGGAAAATAGATACTTGGGAGGGTATATTTACCAAACTGGATTTGAAAAAGTGGAGATGTTGCCTATAGCAACCAATCGGATACCAGTTATTTATTTAGTACATTCTACAAAATGGCTAGAATCTGGTTGCTATAGGCAACATCTCCACTTTTTTAAACTTGCAGTCTAATAAATATACCCCATGGTTTTTTATTGTAGATATTTATTTGTATGGTGTTCCTAATTCGAGGTATAGTACAACATAGCAGTAGTAAGCTCCAGCCACATTTTTAAAATGTATTAAATTATTATACTGCAATTTATTCATTGCATTGAGGTTTTCTTTTCATTCATTTGTATTAAATTTAGCTTTATATCTCGTATTCTAGGAGGAGTTTGGATACAATGCAGATACTCAGAAACTTCTTGCCAAGAACGGAGAAACACTTCTTGGGGCTATCAACTTTTTCATCTCTAGTGTAAATACACTTGTGAACAAGACTATTGAAGATACGCTGGTTACTGTGAAACAGTATGAAACAGCCAGGTAATAATATAGAGGGTTTTTTTTTTTTTTTGTTTTATGATAATTGGGTGGTTCCTTTCTTAAATATTGATATTCCTTGAAGTTGGATAGTAGAAGGTATGTAGATTGGGAGGTGACACTGGTATAGATAGTATAGTACTACTTATAGATCCGAGGGCTCAACTTTCAGCATAATATACTTTGTGTCCATATCTGATGCACTGAAAGATATGTAAAACTGTTTGTGACACACCACCATTCTCTTAAATGTGTCCCTTAACTGCAGTGCAAGAGAAATATGATCAATATAGTCAACCAAAAACCAGGGACAAAACAAACTGCACGCAACTAATGGTCTGCCGGTGCACAATGTTCTGAATTGTGACTAGTTACGAGACTGGAATCATTCGTATAGCCTTATCTTTACTTCAGTCCACACGTGTAACTGCACCATCAGTAGAGCTCCGTATGTGAACATGACCTTAGAAGTAGGAAGGCTGGAATTTTCCCAAAATCGGTGGTTAAAAAAGTTTTCTTTTTCACCATTTTCAGTTATTTCCTCATGTTGGAGATGTATTAATGGATGTAACTTCTATCTATAGAGACTATTATGATCTGCTGGCTTGTTTAAAACCACAATTTATTTTGCTATGCTTTTATTGTGCTTTTATTCCTAGTAATGTTGTGTACGTTTAATTGGTAAATGATATACATTATTATTGGTGGCATTGGTCCTGGTGCATATTGTGAAACTTTAGCTAGGATGAGATAATTGTTGTTGATATATTCTGCAGACGTTTCAGGATTGCACATGTCTGTTCTTGAATAATTTGGTGCATCTGATGCTTCTATTAATCCTGAGATCGTGTTTAGCAGGATGTGGAAATCTGACAGTGACATAGTCTGGCTTTACATTAATTTTGCATGGTTTAATGTATTACATTTTCAGTTAAGGAAGTAGACATAATACCAATTAAAATAGACCAATGACCTCTGCTATCCCAATTTATAGAGCTTTCCAATTAACATGACCAGAATTGTCGTTTTGGGGAAAAGCTTGTGTTTTTGTTCCATTTGCGTAATGTTCACACTTTTTTTGCACTTATCTTACACTGGAAAGTATGTGCATCAGAGCCTAGTCAGAGCTCCATCGTTCACCAGCCTGGATGAGAGACAAGTGGACAGAGTTACTTGTGGGTTAATAATGTCTGCCTAACCATTAACTTTTATTCCATACTGTTGGACAAATTAGAAATAACTTTCTCTTTAGTAGCAGTGTTTTTAGGATTCTGGTGTATTCCACAGAAGCACATTCTTATAATTGAATTATTGGCTACTGGGATGGGCATATACTCCCATGAATATTTCATACCTGTGCAAAAGTTATATTACATAATTTTTTTTTTCTTTTTCTCAAATTGTAAAAATAAAAATGTTTGCTTTTCCGCTGTATTAGGCACATCTAGGTAATGGCGAGTAATTGCCAAGTTGTTTCTACCTGAATTTGTAAGAGCAAGGTCCTTGCAAGATATCAGACATGCAGTGCGAGGATTTTGGCCAATATCGATGCAGTTATGTCCTGAAGCTGTTGCAGATGAGATGGTTGTGGATCTTTTTTCCAAACTGCTCATTCCATCTGATCCCTAGATTAGATTATTATTGTCATTGATTTGTAAGGTGCCACAGTGCTTTGCAGCGCCACCTGTGGGGAAAACAGGACATACAGGGGAGACAAAATAAATGCAGACATGAAAACAAAACTTAGGGAGGGTCCAGCTCGTGAGAGACCTGTGAACAGTGTAGTGGGAAAAGCCACAACTGAAAGGGGCAGGTAGTGCTTTTGTTTTTTTTTTGCTTTCTTCGTATTTTATTCAGTATATTGTCTAGTCCATTTATTTATATCCTGTTTCTGGTATGCATTTTAAAATACATTGTTTAGTCGTCTTGGAATTAAGTCCATTCAATTACCTCTCTGGTTGGAACCTACAGACAGGATAGTTGAGTGTGTTCTGCACAGCTCCAGTTTTAAAAACAGCCGTAGCTGGATTTAAATCAAATTGCTTAATTTCATCCTACTGTATGAATGTCAGCCATTTAGTAATTATGAGTTGTGCACTGGGTGTGAATTTTTAATAGGAGTGTTAAGACTGGGCATGTCCTCTGAATGAAAAATATTTTGCTTTTATTGGATTGTGTTCAAACTTCAGAGTAAACAGGAAGTAACCTGAGCTTGCACTCATTTGTTCCCCCTCCTCCTAACAGAAATAGATTGCGAAGGGACGACTGACGACATTGGACAGCTAGCACATCTCTCCATTTAGGTTAGAATGCTAAATAGCAGAGGTACACACCCACACTGTCTTGTCACTGAACAGCTGTTTGTGGCCAGCTTAGCATGTAAGGGAGTTGGTGTTGCGTAAATATCCTTTAAAAAAGTGCTCACACAATGTTTATAGGGATAATCTCATCAACTGGTGCTTAATGAATAAGCATTTAATAATTGTTAAATAGTGGTGATCTCCTGACCATCTGCTCCTCAGCAGTGGAGCAGTACACACTTTGAACTTAAGCAGTGGCACTTTGAGTATGCACTGATATTGCTCAGTGTTGAAGTATTCCGTATCCCTACAGCCAGAGCTTATAGATGTCATATCATACATGACTTCTCCTCCTGGAGATCTGGGGGAGAAGTCATGTCGAAATTCACGGCTTTGAATTGAAGGGGGCGGAGCTTAATGGCACGATTAAGCCCCACCCCCTCCATTCACTGACGTGAATTTCGGCAAATGCGATAGCTTTGCCTACTCTTCCTGTAGTCCGTGAGAACTTCCTGAAATTCGGGGGCCTCCCGGGAATTCCGGGAGAGTAGGCAAGTATGTGTCATATAGAAAGGTAATATCGTCATCATCATTTATATAGCGCCAACATATTCCGTAGCGCTTTACAATTGGGGACAAACACAGTAAGGTGAGGTGAGAAGAGGCCCTGCTCACAAGCTTACAATCTATTGGATAATTCCTGCCTTTCAGTTTACACCTACGTTTCCCAAAACATTTCTCTAGAAATGAGGGCAATGAATAAAAGGAGACTATACCTTCGTTAGCAAGTGCTATGTGTACAATAGAGCACTTTGCTGATAAAAATCTAGGATGTCACACATGGCAAATGGAACCTCAATACTTTTTAGTTACCCGATATCCCTACTAGTTGCATAGTAGGGTTAAACAAGTTGCTAGTACATTTACTAAACAGATATGTTGCCAGCATCAGAAATATTGTGAATTATTGTAAATGTATTTAAAGACTATTACATTCAAATAAATAATGCAAATACATTCCGTACTCTCTTCTCGGCTTGTTTTTCTATGTGCTACATGCAAATGTTTGTTTTTTTTGCTTTTGAGCTTTTACTTCCCAGCAGTACTGAAACAGTCATAAAGAGAACGTGTAAGTGTGGTTTTATCATGAAAAAGTTAAGATTGCTTTATCTAGTTGTAAGCGAATCCTTTGTAGATAAAGGGCTTTCTAATCTTCAGAGACAAATGAAAGTCCAGCGCTTACACGATAAAAATGTGTCTTTACTACAATATTTATGATCTTGGCTATAGTCAACTCTTGTTTATTGCGGCTCATACAGCACTTTCTTAACAAAATAAAAACTAATTTGAAATAATTCAGTAGTTAGTGGTTTACACTGATCCCGCTATTAGAGATTTCCTAAAAATGTGGTGAGCAATCCATATTAACTACATATTAATATAAAAATTATATTTTTCATTGTAGTATATTATATACAGTAGCTGGTGTTTAAGCTTACAACTTGATTTTACCTCATGACTAGGCATATTTTTTTAAAGTTTAATAATATTTAATAATCTAATCTGGCCATTGCTTTTATTGCCACATTATGCAGTGACATGATATACCTGTTTTGTTGCATTGGGTTACTGCAAGTTTTTCTTTTTTTTTTTTTATCATGTTAACAAACAATATTGTGATTATATATGTACAGAATTAGGATGATTGATTGTAGCGTATAAATGAATAGTTTTATAACGGATTCAACAAAATGTTCATACTAATTAACGTTGGGGTTTTGTGACAGGGTAGAGTATGATGCATACCGCACTGATTTGGAGGAGCTTAACCTAGGACCACGTGATGCCACGACCATGCCGAAGATTGAGCAATCGCAGCAGCTCTTCCAGACTCACAAGGAGAAGTATGACAAGATGAGAAATGATGTCTCGATCAAACTGAAGTTCCTGGAGGAGAACAAGGTAATAGCTCATCACAATAATATGTGGGCAATGCATTTATGTTTAACTCGCCACCAACATGGCTTTCAGGCCCCCCATGATTGGGTTGCACTGACAATGTATGTTTCCCACACAGCATTTTCTGAGCTCTCTGGTAATTATGTTTCTTGTTGGTGAGATACAGGTAAAACTCACATTGCCCATATAACATGAGTTGGCCACATGTTACCATCTGGCTGCTTAGGTTGACAGCCTGTGCTACTTGATCTCATGCAAGGTCAATTTGCATGAGATCTGACTGTTTGGCAGTCAGGCCGATCTACCAGACCCTGTAGGGCTCCATTCGTGCTGACACAATAGCAGTTAGCAGTCAACTGCATTTTTAGCCAAATGGATTTTAGTAGTTCTGTCGTCTTTGGTGGTTGGTGGAGCTCCACACACAGGAGTTTTTGTCTAAATTGGCCAAACCAACAAGCCAGTTCTGTAAAATGTTCATTGATAAAAATCTGCGATAACAGTAGAGATAAAAAGTAAAATGTAGGGAAGCACCTGAATGTTATTACAGATAAATATCATTCTGGTGCTTCCCTACAGACAAGTGTCAGCATGCAATGACTCTCATGGGCTGTCATTGTGTGCAGGCACTTGTAGTGCCACAAGAGCTTGTACTATATTTTGACGTTTTAATGCTTGTACCCATGGCCAGAGGTACCAGGAGGAGCCAAGCACTAATCAGCAATTTGGTCAGTACTCTCTAGGTGTTGAATCCTAATCATTTCTTTGCCCAAATCTCCTGAGAACCGAGCCCGATGCTGAGTCAGCTGAGCTGTTACAGAATGTAAGGTATACAACCAGATGCTTTACTTCCGGGATTACCATGCTGTTTGGCGTAAACCGCAAGTGGTTTAGGGGCCGGCAAACCTCCATAAATCAGGTGACTTATTGTGCAGTTTGGAGCTGAAAGCCACATCGGATGTGTGGCGGTTTGAAACCGCACTTTAGTTAATTTCCACCATAATATTTCCCTTTGATTTTTTTTTGCAAATTAAATTATTGGCTTGTGATTGACAGTTATGATCTGACTAGGGGAGGGCTGTGCAGATTTGTACGTGAAAGTATTTTTCCCAACCTAAATGGGAAATACACAGAAGTTGGCTGTAATAGTCGTAGAAAAGTTGTAAAAGACGCTACATAAATAAATGGAAGGTGTTGTTTAACTGTGCACCATGCAGTAGAATTCTATTTCTGTTTCCAGAACATATTAATTTTTCGTTATGAGACAGTGCTGCTAACCACTGTGTTACCATGCAAGACATATTGTTAGGCAGGTTACAGATTTCAGGCCCAACTATTTTGTAATCTGTTATCTTAGATTAGCCAGGCAAGCTCCGGTTAGGTATGAAACACCTAAGAAAGTTTGTGTTTGGGCTGTCCCTTCTCCCACGTTTTCTTTACCTGGTGACTATAATAAAGTACTTTATCTGTACAGTACCTCAGAGTGCTGACCAATCCTTCCTTATGCGGCAGTGTTTGCTCTGACATTTGGTAGAATTATCTTTACTCCAAATGAGCAAAGAATGAAGTATGTTTGCCCACCTTCATCATCATCATTTATTTATATAGCGCCACTCATTCTGCAGCGCTGTACAGAGAACCCATTCACATCAGTCCCTGCCCCACTGGAGCTTACAGTCTAAATTCCCTAACATACACACACTCACACACAGACAGACAGAGAGGAAGAAACTAGTGTAAATTTTTGATAGCAGCCAATTAACCTACCTGTATGTTTGTTTTTGGAGTGTGGGAGGAAACCCACGCAAACACAGGGAGAACATACAAACTCCACACAGATAAGGCAAGAGATTGTGCACCTTACATAGAGAAATCACTGTTGTATGTCAGCTGTATCTTATTAATATAGACCTTTATGTGAGTGCTAGGATCCTTCCTTAATATTTGATGGAGAAGTCTTCCAGTATTAAGTATGTAATGTCATCAATGTAAAGGTGGAATATATTCCAATATTCGCTCAAAGATGCTTAGGTGAAGAGCTATTTCTGGATTATGCTGCTTATGTCAACAGGCCTAAATTTACATCTACCTAATCCCTCCCTAGTGCAACTTCTTGTGCCTCCCCATATCCTTGCCACTAACTGTCTCCTATAGCTTCAGCTCTCTATAATTTAATACCCACTCCACCCCATCTATCCCATACATCTGGTATGTAAATAACTTGTAACAAAAAAAGTGATCACCCTTAGCCCAACCTGTCACCTTTCACCAAATCTAGACCTCTGTGACAGTACGGCCACTGGGGGGCGGTGTTTCTTTGAAGTTTATGGATTAGTATCTACCTCTTTGAACAATTAAAATGGTGTCTCCCACTCATGATGACAAATGATTATTCAGAAGAATAATATTCTGTGTGTCACCATAAATTTCAATGGGAAAAAATAATCTAAGCAAACCAACAATAGATTAAAGTTGTAATGCAATCTTGCTGTCTGTGTTCTATATTCCTGACATGCAAATAATCAAAGTTAACGTCTGGTTAAAGGTGTAAGTCTGCTGTGGGGGAAGATATTTACATTGTATGTTTTTGAGTTAAACCATGCAAAGCAGATGTTTCTCTGAAAATCTTAGATCTTCAAAGACAAAGATTCAGTGCCTTTGACACACCAGTGGTGAAGGATCCACAGTCATGTTTAGCTGTACTGCACAAAATAACACCTGGGTAAAAATATCTGTATGAGAGATGAATTAGACACTGGATAACTTAGACACGTGTCATAGATTTATAGAGATCATGGTAAGGTTGTAACTGGCTTTGTAAGAGCTAGTATTGTATTTGATTTTATGACAACCTGAGGTTGCTACACTGGAAATGTCTTGCTGTACAAAATTCATGCTTCCCGGCTCCAAGATAGCTTTGATTATTGCCAAACGATCTGAGCCTTGCCCTGCAACTATGCTGCTTAGTTTTCACTATCTTTTAATTGTGCATGCTTTGGGGGAGGCGGGGGGGTTCCATAGTGGGCTACCTTGGGTTGGGTCACTGGGGTATCTGCATATTTATTTTTTATTTTTAAAATGTGCCTAATGGGCTGCTGAGCTGAGTCTCACCCCTCTGGGCTAAAATTTGCCAGCCAACCCGTGATGCTTATGGAGTAGTCTCTTATTTGCTACCATCTTGACAGACATCTCATCACTTTTTTTTTTTTTTTTTTTAATACTTTAATTTAATGCAATGTCAGCATGTCCACAATATCATAAGGCAATGTGCCTTATGATATGACGTATAAAGTCACAATACGTCATAACGTGCACTTTACATTTAATGATCAGAGTAAAGAGGATCCCTGTGGATGCTGTCAGGTTTTTACATTAAAGATGACAAGGAAGGGGAGGAGTGGTTTGGGGGATGTTCAGAGGTAATTTCTGCGTCCTAGGGAGGAAAAGGTTTGATCCCAGAGGATTCCACTACGCTATTAAAGACAAGTGGTTATAGTGAGTATGTATCTATTAAAGCGTGAACAGCAACCTCACAATAAATTAAAGTTATGGTTCCAAAACCTTGCAAAAAATTGGGAGAGATTGACAATACAGGTCATATGCTCCGTCCATTATATATGCCAAAATCTTGGAGCACTGCTTGCCTAGAAGGGGCTGTAGATATCTTCCATTAGGTTGACAGGTGGCAGTAATGTGCTGCATTCATTTCTTATGAGGTAGCAGCGATCAGAAGATAGAAGAATTTTGGCAAAAGATGGTATCAACATGGATTATTGTGACTATTAAATCCTTAATGTTTATCCAACATCTGTATGAGACACCAACATCAGTCTTCTGCCGTTTCGCTGGAATTAAGTGTCACTTAAACAGCATCTTACATGTGTTTTCTTTAATTGTGTTATATATATATATATATATATATATATATATATATATATTGCTAGCTTTTTTTCTCTATCCTCTCCTCGTCATCCAAGATCTCATTACCTCAGCTTGTGTGGATCGCTCATTGCATTGGGACCGTGAGTTTGCAGTATACTGTAGAACTGTATGATGTCTAAAAGACGAATGATTTTTAAGGGAATTATGGAAGTGCAGGTCAGCGGAGAGGAGGAAGATTTGGGTACAAGTCAGATTGTTCAGCAACCCGACAGCACCTGCCAGCCTGAGTCCACAAGACAGGCCACACTGTCCAGGCCTAAATTTGGGGTTATTAAAACTTTGTATCATGGGAGAGGGGGAATGTGACCAGGTGATAAACATATTGGCATGGCTCCATACTAAAAGGGATATAGATACAACTGGGTGAACCTTCACTGACCTGGGATGGTGATGCTGCAAGAGTCAGAGGATGAAGGAGAGTGATGCCAGATTGATACATTCTGCTTCAGTATTCATGACATTGGGATACCTTGTAGTCATACTCTTCTTCGCTTCTTTTGCCCAGATGATGACGACCAGCATTAATCTGGGTAAATAGCTTGGGGAGGGGTTTTCATAAAGGGCCATGTGAAGGAAAAGTTCAATTTCTTTTATGTTTGGGAGTTAGAACACCTAAGGACAAGTAATTAATAAAAGGACGTTGTCTGCATACAAACTTATTTTGTGCTCAAAGTGTCCATCTTTGATCTTTGAAATGCATGAGTTTGAATCTATTTTGACTAGGCTCGTACCCCAGGGCAAAAATCAATGGTGAGTGGTGGCACCCTTGCCTCATGTCGATTGTGATTCCAAGTAGAGTAGATGTTACACCATTTGTGGACATTACTGCAGAGGAGGTTTATAGGCTCAAAATCCTGGTTAAGAATAGCCTGAAACCAATGGAGGACAGAACCAAAACAGGTTATACAGTTGAGCCACTTGTCAGCGAGGTGCCTTTGAAATAGAGAGGGGCATTTGTGTTCATGTATGCTATGATTTAACTGTCTGGTGTTGTCCAGGGCCTAGCAAACTGGGACAAAACTGAGGTGGTCAGGGTGGATCAAGGAGGGCAGGATAAAATGTAACTGATTCAGTAAAGCTTTTGTATAGCTTTTCAAGTCTGTATAGTTAATTTGGAGATAGGCTTATAATTATGCACAGTGAGTTAAAGCTTGCGCTAGTTTGAGCTCACTACAGTGTTAGCCAATGTAATTGCAATCTTTAGAATGTCACTGAAATATTATCACCAAAGCTGAACAGCTTTTTTTTTTTTTTTTTTTTTTTTGGGGGAGTATTTTTGTAGTATTGTGGTGTTAAATACTTTGGGCCGAGAGATAAAGAAGACCTTAAGGACTCAATAGTCTGCTACTGTAATATTGGAATATAGCATTATTATATTCTCATGGGTGCATTTTGGTAGGAAGTCTGGGTTTTCCAAGCATATACAGCCACTTTTAACTTCCATTTTCCTACTCTAGCATTTTAAGTGAACTTGGCTGGTAGTGAGCTGCTACTTTGGGCTCATCCATGCTGTACTCCATATGGAACACAAGTGAAAAAAAACACCAGCAGAATAATGTGGCATAATGTTTCCATATAACTTATGGGGCTTGGAACTCTATACCATGCTATCGCTATGTAACATTTTTTTAAATTGTAAACTTTCTGTTTGGTACACCACAGCTCAAGAAACCACTCATGTGGATAAGCCCTTACAACAGTTTATTACACTTTAGAGTCAACATTTAGTGCTGCTTTAAAACTGATGTTTCCACCATAAGACAATAGATAACTTAGTAACTGTCACTTGCACATAAGTTTGGTAACTTTCTTTTCTTTTTTCTTTCTTTTTTAAATGCAGCTTTACATTTCACAGGTGAACACTGGCAACTTTTTCTGATTTGGAATCTGCTTGTTTATGATTGTTTGTTTATGATTTAATGCTATCTATAGTATAATAACTACCAAAAATCTGCAAGACATGGAAGCATATGTGGCAGATTTAGCATTGGCATGTATTTCCGAAAGGAAGACAGTTGATGGTTGTGTGAAGTATCCAGTGGAATGGAATGCAAAGCAAATTATTCACCTACATTATGTGTGGTTGTCTGGAGATCTGTACATTCTGTGCCTGCCCTTAGGCAATGAGAGCATTTCTGTACTTTTATGTCCAAGCATAAAAGAAACTGGTTTCTCCTATGTGCCTACCTGAAAAGAGGTTACAGTTACTTTATAAATGGTGTTTTTGGGGACCACTATTCATTAGAGTATATAAACATTATGCTGTTACTGGGCAAGCATAATGGTCTCCTCTCTATGCCAGGATTACTGGACTAGCAACAGACATCAGACACTGCTGTATAAAGTATGAACACCGTATAGGACAGACAAGTGTTTGTGGCTTCACTATAACTTGGTAGGGATATACAGAAGCTGGTGTTCGGTTTGTGGTCATTAATTACTTATAAGTTTTCAGGTTTGCCAAGTCCTTAGGATCCATCCATCTAAATCCTGATTTCCTTGCAATAAATTGGTATAAATTAAAGGCTTTATGTGTATTGTATATATTATTTTGACAATACTATATTTTACTCAACAATAAAAGGGTGTATCCATAAGTATTTATAAGTGCTGGAAAGCCAGGCATGCTGCTATTTTTATTTTATTTTTTTTTGCTTTCAACAACATTTTAGTAAAGGGTATTCTACTATTTAACACATTTTGCATCCAATAGGATTATATTTTTAAATAATTTCTGCAAACAAAGAGTGAAAGTAAACGCTATATATGATGTACTGTGTACTTTCTATTTATATGCTATGGAAAATGATTTGGACACGGTGTACTAATTAAGTGGTCATTAACACTGTAAACCCACAGGTCACAGAGGGCCCATGTCTGCAACAGTCAGGACTCACTATAGGATTGGTATAATTTACAATTACATTTAACATGATCTCTGTAGGCGGAATCCTAACATTTTCTGTAGTGTTGGGATTACACAGACTAGAGTAGACTAAAGTAAACTGAATGATGTTAACAGCTTGTTACATTAGTCCCATCCTGTAGTTCTGCAATCACTGGTGTTGGAGGATGATTTGTGTAATTAACACATTTTAATGAGGTATATGCCATGTGAATAAAGGATTACATGGTTGCTACTGTGACTTACATGTAATTGGCAAATGAAGGAATTAATCCTATTTAACCATGTTATGCTTGAAAAATATTTTTTTTGTAAATACTGCAACTATGGGTAGCATTACAGCCATCGGGGGAGGTACACTAAACCATGTGTGCCTGCTCGTTCGGACAGATCTTTTATTACATCCCTTAGGATGTAAGCTCGTATGAGCAGGGCCCCTCTTCCCGCCTGTCTCCATACCTGTTCTTCCGCTCCGTCTCTACTGTATTTGCCTGCCCGGAGTTTCTGAATTATTGGTACTTTGTGTTTTATTGTTCTCAGTGGCGCACGCAGGGGGGGGGGGTTTCTGGGTCTCCAGAAACCCCCCACCGCTAAGAAGTGCCCTACATATCGGCACTGTAGTATACAGCAGCCGCGGCGCTGTCTAAGAAACTTCCGCAGCTGTGCTGTATTGTATACAGCACCGCGGCTGCTGTATACTACAGTGCAGCCAAAACGGAATTATTTTTTTTTCGGGGGCGGAGGAAACCCCCCGCCCCCCTGGAAAATCCTCCGTGCGCCCCTGGTTCTGTACTGTTTTACCCTGTATAGTCTACTGTTTGTACCATGTACGGCGCTGCGGAAACCTTGTGGCGCCTTACAAATAAACAATAATAATAATATTAAAACGCTCAGTTGACCATGTACATGTTTTTTTCTGCACCAGCTAAAACCAGACATCATATTTAAACCTTAAATGGTATTGCTTCTAGAAAAGAAATATAATATTAATCATACATGGATAGACAATGTCCAAAGATTTCAAAAATGCTTGTAACACCTCTGCTTTAAAGGGAAGGAACACCCTTTTCCAGTATTAGTAATCCAATCCAGTATTTATATGCCTTATGACATTGAAGTATAGTTGCCATACTTTGAGTTGTTTATGTATATGTAGCTACCAGCTGAAAGTCATTCGTTCGCCTTTTCTATGTCTTTCTTCTGAAAACATTTTTCCCAAAACAAGTTCTTTTATGTCATGCCGGCCTCTACGTTTTTATGGCTTCTAAATTATTCATTACTTTAGCTACCGTTCCTCATATCAATTAACAGCCAGGAAGGCTGTATTATATATTGTATGTTCTTATGTTTGGTGGGTTTGGTTTTATGTTTTTAAAACCTTGTTGTCGTCATGTTGATGTAATATTTTTTTTATCATTTATGAAATACAATATTTGAATACTGCGTCATACTAGAATAATAAAAAATAAACATATGTACATTGATATATTTTTTACAGGCTAGCAAATAAACAGACATTTAGATGGTAGTGAGTAGGTGACATCATGCTTCTCTGGTTACACAAAGGAGCAGGCACACATTGGGACAGAACAGAGAATTCTGCTGCCTGAAAAGCATTAGCGCAGAGGAACTCTCTTGTTTGAGGCCTCACTAAACTTTCTCAGCAGTTTATCAGTTAAACATGGTCGCCTCATACAGTCTAAGTTTTGTAAAAGTATTGTGTGTCTTATGCATTTAAAATTATTAAAAATTGTTATTTAAACCTCAGAGAAAAATCCCTAATGGGAGAGACAGCACTTCAGTTTATTCTGCTTGGAAGAACAGTTTTTTTTGTTTTTTTTAACTCAAAATTTTATTATATGCAAGCATAAGTGACACATACAGAAAGAGAAACAAAACTTGGCTAAAACATTCAAAATACAAGTCTCCACCAGTGTCACTTTCTATAATAGAAATATGTATTATAGTGAAACAAGGTAATAATAAACAGGGAAGAGGAGGGTAAGGTTATGGACATGGGAGGGGTGTAGGGCAGGGGGAAGGAAATGGTCGTCGTGTGAGATGAGCTAGAAGGAGTATCATCATCTCCTATAGGAGGGGACGCTGCCAGGTCTGTAAAATCACATTTAGGGAGTCAATAGGCCCAATGTTATATTAGATTATGTAAGGGGGAGATTATTTGGAGGGAGAAAAAGTGTGTGACCCCAAGAATAGAGCCAGGGGGCCCAAACCTGATGGAATTTGTCTTCTTTGTCTCGTAGTAGTGAAGTGACTTTTTCCATATTGGCGATGAACCAGACATAAGATCGTAGAGAAGAGACGTGGGGGGGCTTCGCACGCTTCCATAATTTAGCTATCGGGCATCTGGCGGCCGCCAGAACATGTGAGGCTAGTTTTGCAGAGTGAGTATCAAGGTCCTGTACAGGATAGCAGAGCAGGAAGGACCACGGATTCTTCCTAATGGGGCATTGGAGAAGGGAGGAAAGGAGACCCACAACCCTGTCCCAGAAGGAGGAAATGACCGGGCACGACCACCAGATATGCACAAGAGTGCCTCGGTGGCCACAAATTCTCCAGCAATCAGGAGAAGCCGACTGATACATCTTTGCGAGCCTATCGGGTGTAGGATACCACCTATAGTAGACTTTGTAGACGTTTTCCTTAATTAGTGTGGATATGAAACTAGAGGCTACGTTCAGTCTGATGGTCTCCCAGCAGTCCTCCTCTGGGGGTGGGCCCAGATCCCTCTCCCATTCCCTCTCATGTGTATTCCCAGAGGGCAACATCTTCTCCAGTAGGAGGTTATACAAGGAGAAAATCATACCTCGTCGCAAGGGGGAAGAAAGGCATAGAGATTCAAATGAGGAGGGAAGGTGGGATGAGCTATCCGACGAGAGACAGGAGGAAATGACGAACCTGTAGATATTGGTAAAAAGGTGGATGAAGTTAGGAACTCTGGAGCAGAGGATGTTGGAAGAACAGTTTTTATCACAGAAAAAGGTATTGAGAAGGTGCTTTTTCTTCAATCTTAAAAATCACCCTCAAAAATTATACCTGCCCATGGTATTCCCCTCCTCATTAAATTGTTTAGCTAGCAACTGTAGAAAGAAACATTTGGTGTTGACGTCTATGCATAGGACAAAAAAGCAAAAAAGCCCAGCATTGATTTGCTAGATAACTGGTTTACAGATAAGATCCCATCCATGGTGTGTATATATTATATAATATATACACTCAGGAGCTTTCAAGCATGGTCCTAATTACACTGCATGTAAAATGAAATATTTTAAATAATTCCTGAATGGTTCCAAACACCCAGGATTTAAAATGTTGTGCAAAGTTAAATGTACCTGAACTTTTGTAGTGTATTTAATTAGAAAATAAATCTTTATTATTTGTATATCCATGTCTAGTGCATCATACACTTGTAATCTGCTTTTGTCACAAGACATTTAGACAGTGGCTAGGGCTGTGGTGACTTTTGAACACTATTTGTAGCATTGATAGTACCTTTGTTTTAATCATTTAAAATATCCCTAAGAGCGTATGTATGTATGTATGTATGATTGTCCTATGTATTGAAGGTTTGAAAGGACATATGTCAAGTTCTTGTCATGACATCATAACCCACTGTGGCCATTGAACTGTTTTTCTACACACGTTCTAGAATCAGATGTGACCTGTCATATTTGTATTGAATGCGCTAGGGTTACACTTTTCAGCAAAGCACATCCGTGATAAAAGCGGCAGGGCCAAAAATCCGGTGCAGATTAATAAACACATTTTACAATTTTGGGCAAGCTGTGCCTGTTGCATCAATTTATAGGAATTGGTACTTGCCATTGTATTAGTCAAGTCAGGCAAATGTTAGCTCACAAGTGGTTCTATTAGAAGTGAGGACAACACTTATATGGTTGTAATAATATTTGTTCATTCTCTATTGATTTGTACATGTTTTTTTTCCCCTTCATTCTCAGGTAAAAGTTCTTCATAATCAGCTTGTCCTGTTCCACAATGCAATTGCTGCCTACTTTGCCGGGAACCAGAAGCAGCTTGAACAAACGTTGAAACAATTCCACGTCAAATTGAAAACCCCAGGAGTGGATGCTCCGTCCTGGCTGGAGGAACAGTAACATTACCACAAACCAAGAAGGCAATCTCTGATCAGGACCGATGCATTTAATTTGATGATACGGGCTGGGATTAAACAGTTATCTTAATGATTTATACACAGACCACTTTCATTTTCCTGTTTTTTTTTAATACTCTAACAATGAAGTGAATGAAACAAGACATTATATATGTAATCATAAATTCTGTAACTTTATTAGTGAACACTCCTATTGTCTGTATGGAGACAAGTCTGTTTCTGTAGTATGAAAAAGAAATGTACATTTGCACTGAAAAGAAAAAATAAATGATTGGCATAATTCCTGGTCTAATTAGAGACCAAGTGAGGCAATTCCAAAGGGTGTTGTTCATGATTTGTACTAGTAACAAATGATTTTATATGTAAATCTATTACACATCTTCAAAATAGTCACTTTAATGGAAAAGTTGTGTTTTAAATATAAATGCTGTTATTTACCATGTAAATATAAAGTCTTTATAGAATATCATAGTTCAGGCTGCTTAGACTGTTCATTAACTCTTCTTTTCAACATGGCCATTTCCATTGTTAATTATTGGAGGGTGAGACATTGTCACAGATAAGGACTGCTTGCTTTGTAAACTTGATCTCCATTATTATTCTTTTTATCCCATCAGTATCTGTGAGAATTATTGTAATGAGAATGAAGTTTAGCTGATTAACTTTTACTAATCCCTCAGTTAAAGGTAATAGTGATTTATTTAATGTTACAAAATTCACTCTATAGAATTAGTTGCACTGAACTAAATCGCTTCTCTTTCATAGTTTAGGGTTTCTTTTTCTTTCTCTTTATCTCCATTTCCTCTCCGTTATATATCTTTATATGTATGCTTTATAACATATTTAATTTAGGGTTGTCCATCGGTATATTACAGCGCCCATAATGCATTGTTATGGTGTGATGTACATGTGTGGAAATTGTAGTTTTACAAACAGCTAAGGTTGTCTAAGTCTTTTATATCTTAGAAAAAAGACCAACCCGTTGAAGTGGCTTATAGCTTTCTCTGATTTATCTTTTGCCTTTTTTTCTAGTCTTTTTTGTGGACTAATACCTGAAATATTCATTGCTTTAGGTACAAGCAATAGGTTTTCTAATGTGCAAGTGAAGTTCTACAAATTTCAATGCAATGAAAACTATTTACCCTTGTACAGTATAATCACACTATTTCAATATGGATACTCTGATTGTGCCTATTTTATTACAATGTATGTGAAATTATTTGATTTAACTACAGTTTGCTAAAGCACACAGTTAACATGGGAAAATATTAAAAAATGTCATCACTCCAGATCACGCTCATTGTTTATAGTTAGACTGTTGTAGTAAAGTATATAAGGATCACTGTGCCTTATGGCTCCAAACTGCACTCCTGTATCGCTCTACAGATTGGCACTGATACAACACTAGTTTCTTCTCTGCATCTGCTGCAGTCTCTGAAGATGTCTGGATAATGGGGATAGTTTTTCAGATATAACCATACTGGCCTTAAATCACAATGATGTGCCTTTTATAATTGACCAGGTTGATTTTAACTGGACTTTTTAGATGACTGACTTTTTTTCTTGTAAATTTTCTTTTTCAGTATAGACCAGTATAAAGAACACTTACTGTATGTTTCCAACTTTATTTGCTGAAATACCATAAGAAGCCAAACGATCACATTGTACCAGCCGATGCAGTTATTCAGTTATGTCATTGATTAGATTAATCTGTACTTGTCGGGTAACATGGGGTTGTTTTAAATGGACTGTTGTTTTTTTGTTTTGTCCTTTTTCTATTAACGTTTCTAAAGTTCCCATTGGATAAGCTGCATTCCTTTATTTTAATAGCCAGTTTCTCTGAAAAATATTGACTTTATTTACAGTATTTACTCAATATTTGATTCCTGTATTATATGTTTAGTAATGTTACAATGCATTAGTTTATCTGGTTCTTACATCATGTACGTGATATGTTCTGCCTGTGTCTGATTACATTCTGTTTTCTATACTTGGGTATCATTTCTTCTAATAATAGATTACTAGCATCCTTTAAATTATGGCTCCTGTGTGAACTTTGTATACTTATCTGATATATTTTGCCTATTAAAGGTGTTTGCTGCAGTGCATTTTAATTCATTTTTGTGGGTGCTTTCCACTGCAGGCTCTTTAAGGCTATCAAAAACTTTTTGGTTTACTCAGTTAGGAAGGGGGGAATAGATATAGACCAATGGTGTACATTAGTACTCTAACACTGCTTTGTTATGTGGTTTTGAATTGTAATTGTGCTAGCTTCACCTAGCAGTACATATAAATCTTGCCATTGCTAGTATAGATTTCTTCACATCAAAGTGAATCCTTCAGCATGGCACCCCCACACCAGCTACAAATCTACAAATGAAGGACCACTGGCAGCACTATTGCAGTGAAAGTAATACTTTATCAGAGCAACTCTATTGTAGCAACTCCCTTAGGACTGGTGTATCTCGTACATTCTGGCAAACCTGCTAACTACCAAATGCACACACTCAAATGACCAGTAACCAACCCCAGAATATGGGTACTAATTCACTTGTGATTATATCCCAATGAAAGTGGTACAGTACACAGAATATGAATCATTTCTGATTTTGCAAAGTTATTTAAGGATGAATGTCTAAAGATTGCTGTAAGTTTGAGAAATCTTGCCCAAAAGTATAAGGGCTTGTTCACATGACTATGGATGTGAAAACTGACTGACATTTACTACATCACTAATATAGGGATTGTGGATCCCTATAAAAACTGAGGATCTTATCACAAGAAGCGATTGCACAGCAAATATGCAAAATAATGCATGCGCCATACACTGTAACAAGCATCAAGAGAGTCAAAGTATTTGTACTTTGCCCTTCATTTTATTTACAGTGTAGACAGTAGAATGTTGTGGTCAAGAAGAGAAGGTATTAATTGCTAATGAATCTACTGCAAACAAAGATGTAACCTGTAATGTGGTGATAATTGCAAGGTGTGAAAGACCTGCATTAAAAGAAGTCCTGATGTTTTGCTGCCAATTCTTGTTTAGTTTGTTTGTATTTGGACAGTTGTCTAAAGAAATTTGTTTTATTCTTTGAGAGATGCAAATTGCCTTATGTGGAATAAACTGGCACCGCCCAGATGAAATGGTAGTTTCACCTAAAACAATTGCTTTATTTACCTGTTTGGGTGCAACAAAGTAGGCATCAATGTATACTACAACATTAATTTAAAGACCATGCAACATACAGTATTCTGCCAAATTGAAACAAGAGCTGCTGCTGCACATTGCAAAGAAAAACAATTTTAGGGTGTTTGTATATGTATAGAATATATTTTTGTAATATAGTTGCTTATGAACAATTCAATATTTTAAAATTCTGTGTTTTTGTTAGTATTTCGAAAAAGGACATTAATTCTGAAACACTGAAATACTTTTTTCTAAGATTAGTGACTGTTTCTATTGATTACTTGTGACCACAAGACAGTCGCTAGCTATTCGTCTCCTGTTTCTGTAACTGCCAGCACCCTGGAATCAGCGAATTAATGACGCTCTGCCTGACCTCAGTCAGACAGACATGATAAAGCATCTCTGCAATACTTTAAATGTTCTGGACAGTATATATTCTGTTTAGAATTGTGATTGGTTTAATTGCTTAGCTTTGCCTTCAATGAGAAATGTTTAATGAACTTAAAGCAAAATAGGCACAAAATATTTTAATATCAGATGATGTTTATATTTGGCACTACGTCCAAGAAAAATTATATTGCAGACATGACTTCATAAAGGCTGCAGGAGTCTGTCATAAAAAGGAACTTGTGAAATGAACTTTATCTACAGGCTCTGGATTCATAGGACTCCATTTTGCATGGTTTTCTCTCAGAAATGGAAATGTATGAGGTAAATGCACGGTAACGCTCTTATCAGGCAATAAAAAGAAAATGTAGGTGGCCGCTATTGCCGTGCATTGACGTCCAAATATCACTGGACCATTATTGCCTTAGACCAGCGGTTCCCAAAGAGTGCGCCGCGGCTCCCAGGCGTGCCGCGGGCCAGCCATAGAAAAAACAAACACAAAAACTTACCAATCCGCGCGGCGCCGGGACACAGCATCCTCCTCTCTCCTGCAGCTGTCACTGAATATCGACATGCTATGGCTGGCCCGCAGAGGGGAGGGGGACGGCATGAGAGGGCAGAGTGTGTGGGGGCAGAGTGTGTGGGGGAAGAGGGGGCATTTTTGCATACAACTAAATAAGTATTTCTGTCCTGACCTAAATACTTATTACAATTTTTTGACCCAACTACTTCTAAAACAGGACTGCTCAGTAATTATTTTGGAGGGGTTCTTTGAAAAAATTTGGAGACTCTAAGGGTGCCGCAAACTGCAAAAGTTTGGGAACCACTGCCTTAAGCCGGGTACACACTACACTGTTTTCGTCCAATAATCGGCTCAAACAGCCAACATACGACCGCTCGTTCAAAAGTCTGGTCAGTGTGTGTAGTCGAAAGTCTGCCCAAATGGACGATCGTCGCCTCATTTGGTTGGTCGTACTGTTTAATATTTTCGTTCCAATCTCGTTTCCGCTGTGTAGTGTGTATGAACTTCCGACCGATCCACAACAGTGAGTACGAAATTACAGTCATTGCTCACGACAACCTGGCTGTAAAAAGTCGCTAAAGGGACATCCGCTCTTCCCTTTATCGTCCTAAACAAGGCTAGTGTGTATGCAGTCCATGGACCGAGCGATCGGAACATCGATCGCATGTAAAATCGCTCTGCATAAAAAGTTGGTTGAAATTTCTGTAATGTGTACCCAGCTTAAGACAATTTGCTCTGTATTATGTGCTACTGGCAGCAAATCTGTTTGTAGTGAAATCAATGTGCCACTCAACTACAAAGTACACTTTATCACAATTTGTAGTGTAAGGTAATTAATGGTGAGGAACTGAACGGTTAAAGGATTGCTACAAATGGCTCTTGTCTGCCCTTTATACAAGGACACACTTCTAATTGGCATTGTATGAACTACATTTTATCTATAGGTATGCTGTATGATTTCTCCAGCATTGCTTGCTTGCACTGCTATAGGTAAATGGACCCCGTCTCTGTTTGCTCAGTAACACAGCATGCTTCGCATGGCGTCTTGCTATCATAAGACGTTGTTTACTTTTCTGGAAATGTTGATTGATCCGGTTAAAAAAAAATAAAAAAAATTGTGTGCTATTCATATAGGGTAAAAGGTATACAGACAAAGTAATTAGTGTCTTTTTAAAGGAACAAAAATGTCCCTTTATCACAATCCAGTTTATATAGCTTGAGTTAAATGAAAGTTGTTTAATGAATTTTGAAGCACCCTGCTTGACATTGTTTACCCAAACTGGGTGCAGTGCTTTAATCCCAACATTACATCAACACATTGGTGAACTAATTGTGCTTATGTACACAGCCTCTGTAGGTTTTGATAGGATATGTGACCTGAATTACATATAAGTATATAGCTTTGCATTGTGTCGTCTCGAATAAAGGAGTGTTTGACCAGTGTTCACAGTCATCTGGATAGTTGGTAAAGGCTTATGTGATAAGGAAAAGTATGAGAACACCATGGCCGACATACATGTCCTATGGAATAGGAAAAGCCATTGACACCATTATCCACTGCATTACACCCACTGATGTAGGCAGGCAGCCTGGTCCTACTATCAATCTTCTCTGCTAAACTACTATACGGCTTCTATATCATAGATCAGTGCTCCAACATATTGTCTCATTAAGGTGAAATGACAATTGGAGCGTTAATGTAAATTACATTGTATGGAGGGAAGTTTGGCTTAAAGCCTTTATAGAGGTCTGCATGGTCTTACCAAGCTACAGCCATATGTATTGGTCAACTCTGAATCTTGACCAAAAGCCACTTTAGTCAAGTAAGCAAATTTGCAGGCTCTCATCAGATCTCCATATTACTGGCATATTCCCCCACCAGTAGTGTCTCATGGTGTGATTATGCAGAGCACTGTGTCCAAAACAAATAACACTGCTGCAGCTTGGTACATGTCTTGGACATGCAGAGTTGTTGCAATTGGTCCCTGTAGACGGATGAAACTTGGGGAATGGAGGACTGCCGGAGGAGGCTGGCATGTGTCCCACAGTAGTTTATAAATGTCATATTCACTGGTGTTATGGTAATATGTCAATTTTCTCTGCACTGCTAGCAAGCCACACTGATAACTTGCTGGTATGCCACCTGTCTGCCCCCTAATCAGACCCATCTATGAATAATCTCAATGAAATAGTGAGTGGGGGGAATCTGGACCTTCTTTCAACCCTAGAAGACAGGAGTTATACTTGTGGCAATTACCAATGTACACCTGTTGCCTTGGTGGAGCACTGCCCTTTACATGTTGGACTTCAAAACGTGTTCATCGGCCCAGATCAATACTTGCCGCTAGTAACTTTTACACCCAGCATTGCAATCCTTCCTGATGACCCCTCTGTGTGACCAATAATTTCCCCTTTTTCCATACATTAACTCGGGTTACATTAGCCTCCATCTGGGTCAGAGATTCTTTTACACAGTCTATGGCTCTAAATGTCTTGGTTAAGCCACTAGAGTAATCTGTAAGCTTAATTGGGTCATAGATGAACCTATCCAGCCACTCAATGCCCAACCAACAGAATTAATGGTGAATTTTGATGGCTAATTTACACTAGCCAATTGCAGCAAACCATTTTTTCAGTTTACCTTATATTTTATATATTATGGAATAAAAGTTCTATTAAGTATATAATGCACATTGAGTGTGTACCCTGCATTAGGCTGGGTACACACTACAGGCTTTTCAGCCCATTATCGGGCAAATCCCATCATAAACGACTCTTTGGCCCGAAATTGCATTAGTGTGTACACTGAAACGATGAATGATAGTCGTTTTGAAGCACATCGTATCGGTTGATTTCTTTAAACTGGACTAAAAATCATTCAATGATGGAGTGCTTGCAAGAAATATTTCCTGTCATATTGCTTTGCTAGTCCTCCTGTTACCCCCTCACTATCGACCTTGGTCATACTATTGACCCCTGATACTATTATTGGACAGAGATAAAATTAAGTGAACCTGTGTGGGATATGCAACCTAGTTAAGATACACATCCCTGGATACATGTGCATATGTAGCTATGCTAATTTTTTTCATAATTAATATTACACTGTTTCATTTAACACCTGTACCAATCTCATATATGCTCTGCCATTATACTCCCTGACTCGTATAGTTGGCTGACAATGTATAATATATAGTTCACACCTATATATGAAGTGTAAAAGTGGTATTTTACTTTTTTTAAAGGCACCTTAAGAACATGAGTTTTACTGTATATGTATATTTTTTGTAGTCCACAATTCTTAAATACCATAATTACTACAATCTGACAATTCAGTTGTTCAATTTGGTCTGCCATTTAATGAGTTGACTATTGAGGATAGAGTGAGAGACTGAAATCAGCTATTGTCCTCTCTCCATCTGTGCAAGGTCTTGGCGAACACAACAGAGCTCAGTCAGTAAGATGTTTGCAGAGCAAACACTGAGATCCACAGTATAATTACTTATTACACTAATTCCCAGGAAATCCTGTGTAGTGACATAATACCAGTGACATTTGGGATGGACAAGACTCTTTATCACTTTTACAGAGGTGAAATAACCTGAATTGAAAATGGAAATGTACCCCAGAGGGAGCCTGTGCTACTAACAGTGGTTATTCAACAGAGAAAGCTACCCGCTCAACTTAAATAGTGATATAAAATGATTTCCCCCACCTTCCACCATACTACTGGTATTATTACTCTGGCCTTAGACCTGGACACAGATATGCTGAGGAAAGAACACACCGGCATATCATCAGCTACTTCTAGTTTGTTACTAACAGGAGTAGTAACAAATATTTCAAAATATGCAAAATTGCATACCTGCAGCGTGAATTATGTTGTGTTGTCATGTACCATCATAAACAAATGTGCTGATTATGTACGACACACATGATGTTTCCATATGAAAATAACAGTGTCTGCAGGAGTGCAGCACTTAGCATGTTCTGATGCAAAGAGCAATGTGGATCAGGCCATTAGAAACTAAATGTGGGCTGGGCGCTCCCATACCTCATTACACCCACATGCAAAAAATATTTTGTTTTTCCGGATAAGATATAAAAATTACATTTCATAGGTGGAGAGGGTGCATTTATAGTGGTATTGCCTAGTTTGCAGGTGAAAGGAGAGGGAAGTGGTTGCTTGGCACGCCTTCTCCATAGCTTAGTGACATATTCTGTGCACATACTGACCCACTCAGTTGGATTATCCCCTTGGGCTATACTTTGTAGCCAGCCCCTAAGAGGTGGTGTGTTTAGCGCTGCCAAAGGAGTATCTCTAGTATCCCATCATCATTTGCATATTGTCAATACAATCGCCCATATCAATATAATCACTGTTAGTGACCAAAATTAAAATTTAGAAGTGGCAGTATGGAAACTATAAGTGAATGGAATGTGATAGTTTTACAATGAAGTCAGCAGAAGTGGCGGTATGGCATACCACCATATACCAGACCACTTGCACCACTGATCAGGGCTCCATCAATCCCATATATAATCATGACCTCCGTCAATGGTTTCCCTTTTCCCACTTACCTAACCGGGCCAACTGGCCACTGCCTTTTGTTGCTCTGTGCTGCTCTACACTCTGCTCAGAGAGGAAGGGAACAAAAGAAGATTTCGGGGGCTTCAAACTCTGTGTTCATGCAGCAGGTAACTCATTAAGCTCTCTGCATACACTGCACTATTCCCAGTGGTGAAATAAGATGATCTGGGCCCTCTGCTGTACGTACACAATGGGTTCCTACAACACATACGATTCTCATCTACATGTCAATCGTACGCTATGCATTGTGCCATGCACATGGCTTGTCTAGTCGTACCTAGTCGTACCACCCACCTCTCTCCTGATCCTGAATTGCACATTATAACCCCACATCCTCTTGACACAAATTATGTCCCCAACTTTCCCTCCCATTGTCACACATGCTCCACCTCTCTCGTCACATGTAGCACCTATCCTATAAGTCCTTGTTGCATATGACCCCTCTCCTTGTCACATATGCCCCCACCCTCTCTCCGATTGCCACATATGCCTCAAACTATTCTTCCCATGTTACATATGACCTCATTCTCCCTACCATTGTCACTTATATATTACAGTTGGAGAGAGAGTGGGGATCATATGTGATAAAGGGAGAATGGTGGGACAACGAATGAGGGTAAGGCATATGTGGCATGTAGTCTTCACACTTTACCATTGTTACATATGCTCACCCCTTCATTTTTCCCTTGTCATGTAGGCCTCAAACCCTCTCTTCCCACCATCACAGATTCCTACCTGTTGTGGTGATGGTGACTAGAAAGGTAAGCTCCCACCGCTGCTGTACCATGTGGGAAGAACACTATGCAGAGTTCCAGTGCCTCCTACTGATGATGATACAGGCACACTGTACAGACCTCCCACATCATGGAGCAACAAAAGGAGTGTAGTGTTTGGACCTGACTCTCTCACCAAACATAATACTTCAGTCCTATGCAAGCCAGCTTCCTGGAAAAAGATAAAGTAACACTGGTGTCCGCAGCCACTAAGGACAGATGGGGCCAAAGCTGTGGATCTCTCATTTATTCTAGGCCCAGGGGCCCTATCAGCCCCTATTATAATCCACCACTGAAAATCGCAAAGGTGGACAGGGCCCAGAACAGCACGGCTGGCAGCTACACTGGGCCCAGCAGCTGCTAACCCTGTAGTTGCACTTACGATCCAAGTTTACATTTTGGTGAAGCAGAACTATTATGTACCATACTTTGACTATAACACAAAACACATAAGAAACCACATGCTAAATAATTCACATAAAAAGTATAGTGCAACACAGGTGTGATGTATGGACTGAATGTGGTGTCAGATAATATGTCTGATTGCTGAATTATTGTTCATGCTGAATTATATCCTGTATTTGTTTTTATCTTCTTCCTACTAGCTTATTAGTGACCTTCTCATCACCATTCCCATGACACTTTGTGTCTGGAGAATTGGGAAGTAAGGCTACTAATGAAGCATTGGTACTTTTGGGAGAATTAGTCATAGAAGGAGCGCAGCGAGTGTTTGGAAAATAAAGAATACTACCTGCTTAATTAAAGACATGACTGAAAAGTACAGAAGGAAGCCAAGGTGGAAACACCCTACTGCTATCAAACACTGATATATGATAGAGGTCCCTGAGGACTGGAGTTGGGAAACACTGCTCTAACAGTGCAGGTTTTCCAGGTCACAAGTGAAATAATTAGTACCACTTGCGGATCTTTCAAAATGTGTCAGTTAATAATGATTACAGCTGTGCTCCACACAGTGGCCTAGTGGTTAGCACTTCTGCCTCACAGCACTGGGGTCATGAGTTCAATGCACAGATAAGGCATCTGTGTGGAGTTTGTATGTTCTCCCTGTGTTTGCGAGGGTTTCCTCCGGGTGCTCCGGTTTTCTCCCACACTCTAAAAACATACTGGTAGGTTAATTGGCTGCTAACAAAATTGACCCTAGTCTCTCTGTCTCTGTCTGTCTGTCTCCCTGTCTGTCTGTGTGTGAGTGTGTGTCTATATTAGGGAATTTAGACTGTAAGCTCCAGTGGGGCAGGGACTGATGTGAATGAGTTCTCTGTACAGCGCTGCGGAATTAGTGGCGCTATATAAATAAATGATGATGATGCTCCAGCAAAGCGATATGGAAAACATGCACTGTTAGGGGTCCCTGAGGACTGGAGTTGGGAACCAGTGTGATAGAGAATGCAAGATGTCCATCACAATCAGGACAAAGGGAGATACTATGTAACAGGTGAAGAAAGCACTTTCTCCTTTACATTGTTACGAGCCGCGGCGCTGCCCAGCCGCCGCGACTCTCCTACCTCCGTCCCGGCCGTCGCTATGACGACCGGGACGTCACTTCCGGGGGCTCGCCGGCCGCTGCCATAGCAACGGCCAGACGCTCTTCTATCCAGCGCCGCGTCCCGGCATTACAGGGCAGCCGGGCGCGTGCGCAACAGCGGGGCAAGTCTGCAGGCTGATTAATTCCATAAAGGAACAACCTGTGGGCAATTAGAGTACTGGGCTCTCATTGGTCTGTTTCAGTATTTAAGGCAGGGAGGGCTTAGCCTCCCTGCCGGTTATAGCTTCCAGTTCCTGTGTTGCTGCCTGCTGTTGTACTCCTGTACCTTTGGTGATAAGCCTTTTGGATTGATTTCTGCCGTGTATGACCTCTGCCTGTTTCGTGGATTTGCCTGTGCCCTTGACCTACTGGCCAGTACCACCGTTTCTGCTGATTTGCCCGTGACCTCGACCCTTGGCTTGTTTCTTTACTATTCTTCCTAGCAAGTGACCCCTGACCTCGTCCTGACCTTTGGAACTGTTGCCTGCCATTAACCTCTGCTCCTGGGTTCCCCGCAGCTGATACATGCCACACGACCCTCTGTAGTCTGCAGCCAAGTCTGTCCCCACCACTAGGGGCCCCAGCGAACACCTGACTATCAGAGTAGACTCCGGGTGGTGTTGTATTGGTTGGAGGGGTTCCTGACATACATGTTTACTTTTAATGAGAGCATGCAATGGATTACAGATGTAGGAAAAGTGGTGCAGATGGTCTTAGAAGCAGGTAAAGGAAGGCATTATGTAAAAAGAAAAGCCACAGATGGTCACAGTCTGGTATTTGGTCATGTACCTGAGAATACTGCCAAACCTTTATGCACCGCTTTCTTAGTACTCCCAAGCTGCTGTATTGCATGTGTGTTTATGAATAATAATCATTTCTATTTTATCATCACTTGCTATTACCGATAATTTTCTCTGTCTGTTTCTGGTCTTGGTATAGCACTTAGTCCATAATAGTTTTAATATACAAAGTACAGAGCCCTTGAACTTTCTTGGTGGGGTTTTTTCTTCTAAGTGCTATAATAGCTGAGGGTGTTATAATTACAGTTGTCAATTGTACAGTTTTGGAGCTATTGAAATAGATTATGTCCATGTATAAGAATGCTTTCCCAAAATAGAATGGATTGCTATGTTTATACCTGGTAATATTGCTGTGACACAGGGTAATCTCCCTTTGTGACCTTAAAATTAAAATATGTAGTTAGCATGAGTAAAGGCTGAAAAACATGTCATGGATAATTTAAGGTATGTGGATGGCGTCGTCATTATCCAAGTAATGCCAGATTGACCAGTTTACAAAAATGGTTCTAAATTTGTGTTTAAATTTTCAATTGAGAAAATACTATTCTGTAGCCACTTCTGCAGATGATTTTTGTATTTGGGTAACAGCAAAATGAGGTGTGTTTGTTTTTTAAATAAATGTCTGTGGCAGGCTATAAGAAGAATATTGCAATTGATTATTTTCGTTGCTTTTAATGATTTATAATGTTGCACATGTCATGGACTACCATGGCAACCACAGTCACATAGCACCGGATGCAGTGAGCAAACAGACTTTTGAACTGTAAAATCCTCCCATTCCTCCTCCACTCACTGCCTTCACATGACATGCTGAGAGCTGTGAGCCTATGTTTTGTATAACCAGCAGCAATATGTTTTGCAAGCTCCAGAGGGATTTTGAAAAGGAGATAATGATTTGTAGAAGGACAGCTATGAAAAATTATTCAAATACATGCATAAGAGCTACTTTAACCTACATGAAACCTACTATGAAAAAAATGTACTATAAGTGTAAAGCTAATTGAAAAACATAATTTGGATCCCAGCCAAAAGATTAAAAAACCTATCCTAGATTGAATAACAGAAATTTCATGGTGACACAATCATTACCGTCCATCATATTTTAGATTTGGGTTTAATTTGGACGAAGATACTAACTGCATAGAATTTGATTGTTCTCCCTGTGTCTGTATAGATTTCCTCTGGTCAAAAGACATATTAGTGAATTTTATTCTGATTAAATTGACACTGACTTGTGTTTGTGGGCCTGTGGTATGAAAACTAGACTGTAAGCTCCACTGGATTAGGGACTGATAAGCCTATATAAAGTGTTCTTATTATATAGAGTTGCAGAATATGTTAGTGTTATATAAAAGATAATACAAATTAATTTAGACTATGGCAATAATACATTTTCATTTTATAAATTGATTCCCTACGTTCTCCTGGCATCACTCCTAACACTCTATTCTGTTACCAGTGCTACCAACCCTAAATCATAAAAAAGGACTAGAAAGGTTTAGTGACAATAGTTTATCTCATCATCATTGATTTATTGCAATACCATCCTTATTGATCTTCCCCAAACCAGACTTTCATCCCTACAATCTATGTTGCACTTGTCTTCCCCGGTTTTGCACGCAGCAGCTAGATTGATTTTCCATGCAAATTGTTCTTCCACTGCTGCACTGTCAGTCTTTACATTGACTGTCTGATTGTACCATCCCTTTACATAGATCCCACAAGACAACAACCTTCTGACCACCTGACCAACATTGCTGTGTGACTGGATCGTATAGCGCACTAAGCAGGGCCGTCTTTCCCATTGGGCACAATGGGCAGGTGCCTGGGGGCCCTGCAGCCCAGGGGGGCCTGTCGGAGGCAGGAAAAAAAGAAAAAAAACCTGAAAAAAAAGAAGAAAATACTTACCTTGCGGTCAGCTGGCGATCCGACTCCCTCCATGGTCTCCTCCTCCGTCGCGCTCGCAGTGCATGTCGGGCGTGACGTCATCACGCCCGCCCGACATCCATTGCGGAGCGCGACGGAGGAGGAGACCAGAGAGGGAGCCGGATCGCCAGCTGACAGCACGGTAAGTATTTTCTTATTTTTTTTCAGGGTTTTCTTTTTCCTGCCTCCGACGGGCCCCCCTGGGCTGCAGGGCCCATATATATAATATTTGTTATTTTTTTTTGTATATATAGGGGCCCCCGTGCACTGCTGTGCCTGGGGGCCCAAGATGTTCTTAAGAGGGCCCTGGCACTAAGCACTCTTTACCTTTGCAATCTGGCTGAAGTAATATATAATAAGTAGCACTTAACCTCATGTATCTAACTCCTATTATCCTACAGACTGTGAGCTTGTGAGCAGGGCCCTATTACCTCTCTGACTATCTGTAATACCCAGTCTTGTTTTATTACTGTATTTGTTTCCAATTGCAAAGTGCTACGGAATATACTGGTGCAATATGAATAAATGTTAATAATAATAATTATTATTATTTATTTGTTATTATCGTAGATTTGTAAGGTGCCACAGTGCTCCGCAGCGCTGTACAGTAGGGAAACCGGACATACATAAAACAAGGCAGACTAAATAAATGCAGACGTGAAAACAAAGTGTATGGAGGACCCTGCTCATTAGAGAGCTTACAATCTAAGTGACATTTATTAACAGACTCATAAGCACCCAGGGCCAGATCACCCACTAGGCAATCTAGGTTCTCACCTAAAGCCTTGTGGCCGCTGGCGGCCCATCTGCCACCCATATTACGTTAACTTTTTTAACTTTAATTAATAAATTACACTGAAGTCCATTCTCAGTCTGAGCAGAGGTCTGTTTTCTGAGGTGTAGGAAGAAGGGGTATTGGGGGACCCGAGGCCGTGGTATGGACAGCCTGGTATTATCTGGATTAGGCACCGTGATTGCTGTGTTTCCTGGTGCCTGGCCTCTCCCTAGGTACCAGCCATCCATGTGCTGTGCTGCGGATCAGTGATTTGCTCCTTCTCTTTCCTCCTTTCCCTTATTCTATATTGTCCTTTCTTCCCCTCTCCACTTACTTCCCTTTCTTTCTTCTGGCTGGTGCAGAGATCAAACTGGAGGCAGACAGAGGAGTCACCGACCACAGCATTCCAATATTGGTAAGTGTGGTTGGGAGAATTAATATATTGTTGCAGTATTAATGTTATGTAGGAGCTGGCGTGGAGTGGTATTAATGTTATGTGGGAGATGGTGTAAGAGGTATAGTTGTTATGTGGGCACTGGTGTGGGTATTGATATTATGTCAGGATGGGGGTATTAAGGTTATGTGGTGGATATTATTAATGTTACATGGTAGAAGCTATTATTGATATGGGGAGGCCCTTTATTAAATGTGCTGGCTGCTTACTGGTGCTATTAATGTATTGTAGAGGCAAATAAAAAATGTGGAATCTATTAAATGTGGGACTGTTAATTTAATGTTGGGGGCTTATTAGGGGAAATAGGCCTGTTTAATAAAGCTATTAATTTGATATTAGGGCTGGTTTAGGGAAAATTAGCCACATAGTAAATTAAAATGCTTTAATTTAATGACAGGGCTTGTTGGGCATCAAAATGCCTATTTATTAAACATAAATATTATTAATTTAATGTTAGGGCTCATTGGGAGCAAAAATGCATAATTATTACATGGTAACATTGTGATTACTTTTGCGTTACTGTCAGAGCTGGTAAACCCCAACTCCCCCGGGACCTGGGAGGATACCTGCTCTTTCGGGAGGCTGGGAAGACCCCCCGAAATTCAGGAGCCTCCCGAACATTCATGGAGAGTGGGCAAGTATATGTGACACTGTGTCTGTGGATTGGATGAAGGTGACATGGGACAGAAATCCATGTGCATGCCTTATGGGGTGTGGCATGAGTGTACTCAGTGCTAGCTGTCTGGAGGATTATGTGTATAGGGGCAGCATGGTGGCTAAGTGGTTAGCACTTCTGCCTCACAGCACTGGGGTCATGAGTTCAATTCCCGACCATGGTCTTATCTGTGAGGAATTTGTATGTTCTCCCTGTGTTTGCGTGGGTTTCCTCCGGGTGCTCTGGTTTCCTCCAACACTCAAAAAACTTATTGGTAGGTTAATTGGCTGCTAACAAATTGACCCGTGTGTGTGTGTATATTAAGGAATTTAGACTAAGCCCCAATGGGGCAGGGACAGAGTTCTCTGTGCAGCGCTGCAGAATTAGTGGCGCTATATAAATGATGATGATGATATAGGTATATTTGTGTCATAATGCTGCGTACTAGGAGGAGAAAAGAGTAATAATGTTTTGGGCATGCATAAGCCAAGTACTTTAAATTAATCGGTATGGTGGACATGTGTCCATACCATTACCTTGCCTAGGGTCCCATGGGGTATTAATCTGGCTTGGTTTACACTGGGGCTTAATGTATAATTTCTACACTGCCTGGGCAAGTTTGTAAATAAGCTCTTCCTGAGATAATATCGTGGCTACTGATCTTGCGGCTACTGCTTGTCATTATTCTAAAGTGGATGAATGATGGAAAGACTGAATAAAAAGAATATTTTTACACTACTCTGTTGCTGGGCATGTCTGCATTTTGGAAAGTCTTGTTGAGATTTCAACAATCACAGTTACTATAGTTCACTTGTCCACTTTTATGTTTAGATTAGTGTGCTCTATGTGCTCTATGTCAGTTGAATGCATAGAGGATATGAAAGATTGGGTGAAATGTAAATGTGAAAGCCCTTTGGTGAAAATCCTGTGCTTCCTGATTCCAAGGTCAGATTATTTTTAACTGAGTGTACTGAAAATGTGACATTTTGTATAGCCAATGAGTACATTTACTGAAGGATGACAACAAATACAGCTGCACTACAGCTTTACTGCTGCTACTGCAACTGCCAATCTGGGGGTGGCCAGGGTAATCTTTACTATATAGGCAAACTAGGCTTTACAAACCATCTATTTTCTCTTTAAGAAATATGGAGAATAACATGCTAGATAGACATGAGCATTTGGAATGCATATATTGATTTACAGTTGCCTGGGGCATCATCATTTAAGTATGGCCCTGGTGACAAGGGCATTTGGGATAGGCAAACAGCAATTGACCAAGGCTCCAAAGCGCCTGTTGACCCCCAGACTCTGTTACAATATTGCCCAATTTTTTTTTTACGATGGTTCATTTGTAGTCCTTCTTCATGCTAGAATGAGTCACAGTGTTAGGGGGGAGCCACTTGCAGTGACACCAGCTGTAACCCATTAGAAGCTGCCGCCATGTCATGTCTGATGGTCACATCATGTGTGATGGTGGATAGAGCTGCATACAGATGCCAGGAATTGTAAGAAAACCGAGAAGGAAGATGGTGGTGGTAGTGAGTAGGCAGCATATTAATGCTGGGTTAATGGTTGACTTATTGGGAATTAGTGACACTTGTGGGCATCTTAATAGATAAAACAGCTGCTGTGCCTATATGTGGCTGGCCATTAGTGCTATTGGGCATCTTAGTGGGCATTGCTTATATTGATATGAATGTTATTGGACATCACTACAACTGCTATGTATATATCTGTCCATTACTTGTACTGGCCATTGTTCTGGGCATTCTATTGGGCATCACTACTGATCGGCAGGTTATTGGGCATCACTACTGATCGGCATGCTATTGGGCATCACTACTGATAGGCATGTTATTGGGCATCACTACTGATCGGCAGGTTATTGGGCATCTCTACTGATCGGCAGGTTATTGGGCATCACTACTGATAGGCAGGTTATTGAGCATTACTACTGATCGGCAGGTTATTGGGCATCACTACTGATCGGCAGGTTATTGAGCATTACTACTGATCGGCAGGTTATTGGGCATCACTACTGATCGGCAGGTTATTGGGCATCACTACTGATCGGCAGGTTATTGGGCATCACTACTGATCAGCAGGTTATTGGGCATCACTACTGATTGGCAGGTTATTGAGCATCACTACTGATAGGCAGGTTATTGAGCATTACTACTGATCGGCAGGTTATTGAGCATCACTACTGATCGGCAGGTTATTGAGCATCACTACTGATAGGCAGGTTATTGGGCATCACTACTGATAGGCAGATTGTTGGGCATCACTACTGATCGGCAGGTTATTGAGCATCACTACTGATAGGCAGATTGTTGGGCATCACTACTGATAGGCAGGTTATTGGGCATCACTACTGATCGGCAGGTTATTGGACATCACTACTGATCGGCAGGTTATTGGGCATCACTACTGATCGGCAGGTTATTGGGCATCACTACTGATCGGCAGGTTATTGGGCATCACTACTGATCGGCAGGTTATTGGGCATCACTACTGATCGGCAGGTTATTGGGCATCACTACTGATCGGCAGGTTATTGGGCATCACTACTGATCGGCAGGTTATTGAGCATCACTACTGATAGGCAGGTTATTGAGCATCACTACTGATCGGCAGGTTATTGGGCATCACTACTGATCGGCAGGTTATTGAGCATCACTACTGATCGGCAGGTTATTGGGCATCACTACTGATAGGCAGGTTATTGAGCATCACTACTGATAGGCATGTTATTGGGCATCACTACTGATTGGCAGGTTATTGGGCATCACTACTAATAGGCAGATTATTGGGCATCACTACTGGTAGGCAGGTTTCTGGGCATCACCACTGATCAGCAGATTATTGGGCATCACTACTGATAGGCAGATTATTGGGCATCACTACTGGTAGGCAGGTTTCTGGGTATCACCACTGATAGGCAGGTTATGGGACACCACTACTGATAGGCAGGTTATTGGGCATCAGTTCTTCTGCTGTGCATATACTGTAAACTATTACTATGCTAATACTGATATTACTGAACATTTTAGTGGACATTATCACTTGCATATTAGGTCTCACTGTATTTTGTCATATTACAAGTCTTATAATATCATTGGCCTATTAGATTTTGGGGCATTATATTTGGCATACTGTATGTTATGGGGCACGGTCACTGGTATAATAAATCTTACAGTGGCCTTGTCTTTGGCATCTTATATCTGGTGGCATTACCAATGGATGATATTGCTCTTCGTTATCATTGGCATAGAAGTTCAACACAAGTGTTATCTCTGGCATAGTAAATCTTGCTGGGCATTTTCATTAGTTATTATATCCTATTTAACATTATTACTGGGAAATGACATTTTGTTGGGTGGATGTTATCACTATGATGATTTTCCCAATAATCCTGTTACATGCAAATAAACACTTCAAACCTTAAAGTGTCAAGATTTTTATAGGAAATATATACTTGTCTATATCCTAAAACAATAACAGCTTTTAGTTATAGATTTTCAGTGGCTGCTTTCACACATGGGCATGAGAGCTATACCAACAGTCCAGCACTTACTGTGTAGTGGGATCTATCATCATCATCATCTATTTATATAGCGCCACAGATTCTGCAGTGCTGTACAGAGAACTCATTCACATCAGTCCCTGCCCCATTGGAGCTTACAGTCTAAATTCCCTAACATACACACACAGACAGAGAGAGAGAGAGAGCCTAGGGTCAATTTTGATAGCAGCCAATTAACCTACTAGTATGGTTTTATTGGAGTGTGGGAGGAAACCGGAGCACCCGGAGGAAACCCACGCAAACACGGGAAGAACATACAAACTCCACACAGGTAAGGCCATGGTTGGGAATTGAACTCAAGACCCCAGTGCTGTGAGGCAGAAGTGCTAACCACTAAGCCACCGTGCCACTTTTGTTTCTGTCCAGATACCCATTTTTAGCTAAAACTAACCTTACTGGTAGCCAATCATAAATATCTGAAACTCGGGAGAAACGGGGACTGTGATTTCAGTTTGTGTTTAAGCTAATACATTCAATTACTTATAGTAGTCTCAACAAGCTGATTGAATAATAAGAATAGAGAGCTTAAAAGAACACTAAACTAGACTGTTTGCTGTGATGGAATTATTAGAAGTCCCCTTGGGTTGGGTAAAATAAATCAATCCCGTGACTGGAAACTTTTAAAAAGCATGATCACCTCACTTGATAGTAAATAGTTATAGTGGAAACAGTGGGAGGTTAAAGCTGAAACATCCCCACTTGGAGATTGCAGGATAGGTCTCTGTACCTGCTCAGCCCCGCCTTCAGATGAACACTCTGCGCATGTGCGGCATCGTCTCCGTGCTGCCAGTGTACAGATACTACAGCCGTCATAGGCTGCCAGCAGATATACTGGAGCAGCTCCCTGGAGACGGCGGCTTGGTCATCACTGGGCACAACATTGCTGGATTATTTATTCTCCCGGCTGCTTTGTTCTTAAGCGTCAGTCACTGTGAACGGAGCAAATGTTATTTCTCATTTCCATGGAGGTGCAGACACATGACAGGTAATATTTTTTTTTCCTGTATCACAGTAGATTGATAATGAGCTGCCTGTGTTGCACTGAGCTTGTAAGTGGGATCTGACTGACAGTAACAGTTTACCTGCAGATGTATGCGGTCTGAAGGAAACACCGGGATACACCTGATCAGCCTTAGCAGGGCTGTACTAGCCTGGAGTTTATATACTGTATTCCCAGGGGACGTCAGGTGCTTTGATGTTGCAGTAACTCATATATACTCGTTGATCTGATCTGATAACACGTTTGGATTTAAATGGTAATTTCTAAAGAGGTTACACTGAAGCTACACATCAGATCCCATTCGCGTTTTGCAGAATGCACTTGTTTGGTGATCACTTATTATAGACCTACGTTCTGGATGAACTTTAGGTACTCAATCTAAAGTCCTGTCTACCTGCTCTTGTTATGTTGTTTTGTATTATTTTTGACAGGTTTCTAAGAGTCTAACTCCACTCATTGAATACTTCCACTGCATTGGCTAATGTGTTATTTATTAATACTTTCTTGGGTAATGCTCCCCCTCAGAACAGATATTTTAGGACTTTAAAATGTGCACTTGGATTTAACTCAAAGTACATGCGGCAATTTGTATTTTTTTTTTACTTTGAGGTGATCAAATGGCTTCTTAAGTTACCGAGTAAAAACTTCTTTCTGTGATCCTGGCAAACCTGAGACCTATCGATCCTTGATTGTGTCTGGCAATTCCCTGTGTGCGCTGTGCTATTGTCTGTGGGGCTCAGACACTGTGGCCAGTGATCGCCCTCGCATGCTGGGGCTTTGGCGACGCGGAGCCATGGTTTCCAAGTCATTATTCCCCATTGAATCAAAGTAGGAGCTATAAACTCCCCTTGGTCCCCAGCCTTAGAGACTGAGTCGCTTTTGAGGGGGAGGGACGCTGGATGCTAACCTCCACCCAGGATCATTCAATGGGAGAGCAGGCAAGTGACATCAAATAAGGTTTGCATTGTAAAATGAAGGGAGGGGATGGGAGAGAGACTCTTGGGCTGGGTGGGGGGAGGAGAACTGGTGAGGGTGAGCTCATCCCAGCTCAATCACAAGCATTACTTACTGGTTTTCCCAGGAAAGCTGTCGAGCAACCTGTTGTGTTGCATTCATCTGGGCAGAGGTGACTTATTTTCGTTTCAATAGTTAATAATACAGTTATTGGGGAGAAACATGGCAACCTGTCATGTTCCTGAGACTAAGTGATTATGGGAGACACTTACCTTTAGTCACAAGTCAGGTAAGTGGAGTCCCTCTATTTAATATAAAACAGGGATGCTAGTATGAAACATAGGCATAGCCTATGGAAAAAAAAACAAATGTGTTTGTGTTGTTACCTATAATAAAATGCATACAACATGGCTACATAGTGATTATTTGTAAAATAACTGCATTATGCTACAGAACAGGCTATGGTAGCAATATTATGATGTTAGATGTTCCTAGTTATTTAGGATGGGGAACTGTTTTTGGTTTTTTTTTGGTAAAATCTATAAACAAAATAAAAATGGGAAGATTAACACATAGCAACAAAACCACAAGTAAGTGAAAGTTGGGAGCTATCTATTCATCTAGGCAAAATAGTCTCCTGTCAGGAATGTGGTGTTTTTATTCTCCCTGTATGTTTATATTTATGTATAGATGTAAAACAGATACCTGATGGTATCTATGTACAGTCCTAGTGAGTGGGCTTTTTCTATCAGGTATGTTTTATTTTGATCTGTGGTATAATTGTTTCTTCTCAGGAAAAGTCCTTTACACGAACAGGTCTCCTTTCCACAGAAGCTGGCAATAGATTAGCCTAAGGGCCCAGCTGATTTACATAGTGTATATTTGTGTGTAGTTATGTATGTGTGTGTCTATCTAATGTGTGTGTGTGTTTTATGTGGAGTTTTGTCTACCTCAACCTATTGCAACAATGTCTGCAATCTTTAAAACGGCCATTAGCACATGTAACATTGAAGTTTGCAAAATACTCTAGTTTCTGCACTTGTGGTCCTACGGTTATTAGTGGGGTTATGTTAATATAATTATAATGTGTTATGTGCTGCTTCAAAGACACTCAGTCCAAATCTAGTGTGGGTTTTCTCAAATTATGGTATGCATATACCTGACTTATATAAACTATGTACAAGACAAATCAGAAGGTACACAACAAAAAAAACAGATAAAAGGGGCTACTTAGTAAATAATTGAAATATTCTAGAGCAAACCATCTTCTCAGGTACCCTCAGCAGTTCAGGTTTTAAGTATTTCCCAGTGTGATAACATGGGATAATTAGTAAATAAGCAATTTAGACACATTTGCATGTGTTTGATTATCTGCAAAACATGGTCTATGGAGGTTAACTGAGAAGACATTTGAGAAGCTCCAGTGTCTGATACACTTGTATAAAAGAAGGAGATGTGTGTGTTGCATTTTACATTGCAGATAAATAGAGACATATGTAAGAAGCACAGCATAAATGTCACTGATGTTTTATGCAGTATTGGATATGTCGGTTTGTTTCTGCAACTGCTTGGTGTTAGGTTACCAACTACTGAACTGATGTATTAATGATGCAAAACATAGATGTACATGCATTTATCAAAGTTCATTATTGGACAAGGCCTCCATTGCTATCCTACTTATGGCCAGGGCCTGATGAATGTTTCAGGCCTAGGCTAAGAAGCTCGTAGTGCCCCCTCGCTATCATAGCCAGCTAGCATGCAGTAGGTAAGAAGAAACCCCACCTTCATTTAAAATCTGTCTTTCTTCACCCCGCCAAACAGTGTTTATCTTCCTGGTATTTTGAACCTCATCTCCACTTGACTTTTTAAATGGGTCATGACCATTTTGCACCCCCCCCATCAAGCTTAGCGATGCAGCCTATTGGATAATCAGGCCCTGCTGATGGTGGACATTATGTGGTGTTTCATAGATCTCCTATATCTTTTAAATCAAATGTCTGGTTTTTTTTTTCAGCTGGTTCCAAAATTATGGGATCTATTTATGATCCCAGCTTGGTAACTCTGAACATGTATAACTGCAAAGTGCAGTGGTACATATTGAGGTACTGCTGCAATTTACTGAACTGGTGCTGCTCTGGGAGCCCCAGCAAAGACCCTATTCCTCCACAAAGCCTTTTTTCTGTTCACCGGCAGCTTAAACCTACCCACGAATGGTGAAAGTGCTCTGTGCATTTAGATAGCACTTTTACAGGTGAGGGATCCAGCGAAGCCATTGAAACTTCAGCTGACTCCCATTTAAAGAGACAGGTAGCACCGAGATGACATCACTTTGCTGTGAAAAGCTTTGTTTTTAATAAATTGCCCAATGTTGCTGTCCCCATAGAGGTCTATGGGGACAGCGGTAAGTGTGCCGGTAAGTGGGTTAATGCCAGAGAAATATCTGATTTCCCCACCGTTAATCTTTTGTCATATAAGAAAAAGCAGTGATAAATGGACCCCTATATGTGGATTGATGAATCCTCAGAGTTGGGCACATTTTTGGCTACTTGGGCTAAATAGGATTCAACTCATTGCATCATGCAGGGTTTATACTGTATCTCAGAAGATTTTCAATATTGTCTGTTTCTCCAAAGCAAAGGTGTTGAAAGCAGTCACTGTGCTTGATATTTACACATCAAATATTTCACTAATCGAATTGTAGATAAGCAAATTGATTTTATGGCTGGTATATTGTATAGGATAATTCATATAAATGATTACAGCTGTCCCCTATAGGAAATAATCAGAAACTAGTTGATTTAAAGAATATTTTCACGTATCAGCAGTTTACTGTTTAGACCCTTTGGACATAAGAAGGTTTGGATGATGAGTAGGGGGTAAGGTAAATTATCTGGAGGGGTTTCTAGCATGCTAGAATTACATTACTCTTCAGGTGATGTTACACTTACTGTTCCAAGCACAGGCAGTCTTATGTAACTCATTCTGAATGTAACACTGCAGTGTTAGTTATTAAAGGGCAGGGAGATAATAAAATGTGCAGAAATATCAAAACAAAGCCTTGAAATCCCCTTAGGCAAAAACATTATTGTATATGGCTTTATTTTATAAGCGTCTGTTCCCTTTTCTTATGGATTTGTTTAGTTTCCCTTATTAAGGTGATTGTAGTATTGTTCTCACTTCACACGTTCCGTGACCATTTTTACACAAAGGGATTTAAGACTTAACTTTGTTTTTCAAGTCATGGTGAAGTGTCATCTTGATGGTTTTTCCATTGTTTGTTCCTCAGTCCACTCCCAGACTCTGCACTTGTTCCTTATCTGAAGGCAGGATGTTACAATTGATTTGGGGATCTGGACGAGTGGTTTTGCCAGTTTCTTACCTGCTCAATCACTTCTATTCAGGATGTAGCTGTGATGGCAAGATGACATGCCATGGGCTTTCATTATGAAGTGAGTGGATTTCCACTGACCTCAATTATATTCTTCCTAGTTAAACATCCACTCATTCTGTATTGTGTTTGTGTTACTTATTGAGTAGGCTTTATTTAAGTTGTCATGTTTATAAATCAAATCAATATGCTGATAATTCCACCATATCTCTGCTCTTTTTTTTTTTTTTATGTGCAGCATTTTCTGGTCATATGATCTCCCGTTATAGTTCATCCAATCTATAATATATTACATGTTCATCCTTATACTCTTGGGGGTATAGTTACTAAACTGCGGGTTTGAAAAAGTGAAGATGTTGCCTATAGCATCCAATCAAATTCTAGCTGTCATTTTGTAGAATACACTAAATTAATGACAGTTAGAATCTGATTGGCTGCTATAGGCAGCATCTCCACTTTTTCAAACCCGCAGTTTAGTAACTATACCTGTTTTTACGTATGCCATTCCTCCATTGCCCAATGCTGTGACACCACTCCACAGCCATACCATTGTTGGTAAGGATTGAATAGTATGATTATTTTGTATTATGGTGAAACCTATTATTAATTGGCTAACTCCACATAGCTAAACAGTATTGCATGTAACGCTTAGGTACACTAGCATTCAATTTGGAAATATAAGCAACCTGATTGGTTCAGAATGAAGTCACCACAAACTGAATTCTCTTAAAAAATTGCCCTTTTTAAACAAAATATAAATATATACTGGTGTTATTTAAACTTTTGTCTTAAGTCTAGGTGCGTAGAGTATTTGATGGCTTTAAGCTGGGTACACACTACACAGTTTTCATCCAATAATCGGCTAAATCAGCCAACATACAACTGCTCGTTCAAAGTCTAGTCAGTGTGTGCAGTGACACGATGGTCGAAAGTCTGCCCAAATGGACGATTGTCGCCTCATTTGGTTGGTCGTACCGTTTAATATTTTCGTTCCAATCTCGTTTCCGCTGTGTAGTGTGTATAAACTTCCGACCGATCCACAACAGTGAGTACGAAATTAGTCATTGCTCACGACAACATGGCTGTAAAAAGTCGATAAAGGGACGTCCGCTCTTCCCTTTATCATCCTAAACAAGGCTAGTGTGTATGCAGTCCATGGACCGAGCGATCGGACCATTGATCGTATGTAAAATCACTCTGCATAAAAAGTTGGTCGAAATTTCTGTAGTGTGTACCCAGCTTTAGTGAGTAGATAACTGGTCATAAACTCCCTACAATATAATTTACCTTGGCTTATTAAAATCCTCTTCTAGTAGCAGAACATTATTTCTCACAGCCAGAAATGTATAAATGGTTAATGGGTGGAAGTGACTATATCATGCCCAACAACCCAGATTGTTACTTTGTAGAAAAACAATGAGAACTTTCACAGCCCTGTCTCTCCACTTACTAAGCTCTGTGTATTTTATCCTTTTATTGTACTTTGGCTGCATATGTGTAAAGCTAATAAAATATCTTTGTTCCTGCTTTTGAACAGTTAGTATGCAACTTTTTTTTGTAAAGGGAATGGACCTGAACCAAGAAAGAAGTTGTCCGTCCTATTAGATAAAGCCTTGTAGTTTTTTTTTTGTCCGCTGTAAATGCAGGTAAATCGTATTTGTTTTTGTGTGCACAGTAATTACTCCATCATTAGGCAAATAGATACCCATCAGTAATTGAGATGTTTAAAATGGACAAAGGGACACCTATTTGTTTTAACAGGATACAAGTAATCAGGATTGTTTCTGGCATGGTCATAAAGTCCGTTTTAAAAAAAGAGGTAAACACTGATGGGTTGTTTGTTTACTGGTTATTGTGCACTTGGCTTTTTAAATATCAAGGGGTTTTTTTTCTCGCTTGTGTTTTTGTGTGTGGTCATACTGTAATGGTTATGGTAGAAGCTCTATTTACATTTCCTATAGTGCTTTCCATTTGTCATTAGCAACAGCAAAATCGGTCGCCCTGTGACCACACACTGAGTAGGAGGGAAGATGAGTTTTTCCAAAGTATGCATGACAAAGGCTGACGATATTGGATGGGCAATATAGTCACAGGATGAAAATTGTCTATAACCAGATGTTTCTAGATGTGTGTTTGTATTGTTTCTTACAATAGGAATCTCCCACCTGTAATACTAAGCTGCCAATGTCCACACGTCATCGACTATACAAAGATCAAGGTTACTTTAAAAGAAAAGTGCTAAAACAGCTGATACTAGCTTACAAGTGCTTGTCTGAACAGCTGTATTCATAGCAGCTGGATATATCCATAGGACACTTTTCTGTGTCTGTACTTAAAGTTGTATTGAAAACACTCACCACTAATCGGAGTCCCAGAAAAAACCACCTACAACAGGATAGCCTTGTGAGAGAGAGTTATTACTGGAGCTCTTACTGGTTCCAAATACTGAATAATATAAAATTCTATTACTACTACTTTGTAGGAAAAAAAACCCTTTTTTTGTAATTAAAGGTTCCCAGTAGTGAAAGCTGTGACTCTCCTTGAAATAACCGGTACATATGGTAGACCTAAATATCCTTGTTTGGTGATATTGTGACCTACAGGCAATTAATATTGAATTTTGCGGGCTATATAGGCACACATAAACTGGGTCAACATATATATTTTTTGTCAATTTCCAAAGAAACCTTTCATAGAGTAGCAGCTAGTACTTTAGGATTATGCAGGTTCATTTTTTTTATTATAATAAATCCAATATTATGTTTTTGATAACTACTCTACTCCTTTATCATCAGATTGTTCCTTTTATTAGAAATCTCCAGGCAGTGTGCTGGTTCAACATTGTGGGTGAAAGGTTGCCCATCCTGAGCTTGAAGTGTAAGCTCTTTTGGAAAGCGCGCTTAAACAGCTCATCTATGGAAACCACTGTCCATAGATTACATAACGCAGGGGTGTCCAACCTTTTAGCTTCCCTGGGCCACATTGGCAGACGACGAGTTGGTTTGGGCCGCACATAAGATACACTAACAATAACGATAGCTGATCATCCAAAAAAACCATAGAAAACATAGTTTTTATATATATATATATATCACTTTTTTTTCAAATCCCCCTATACTTACCTTTCAATCGCCCTGTTCAAAAAATCTTCTCTAGTTATTATACTATAATCACTTTTTGTATTGTTTCGATGCAATATCAATAAAGTGCATTTAAGCCAGGCATTGTATATCAGGGTGCCCTGACCAGGCCTGCGGTACCTGACATATACATCACTGTGACCCCAAATTGTGACCTGTTTTGCTAATTACACCACTGTTAGTTAAGGGATAACAACTTATAATAGGCCAAAGAGAATAATATATAATGCCCCATTAGTATTACAAGTAGAAGTATGTAGCAGGGAGATAAGGTCCATGATGCTACAGGACCAGGTGACTTTTATTCACTGGTCAGCGTCCCTTGAAATAATAAAAAAAATCCCCCTTAACTTACCTTTTAATCGGCTTGCTCTCCTGTCCTCTTTTCTTTTCTCCAATTCTGGTGACTCCTCTGTGCTGCGCTCCACAATGGATGTTGGGCGTGATGACATCACGCCCGACATTCACTGCGAGCACCGCACGGAGGAGGAGACAAGGGAGTGAGTCGGAGAACAAGCTGACGTGACCGCGTGACCGCAAGGTAAGTATTTTCTTTTCTTTTTTTTTTTTGCAGGATTTTTTTTTTTCAATGAACAGTGCTGCCCCCTTGCCACAACCAAAACTCCTTCTGGGCCACATTTACAGGCGTGCTGGGCCGCAACCCTGACATAAAGGAACCCACAGTAATCTACATATTTCTGTATGATTCTTTGGGTCATGTTTGTTCATTACTGTATTCATAGCAAGAGATTAAGACACAGCAGGTGGATTTTTAGGATGAATATGTACTTGTCTACACACCACTTTCGTTTCTTAGAGAGTTAGAGACGTTTTACATCATGGGAAAGGGATATCTTAGAATGTGTTTGTCATTGCCACCTTTGGACCCTGTGTCCTTTTATCCAGCTGTTTAAGGCATCGTATGTGAGTGTATAAATCAGTGAGGTTTAGGCAGCTAAAGGGTGACCGCAGGTAATTCTGTTTTTCCTGCAAACATGGGGGGAAAACTTTCATCAGCTTTCGTCTGGTAGTGGAAAATATTTATTCACATTCCGAGAGAAAGACTTGGGATTGGCCTAGAGAGGCAAGATGTTTGTATGTAATATAGTTTTTTGTTTGGTTGCTACTGTTAACTGGAAAAAAAAGGTTTCATAAATACAGGTATGAATGATACAAATATTTATATGTGTGCCTGCCTAAGACTGACCATAGACCCATTCAATGTACAATACAATGTGGTTACAAACACAGTAATGCATTAATTTATATCACTCTATCACAATCTACATTACAACTTGTCATGGCACTGCTAGGTGGTTTGAGAGAACTTGAGACTGGATAATCCTTTAACATGAGTGGTGATATTTACAGTTCTTTGATTATCTCATTTTCTTTCTTGCCAGTAATATAATTTCTCAGACTTCATATAGTTTACAATCCTCACAATTAAAATAATCTTCTTTTTTTCTTCTTTCGTTCTGATTCTTTTTAGGTCTTAAAAATGGAGCATAAGCATAATGCTGAGTGAAGATTTGGACTTCGGATGTCTTTCTACTGCTCTGGATTTTACCGTTAGTGATGTACCATATGAAGATATTCCTGCATCAAGATGCATGTTATGAACTGTGTCTCATTGGTCAACGATAAAGAGAATGGTGAGTGCAGTGTGGTCATCACAGAGTTAATGCTTGGACATCCGCTGCCAGTACCAGCACCATCACCTCCCCCTCCACCTCCGCCACCACCTTTCTTTCAAAATAATGGCCCTCAATCAGTACCACCACCACCTCCTCCTCCCCCACCAGGGGCTCCACCACCTCCTCTGTTTCTACACAATGGACATGGCAATAACCATAAGAAGAAAAGGCTACGGAGCTTCTTTTGGAAAACCATCCCTGAAGAGCAAGTCAGGGGTAAAACCAACATCTGGACTATGGCTGCTCGACAGCATCAGTACCAAATTGATACAAAAACAATTGAGGAACTGTTTGGGCAGCAAGAGGAAGTAAAGTCTGGAGTGGTCAGAAGATCCGGGAGCTCTAAATCCTCTTTTCGTGACACAAAGGATGAGGTAACTTATACCGCTACAAAATGTTTAGTTTTATTCCATCCACACTTTTATTTAAAGAACCTGCTGAACGCCTTTAACTTTTTTTTGTCATTTAAGGAATATTTTTATATTTTATGCTAAAGAATTATAAACATACAGGTGTTTAGTCAGATCCCAGAATTAATGACTTTCTGGGTCTATGTTCAGGGCCGCCATCAGGGGGTTATGGCTGATACGGCTGTGGGGGGCCCATACAGACCCTTCTGTCTGTCCGGGCCCCCTGGTCTGTCCAGGCACCCTAGCCTGGCTGCCTGCCTTCTGTATGGCATTGCGGTGGCTCCCAGACACTGATAGACCGGAAGCGCATGGCACTATGACATCATCACATTGCGGCTTATCAGTGTCCGGGAGCCACCGCAATGCCATACAGGAGACAGGTACAGCATGAGAAAAGAGGGGAAGGGAGAATTATTTCACTGTGCACCCTGAAATCTAGGTGCTGCTTGATTTTCCAGGGCAGCTTCCCTGGAATGCTCTAGGTCAGGATTGGCTAACCTGTGGAACTCCAGGTGTTCTGAAACTACAAGTCCCAGCATACCCTTCCAGCAATAAGCTGCTATATATTAGCAAAGCATGCTGGGGCTTGTAGTTTCACAACACCTGGAGTGCCACAGGTTAGCCAAGCCTGCTCTAGGTGAACTTGCGCACATGAAGGACCGATGCGGATCTGCAATTGTTGGTAAATGAGTGTCTACGAGTGTGATAACTAAGATATCTGTGCTATGAACTAGCTGGAAAATGTAATTAACTAGTTGTATGTAAATGGCTAAACCTAAGTATCTAGCGGTAAGTGCGGGAAGACAGTGGATATCCTCCATGTGTGGGGACCATCACATGGAGGAAATCTTCACAGTCTCAATGGCTCATGGAAAAAACTATACTATGCTATTAATTCGTGGCCTGGCATCCTTATGTCTCACATGAGTAACATCAGTATATTATTGTAAGAAAACAAGTAACCAGTATATAATCTGTAAACCAAGTTGTATTAAGTCAGGAATATAAAATGATTTGAACTTATTCAAAATTCATCAAATTAGGTTCATTCAAGTGTTTCATACTTCCTTGTTGTATCATTAAGATTTTTATTCTGATTCGATTTGGTTCAGCAAGCACAGACCAATTTGAAGTTCAACCTCTCTGTTCACATGGAAGACCATTAATAAAACTATATAATATTTTCATGGTGTGAAGAGGAAAACTCTTTCACCCTACATCGGTCTGTACAGCTATATAACATTTCAATAGTCTCCAAGCCCACTGAAAATAGAAAAACTATTTGTTTATTGTATAAAACTGGAAATGAATAACATATGAAGGTGACTGATGACGGCAGAGTGATAGTCAGCTGGCTAGTGCTACCTAAGAATATACCTATCTTATTTGGTCTGTGATAGGTAACTGCAAGCAGGCAGAATAACACTTCAAGCTATCATCTTACACTTTTGCTTTTTCCCACGAGCATAATTTTCAAATTATACCCCAGTAAAATGCATGTGTTATTCAAGGGCCTATTATTATTATTATTATTATTATTATTATTATTATTATTATTATTTTTTATTGTGGTGGTATACATTGCCCACATTTGTTAAAATATTGCTGAGGCAGCTCCTCTTCTCAGCCTCACCTCTTCCCATCCACTGTCCTATTATACCATGTATTGCCTTGATATGGAAGTCTTTCTACTACACAACTCACTGCTAGATGAGGCAAACCCAGCCACAACAAATTGGGCCTGCTTCATCAAGGCACATATCTGCCGATTTAACTCATTAGTTTGTAATGTATTTCTACACAATACCTGTGAGATGGATCTCTTCTCGGTATTGATGTGATATTGGAGCCATGTACTGTGTTTAGGGAAGGGGGGGGGGGGCGGAGAATGTCCTGTGATGATGAAGGGGGGGCATGCATGTATGGTGAACAGGGAATGTACAGCGAGGAGGAGGGGGAGGGGCATGCATGGTGAGCAGGGGGGACGGCCTGACAGATTAATTAGTACCAGGCCCCACAGTTTCTGATAGCAGCCCTGTTCATGTTCAGTAGAGGTTTCGGTCTTAAATATTTCTTGGCTTAATATATTTAAAGCAGAAGAAGTAGGAGAGGCGATAATACATTAATTAGGTGTATCTTGGCAAAAGGTGTGAATACTGTTTGCTGAATTATTGTCTGTTTTTTATTTGTAATTAATTAAAAAAAAAAGCTCTAATTTATTTATCTTTTAAAAATATATTGGAATTTTTTTTTCCTCCAATCAATGTGGTACCCAGAAATCTTTTTGACATTAAGATTTGGTAGGTTGGTAATCTTGCTGTTTCCCTCTACCCAAGTACAAACTCGTACATGCTCTGTGAGATGTTCATTGCAACATAGTGGGGCTTATTTTATAACATGGTGCTAAGAGTAATTATGTACTGTATCCAACAGCAACCCATCATATGTCAGCTTTATTCAGTTTAGTTTAGTCAGACTAATGAAATCTGATATTGTTATAGGTTATAACACATAATTACTTTATACACAAGATATTAAACAACCCCACAGCAGTTTGTTGAAGGGATTGGGCTCCCCGCTTGGTTGCATGATCAGTAAATGCTTTAAATCGTGAGAGACAAGCAGCAGGTATTTTGGGCCGAGGGTGTCATGTTATTCTATGTGAGGCAAACAGGTGAGGCTCATATCCAGCACAGAAATGTCTTCTGTGGGCAGGGATGCCCACTGGTTCACTCTTTCAGCCGATATATGTATGTGTGTGTGTGTGTGTGTGTGTGTGTGTATATGTGTGTGTGTATATATATATATATATATATATATATATATATATATATATATATATATATATATATATATATATAATTTGATATAGTGTTAGTATGCATTTGATTTCCCATATTTTTATTCTTGCTTAAGTCTGTATTTCAGGATTTTAAATGGGTTTTAGTTTACCTTTTTGATACATTTTTTGATGGCAACAAATATTCGTTTCTGTTTTTGATAACATTGTCAGTCCTTTCTTAAATTGATCTATACTGTCTGTCAGCACCCTTTTCTCACTGAAGACTAAGGGGTATATTTACTAAACTGTGGGTTTGAAAAAGTGGAGATGTTGCCTGTAGCCAGAGCTGCCATCAGGGGGGGTACATGGAGTACAGCAGTATGGGGCCCCACCAGCCCTGATCCCAAACAAATTTATTGGGGGAGGGGGCCATCATAGTAAATTACGGGACGTAGTGGCACCATTTCTAGGCGGCAGTTGCTCCTGAGATGTTAGAGGTGGAGCAGGGAGGGACCTCTACATGTAATTAAGGATGTCGGGGCCCCACAGCTGCCGCCATTTGCTCCAGTGCCAGCTTCTGGACAGAGAGACACAACAAGGCAGAGAGGCTCCCTGCAGCATCGCCAGGGGCGGATCTAGGAAATTGTTATACCGGGGGCGATTTAGAGGGGGGCGATTTAGGCCCCGCCCCCTTTCTGACTTCTGAGGCTGCCGGCGGCTGCACAGTATGTGCAGGTCCGTTCTGCAGTGACAGGCAGGGACAGTGTGCTGCCTGCCCGCTCCGATTGTGTTTTAAACACAATCAGAGCGGGCGGGCAGCACATTGTCCCTGCCTGTCACTGCCGAGCGGACCTGCGCATAGTGTGCAGCCGCCGGCAGCAAGCCCCTGCTAGGGGGGGGGCAATTGCCCTGATCGCCCGCCTCCCCCCCCCCTGGATCCGCCACTGAGCATCGCTAACATCATGTAATTAATTACGTTACAGCGCTGTCATTGTAGAGCAGCCGAAAGGAAAGAACAAGAAAATGCAGAGGGGTAAGTAAACTACTGCAGGAGTTCAATGGAGTTGGGGATGGGCTGTATAGGATGCCGGTCGGGAGGCAAATGTTGGGTAGAGAATAATTTAAAAATGAAGGTGGGGTGAGAGAAGGAAGGAGGAGGGCCCTGTCTGTTACATTTGTACTGGGCCCTGCTACTTCTGGTGGCAGCCCTACCTATAGCAACCAGTCAGATTCTAGCTGTCATTTTGTAGAATGCACAAAATAACTAGAATCTGATTGGTTGTTATAGGCAACATCTCCACGTTTCCAAATTTACCCCTAAATCTCTTATCTTCCAACTATAAGGGGTTATATCTCATCATCTGCAGGAACATTATACTGAACAGCTTGTCAGAGAATTTGTTGTACAGCCCATTAATGTATCTTCTTAAATGTTTATCATCTGGGATGATCAGTACTACACAAACTGCGTGAACTGTCGCGCTTGTATTATGCTGGTAGACAAACACTCCAACCTCTCTACTTGAAGAGGAACTCTACCTGTTGTCCAGGCGGGTTTTATTTTTTAAATCTCTTGTCATGCTCATCACACACTGCAGTAAATGGTCCTATGTCACAGTGTGTGAGCCCTTTTAATGAGCATTGATTTTTAGACATGCTGTTAAAATGACAGCTATTGGGGTTGTCTGTACGGTCTTCTTCTGACTGCACGAACAGGTACACACAGTGAGCTGCAGGTAGCCAGGATGTAGTTGTGAGTAGATGTCATCATTTTTGAGTAAACTGATATATGCGGATTCATGACTAGACATTATCATAGTGAATTGCCCTACAATGCAGAAGGCTGTAGATAGCTGTATTTTCAATAAGGTATGTGAATTGTATTTTATTTTATTATTATAATTTTAGTGCAGCAAAGTGCTCTTGGGTGTGATGATGTTTGAAGGTGGAGACAATAACAGGCGGAATATGTACAGGGAGTTGAGAACAATTTATTCTGGCTTCTTGCTTGTGGTGTTACCAGGTGATTCATGCATTTTGGTTTGCATTTCCCAGAGCAGCACGTTACACTAACAAATGATTTAAAAGCCACAAAGAGATTTGCTCACCGATCTACCTTCATGTTGTATGGTGTCTGAGCAGATGTAATATTATTATTATTGTTTATTTATATAGTGCCACCAAATTATGCAGCACTGTACAGAGATTATTTGTCATTCCCTGCCCCATTGGATCTTACATTAGAAGTACACGCACACATCTTTATATAATGAATAACTAAACAATGCACAGAAATCTGTGACATGTGCTTTTCAAGGGAAGTTGTGAGGTTTGTTTGTTTAATTTTGGAAGATTGGACTGTTTTTAATGGTCAGTATCAAGTGACACCCTTCTTGAGGTCTGTATCTCGGGTCCCACTGATATTCACTTTGTAATAGTACAAGAAATACAGAAGTAATCTGTCAGCACTAGTTTACAACGTGTAATCCCTTTGCTGTTTCTAAATTAGTCCTGTGACATCATCGTTTTAAAGATAATAATGTTGGAGACTTTTGACGCATACACATCAATCAAACAAAAGATAAATTTGTTGGCCAAGTTTAGGAGTATTTTCAACACTTTTCTTGTTATCAAAATTGTTTTTCTGTATCTTATGTTTTCTGGATTGTGAGAAGAACATCTCACAATTGGTTATATAGTCACATATTATCTTGTTTTGTTGTGTAATTCCATTCAGTATTGCTGTATTTTGGTCCAAAGTTATTGTTGTTCTCCAGGATATGTTTAATATTGGGAGAATTTGGCAATGTGATTTCCTTAATGAGTCCCGTAAGATTTCTTTATAGTGTAATGATCAAGCTAAACCTTTTATGATCGGCTTTATTCTGCAGACTTCGTTTTAGTTGGTTTACTTAGTCTCCATTAATTGTTAAGAAGTTACATTAAAAGTGTATCCCTCCCTATGCTTTGTGCCTCAGTGATGTCACGGGGTCCTAGTGAATTAATAGGTTCAGCCTGCAAAATAGCTGCTCCCACTGTTTGCAGGAGACGGGTACACTTTAATAGTAATTGTGCTGATGACCCTGCGTACATTGCAAAGTGTTACTAAGGTAACCTAGAGAGAGAGAGAACGCCTGACACATCCACTGCCAGCTCAGTCATTAACACTCCCCTTCTGTCCTCTTTGTTCATTGGCGTGCAATAAAGCTGCAATAAAACTTTGTAAAATATGTTAAAACAGCAATGGGTGTGGGCCTACTTGGGAGTCCAGCTGCCCATGTGGCATCAACTTGCGCGATGCTTTCAGGACCCTTCATTAGTGACAAATGGCTTCCAATTAATGGTAAGCCACCAGATATCTTTAAAAATTCGTCTGAAAAGATGTGTGCTGAATTCTTAATAAAATGTCACACACACTATATATATATATATATATATATATATATATATATATATATATATATATATATATAATTTATTTATTTGCAGCTGAACAAATGGTCCTTTTACCGGTTTCAGCCTAATGCAAGTCTTCTGCTTGGTGCAAAATTTCTGTCTGATCTCTGGTGTCAGGCATCATTGTTTAGTATGTGCAGTCACATGCACTAAAATAGCTCAGTCGTCACACAAATCCTGTTTTAATTGGGACTCGTAGTGGGCGCTGAGTGATTGTACAGTGTGAGTCAGAGCTTGTATTTCCGCAAGATGCAAGTGTCATCATTAAATTGCTGAGCAAAGTGCTGCCAATCATTGTCAAAGGCTGCAACAGTTAACTCTGTAATGTGCCCCTTGCATAACTGGTTAAATGTGTGTTACGTAGTGTGGAGGGCCCAGTCTCCGATTCTGTGGCACGTCTCAGGTGAGATTTTACTGGAACCCTTCAGAAATACTACAATATTCTAACTCCACCTCTAGTTTCTCTTCAACGTACGTAGCCTTGAGGCTCATTTTTGCTAATTAAGTATCCTACGTGACTATTAGAGATAAAACATTGGGGGACATTTACACAGGCAACAAGTGGTTGCTATGGTCAAAACTAATTGGCAACTGTTTTTTGGTTTTTGGTACAGTTGAGAAAATTTAAATAAATGTCTACCATTGTTTGTTGGGAGTCTTTCCTGCCTATCCATGTTTATACCTCATTGAATAACATTTTTTGCTGGGGATATGAAGACCATTGACATTGCAATGGTGATACACAAGAGGGGTTGGGGTGACCTGGAATTCTGTTTGTGGCAGAACATCCTAGAGCTACTACAAGCAGAACACTAGGATGTCTCACAGGTGAGAGAGACCTGTTGTTAGGTTACTATGATGGCAGTCCTGTATAGTGGCCATGACAAGTTACAGAAGAGCTGCATTTGTTGCTGTTTGTAACACCCGCAACTCCATGTATTTCTTAAACAACTGGGTTTATTTTTAAGTATTGGGTTTAGAACCCCTTTAAAGACAGGCTGCCCTCTAAAAGTGATGTTCTCCTTCAGACAGTGGAAAAAAAGTAGTCTCTTACAGTTCTATCGTATACCTGGCAGGTTTCAAGAAATAAATATATCACTTGATGCCTCTTGCACAATTAACTATACAGTTCCTTATTTCCTTGTTGATTCCCTGCTGAATTTGCTTTTCCATAAAGCCAAAGATTAGGAAAATACTGTGGCGCGTAGTTTATCAGCTGCCTGCAAATATGACTTTGAATAATGGCTTTGGTGCCATATGAGATATCCATGCTGGGCAGTTGACCATCAAGATTTTTTTATTGAATGACTGACTTGGTGATACAGACAGTGACCCTTTTGTATCTGAATGAAGCTTATGTTTGTTTGTTTCCATCTATCTATTATATCAAAACAGGAATATAGATAACTGTCAGTTCCTGGTTTGAGAATTATTGTTCTGTTATATACTACAGTGCTCCATTTTTATGTTGCTCTTTTATATGGCAAATATGGGTCCCAAAATGTAATGCCGTTGGATTTGGTCTCTCTAGATCCTCACATCAGCGCTCTGCACCCCTGGCCACTGAATAATTTTAACTGGGCCTATTACATTTGGCTTCATTTTCAGACCGGATGGTCCACTTCAACAGCATTACTGTAATGGAAGCAAGAGTGCTTTTTTTTATTATATTGATACAGTTAGTTTTTGCAACAACTTCTTTATGATGGCTCTTTTTGTTATATAAAAGGTTGAGTACTTTCCTTTGGAACTATAGACACATTAACCAAAATAACAAGAGCTTCATATATACTTTGATAGAATATTAATATTTGCTTCTGTATATTTTCTCACACCATTGTTGCTACAAGAGTTGAACTTTAGAACCTGACAAGGATTAATCGGTAATGACGTCCACGTTCATCATAACTTGTATAGATGGGTGATAGAACTGTACAGTGTGTTCTTATTGGGAATTAACAGCTGTTTTTCTGAACCTGACTGCAAGATGCGGATGTGTTCCCTTGAATGTTTATTTACTGTTTATTGTCTTATCCTTGGCATCCCTTGATGACACGTGACTTTATCACAAAGCACGTCTTTACCTAAAACCAGCTCTGAAACATACAAGTGAAATTAAAGAATTGTTAAGCTGAGTTAAATAATTTTTTTATATTTTTGTAATATAATTTCAAAGATTTTTTAGTTGATTAATTTCAAAGTGTATTAGTTATTAGTGAGAAGACTTTAGAATGTAATGTTCTCATTGTCGCAAAAAAATTACAAAGATGTCAAAGAAGGCACAGACACATAAGGACCGAACAACATGATTCAATATACCATAAGTTGGTTCGGGCTTAGCTAAATTCAGACAAGGGGGTATATTACTAAACTGCGGGTTTGAAAAAAATGGAGATGTTGCCTGTAGCAACCAATCAGAATCTAGCTGTCATTTTGTAGAATGCACTACATAAATGAAAGCTAGAATCTGATTGGTTGCTATAGGCAGCATCTACACTTTTTCAAACCCACAGTTTAGTAAATATACCCTAAGGTGTGTGTAAGAACCGTTAAAAAAAAATACTATACATTTCTTGCTTCACAGAACTCTCTTCCCTTTGATTATTAGAATGCAAAGCTACCTGAATGTATCTGGAACTCAGAACATGCAAATTAATTGTAAATCTCAGTACATTCATAGTAATTGTGGGTAGTGTGCAATCATTTTTTAGTCCACTAAAATAACCAGTAATCACCTTATTTATTATACTGGAAGTTGGAAGTCTCTTTGTACAATGAGTTACCTTGTGATGCTTTGGTAGAGGGGGTGTCCTTTTCTCTTAATATGTGGTCTTATGAACTGACATGTCATGTCTAGGACTCTGCCTAAATGGCTGTGTGTGCTACTTATTTGTACGTCCTAAGGCAGCAGGAGTTAGAGCCCCTCTCTGTTACTTACAAAATGTTTGAGCGCTCTACAAGGGTAAATGAATCTGTTTAGGCATAAACTCATAGACCCTCAGTTTACTCCATCATTTTAGTGTTTTCAAATTTGTAGTATTAAATTGATTGATTTTCAGTAGTGGTGGTTTTCTTATCACCCGCATCCTGTGTATTGCACTGTACGTGGCTATTAGAGACTTGCTGTCCATATAGTAGATAAAGACGTGTTTGTAGAGGGCTCTTTTACAGTCTACACATTGGAAACTGATGGCACTGCAGGAAGATGATAATATGGGAGGGGTACAGAGACTCTCTTAATTAACAGAACAGACTTTCAGCCATTACGTGATGGCTTAAAATGACTGACAGCTGCTTCGATTTGTTCTAAAGAGAGGTGTGTGTGTGTGTGTGTGTGTGTGTGTGTGTGTGTGTGTTCCTTATCAATTTGGCAAAGCTGCTGAGAATTTGAAATTTCATTGATCATTTGCTTAAGTGTTTTGTGTGTTTCTATATAAAGGTCACTTATTTATGACTAAATGTTAAATCCATAATGTTTTTGCTGTTTTTATAGGTTTCTCTTTTGGATTCAAAAAGAAGCATGAATATTGGGATTTATTTGAAGCAGTTCAAAAAGTAAGTTTTATGTTGTGGTTGAAAACTGAAACTGTGTATTTCATGTTATGGGAACTAAATGGCAACCAAAGTAAATAGTAGCTAGTTAGTTGTAATGACTCACTGTACACAGAACAGGAAAGCAAATGTCATTGCCAATGTCAATCACTTTCATAAACTGGGCTGCTCTTCTTCGTATCAAACCTGTACTGATGGTGTTGAAATGTCATCATTATCTCGTCTATACTTTTCCCAAAGTCACAGAGTCTGCCTTTCATTATTCACTACTAGAATCTTGCTGAATGTGTCTCCTTTTTGTAATTGCAGATATTAGGCAAGAAAGGGAGGGCTATATTGCCAAAACAAACATTAGTCTTTGTAGATACCAATCTCTGATGAGTCAGTGGTATAATATACAGATCATGGTGACGGGCACATACAAGGGATTCAATCATAGTTTTGTGCCAGTTTTTCCAAATAAGTATTTAAAAAAAAAAAAAAAAGTGTAACATTGAGGGAATAAGCATTTATTGGGGAGAGTATGAAGCATGTAGGATTAGTTATCGACACTAATAAATCTATAATGTGTGTATGTATTTTATAAAGCAACACACAAAATAGAGATGGAGAAATCAGTAGAGATAGATGTGTATATATTGAGCCTGATTCATATTCGGACATACGTTTGTGTAGAGTATCTTGCATGAAATGGTTCTATGCACAGGGGCAGATAAAGACTTTTTCTTGGGGGTGAGGGGCATGACTATAATTGGTGCCCCCACCACCTCACCTCCTGCACTCCTAGCAGGGGCAAGCTGCCTGCAGCCGCACACTCTGTACATGTGTCTGGAAGCCGAGAGGGAGCTAGAGGACCCTGCCTGCTCGGTCCGATTCTCTTCATGCCTCTTGTCCGCAATGCACATGTACACAGTGCCCCTCTCGATCCGCCATTGTCTGCACATGCACAGAAACAGGGCATGTGCAGAATCGGACATTATGCCAACGAATGCGTTTGTATACATTTTATGTTTGAAATACATATGACCTTTATGACTGCCTACGACTTGAGGGGAGGAGAAGGGGAGGACAGACATAGGCCATGTACGTTAATGGCGTGCCGAGGGCATTTTGATACAAATGCTGTTGATTCAATTCCTGGATTTCTCATAAGTACGTTGGTTTCACCCATATCGTTTGCGCCAACTGCAGGGCAGGTGTAAGTGCCAACTGATGGTGATGACTGAAACGGCGTAGTCTTTGTTTTAAAAACTAAATGTATGTATGCCACTATCTATCACAGGACATGTGTATGCAAGTAAGATAGGCTATAAAAGGCATTGTATGTACAGAATGCATTAAAACATCATTATGTATTTAATGTTAAAAACAAATATATTAAAAAAATTATATATTTTTTTAAAATCCATATTCATGATTATACTGTTAATATTAATTTCTCATATAATATAATTTTTTATGCGTTCTTAGGAGACCTTATATTGCTTAAACGCTTCTGTGTATACTGCAGTCTGTTATTTCTGTTAACATACAGCAAGTACTGTGTAGTCAGAACATACTTACACCCAGATTCAAATGGAAGCTTATCTTGAGATCCAATTGGATTTATATAAGGTCGGAATTAAGCTCATGTTCCCTCCTTTAAAAAAAAACAAACAAAAAAAACAATCCCCAACTTGCATGCAGCCTTGAATCAGTCCCAATATGTTTTCTTCATCTAAATTATTGCCATATAGGATTATTGCACAGTGGTCGGTTAAAACTGTAAAAATATACAGCTCGGTTTAACAAATGTGAAAGAAATGTTAATCGTTTTATCCAGCTCATATATTCCTAAATACCTTTATAGTGCCAGAAGGCTGCTTTTTATTCAACAATAAAGGGCTATTTTTATAGGAAGAAGTCAGGTTCTTCATCTTTATTGAAATGTATGTTTTGTGTGAACAGGTCTGTTGAACATATCATTGAAGATATTCGTAAGGGGAGGTGCGATTTATATGACTCTGAGGCTCTACAAGAACTCCTTAAGTTGTCTCCAGAACCAGAAGAGGTAACGCATCTTTATATATACATAGTGGCATAAATGTGGTTTAAAATGATTTTCCATAATTTGTTATACAAATGTTCTATATGACTTTAAGGCAGAGGCATGCTTGATGGGGAAGAGATGACGCCTGTACAGGGTTGCTGCTTCTCCTGGCAGGGAAGGTGTTAGCGATAAGGTTTTTGTAATCTCATTAGTGACGTAACCCTTTTTTTCCATTGATAGAAGTAGAGCCCTGCCCAGCAGCCTTGGCTCTTGGACAGTGTACCTGTGTCTGTACAGTTACAGAGGGCTAGAGACTGAAACACATGTATTATTTATGCTTTAACCCAATACCAAGCTTCTTTCAGAACACCTTTGTGGTTACAAACACAGTTTTGAATAAGTAGTTTTACGTTAGAACAAGACATTATAATATAGACTACACTGAAATATCTCTGATCCAAACTATTATGCTCTTTTACGCTGATCTAAATGAACTCATCTTGTCTTTCTGTCCACCTCTCATTTTACTTTGTTAAAGCATCAAATAACATATAATCAATATTTAAGTTGGAAAAAGCATATCCTGGTACGTCACCTCGTGCCACTGTTACAGTTTCCATTAGCTGCTGACACCCTTCCTGTCTCAGACAAGATAATTCCTGTGTCAAAGGCAGGAAATAATATTAAAAAAAAGCAATACCCCACTGGCATTATGGCCTAATTATTTACTTAAAGTCAAAATGTGAGCTAATCTGTAGTGATTGTAAGTTCTTATATGCTTGGTGATATGTTCTACAGTAAGCGGGTTGTCTGTAAAACATGTAGGGGTTACTTGCTCTGCCCAGAAAACCTTTCGTTTAACGTGTTAAGCCGCCAATAGCGTGATCTGCAGAGATGACGAGAACTCATCTTTTCATGCCAAATTAATAAGCGTTTTGTAGACTGGTTTTACAACTCAATTACAAAGATTTTGGAGTATGCTTATGTCTCCTCAACAAGTGGTGAGTTACTATACATGTAATATCCATCTGTTCTTTGTATAGACACATGCAGGTCTAAGAGGTGTCCACAAACCCACTTCTTTTATAGAGGATTTTGTTATTTATTTTTTTTATAACTTTTGCTTCAGATAAGTTATTGTTTTAGTTTTACCCTTTGTGTTCATTAAACTTTAATTACCTCTCCTAATATAAAAGCCCAAATGTAAGTTCAGCCCTTGTATGGGTTACCACCCACAGGATAATAGTCTGAATCACAGAAACTATACTAGAGGGGAAGGAGACTGACTATGTTCCTGTAGGATTTTGTATCTAGAGTTTTAATCCTTCTATATAAAGCTTCTCGTATTGTCTAGTTGTATGTGTTAGCTGCAGCCTTGCCCTGGAGCTTCGTCTGTTATCACTCTCTTAACAAACCTGTGTTCCTAGTGTACCCTGCCTAGTGATTGTGCTTATGTAATGCCACACACTTCAGCAAGCTTTTAATATTCGCTCAGGTGATTTATGAGACAGTCCTCCCATTCATTTTCATAGCTTTTCTTGGAAAAAGCTATAAATATTTCCAAGGACGTGTAAAATCTATGAGAATATAATTATTTCGGATAACTCTTTAGGCTGATCTGGCCATCCTGCAAATTTACTATGGGAGGGAAAATGTTTTGTCTATAGTGTACACTAGTTTTGCTCATGTATCTCCTCTAGCTATTGTATTGTAAAGTACACAGTCTAAATAGCAAAGAGCAAACTAGTGTAAAAAAGTAAATCAAGACTTCTTAAATAGCAAGTGTTTGAGGGTTTCAACTCCAGTGGGCATGGCTTGGAATGGGCAGTGCACAATGTTGTTGCTTTTTTTTGCATTTAGTACAATTTTACTTTTTAAGGGAAATGCATTGTAATAGACACTGTTGTTTTGCACTACTATCTGCTAATGGAGGAGGGGGGATGGAATAAATGCATCACTCATTAGACGGAGTTTTGTTTTTGTAAATAGTGTTGACAGCAAATACTGCACATAGTAGATCATACAAAGAATTTGAGGATTTGCAGATTCCTTATTGTATTCTTTGTGCTTCATCAGGAATCCCAAGTTAACCTTTACAACTTAAGTGGCTGACTTTTTATATTTCCTTTTTTTCATAAAAGGACACATTTATTCCATCTCTGAAATCTCCTTTGCTTTTTCCATTTTTTTGTTGTGTCCTTTTACCACGTTGCGTGCAGTAAACCTGAATTTGTTCATACATTTGTAAAATGATTTGCATGACAAATACGACATATGTCTGTATAGATAATTCTATAATGATTAGAGATGGTCACTGACCCCCGTGTTTTGGTTTTGGATTCGGTTTTGGATCTGGATTACCGTCGTGTTTTGGTTTTGGTTTTGGTTTTGCAAAACCGCCATTGCGTGTTTTGGTTTTGGTTTTGGTTTTGTTTGGTTTTGTTTTGCTATTTTGTTGGGAAATACATGTTTTTGTGCCTAAAATAACCCAATTTAGTGCTCCAACTGTTTTAGAGATAAGTAATCTAATTGTTGAGGTAATAAATCATCCAAAAAAACTGTTTAATTCTTCGTTGGTAGGCCTTCATTTATTCTACACACAAAACAGATTGTCTTCCTCTCCATCTATGCATATTGGCAATGCAGCCATCGTCTTTGAATCTATATTACACCCTACACTTATAGTTAAATATGTAAAGAAATGGAAAAAGACAGTTTGCTTTCTGTCTCTATAGGCCCCCTCCACTTTTTTAAAAAAACAAAAAATTCAGCCATTATAGACTGTACAATATTAATTGACATGGAGAAAGCCAGTTTGGTTTCTGTCTCTCTAGGCCCCCCTCCACTTGTATAAAATACCAAAAAATCCAGCCGTTATAGACTGTACAATATTAATTGACATGGAGAAAGCCAGTTTGGTTTCTGTCTCTCTAGGCCCCCCTCCACTTGTATAAAATACTAATAAATTCAGCCGTTATATACTGTACAATATAAATAGAAATTGAGAAAGGCAATTTGGTATCTGTCTGCATCATAATCATCAACATCATCATTAGCGCCCTCGTCGCCTACACAAATCTCCCCCTCATCCTCTTCTAATTCCAAAGTGGCATCCTCAATTTGGGTATCACCGGCTACACTCGGGCTATTAAGGCACACATCAGCAGAATGCTCACGATTAGACATCCCACTGTTGGATGGACTCTCCACAGGGATTGTTGTCATTTGTGAATCAGAGCAAATATTCTCCTGTAATGCCTCACTGGTATCTTGCAGCTCAGCTTTGACGCGTAACAGTAGTTGTGCACCAATTGTAGGCTGGGTAACTTTTTGGGATCTGCCACTAATAGCCAAAGGTGAAGGCCTCATTCTCTCTTTGCCACTGCGTGTGTAGAATGGCATGCTTGCAATTTTTTTTTTATCGTCACTTAACTTTTGCTCAGTTACACTTCTTTTTCGCTTCAATACAGTAAATTTTTTTTTGGTTTTTGTTTTTTGCACTAATTTGAAAACACTCTGTTGTTTGACATCGCCTTGGCCAGATGACGTACTGGGAACACTAACATCAGGACTGGTGACAGAACCTGGTTGCTCATTTAGATCATATGTGGACTGCTTTGAATCCATTGCGTAGATACTGCTGACAGATATGACTTTTGACAGCCAGAAATATTAATGCACAATTAGAGAGGACACCCCAAAAACACTGAGGAGTGCTTAAAATTATTGAGTAGATACTGCTGACAGATATGACTTTTGACAGCCAGAAATATTAATGCACAATTAGAGAGGACACCCCAAAAACACTGAGGAGTGCTTAAAATTATTGAGTAGATACTGCTGACAGATATGACTTTTGACAGCCAGAAATATTAATGCACAATTAGGGAGGACACCCCAAAAACACAGAGGAGTGCTAAAATTTATTGAGTAGATACTGCTGACAGATATGACTTTTGACAGCCAGAAATATTAATGCACAATTAGAGAGGACACCCCAAAAACACTGAGGAGTGCTTAAAATTATTGAGTAGATACTGCTGACAGATATGACTTTTGACAGCCAGAAATATTAATGCACAATTAGAGAGGACACCCCAAAAACACTGAGGAGTGCTAACATTTATTGAGTAGATACTGCTGACAGATATGACTTTTGACAGCCAGAAATATTAATGCACAATTAGAGAGGACACCCCAAAAACACTGAGGAGTGCTAACATTTATTGAGTAGATACTGCTGACAGATATGACTTTTGACAGCCAGAAATATTAATGCACAATTATGGGGGACAACCCAAAAGCGCTGGGGAGTGCCAAATATGAAGAAAAAATAATAAACCTCTATCCTCCTCTCTGCACTAGCGATTTTGGTTAGAGCAATTGCAAGAACAATATTGTATTCTTTCTCTGTCCCTGCTCTAATTAGCCTATGACTACACCCTGCTCTCTCCCTCTGTCAAATGGCGATGGATTGCTGTGGAGGCGTGTATTTATAAAGTTGAAGTATCGCGAGAACCGAGTCCCGAGATCCGACGACGTCACAATGACGTTCGGCCTCGATTTGGATTCGGAATTGGCGGGAGAGTACCGAGCTGCTCAGCTCGGTACTCGGATACCCAAAGTTCGGGTGGGTTCGGTTCTCGGAGAACCGGACCCGCCCATCTCTAATAATGATACACTGTGAAATAAATCCTATTATTGCAACCCATTGTAGTCTTTATATTACGTGAGGGATTATGTACAATTATATATAGTTACTGCTTTTATATTTCGTCTTGCCTTAACATGTAGTCATGATAGTGGTGCCTAAAACAGGGATTATAAATAACTTTGCAAGGCTGTTTCTTTTTTTTTTGTTTTTGTTTTTTTAAATATATAAATAAATAAATAAATCCTATTCAGTGTTTGGTAGAAGAGAAGGAATTTGGTAGACCAGCTATTATCGGATTAGCGTATTGTACAATTTAGGAGTGTTCTTTCATATTACAACAATTAAGGTATCCTTTTTCAGTTGAATAAAATAAACTTTCTGGAATCATCAAATGAACGGATAACATTAATCTCTGTACATCCTCTACGTTTTTTTTTTGTTTTTTTTTTGCTGGTTAAATAATAATAATTTTTTTTATGCCCTATTAATAGGTAAAGAAGCTGAAAGCATTTAGTGGAGAAATAACAAAATTGTCTCTGACGGATTCGTTTATGTACATGCTGATTCAGGTGCCAAAGTAAGTTTAAAAAGAGAGAAAATGAATATAAATTTGGGGGGACCCCTTCATCATAGGCAGCTGTCCGAACCTATTTGTCTGCCATATAGGTAAACTGCTAACCTTCAGATTCTGTTTGTATGATTAGGTGTATTTATATAGGATGAGGGCTCCTATTGTATTCATTCTTCCAAACTAACAAACATACCAGAAATCAGGTCCAGGGTTAGATTTGTGGATAAGAATATTTAGCAGCATCCGTACCCCCTATGTATGAGGAGTCAGATAGCCCTGCACCGATTGCCTGTAGTTAGGTGACACACACAGCTCTCTGAGCACAGAGTAAGCCGCCCGGTTTTGTCTCAGGAGTGCCAGTCTCTGGCGGCCTGATTGCCCCGCCTATAATCTGGCTCTGCAGGAAATGTGTGCAGGGCTAGAACAACTTGTTGCCAGTAGGAGCATTGAAATGTTAAACGCAGCACAATGTGTAGCTGGGAGCTAGACCAACATGTAGCCAATCTGAGCATCATATTGATAACTGAGCAGTGTGTGGAGAGTGTGGTGTCGAACACAACTCTATAAGAAATGGATTTCATACACAGCCTACTGGTTAAAGAGAGATAATATCCATAAACTCAGATTTATAACATACATGACCCTGCGCAAACGCACTCATTTTGTATACCGGTAACTTGAATTTACTAGTCCAAGAAAGATGTGTACTGGATAAGGTTTAATTGTCCGTATACTGGTTATTTACGTAGTGAAAATTCATCACTGCGTCACATTAATATGATTTATTTCTAGTGAATCTTATGCATAGATGTTTGCTTTTTCCCCCCAGCTATTCCTTGCGAATAGAAGCCATGGTGCTGAAAAAAGAATTTTCACCTTCTTATTCCTTATTAAGTAAAGACATAATGATTATAAGATTTGCTACAAAAGGTAAGCTAATTAGTAACATGGCAGCTTCCTCACATGCATATACATACATACATGCATGCATATATCTTGTATATATCATACTATCCATGTTGAAAACTTTCTTGGTACTACTACTAACATGTTTTATCACAATTTCCTGTATTCTATAATTTCTGAATATTTTAGAACTGTGTTTTTCAACCATCTCCTGAGGCATCCACAGCAGGCCATGTACATACCCTCCCTGTATTCTAATTTTGGGAATTGGGAGATAGCCACCGCCTGTCTGAGAAAGGTATATGACTGTGCTGTGTTGGGGACATGGGTGCCTCACTTTAAGGACGTGCCAACTTCTTCTGAAGTGGGAAAACCTAATCTTCATAACAGCTCTTGGGAAAAACTCTGCAAACAAAGAGCAATGCCCCCAGACTGGTTAGACTTTTCTCTCTCCCACAGAATCTGACATCCTCCTTTAGACACTGATATCGGGCTGGGTGATGCAAAAAGCGTTGCCAGAACCTCTTTAAAACTTTTATGATGGGCACGGTGATTGTAGGTTACTCCCCTGTATCTAATAATTATCCTACATGGGAGCAAGAAGTCAGATTAAGCAGGTTTTTTTAATTGGAAATTAATTAAAACAGTGGCTGTATGATGGGCATTGCAAGTATGTTAAGTATTGTATAAGAGGCGTATAGGCAAAATGCACTATGTACTGTTTCTCTGACCTGACACTGCATCTGGGTTCAGTAATAAAGGGAGACTGTGCTATTCCTCTCCTTCCATTACTGAAGTGCTTTTGTACATATTGCCTCCTGCAACTGTTACTATGTGTTACTTCATCTGTCTCACTTTCTGCTGTGATTTTCAGCCATGTGTTTATATCATCTGACATTTGCTTACTTTTGCTGCTTTTGTAGTCTATCTACATGTACAATATTTTGTACCAATATTTTCTGTGTGATGTAATTACATGGCTAAATAGCACTGAAGCAATCTACGAAGGAAAATAATGTTGTAGTAAAAGTTATCAGTGGAAGCCAATATATTAAAATAATCTGAATGTGTAAAATACCTTCAAATCAGGAATTTTGTATAGGATATGCTGACAGTGCTCTTTATTTGTTTGTGTTCTAATCCTTGGGTGTCCATTTCCATGTTTAATTCAAGGTTTATTTTTAACTTTTAAATGAATGACTTGAATACATTTGTGCAGTCTGTCTGATCCAGTTCTCATTGACAAATGTTAAAGCACACTAATATGGACATTAATTACCTGGCCAAGTACTACAAGGCTTTGTGAGTTGTCATTAGGGATTATGGTAGGGGCCTGACCCACGATGTGTTAAGGTGTGTGCAGTGTGGGAGGGTAGAGAAAAGTGAATCACTTCCAATTTATACAGACTACAAGCAAAAATGAAATGTATTATAACACACGTATATATTAGAATTGTATATCTTGGAAAGGAAATACAGTGCTACCTCTTCATAACGCAACACCAGCTTACACACAGAGTAGTGAGGGTGACTATAATGTCATTTTATAAATTTTAACGCACATGAGGGTAAGCAAGGGGGTGGTGTAAACCATTAGCATTGCTAAAAGGAATTCTAAAATTCCAAATAAACTATACAATGAATTGTTTATCTGCCTTGTGTTAATGAAAATCTTGTTTTAAAGGAGAACTTCAGGCACAAGGTAATTTTTCTAAATCCCCCTCTCACCCCATTTACTACAAGTACAGAAGCTAAAGCTCCCCCAATCAGCTTCTGTCTGACAACTCCGCAAAGTGCAGTATATGACACCCAGGGTAGTAGAAGGGGGTTTTGGATTTAAAATAATCTCCTGCCTGTAGTTCCACTTGTAAAGTTGTAGTGAGTTTTATTAGTTGCTATAGATTGATAAAGTTTATTACATGTAAAAGTACAAGCATTACGCATACATTGGCTTGTAGACTCAGTGTGCTTTAATTACAGCCTTTGCTTAGTGAATGAGATGTTGACTCCCCTAAGAACAGCTCCGAGTAGCTTCAGTGAAGGGATACAAAATGTGGGAAGAAATTTATGTATTACAACATGGTCATTATGTGAGATAAGCATTTGAATTGGTAACTTTGTATTCTGTGCTGTAAATTGCATTAAATGCTCCTGCAGATCAGAGCATTGAATCACTTTCTTTGAGTTGTTGTATATATGTTATATCTATCTAAACTTGTATCTGTAAACAGTATATGAGCAAGTATTTGAAATAGAAATACGAGAGATGATCGCATAGTAAATAATGCCTACTATGACTGTGCTCTGGTTTACTACAGTATCTGAGCATCCTGTCTACTGTTCAGTCTATGAATAGCAAAGTAGGGATGAATTACAGTTGCCACGGCAGTGTGAGGCATTACATTACATACACCTGTACAGAAGTGGGACATGTGACAACACAAGTGTGTATCGTTTCCAGAGTTTTGTGCCATTCTTCTGTGCTGAATTGGAGGTAGAATCACATTGCCATCAAATAAACTCTATTTTTCCAGTGTGGAAATAGGTTTGTTTTTATTCCCAGTAATAAAATGCCAGTTGGTTTGAAAGGGAAATACGACATGTGCCTTAGGTATGTTTTGTTTTGTGTCTATAGTGAATTGTTTCTTTTTAATTTCAGAAATAATGTCAAGTGAGCAGCTGCACTCCATCTTGTTCTTGGTCCTGCAAGCTGGGAACATTATGAATGCGGTGAGTGTCATGTTGTGTGCCGCATGCTGCTCATGTCTTCAAATTGCTTGTTTTGTTTTTACGGAACCTTTGGAATATGCCTAATATATTTTGTGTGTTCTTGTTAGGGGGGCTATGCTGGAAATGCTGTTGGCTTTAAATTATCATCATTGCTCAGGCTCGCAGACACAAAGGCAAATAAACCTGGAATGAATCTGTTACATTTTGTGGCTCTGGTATGTACATATATCTTTTTTTGTATCTTGTGCTTGTGTGCACCTTGTTTCCCGGGTGGATGTTTTCTAAATCACACACATGACACATATGCTCATTCACACTGGCCTGCATGGAGATCAAGGCCGGATTAAAGGAATGGAGGCCCCTGGGCTAAGGGGGCCTTCATTCCCCCGTGGGGCCCCCCTATGACCCCCCCCCCCCCCCTCAAGTGCTTACCTTTTTCTCCTGGGACTGTAGTCCTTCCGCAGCGAGCTGTGTGCTCCTTGCTGAGGAGATCTTATGATAGTGAGACTCACAAGATCTACTCAGTAGGGAGACAACCAGCGCCACGGAAGGACTACAATGATTGGGCTTAATAGTGCCGCTGAGCACTGTCAAGGACCCCCTGGATGCCCGAGGCCCCTGGGCTGTAGCCCAGTTAGACCTCGAGTTAATCCGGCCCTGATGGAGATGGAAGAAGCACCAGAACTGCAGCTGCATGTTTGGTGGTTGGTGTATCTATAGGTAATAATTGTATGGAGAGACACCACATATCGCTTATGTCACAGAGATCAGTTATCCCCTTGAGCAGGGCCCTAATTAAGGCTGTGCAATAGGGGCTGCCACCCAGAGTGCCGCGCTGAAGGGGGCACAGTTTAGGAATATTTTAGGTTCATTTGGTTAAAATTGAGCGCTAGGAGGGCGGCATTTGTTTTTCTCGCCCCAGGCGCTAGAATTCTACGTTACAGCTCTGCCCATGAGTACTATATTTGGAAGCAAGGTCATTTGTGTATTTGCCCGTTATGCATACCAGACACTGATGTTTTCACATTTTTATGTAGTTGTGAGTTAGTATTATGAACAAATGTTAATTAGCTGCATCGTCACTTCTGTATGTTTGTTACTGTGCAACTGTACTTTTGTGTTCTTAACTGTGAGATTTCTCTAAACAATGATGTGTTTACTATTAATCCTTTCCCTGATTATTATTTATAATACCCACAACAATACTGTATGTAGTGAAATATCTGTGCTGGCGCATAGTGAAAAGCCTTTGTGGAGATGTAAATGTGTTACTGAAATGACGTTATGCACTTCTCCTGTGTACTGTACTCCGAGCCCTGTGATCTGCGCTGTCGCACTAGTATCTCCTGTCCTGCCCCTCCTGTATCATTCCTTCTCCGTAGTTCTCACGCCCCTTCTCCCCCGTGCCCTCCCTCTCCTCTCTGCCTCCGCCACCTAGTTCTTGGCAGCAATGAGTCTTGTTACCCTGTGTCAATTTGTTAACAATTGTCAGAGCGTAGATCAAGCATTGTGTGCATAGTGTTAGACAGAACAAACCCCATAGGTCCCAGAAGTATGTCGTACAAGCCAAATCAAAATGTTTTTTCAATGAAGTTTCACTTAAAATACACATACTTGGTACAGATTAATGTTTTCAAATGTAATTGTCAGTCAGTCATTTTATTATCCTTCATTGTAAATATCTCTTATTTTTTTTATTTTATTTATTTTTTCAATTCTCCAGGAGGCACAAAAGAAGGACACTGCACTGATGACCTTCTCGGAGCAGCTGCAACATCTTAGTGAAGCAGCCAGGTAAGAGCAGTGCTCTGACGTCTATTGTTACCTCTAAATTATAGCGCTGCTTCTCTCTCTGGGACTCTGTCAGTAGTTCTGCCATGGGCATTGTAGTCTTTACATTACAGTTGCATATTATTCTCTAGGGTACTTTCACATTTTTTATAGTACTTTTTTTTTTTTTTTTTTCTTTTTCATTTTTGCTTCCAAGACACAGCTTGTTAGAAACAAAACACAAAACCCTGTAAATATGTGATTTTCACCTTGAGCAGATAAGTATTGGAATAAGAAATTACTGTCTGAACTAACTGGGATTTGCCCGGGATCTGCATAACCAGCTAAAAAGTTGCTTGACCTAATCGGCCTTTTACTTTAGGAAATATACTCGCTAAAGTCCAAAATTGTCTCAATTTATCAAATTTCTTGGTGTAAGCCTAGGTTTCAAAGATTTGTCTTCCAGTGTTCCTGTCTGTGAAAAAATGCAGAGAACATTTCTGATATTTTCTATGCTGGACGGAATTCTCCCATGTTGTTGTTTTTACACTGGATAGATTAATATTTCACAGTGTATTGAAAATCCAATATAATTCTATGACCATGTTCAATGGTTTTGCTTTTTGGGAATGAATGGATTCCTGTATTTTGGCTTATGCCCAGTGTTGCCAGCGCTCTGTTACAGTCATTTATCTAGGAGGTTTTTGCATTATATGTTTTTTACTTCCTATTCTCAGTCGCCGTTGCAAATGAGCATTTGTCTATCGAATGTTAATTTACGTTGCCCCGCAGCAATGTGTCCCTGGTAGTAGTTATTATTGACATGTTGGCAATTAGGCAGTATAACGGATATTGGTGCCTTTTTTCTTGTTTCCCATTTGTGTTTGTGTTATTTGGGTTGACTTTGTGAGCAGTTATTATCGTATTTGGATGTTTTGTGTTCAGAGCTGGACAGTCTGAACATCAGATTGTTGCAATTATTCAACGTGTGGCCGAACACGTGCGCAAGTTCTTCTTCTGTTTTGGCTTCACCTGAACAGTTGGCTTTGTGCTTGATGACTACCTGCATTGGCACCTAATGTGTCCTGTATTTGTATTTTAGGAATACACTGTTGTTATTATGCACACAGTATTGCATAAGATTAAGAATACTGTAAGAGGAACTAGTTAATATGATGGTCGGTGATAAAATTGATCTGTATATGCTCAGATGGCTTAACATAAAAAATCTTATTGTGCTTTATATAATATTAATGGTAGTTTATGACCTTTATGCATGTTAGGTAACATATTTTAATATCTGTATAATGCACAAACAAAAATACATTCGCTAGTTAAAGTGCAAACACTTTTGATGCTGTCTTACCCCCGGTAGCATTAGTACATCTGGTGACTTTCTAGTATTGTAGCTCACTGCAGCCTAAGTCAGTTTCCAAATCTTAAAGCTAGGGTTTAATAAACAGTCAGAAGTGCAATGTGTGATGTGCCCAGCTGTTTGTATTGCCATACATCAGTGTTGTGGAGCCCTGCGTCCTATTTTTGGTGCTTGTGTGCTATGAAGCACTTGGAATGCATATAATAGACTAGGCCAGCGTTGGCTAACCTGTGACACTCCAGGTGTTGTGAAACTACAAGTCCCAGCATGCTTTGCCAATATATAGCAGCTTATTGCTGGAAGGGTATGCTGGGACTTGTAGTTTCACAACACCTGGAGTGTTACAGGTTAGCCAACACTGGACTAGGCAGTATATAAACTTACTTTGAAATCAAAAGCTATCAAAGGATTGTTTTTAAAATTGTTCCTGAAGTGTATTATTGTGTAATATTGGTAAGTTCTTATATAGGTTATTTGTTTGCTTATTATACATGAAGTACATATACATGCAGTTATGTATTGATACATTTGTGTTTAGTTAAAATGTTGTTTTCTAATTTTAGGGTTTATGTAAAACTAAAAACATTTCTGGCATTACAATATTTATAATCTGTAGAAGAACTATATTGTTATTGAACACAAATTATTGCTTTTAAAAAAATAAATAAATACATCTCTTCTACTGATATTTAGAATCTAGTATTGTTTTTAGTATGTATTTATCACGGTCACATAGGAAACTCTTAAACCTCACACTACTAAATGAAAATGATACAGCTCTGTTTCTTCCATTCACAAAGATGCTGCCCTAGATATAGTTTGTACAGTATGATAAATGATAGTTGTAACTATGTTTCTTTGCGCGCATTAAAGCTCCTGTAGAATGAAAGGAGAAAGGAATGCAGCATTGTTGTGTCAGGTGATTGGCTTTCCCACATTACTACTGAGGGAAGTTTCACTTGTTACTATGACAGAAGGAGCAGGGTCAAAGGGCTGCTTTATGCACAAAAGCTCAGCTTGTACTTGGCACTGAGCAAACCTAAGTTTTTTTTTTCAGAAAAGCGAAGGAGTATAAGCTGGCGTGGTGAGAAGCAGCAATCCCCTTTATCCCACACATCTGCACTTCTGCTGAGCAGTGAGCTCCACAATCTGTCTGATGTAGTGTTTAGATATCGCATCCATTTATGTCCATGCATTCCTATGACGGCCAGATGTGCTGGGTTGGATGTATAGGTGCTCTGTAATGGTGCAGAGGATTTGTGTTTTTGTTCCTGCAGCAGGAAGCAGACTTGTTCCTTTGTAATTGTGGGAAGCCATTAGTGTGGTTTGAGGCAAAGGAAAATGGAAAACAATTAGTCTCATTATTGAATTATGTATTATTGGTTTTGTCTGGGGATAGGTCAGGAGTCAAACCATTTATAACAAATTCTTATCTGGCAAACAAACGTAAAATAAGCAAAGTGTTTCTTTAACACTAGTCAGTAAAATATAGTTTGTTTAGATGCACATGATCCTTTACTAGCCGTGCTGCACAGATCAGTGATTTTTATGGCTTTTGAACATTTTACCTGGGAGTTGGTGAAAAATGATGTATTACTAATCCTGTAACAAGCTCTCTGTTCCGTGACCGAACTTCCACCCAACTTATCTTCTGTTTAGATTTGACAAACAGGCATGGTTATGTTTGACATTCAGGTGTTTGATGACCTATTCAAACATTACGGATTGAAGCCTTGATGCATACCTTTGCTCATTATGTAGCCTATCTCTTATATTTATTTATTTTTATTTATTTTTGTTTTGCCTTTCAGGTTATCCACAGACAACATAGAAGCAGAATTTCATGCACTATCAACAAAAACAAAAACTCTGAAAGATCAAATCAAAAAGGACCCTGAACTGGTTCATCAAATGGAAGAATTCCTCCAGGTATACAAGAGCGTTCATCCATTTATTCTTACATTTCTATTTAGTAGGAATGCTTTTTGTGTGTCTGTACTACAACTTGTATCAAAAGTGTACCGCCTCTTTTTGTGGACTATGTTACATACACTATTGTGTTACTATGTTAGACTATTTAGCAGCAAGTTCTTCAAGATTAATTACAAATGTGAGGATTACTATATGGTCCTGACACTGTATTGCATCACATACTTGTAAAAAGATCAAAAGACTATATTAAGTGTGAGGAAGGAAAGGTATCGATTTTCCTTTCTCATGGCCCAGTAGATAATGGTATAAAAAGAAGCACAAAGAGCACCAACAATGCCTCCATACTATACAAGCACACACCCTATTAAAGCACTTTGGAAAAAAAAAAGTTATAGTGGTGAATGTGTCTCCAACGCTTTTTTATTCTTTATTACTATGGTCAACATTTTTGCTATATTTAACTGATGTTTTATATATCTTATTTGTTTCTTGGTACTCCTTATGGTGTCCATTACATTTCTAAAAAGTGAATTGGTCTTATGTCAGAATATCTTTTGTCCACATGTTTATCATAAACCAACATTAAGTTATTTATAGATAACTGATAACCCTCGAACTATGAATTTTTTTATTTTACCTACCATGCTTTGCTGCTTTAAAAAATATTTTTTTTCACAATCTCGCATAGTTTCCCCCCCCCCCCCCCCCTTTAAAAAGGCAAGTGAAGTACCTTTTTTCCATCTGACTTTTTTCTTAGCTGTCCTCCTACAAATCATTGGCTCCTTTTCAAAATCTCTCTAGAGGGCAGACAAGTAAGGCTGCCAGTCACACAGCTGTCAACATGTCATGTGATGGCAAAGAGGGAGAGGGGGAGAAGGAAGGGGAAGATTTTACAGTGCAGACATTGCTCAGAGGGGCATTCCAAAACCTCTCTGCTCACTACATCCCATGACACTGGTTGCCATGGTCACATGACATTGTGCATCAGTATTAACAGCCTGAAGTAACAAACCAATGTACAATTGTAATTACCAAGCCTATTTGTAGCCTGCCACAGGAATTTGTTAAAAACAAAAAACACGCACCCCCTTTTTTCATGGGACTGTTTAATATGCATTTAGCTAGGTAATTATCACCCTTTTATCATTCTTCATCTCCTTTTTGTTCAGTGTGTACCTGTTTTAGAAAAGGTGGGAGCAGAACAATCTGTAGCTAAACAGTGGAAGGAGATAAGTGGGCTGATCTTGTGAGAGGCAGTGTCCAGTCTGCTCATGTGGTTATGTTTGTAAGGACTGTGCTAAATGGGGTTGTGACAATGTCATGATGTGAGGAGAGAAACTGAGAGTTAGGAAGGAGCAGGGTCTCCCCGCAGTACAGAACGTGATGTCAGGGTTTTCTCAAATGAAAGTAGGTAGGATTGTGGTGTCATACCCACTTCTTTATGAAGCAAAGATCATTCATCCAGTTAATTGAATCTTCTCATATTGGAAAAAATCTTAATTTATCAATTTATTATGATGTGTGCGTGTATTTCACATGTCGCCAATGGTGTGCTTGTTCATTTTCTTTTAGGGTGCTGTGAAACAGTTGAAAGAATTGGACAAGCAGAGATTGGAGTTACAGAAAGAGGGGAATGCCCTTATTGACTTCTTCTGTGAAGACAAAGAAACCATGAAACTTGATGAATGTTTCCAGATTTTTCGAGATTTCTGTAACAAGTTCAACAAAGCTGTAAAGGTGAGAATACTATGGGTGCTGTCCTACAATGAAGTGGTTAATAAAGCATTGTGTTTTCACATGTCTACATATATATCTTTTTATACAGACTTTGTGTATTTAGATACATGCATATTCTGTGTATAGTCATTTATTACGTACCCTGAGAGTTGGCTAATGGTTTAAATAATTTGCCAAATTAATGTGGTTTTCTGGTTAAATGTAGTACCATATTAGAGAGTATTCCAGACCAAGGGGTGTTGTAGAATACAATAATGCTAAATTATACTAGACTAATAGAAGTGGTCAGTTTTTCTGGTTTTGGTTTGTTATGGTTTTTTGTTTGTTTTTTGTTGTTGTTGTTTTTTTAGTTTTAGAGGTCCTTCAAATTTCAGGGCTAGCACAAACTTATTTTATATTTTTCTGAATTCATCAAATATCCAAGGATTTTCCAGAATATATGCTGGTGTATTATGGAGGCTTAACTTGTATAATAAATTAGCAATATTTTACCAAACACTAAACGTTAACTTTGTGTATAATAGAATTGTCTTTGTTTTACTATATTTCTAGGAAAATCAGGACAGAGAGATGAAAGATCTACGACAGCAGAAGAGACTGAAGGAGCTAGAGCTAAAACGCCACTCCTGGGTCTGTGGCGAGAATGGAGGGTTTGGAAGAAGTAGTAGTGAAAGTGACGTGGAGTTACTGACTAAAAAAGGACTTGAAGAATTTTTACCATTTTTGCAGCAAAGACCGCAAAGCCCATTAAGTAGAAACTCGAGCTCTAGACGTTCCCGCCACTCCTTAGGAGTTACGGCAGACCGAGAACTTCAGATGTATTTGGAAGCCCCACAGGATGACCAAGCAAACAAATTCAACAGCCTACCACGAACTCACACTCATCAGTCAAGACCCACAGTAGCTTGGATGGGTTCCATAGCGAAAAACGATCAGGACTTAAACATTATGCACTTAAATAACAATGAATCCATTACAAATTCCCATAAAGTGCCTACGGTTCTTATTAGTCTGGAAGATGAGCTTGTTGACAACACTCCCGTTGCTAATATGCATTATAATCTGAGTGATACAGACCGTAACAACAATCATCAACCAACCTACCAAAATAAGGTTGAAGCTCTGCACAAAAAGACTGCAAGTGCTTTAACAGTCACTATTGAAGAAAGGGAGCTTGTGAAAAAGTTACAACAGTTTGATGCCCAAGGATCTGTGAATGAATATACTCATGACGCATGCATTGCAGATATAGAAACATTTGAAGATTCGAGTTTTCAATCCTTTAGCCTTGCAGATGACAACACAATACCATCAATCAAAAATACCAAAGACAAGACAAGCAACTCCCGAAGTACCTCAAACAAGATGACTGATATGACAGAAGCACATTTAAACAGTGTCGGCATGTCGAAGGATACATGTATTTCTGATCAGCAAGAGCACAGACCATTGTTTTATGTTGAAGATACCACAGATAGCTCTTTAACATTGGACTGTTCTGAAGGTCAAGAAAAGATGCAGGAGAAAGCGGGAACAAATATACAGAGTAAGAAGCCAAATGGAGTAGTATCGAATGTATCTGTTTCAAAACAGCCTAACACAGAACGTGGCACTAGGAAGACAAGCATTTCAAAGGAGAGTACTACGAAAAACAAAGATCCCAGGAGGCAGAACTCCTTGAAAGAAAGAACCCCAAGCTTCACAAAGACAACTGTTGTTCGCTCGAGTAACACCGCTACGACAAAGCCTGTGCGCATGTTGAATGATTCTGAGCATGAGACAATGCGCAAAGTTGTTCCCATTTCTAAGTCCAACAAGCCAGGAAGTATAAAACGTACAGAACTCAGGAGTTCAATGCGGGATGATGTAAAGTCAGATCTAAAGCAAACAGTGCGTTCCAAAACTGATAACATTCCAAAAGCTTCTCCCAAGACCAGCACAACTACTGAGGAACCTAAGTTTCAAAGAGGTGGAAGTTTTACATCCAACAGTTCTCATTTTCAAAGGGACCAAATTCAGCGCAAAAGTTCTGTTAGAAAACCGGCAGCTAAACCAGTTAGAAATATTAGTAGGCCAAAGCCTGATGAAACCAAGATCTGCCGCACGACTCCAAAACCGCCAACTGCTGCCGAAACAAGCAAGCCTCCACCAAACACCACCATGAAGACCTTTTCATCTACTCCAAATTTTGCCAGGAATACTGTAGCATCATCGTCACGACGGGCATTACCAGAACCTTCCTCTTCTACGCCAGTAAAAACGGCAACAATAACTAGATCATCATCCTTACGCCAATCTAAAGGAAAGTCTGAACCATTAACTAGAGATTCAGTGCCCAAGGAAAATGGCAGTCTGAGTACATTAAAAAGGGTAAATAGCATGAGAACAAATGGGAAGGTGACCGAAGCCGTTAATAGCAATAAAAATGACTCTGTCCAAAAAGAAAAGACTATAGTTGAAAAGTCCTCTTTGAAACTTAAGGATACAGGCAAAGCAACACTAGATAAAATACTAAAACCTTTGCTGAAGTAGATGTGTGATAAAAACTTTTATGGTTAATTGACAACCCCTGTTTGGGTGAGTGAACAAAGGAAGGTTATCTTAGAACCCCTTCCTCTTGACGTGCTGTGCTCATGAGAAGCGCAGCAAAACCTTTTCTTGATGTAGACCATGAAGACTGAGATAGCCAAGTACCCTTTTTGGCGAGTGCATTATGCAGCCTCATGAAGGAATTTGTGCTGTAAAAAAAATGCTCCAGTGGAGCTCGGCTTGAAGGGTGCTTATCTTGGAATAAATCTTCATCTGCAGGCATGAGTTACTGGAAAACTGACATTTCCGTGGGGATTGTTCAACTGAGCAAACAGGACTCTGGTTTTTCACCTCCCATAGGTACAAGTTAATCACTGACTTTATTATGGCTGGCTGCTTCTAGCTAATGGTGTACTTGATCATGCTGCCATTGGTTTCAATAAAAAGGACTCTGCTGGGTGGAGTCTCTCTCTTTGCTGTACGTTATAATATAATGACTGCCACAGGTGTGTTTCACTACTGCACAAAGAAGCACACAAGAGGATGACTCATTGATGCTTTTGCATACAAATTCAGAGCTATCCACTTTCAAGAACACAAAAGTGCCATGTATTTATTATGCATATGAAAGGTGTTACCACTCTATATTTAAAGCCTGAGCATTTGATGAGAGCACTTCAACCATTCCATGTTTCCCATTGTGATTGTCCTCTGTCACATGTGAATCCTGCTGCTAGACTGTGATCATGTAAGCTTTGATAATAAAGAACTCTCTGTTCTACATCTTCCTCTCCCTGTTGGCCAAACAAAGAGGAACATACAAGTTTTGGATAGTAATTCTATTCCAATAATATTCTGTTGCAACTTCTTGTGTATTTTCACAATTTTATAGATTCCATTCTATGGAGGTATAAATGTTGTCAATGTATTGCTGTCAGAGTGCTTGACATGGTACTGCCCACAATACGTTTACAGATGTCAAAGTTTATGCTTTGTACCCAGTGGGTCTCCATAGCAAATTTTCAGAGCAGTATGAATTTTATACTCCTATTTTATATTTAATGGTCTCCAAAATAAAATATTATACTTGATGGTGAATTATTGTAAAAGATGGAAAGTGATTGGAAGGCTTCATTGCAATCCAACAAAACCAGCTGTTTTTCCTAAATGAAGCCACAGCTATGTTCACCTTGTAATGTCTAGCAATACCTATTACAGTCGCCTACACAGAATGCCAAAGCATACGTGACTAGTAAAGAGGGGATCCTCATATCTAGGTATGTTTTTCTTACTTTCTTTGATCATATACATTACACAGCTTTCACAGAGAATCCTTGCATGTTATTCAGTACAGTGTGTTTCTTAAGTACAAGCGGCAAGAGTGGGCAAATGTTAGACGTTTCTTGCTTTTGCCAAACTATACCTAAAACTAAAACAAGAACAGTGTCTTCTCTATGACCTGAGCTGGCAATACTACCAGCGTGTGTTAAAAACTGACTAATGGGTCTATAGAATTGGTATGCTTTTCTTATAAAATATAAATCTTTAATAGTGCTTTGTATAAAGAGAGAACATGTCTACATTAAGATGCTCTTCTCCTCAGACTCTAATTTATTGGTTCAGAATGCTGCTATGTAGACAGATATTAGTTATAATGTACAAAAAAAAAATCATTGTTTAGCAGAGCAGGTCAAAGACAGACACCCTTACAAGAACACTACCTTGGAGATAGCTCTCTGTTAATATAATCTGCTATTGGTCTTATGTTACACTTCCGTCACCTCATTTATACACTACCTACTTATTTACTTATTGGAGCACTCCACCATAGCCATAAATTATGACGTAAAACCACCCTTCTGCCAACTAGCAGAACATTGCTATTCTGAAAACTGAAACACCAATGTTCTGCTATTTTTTGAGGAAGGTTTTTTCTTTACGCAATTGTTCGTCGGATACAGAGAGCTCCTTGATGGGAAGAGTATGTTATGAATGACAGCGGCCTAGACTCTGGATCCCTGCTAGCTGGGGAGAGGTGGCAATTTATTCTATAGCTTAGTGTTACATAGCAGTTATTATATAATGGCATGATGTGGTGGTCATAGGCTCAAAGCTATGCATTACACAGCATTAACATCTTTATTTGAATATAGACCACTCACTTACATATGCTAATCCATATTATTACAGTGGTTTAGATACATGTTGCCAAAGTGGATGACTTGAACACCTTTATATTACACCGTGTAAGCCTTTGCTCATTGGATTGTGGATTATAAATGTTATCCTCATGTAAAGAAAGAGATAATATGATGACAAATGATTAAGCTTAGTGATGAATTCAGTTGACCCCTTGTTGTTTTGTAAGGATAAAATATAACATACAGGTCATAAAACATTTTTTTCCTGTCTAGATATCCATAATAAAAGTGTGTATAGAAAGCATATACTCAGGAACAGGATACACACAGTTGTTAATATGTCGGTTCTCTCATTTGTATGTGTTACTACCATTTTCTGACTAAACGATTATTTAAATATGTTTAATAATGTAAATTTGTATACTAGAAGGTACAATGTACAGAGGCAAGATGTATTTAATGGATCTTTACATATTTCAGAATAGTTTGCTAATAAACTTCTCAAGTGAAAATTAAGTTTGTATTGTCTTTTCTCCTCGCCCCTCTGATCAGAAATCAGCTGACATACACTGCACTGAAATGTTTTCCACATTAATGTTTTGTCTAGCTCCGTATATACCTATAATAGTACTTTGGTAGGCGTCTCTCCCCTACATTTTTCTTCACAGACCATAGTCTTTTTCTCCCTTTAGCCCCCGCTAACCATCTGTGATTGCTATTCTCTTGTGAGATCACATGCAAGAAGGCAGATTCAAATGCAGCATGTGGAAGTATGAGGTATTATAATATCAGTTGTCAATCAAGTTACATCTGCAGTTTTTGAAGACCTTACTGCAGGAACTGGGTAATGTGCAAATATCTGCAGCACATCTCATTAGAGTGTGCACCCTGGGAAACCTAGAGAGGCATACTGTGCGCAGCAGCTTGTCGTCAGTGGGGTGCACTGCCTGGGGGCAGGGGTCTGAGTGCCTCCAGTTAATATCATGTCACAAAGTATTGCCCCCCAGTTCATTATGTTGCACAGCAGTGCCCCCGTTTAATGTTATGCACACAAACATACAATACCATACTTGCCTACTTTTGGGCACTGAAATCCGGGAGATCCCGGACAGGGGGGCGTGACTAGAGGGCGCAAAGGGACAGGGCGTGGTCAATTGCATCATTTTGGCCTCGCCCCCAGCGTCAAAAATTATGCTTTGATGCAGGGGACGGGGCCAAAATGACACGATTCACTGCGAATCGGTTTATTTTGGCCAGGTATTTGCCGGATGCGGGCGACTTGCCTGCTCTCCCGGGAGTCCGGGAGGCCAACCCGGACTCCCGGGAGAGCAGGCAAGTCTCCCGGATATTTCGGGAGAGTTGGCAAGTATGTAAAATACCATTAAACACATAAATGAATACAAACATATGTAGGCAGGATTGAAGTGAACAGAATGGTCAGATCTGTTTTCCTATGTGCGACGTATCTCTAAGTCAGCACACACCAGACATAGTCCGTTCCGCAATGAAATATGGGAGGAGCTCCATTTCAGCAGTTGCGGCACATAATTAGACTGTATTAGGGTGTGCCTGGGCAACAGAGACACACCTATGAATGTGCAGTGCAAAGGTTATTTCATGTGTTAGAGAACAAAATCTGAATAATACTAAACGCCTTAACATTACAATAAATGTATAGGGTTACAGATGTAATCTTGAGATGAGGAATTATGTTTCTAAAGTAGAAAATAATTTAAATTTGTATATATATTTTTTATAATGCAGTGGATATTGCATTCTCATGAAGAAAGTAAATCAGATTTTACAGGCAGTGTTGTTGGTGATCTGGTACATTTTAATACTAGGGTGTAGAATCTAAATATATAGATGTTCGTATAGTAATGTAGGAATATGAAAGGGTGTGAGCAATAAGTTTTCTAGGTTGACAGTAGAAAGTCCCATTGACTTGTCTGAATTATGGCACACTTTAAGAAGGCATTAATTAAAAAAAAAAAAATTGTATGTCCTGTTAATTATGTATAATAAAAAGCACACCCCTATTAACACTGAGGTAAGACACGGGCAGGAGTATTTATTGTTTGTTCAACTTTTCTTATTGTCATCGGTTTACATTATTTTATGATTCTAATTAAGACAGTAAGTATAAATGTAGATATAATTTATTCTAACATAATAGTACTATAAATATGGTTTTGGCATTTAATCAATCCTATGCACATAATTATACATTACCTTACTGTTCTGTAAACTTTTACTTATTGGTGTGTCATCAATGCTGTCTTCTTACAAGCTATCTGCACAGATGGTAGAGGAACCAATTGACATAGAACACCGATTATAAAAGAAAAGTTATCTTCCTTTGAAGAATGTTTCCCTCATGTACCTTGTTCAAACCCTTGATATATATGAAAGTTCCTATCATGTTACCCCTTTACCTTCTCTGCTCCAAACTATACATATTAAGTTCTATTAGTCTTTCGGGGTAAGTTTTGTGATGTAGATCATGCACCATTTTAGTTGCCTTCTTTGTACAGTCTCTAATGTATTTATATCCTTCTGGAGATATGGCCTCCAGAACTGAACATAGTATTCTAGATGAGGCCGAACCAAGAACCTACACAGTGGCATTATTACTTCTTGCTTTCTGCAGAAAGAAATGACCTATGAACATTTTAAGAACATTGGTAGAATTTGATCTCCCGAGTAAAATCTGTTCATCTAATTGATTTTTGGTGTGTGGCATTTTTTTCTTTTTTTTTAATTTTTTTATATGAAACTACATTTCCAAGGTGTAAATAATGGTCTAAGACTATAATTATAATGCTGCACAGGTAGTAATAGCCAAACTAGATCTAAAAACTCTATCCATCTGAAGATCAAGACAACACAATACCCAAGAACAGGATTGAAGTGAACAGAATGGTCCGTCAGTAGCCAATGTCAATGTTTGGAGAAAAGAATGGTCAGGAGGAAAAAAAGGTTGGAAACAGAGTAACAACGGGCAATGGATTTCTCACAGCAAATGCTCAGTACTATTACCTGGATAATGCCAGGAAGGCTAAGGAAACGAATGTTGTGTGATGTCATAATCCTGTGCCACATACAAAAAGTCTTAGCGCAACAGTTTCAATGGAATACTAATGATATGTTTTATGCACACGTAACAAGTCCACAATGACACCAGGACATGGCGACTGCGGTGAAATGGAGGGGGCTGTGCTGTTGGCACAAGTCAGGCAAGTTAGTGCAATATATTTAGGAAAGAAGGAGAATTGGGGGACATTTATAGACCCATCGCAACCAGTCAAACATTTGTTTATGTTTTCTAAATTCTACCAGAAAAATTATAAGTTAGTTACTATGAGAAACATCACCGTTTCTACAGAGGTACCTGTGGAACAGTTTCCATAAATACTGAGAATTGTGTTCCATCTACCGGCTGTTTATAATTTATATTCTGCTTTTTACCATGACTGTATATAATGGTTGGCACTCTATGGCACATGATAGTCTGTTATAACGAAGAACTTTGCAGGTGCTTCATGCATTTGTTATACAAATAAACTTATAATGGTGCTGCTCTGGAAGAAGAGAGAGGGCACATAAAACTGGAAATGTTAATGCATTTTCACATAGTATGGCAAATTAAGCTTTAAATTAATTGGAATGAGAAGTTAGAAGATATTGTTGTTTATGCTGAAAGGTCCACTCTAGAATGAGTACAAACCCTTACATGTATAGTATACAGTCAAGTCCATAAATATTGGGCCATCAACACAATTCTCATATTTTGGGCTCTATACACCACCACAATGGATATGAAATGAAACAAGCAAGATGTGCTTTAACTGCAGACTTTCAGCTTTAATTTGAGGGTATTTACATCCAAATCAGGTGAACAGTATAGAAAGTACAACGGTTTCTATATGTGCCTCCCACTTTTTAATGGACCAAAAGTAATGGGACAAACTAAACAATCCTACATCAAACATTCACTTTTTAATACTTTGTTGCAAATCCTTTGCAGTCAATTACAGCCTGAAGTCTGGAAGGCATAGACATCACCAGATGCTGGGATTCATCCCTGGTGATTCTCTGCCAGGCCTCTACTGCAAATGTCTTCAGTTCCTGCTTGTTCTTGGGGCATTTTCCCTTCAGTTTTGTCTTCATCAAGTGAAATGCATGCTCAATCAGATTCAGGTCAGGTGATTGACTTGGCCATTGCATAACATTCCACTTGTTAGCCTTAAAAAACGCTTTGGTTACTTTTGCAGTATGCTTCGGGTCATTGCCGTCCAATGAGTTCTGAAGCATTTGACTGAATATGAGCAGATAATATTGCCCGAAACACTTCAGAATTCATCCTGCTGCTTTTGTCAGCAGTCACATCATCAATAAATACAAGGGAACCAGTTCCATTGGCAGCCATACATGTCCATGCCATGACACTACCACCACCATGCTTCACTGATGAGGTGGTATGTTTTGGATCTGTTACGAGCCGCGGCAGTGCCCAGCCGCCGCGACTCACTCACCTGCGTCCCGGCCGTCGCTATGGCGACCGGGACGTCACTTCCGCCCCTGACCCGGCCGTTGCTGGGGCAACGAGAAGACACTTCAGCGCTGCGTCCCGGCAATGAGAGGAAGCCGGGCGCAGCGCTCACCATATTCTCTAGCCTTATGCCTTAAGCCTAGCAACTTATTAATTATGCTGGGGGCTGTGTCTAATTCAGAGCTAGGCTCTGATTGGTGGCCACTGGTATTTAGGGCAATGAGGTCTGCTGCCTCATTGCCGGTTATAGCTTCTGTGCTCCAGTCTGCTGACCTGCTTGTTCCAGTTCCTGTTTCCTGTATCTACGTTTTGACTTCCCGTGTATGACCCTTGGCTTCGTATTTGACTTCGCTTGTGTTTCCTGTGACCCTGATCCTTGGCTTGTTTACCCGTTCCGCTACTTTGCCTGTGACCTCTGACCTCAGCTTGTTCATCGATACTGATACTTGCTGCCGGCCTTTGACCTCTGCGTGGACCTGACTCTTCTTGCCTGGGTTCTCCCCAGCCTGTACACACTTCACGACCCTCTGTCAGTCTGCAGCCCAGTCTGTCCCCACCATCAGGGGCTCCAGTGAACACCTGACTGGCAGAGTAGACTCCGGGTTGTGTTGTGCTGGCTGGAGGGGTTCCTAACAGGATCATGAGCAGTTCCTTCCCTTCTTCATACTCTTCTCTTCCCATCACTCTGGTACAAGTTGATCTTTGTCTCATCTGTCCATAGGATTTGTTCCAGAACTGTAATGGCTTTTTTTAGATGTTGTTTGCCAAACTCTAATCTGGTCTCCCTGTTTTTGTGGCTCACAAATGGTTTACATCTTGTGGTGAACTCTCTATATTCACTCTTGTGAAGTCTTCTCTTGATTGTTGACTTTGACACATATACACCTACCTCCTGGAGAGTGCTCTTGATTTGGCCAACTGTTGTGAAGGGGTTTTTCTTCACCAGGGAAAAAAAAACTCTGTCATCCACCACAGTTGTTTTCCGTTGTCTTCTGGGTCTTTTGGTATCGCTGAGCTCTCCGATGCGTTTTTTCTTTTTAAGAATTTTCCAAACAGTTGATTTGGCCACACTTAATGTTTTTGCTATCTCTGATGGGTTTGTTTTGATTTTTCAGCCTTATGATGGCTTGCTTCACTGATAGTGATAGCTCTTTGGATCTCATATTGAGAGTTGACAGCAACAGATTCCAAATGCAAATGTCACACCTATAATCGACTCCAGACCTTTTACCTGCTTAATTGATGATGAAATAACGAGGGAATAGCCCACACATGTCCATGAAATAGGTTTTAAGTTGATTGTCCCATTAATTTTGGTCCCTTAAAAAGTGTGAGGCACATATAGAAACCGTTGTAATTCCTACACCGTTCACCTGATTTGGATGTAAATACCCTCAAATTAAAGCTAAAAGGCTGCAGTTAAAGCACATCTTGTTAGTTTCATTTCATATCCATTGTGGTGGTGTATAGAGCCCAAAATATGAGAATTGTGTTGATGTCCCAATATTTATGGACTTGACTGTAGTAGCATAAGTGATGCTATTTTTAGTTGGTGTGAGCCTCTAACAGAATAAATCATTTGACTATCATTTACCAACATGCTCTATTGTAACAAACTTACCTCTATCAATGACTTTGTCTTCTGAATCTCAACTTTTTGTCTGTAACAGTGACTCACATAATCTAACACTGCATCACATGCAGCACTTTAACACAATGGTTTCCACCACACCTGCACCTCTTGTGGAAGCAGATGATGAGGTTGGGATAACGCTCTGCCCGCTACCCTGCAGCTCCGGTCTATCACGCTGGCTGGAGCTGCAGGATAGCTGGCAGAACGTTAGTATACTAGTGTTCGAGGGATGCTGGGTCCCAACCTCAGTACAGCTGTATAATGGATTAGAGTGGTCTAATTTGTAGGTCACAGGAATCGCAGCAGGTAAGTAGATGTCAAAGCAGGATCTTGAAGCAGTGATGTTTTATTAGCTTACGTAGTCCTTATAAGGACAGTTGCACACTAGTTTGTATTAATCTTCCTGGTGCCGGAGTCCATTTAAAGATGGCCACCATACAGGTGCGGTGCACAAATGCTCAGGGACCCGTCACATTTTATCTCTGTTACTGGGGAAAGTATGCAGTGGATATAATTTGTGACCACATTACAGACAATTGTCTCTCTTGCCTGCTCACACTCCTGGAAACTAAGGGCTTTAGGGATAATGTAGAATTGGAGGCATTTCCGTCACGAACGTTGGCAAGAAAATATACGCATTAAAATAGCACTCTTATCATGATGCATCATGTTCTACAACACTAGCATATGTAGGAAATGGTACCATTAGGCGAACCTACATAGTTGCCTTGGTTACAAATGTTGAGGGGGCACCTAAAACACTGAGTGAGTGACATAATGTTACTCATCCAATGTTTTTAATGCCTCTGCAGCATTCCCACATGGAGTACCGATTGCTGATATGAAGGAGAAGCAGCCAGCAGCAGCTTACATGTGAAGTTGCTGGCTGCTGCTCATTCATGTCCGTGTTATGCTGGGAGTGTGGCACTATGATATCAATGCCAAGCGCCACACTCTTAGTCTCAAGAGGAGAGGATGCTGCCTTCATCTCCCGCCTGCTAAGATAAACAGTGGTGACAAGGGTGCCATGTTTGAGCCAGCCTGCTCAGGAGAGCTGTAGCTAGACAATCATCATCATCATCATTTATTTATTTATATAGCGCCACTAATTCTGCAGCGCCAATGTTAGTAGTCAATACGAAAGTCATACCATAACCAATTTGTACAATCTAATAAGGTAAAGAATTGTCATATACACAGCAAAGAATATTGTCTTGATAGTGTTACTTATAAATGTGACATCACATTTGCCAAATGAATTGTAATGTTTGCTGATGATATTCTGTGTTTAGAACCCTCTATACTTCTTTTTTAACCTAAATTTTTCACTGTTCACTTAACCTGGTTTTACACACACACTTCCATTTAGGTTGGCAGACTGGGCAAGAACTAGCCCCCTACCGTAAATATCCCCCACTACACACTCTTATCAAATACTTGAGTTTTTACCTGTGTTAAAATCTCTTTTCTAGCTATGGAAACTATTTGTTTCCTCTTTAGCTCTAACCTTTCTGCCGTTGCCCTTTTTTTATTTTTTTTTAACCATCTCTCTTAAACTCAAAGTAATGTCCACCTAATCAACCTCTACATCGACATGTTGGCCACATTTTTAGCTCAGCCCTGCTTCCTTAATGGTAAGTCTTGTATTAATTAATGCTAAGGGCTTAAACTCACCTAACATGCGTAGATTGACCCATCGTTATTTTGCTTCTCAGAAGATGGATATAGGAGACACATTTCACGACATATACCCCCTCTCCCCCCAGTTCAACAATCAAACACCCTGTTATATGTTGAAATGTAATGGTGTTGCTATTTTATTTGGTATTACCTGTCAGTTCAAGCTCCAAAAGAAAGTAACAGAGAAAAAGATGATAATCCTCAACCATCATCTTAATTTCCCTAGATTACCCTATTACCATCCTCTACACTGCTAACGCAAGACAACAACCTTCTGACCAACATTGCAACACACATAGCCCTTTGCAGTCTGGCTGGTCCATTGTGCAATATGATGTAGCACATGCCCTTGTGTTTCTAACTCCCATTGTCCTATAGATTGTAAGCTTTCGAGCAGGGTTCTCTTACCTCTCTGTCTGTATGTATTACCCAGTATTGTCTTATTAATGTTCGTTCCCAATTGTAAAGCGCTACGGAATTTCTTGGCGCTATATAAATAAATGTTGATGATGATGATGATCTTGGTGGGAAAACTGGGATCTAGATGTATCGCATTACTTTCACAGTATGCCCCTAAGTTAAAGCAACTACCTTTACTTTAGACACTATGCCTTGAAACTCAAAAAGTTAGAGCAGGAGCCTTATTTATTATTGGGGATTACAATGTTGCCCGTGACTAAAAATGTATAGAACACCCCTACTGCTAAATCCATCTTGCTCGTTGACGTCAACATATCTTCTGCCTCCACCAGATTCTCACTGACCATGACTTGTACAATGCTTGGAGAGTGAAATACCCCAGCTACTCTAGACTTCACCCTTTTCTACCACATTCATATTCACCTGTTGACCTTCAATTAACCCATAAATGGTCTTTGCAAAACATCTCAAATATTGATATTCTTCCTATTGCGTGGTCTATGTCCCTTTGATTTGGAAATGGGAGCCTTTTACTAAAACTTGTTCCCCTAGACCCTGGAGGTTGGCTGCTTATATATTTTCTGATTCAGAAATCATAAAAGAGAGTTTCATGAATGATAAGCAAGCTAATACGCCAGAGGAAACTTCCATAACTACTGGTGCACATTGCAAGCAGTTATGAAAGGCTGTGGTAATTCAAGCTACAGACAGAAACCAGAGAGAAAACATAGAAGTCCTACATGAAAAGAATCCACTAGACCCCAAGGTTAAAGCATACTTGAATGAAACTCGTAAAAAATTGCAGTCAGACTTCAAAATGTTCTATCCCAACTTAATAAAAAATTATATACATAGGGAATAGAGCGAGCAAGCTCTTGGCAAACAGGCTCAAAGGGAAAAATTCTATTAACCTTATCAAGATTTTGAATTACAATCAGGGTGGGCATATCTCTCTAGTCCTTTAGATATAGCAAACCAAACCAAATTACCGGCTATTATGAAAACTATATAACCTCCAGAATTATAGAGTAAACCCCCTATGAACAATTTCTTAGATGCATTATACCTTCCCAATCTGTCCTCGGAATTAACGGTATCGCTGTGCTCCCCCTGGACAGAGGATGAAATTGAAAGAGCCAGAAAACCACTGAAAGAAGATATTTTTTGTCACTTTGCAACTTGAGCTGACCCCAATACTCACTGCCTTATTTAATAATGCCACCTCCAACTCCTCGATTTCCTAAAAAATGCTATTGCTTTCACTTTCCTTTGACAAGCTTCAATAGTGATATATGTCCTCTATCCTCTCTACTGGACTCTTCTTAAAAGCAGTATCTACCCTATATAACGGCTCTTTGGCACACATTTATAGTAATGGTTTTCTGTCTTCACACTTTGACATTTCAAATGACACCATACAGAGTGTCCCCTATCACCTCTTGTGATTAGTAATAGAGCCACTAGCATAAAAAAATAAGAAAATCTGATTACAGGTACAATCATTGGCAACATGCATCATTTTCACTGATTACATGCTATTGTTTGTGTCAAACCCTGAGAACTCGTTGTCAGCCCTACATCAAAATCTTCAACAATATTCTGAGACTTCATACTATACACTTAATACATCCAAGTCAGAAATCTTGGCTGTTGAAACCCAAAAAGCCTCTTGAGACATTCACAAAGAAAAATATAAATATATCTGGTAATCTCCTTTTTTGAAATACATAGGCATTCGCATACTTGAGAATCTTTCACAAATTATCATCAGTAACTACTCTGTCTTGTTAAACCAATTAACTACTCTGATAGAAACACGGGACAATTATGAGGTCTTGTGGCTGGGTATAATAGCGTACGTAAAAATGATGCTTCTTCCTAAAATTTTGTACCTTATTTAGTTCCCGTACAGATTCTTAATACGTTTTATGGTGTTTCACTTACCTTCATTTGGAGAGGCAAATGCCCTAGACTAGCTAAACAGAAAATGGCAAGATTTAAGTTAAGGAGCGGTCTAGCTGCTCCCAAACTCAAATTATATCGGCTTGCATGTCCATTGGTTCAGATTAAAGACTGGCTAGCACCTAGCCCATCCAAACCACAGGCAGATATTGAAAAGCATCTATCAAACTCTTTTCCCCTAGAGAATCTTGTATGGGTGGACAAAAATCAAAGATTCCTGGCAGACCTATGGTGTCCCATCTTCTCATCTCTCGATCCCAAACTTGCAACTGACATCTTGGCACAACCAGGGCATCATTAATCTATTTAAAGATTATAGTCTGATTTTCTTTTGTTTAACTAAAAAGAAAAGTGTAATATCCCTGTCCAAGATTTTTATAAATATTTACAAACTCATCATTGGATTCAATCTCAAGACAGCTCCCTACCCGTCTTTAAACCTCCTTCTTTTTATTAATCTAAGACTATGAACATCTGGACACAAGGGTGGAGTATCCTTCTGAAATAATTACCTCATAAACTTGTTAGTAGAACATAAATTGACAGCTCAACTTAAATGGAGAACAGATCTACAAATCATTCTGACAGAAGACGATTGGGAACATATTTTTAAAATGTTTTAAAGATGTCTAGATGCATCCACCATTCAGAAATGGTAATCAAACTTAGTCATAGTTTTAGGCTGCCAGTTTGATAACTAACTTGCAGAACAGATGACAGAGATCTTTATCTTTAGCAGCCGCCTTTCCCATAGAGCTTTATGTGCTCACAGATACTCAGATGCCTCCAGGACTTAACTCTTAGCATACTGCAAGTTTGTTATATAATACCGCCGCGGCAGGCCAGAGGAGGCTGAATAGATGGCAGCGGATGGTCAGACATAAGCCGAGGTCAGGGGTCACAAGCAAGGTAGAATGGTCCGATAACACGCCAAAGGTCAGGGTCACAAGAGAAACAGCGGGGTCCAAGTTACAGGCCAAAGGGTCAGGGTCACAGGCAAGCAGGCAGAGTCCAAGGTACAGGCAAAAGTCACAACAGCAGGTCCAATAGGAAAACAGACAGAGTATCCAGAGGAACTGGAATAGGACAAGACCAGGTCAGCAGCAGGGTAAGTTCACGCTATAACAGGCAGGGAGGCTAAGCCATCCTTGCCTTAAATACTGGACCTAGCCTATCGGGGATCTGCCCTGAAACAATCCACAGGAGCTGTTTAATTAATAGGAGATTCATTAATCAGCACACGCGCCTGGCTGCCCTGTGTTGCCGAGGCATGCTTAACAGAACACTTGGCGTGCAACGGTCATGGCCGAGAATCTGGAAGTGACGTCCCAGTCATCATGGAAATGGGCGGGACGCCGAGGAGAGGCAAAGAGTGCCGGCGGTGCCCACAGCCACCCCAGTTCCTAACACATAGATTGTATTAGACCCCTGATAGTCACACCTGTCTGCAGGGGGATGACTATTTACTTGTTTCGGCTCTGACACTTACTAGTGTTCTGTCAGCCCTGAAAGGGTGACATTTCATTCAACATATGCTGCCTCCCTGCTTCCAGAAGGTTGTCTCTGGGTTCACACACAGTTGCTGTGTCTCTAGTCATATTGTTATATTCTGAGGTAATGCAGTCCCCCCGAATGAGGTCTCCTCACTATCATACAGCCACATTCTGAGGTAATTTCTCCCTCAATTCCTGTCCCATTTCACTCATATTATCTCTGTTATGATGTTCTTTGACCCTCATAGCAGTAGGCCATGGACCCACTCCACAGATTTCAGGAGGGATCCCGGGTCCTCCTCACATCCATCCTGGGTCCCTGGCTGTCCCTCTCTCCCCACACACTTCTGTTGAGCTCATATCAGTCTTATGTTGCTGAGCAACCATTCTTGGTGTGTCTCCACTGGGCCCTAGAGCCAGGGCTACACATTCAGTCACTGGGATGTGTGAATAACAATGCCAGAGGGAGCGTTACATTTATATAGGATTTATATGTGTATCTCTTTAAATTCTAGCCAGTAGATCCTGTTGAAATAAATTTGGCATTGTACTCTAAGGAGGCTAGGATAATATCTTATATGGTCATATAATAGTTTAGAATTCCCTTTTTACCAAGAACACCACTTATGCTGCATCATTTAAATGCTTAAGTAATGGTGTTTTATATCTAGAATGTTTCTGGACTGTTTCATATTTAGAATCCAGACTCTGGGATCAATTAGGACCTCATCCTCCACTATTTCTTTTCCTTACATACATAACTCTTGTCACAGCAATAGGGTTTCTGGGATCCGTCTCAGGACCCTTGGAACCTGCTGTGGCAGGAATGTAGTGGAAACTGGGAGGCCGGATGAATGTCTTGCTCATAGAGGTTATTCTATCCCTTTATACCAGATGTTAGGAGAAGGAGTGCTAGACTGGACTCCGTACTGAAATCTGAACCTGATGGATTGGAACCTGAATGTGGGAAAGGGGGAACCTGAACCCACGACCAGAGCCTCAGTACCGCCAAGAATTCAGAAACTCAGACGAATATAGTACCACAAGTGGAACTGGGAAGAGTTCAGAACTCAGGAGGTGAATATACAGGGGTGGCAACCTCCTTAACAGAATAAGTCTGGAACTGGCCCTGGACAACTCAAAACCTGATGTAGTCTTGGAACTGTAAGTCGGTACCACGAAACACAGAGATGGCTCCAGAATGTGGATCATTCAGAAAAACAACTTCCTACCCCAGAGAGCCAGGAAGAGATTGAAGAGAGGATGATCCACACGGAAGGTAACAGCTGGAATCTGTACACGAGCAGATAGAATGAAGTTGAATCCACATGAGGAATTAACCGCCAAAGTCTTTATTTCAGCAGGCAGACTGAAGCTGAATTCACACAAAGGGTTAATGGTTAAAGTCTGTATCACAGCAAGCAGAGTGAGGCTGAGTTCACACAATGGTAAATGGTTCAAGTCCGTATCACAGCAAACAGTATGAAGCAGCAACAAACTGCAACAGTGGTGAACTGGAACCAGGAACTAGGAAGTGTTGCACTGGCAATTAGCTGAGTGTAGAATGAGAGTCTTATAGTCTGCAGAGGAAGCTAATTAGTGGATGAGATCAGGAGCTCAGACTCAGCAGGATGTTTAGCAAATGTCTCACCCAAGATGGCAGCCTCCAGTACAGCAAACAGAAGTCACACTTTATCCCAGGATTTAGAATTCTACATTCTGACAGGAGGGATATGCACTGTGATATGATACCACCAAATGGCATAAACAGGGCTATTTTCTAATATGGGTCAAGTTTAGTGCATTCCAACCATATATAGATAGGGGTACCTGTGTTTTATTGACATCTCCAAAACTTGTCAGGGTTTCATGAGAATATTTTACTTATGATACCGCTGCATGAAATTGTATGTTTGAGAGTTAGTTGTGCTGAGCGGTGTTTCAAATGGGTTTAAATCTCTCCCCAGTATGTTATATTTATTTTTTCCTAAATAGTGGAACAACTGTATGTATGGCCAAAAATCATGACTGGGTAGAGAAAGACTGTCCTGAACAACTGAGAAGGGATTGATACCAACATGAGCAAACTAATTGCCCGCCCTGTAGGTTCCACGTTGCATCACAGTTTTAAATCGCTACTGAATTTAATCCCAAAGGGAAGTTAGAGTTGACAATGAGGTGAAAGGAGATGTATAAATTGAGATTTTTTTAAGTAATCTTAAGTTTTTTCCCAACAGGTCAACGTTGGATTAATGGTGGGGTGTTGAATACGAGGAAGTTCTTGTAGCCAAGGGGCAGCTTCTATAGGTATATAGGTCTGAACCATTCTCAGATTCTATTTAGGAAGACTGTGTCATAGTACATTAGGAAGTTGGGAAGTTGCGTAGTACGAAAAACGTATTTTACTCTAATAAAACAGTATGTGTGTATGTTTTTAATTATTTTCTTCATGTCATAAGCTTATTTCCATTGTAAAAAATAGGCTTGGCCTAAGAAAACCATAAATAAAGAAACATTCATTTAACCCTATTGACTAAGGGTATTTGTGCTCTCTGCTGCCTCATAAGATTCCAGACAAGTGATAGACAAGAATATATGCATATCATGTATTTACTTTACCTTACATCATTTAAAATAAGGTAGGTCTAGGTCACAACGAGATAGGAGAGACGCAACAGCGAAGTCGGCAACAAATAGAGCCCCCATGGTGCAGTGCGAGAACACCGCCCTTTTAGCAGGTCTGCGCCAAAGCATTATGGATAAGATTAAGAGGAGCTGGTTCGTTAATATGTTTGAGCTAACAAAAGCGACAAAGAAGGAGTTGGACGCGGCCTGCGCAAAGGGGGGCATTGGAGAAGAGGCCCTATAAAAATTTCCCTAATTGGCTGACGGGGTATTGTGCCTTTGCTGTGTGTTACATAGAGACGAGGCCATAGGCTAGTGAGAAGGTCTGGAAGTATTTGCGTCTTATAAATGAGATGTATATTAACGACCGCCCGGGACCTGGCGTAAGTATGATGAGCAGTGCCGCGAAAAAGTGAGTGGGTAGTTAGATATGCCGTTAGGTTTTCGGGACGTGGAGATTTGGATGAAGCTAAATTGGGCTAGCTTAGCTTCTGGTTCGGGGTTCCAGGGGTTTCTACAAGGGGGAGACGAAGTGCTCCCCAGTTTACTAAAAATAGATGTTTCGCGTTCAACAATTTGTCGTGCAGAGGCCGCGGCAGCGATGGTAACATTGCTTAAGGCCCATTCCCCCATATGTACGGATGTGTTAGAATGGTGGCTCAAGTTATACCCTGATGTGAAACAGGCAGCATTTCTCCACAAAGGTTTTCGGCATTGCTTCCTATTGGGTCCGCGGTTAACACCAGGGCCGCTAGGAACCTCAAATCAGCTTATATTTTTCCGGAGATACTTGACGAAAAAAATTGCGGCAAAGTCAGCCTGGGGCGCATGATTGGCCAATTTAACTCCCCTCCCATTGCGGATTTAGTTATCTCCCCAGTAGGGGTAGTTCCAATAAAGATCCCAGGCAAATTTTGTTTAATTCAGCACCTATCTCACACGGTAGGAAATTCGGTTAATGACGCCATAGATCAGGATATCAGTTCTGTAGTATATCAGTCATTTGAGGAAGCCCTACTGCTGGTTAGACGTTTTGGCTCAGAAGCCCTTATGGAAAAATTGGATATTGAGTCATTTAAGTACATGGGGTTTCAAATCAAAGACAAGTATTATATAGATAGATGCCTGCCCATGGGATGTTCTCCTTCTTGTGCCTATTTTGAATCATTTAGCTCCTTTCTACACTGGGCAATTCAGGCGGGGAGGGGTCAAGAGGGTATTGCGCATTATCTCGATGACTTTCTATTTGTAGGGCCGGCCAGTTCCGCATTGTGTGCAGATACGCTGTACTCCGCGCAAGCTCTCTTCTTGGTCATTGGGGTACCAGTACACGGGATAAGACAGAGGGCCCATCAATGTGTTTATCCTTTCTGGGGATAGAAATAGAAACGGTGGAGGGCTGCTGTCATTTGCCGGCCGATAAAATTTCCAAACTGGAGAGTTTGATATCCAGTACTCTGGCCTCTCCTTCGCTTAGGTTGAAACAAGTACAAGCGTCGTTTGGATTGTTTAATTTTGCATGCAGGGTTATTCCGATGGGAAGAATTTTTTGTAGAAAACTTCAGTTAGCCACGGCATGTAGGAATAGACCCCATGCTTTAATTACACTGAACAATGAGATCAGGCAGGACTTTGTGGTGTGAACATCTTTTCTTGAGAGGTTTAATGGTGTCAGGATTTTCCTTCCCCTCCTATCTCCACTAGGGATTTAGAGTTGCTTACAGATGCTGCAGGGTCTAGAGGATTCGGAGCGTACTTTCAGGGTGAGTGGTGTGCATCCCCATGGCCACAGGATTAGATTGATGTAGATTTGGTAAAGAATTTACTGGTTTTAGAGTTATTTCCCATCATTGTGTCCTTGGAGTTGTGGGCTCCAAAGCTCAGGGGGTACAATGTTTCCTTTTGGTGCGATAATTTGGGAGTGGTTCAGGAAATCAATCATCAGAGTTCATATTCTAGGCCGGCAGTAAATCTGTTGCGGGTCCTGGTGCTTTGTTGCTTGGATTATGACATAAATTTTCGTGCCAAACATGTCCTGGGGATAGAAAATTGTATTGCAGACTCCCTTTCCCGTTTTAGGTCATTGGCTAATCCCATAGGTATAGCTTGTCCACCTTATATTTGGCAGATGGTCGGGCCGGCATAAGATTCCTGGCTGAAGCTTCTCTAGCCCCTTCCACAACAAAGGCTTACAGGTTGGCTTGGAAGCGGTTGGAGAGTTTTCTTTTATCCTCTAACAGGCGTTCTCCGGGTGCTGATCACGACATTGATGATTTTATGTGGGTGTGCTATCAGGAAGGTCTTAGTAAAACATCTATGACTTCAACATTGGCGAAATTGCGAGGGCTTCCAGATCCAACAAAGTCGTTTCTTGTTAGGAAAACACTAAAAGGGTGGTCCAGACTTAACCCGATACCTAGGGATAATAGGAGGCCTATAGATCCGGCTTTGCTGGCCCGTATTATTTCAGTTTTGGTGGACATAGCCGCTGATGTTTTTGAAGTTGCCCTGTTTAGCGCTGCCTTTTCCATGGCCTTTCATGGGGCATTGAGAGTCAGTGAGTTGGTTGCGCAGTCGAAGACTCGGTTAGGGACGGCCATTTTAGCACAAAATGTTATTAGCACAAAATGTTATTTTGCATTCCAATAGTATACAATGTAAGATTATTCGGTCCAAAACGGATCAATCAGGGGTGGGTCATTGGTTTTCACTTATGAGGCAGTAGGTAGGAGAGCAGTGCAGTCGGTAAGTTTGCATATGGTGCTTGGGTTATCTCGTCATAGGTCACTACTTCCCCTTTTGTTCGTGGTGTCATCACATGTTTGGTCCGACTGTGAGAAGGACCCTTGGCCGGTATGTTAAAGGTTATACTGGCGGTTTTTAAGGGGGTGTAGTCTTGCCAGTCTTGTCAGGGCTGCCAAGAGGAATTCAGGGCCCCAGTACAACAAATTCATGGGGCCCCCCCTTATAGTTGAGTAAGCCAAAGGCGGCGCAAAATTTTTCAGGGGAGTGGTCACACAATTGGGGGCGTGGCTATGCGCCATTGGGGCGTAGCTAGCACATCAAAATCACTAGGTCCTGAATTCACCGGACCGTGACATTTGTACAAGCACTCCTTGTGTAGTATAGGAAGAATGCAGTGTGTACAGAAAGAGTTCAGTTTTGGCCTGCACCCACTGGGCTCACCAAACACTCACCAAACATTGGCATTGTCCCTACTAGAATCACAACATTTCACACACTATGCTGCTCTGTCCTACCTGTTCTTCTCACTTTTCCCACATGTGGCTGCTGGTTTCTTTAGTTGCGGCTTGTCCGGATCCTGGAATGTTGGAGGACCTATTTGGAAAAAAAATGGCTATATTTAGAAAATTACAGCCAGCTCCACCGTTAAATCAATAGCATCCATGATTAATAATTAGGCCTTACTCCAGCCCCAACATTAAAATAGTATTCACATTATCCCGCAAACAAAATAGCAACCATTAATTAGCCACCATCTACCTCACACACACTACATTGCCAAAAGCTCTGTGCCATCACACACATTACTGTGCCCCTTTATCATCACCACGCTATGCCCCCTTATGATCACACTGCGCCCTCCATGCTGCCTTTGCCCCTTTCTTCATCCCCCTGTGCCATGCTGCCTTTGCCCCCTCCATTCATCATCCCCCTGTACCATGCTGTCTTTGTCCCTCTTTTCTTTAACCCCCTGTGCCATGCTGCTTTTGTCCCTCTTTTCTTTAACCCCCTGTGCCATGCTGCTTTTGTCCCTCCTTTCTTTAACCCCCTGTGCCTCTCTGCATTTCTCCTTCCTTTCTTTAACCCCCCGTGCCATGCTGTTTTTGTCCCTCTTTTCTTTATCCCCCTGTGCCATGCTGCCTTTATCCCCCTTTTTTTAACCCCCTGTGCCTCTCTGCATTTCTACTTCCTTTCTTTAACCCCCTGTGCTATGCTGCCTTTGTCCCCCTTTCTTTAACCCCCGTGCTATGCTGCCTCTGTCCCCCTTTCTTTAACCCCCTGTGCCATGCTGCCTCTGTCCCCTTTCTTTAACCCCCTGTGCCATGCTGCCTTTGTCCCCCTTTCTTTAACCCCCTGTGCCATGCTGCTTTTGTCCCTCTTTTCTTTAACCCCTCTGTGCCATGCTGCTTTTGTCCCTCTTTTCTCTAACCCCTCTAAGCCATGCTGTCCCCCCCTGTTTTTGAACCCCTCTGTGCCCCCCCTCATTTTTTAACCCCTCTGTCCCCGCCCCCTTTCTTCCCTTCACTTACCTTTTCTTCTCTCTTCTTTCTTGGTCTTCTCTGCTGCTCTGTGCTCCATTGCTCCAGACTGACTGAATGCTGGGCGTGACATGATGACGTCACACCCGGCATTCAGACAGTCTGAATGGAGCACAGAGCAGCAGAGAGGAGGGACGCCGGCGCCGCGATCAGGTGAGTATGTTTGTTTTTTTTTTAACTACCCTGCTCCCCCCACCAATGACCTGTGTCCCCCCTCTCCCCGCCGCCACCAAAAAAAAAGAAAAAATGTAGTTTATAAGAAAAAAATAAATCGTCGCACAAGGGCCCGGGCCGGGCCCCCTGACATGCCCGGGCCCGGGTAATTAGTACCCACCCTCCCCCTCTCGGCGGCCCTGCATATATTTAGCACTGGCCAATAGATAAGGTATGATCCTGGGTTGGTGGTACTATGGTCTGACCTTTCCACTGTTATTGGTTTTGTTGTTGCTGACTGCCCTGCTCTTGTCCGCCTTTCAGTTCTCTTAGCTTCCGGCATTTAAGTCATTTTATAAATCCCATTTTTATTCCAACATTAATTTGGTGTCCGTGTCTTTATTGGTTATTTTTGTATGTTAAATTCTGGTATGAAACGAGGAGAACTTCCCCGCTGTGCATTTTATCCCACTATGCTCTGAAAATAAATCTCATATGGCTCTTGCAACAAATATATGTGCTCTATATAAACACTGCTTTGGTGTATAATAAGGGCAGATAAAGCATACCTAACCCAGATTAGTAGAATAGTACGAGGGCCATGACCTGACTCTTGTGTAGTTAGCATTCCACTGTAAACAAGTTTAAGTATCCATGGCAAACTGTCACCATGGAGACTATAAAATATTACTTTGGAACAAAACAAAAGCCATATTACTTTTTTGTATTTTTGATATCTGTAATGAAAAGGTTTTCTGCAGGGCCGAGGCAGAGGGAAATAAAATTCTTATTCATTTATAAGAATATATATATATATTTATAAGAATTAATTAAACCTATCCCTTTTAAGCACTTACATCAGAGCACATCTCAAAAGGTGCTTTTCCCAGGCCTAAGTAAACTGTGTCTCTTATGTATTCACGGATTTGTGATTGCTATAGCACCCAGGAAACTATCCCTTATGTTCACACAGTGATAATGTGGAAAATGCATTGTTTTTGTTCTTACAACCCTTTCACATGTGCATAAACTCATGGATTAAGAAAAATGGCATTCCAGAATAAAAAAATGTGCATAACTCTTTATATATTATATGTACACTATTCATGCTTATTGAATTATTTATAGCTACTGTATATACAATAAACTGTATGAATTACATGCAAAACTAAGACTCAAACTTTTATTCCAATGAACACATAGTATTAAATACATTTACATGATTAAATGTAACACTCTAGGGGCTAGATTTACTAAGCTGCGGGTTTGAAAAAGTGGGGATGTTGCCTATAGCAACCAATCAGATTCTAGCTTTCATTTACTTAGTACCTTCTACAAAATGATAGCTAGAATCTGATTGGTTGCTATAGGCAACATCCCCACTTTTTCAAACCCGCAGCTTAGTAAAGCTAGCCCTAGATCAAGTGAGACCAAACCTTTAAAAGGCTCAGCCACATGCATGTTGATTTAATAATAAAAATAATTATGACGATTATATGAACACGTGACCCAAGTGGGCAGAGTTATGTCTAAGTCTGTTGTGACTGCAGCAAGTGTTCCTGCAGGATTTGTCTATATCTCCAAATATTTTCCCCCTAGGCACTGATAAACCTGTCAAAATGAAGAGAAGAATCCTCCCCATAGCATTATGCTGCCACCACAAGGCTTAACCTTAGGGATAATATTCTTGGGATGATTGGCAGTGTCAGGCTTTCCCACAACATAGCATTGTAGTCAAATCTTCAGACCATAGAATATTTCCTCTACGTGTGGGTCTCTCACATGCATACTGGAAAACTCTAGGGGGTATATTTACTAAACTGCAGGTTTGAAAAATAGATGTTGCCTATAGCAACCAATCAGATTCTATCTCTCATTTTATAGAAATACTAAATAAATTATAACTTCAATCTGATTGGTTGCTATAGGCAACATCTCCACTTTTTCAAACCCACAGTTTAGTAAATATACTCCTAGTTGAGATTTCATGTGAGTTTTCTTTAACATTGGTTTTCTCTTTACCAGAGCACATATTTGTGCCAATTCTATTGTTGTCCTATGGATAATTGCTCACAACTCTGGAACAGAAAACTATAATTCTGTCAGAATTAGGGCGGCTTTTTTAACTAGTGACTTCAGGTGCTTAGTTTCAACTATAGCCCGTGCTAGATAAATTCACAGTTATGCTGTTCTGTTTCACTCCTGAGAGTTGTCACTCCAGTCCTTCTACACCCACATCTACATGTTGTCAGAAGTTGGCAGACATGGCTCAAGGACTCCACTGCATTAATCCTCTCATGTTTGATGAAAACATCGGCGACAACTAGCTTCAGTTCAGGAAGGAATGGAAAGTATACTGCATTGCTGGGCTATCTAAGAAGTCAAAAAAGATACTTTACTACATCTGGCTGGTACAGCGGCAGCAGATAAAGCGGACACATTTGTCAATGAGGAAGGGGAAAATAATGATGACCCCCAAAGTGCTTCCAAAAAAGTTTCAGGAGATTTTTTTTTACGCGTAAAGAATGTAGTAATAGACAGACATATATTTAATACCACAATCCAAAAGTGCGATGAAAATCTGCAACCATAGGTGTCAACACTAAAGCTACTAGCAAAAAATTGATTTTGGCGTCATCACCAACAAACTAATCAGAGACAGAATTGTTTGTGGTATTCATAATGATACTGCACGCACACAGTCATTACGAGAGAGAAAATAATTTGGTTTCAGAAACTGCCATTCACATCAGCAGGCTTAATGAACAAAAAAAAAGAGAGGAAATTACCAGGCACTAGTTAAGAAGAATTAGTAGAGTCAAATCAAATAAATTCTATTATAGCAGGATATAAAGATGTGTGAGATAAACATGCAGCTCTTCACATAAAACAAGTACTGTAACTTGTTATACAAATCAAGAATAAAGGAAAACACAAGTGGCAGCTCTGGTAAATCTATAAAACAACATATTTATTACATATAAAAAAATAAATAATAAAATAAAATGATAGTGTTTGCGCACAGCGGGCCAATAAACAGCACCTAAAATCAAGATGACTTCATGGATAGAAAAAAAGCACTATTATAGCAGCTATAAAGATCCAATGTCCAGTAATGGTATGAAATACAGGAGAGTGTCCAGCGCAAAACCCCTAGGTACAAAAATATAGTAAATACATCCACACAATTGCAGCTTTTATGGAAATATATCCAGTGATAGAGAGCTGTATATATGGAGTTCTAGCACACTGTGTTGCCAAAAACGTCTCCTCTTCAGCAAACAAATATCTGTTGTACTTTACAGGGACTAGTGCTTATATTAGGTGCTGATTATTGGCCCGCTGTGCGTAAACAGAATAATTTTATGTTACTCATTTTTTATATGTAATTAATATGTTGTTTTATAGATTTACCAGTGTGGCCACTTGTTTTTTCCTTTATGGTTAATGAACAGTCTGAGAGGAGTACAAGGAAATTAAGGAAGGAGGTAGAAGTATGTAGCATACAGCACACAACACCACAATACATGCAGTGCCATAACTGTGCCGGCCACCAGCCACCTGAGCGGCAAAAATTGACTGGCCTTTAATAAACACTGTAACTCCTGTAATAAATGGAACCACTTCACAAAACACTGCAGATCCAAATACACAATGGCAACTAGCACACCACATGTAACACTAAGGAAAAGGCAGTCACATAGAGTGAATAACGTGGAGTCAGTATCAGAACCTGCCAATGCGATAGATTGTGAGAGAGTAGATCTGGTCACTGAAAAGGGTGAAATCTTTACTAGCCTCTGTCTCAAATACAATGGAATCATGCTGAAAATAAAAGTTGATACTGGTGCCAAGTGCAACGTCATGTCAAAGACTCTCCTGCACAGAACAAACACACAGGAACTAATTGACCAGACAGATTCAGTAAATATTGTGGTGTAAGCAGGTGAAATCATTAAAACTATGGACACGCCCTTACTAGAGTTCGCCGATATAGTTTTACATCATTGATCATGACGTCAGACCACTGGTGGGACCAGGGCCGTAACTAGGGCTGTGTGACAGGGGCGACCGCCCAGGGCGCAACGCTGAAGGGGGGCGCAATTTAGGAATATTTTAGATTAATTTGATTAAAATTGAGGGCTAGGGGGGCGGCATTTGTCTTTCTCGCCCAGGGCACTAGAATTCTAAGTTACGGCTCTGGGTGGGACTACCTGATACGTTAAACTGGGCTTGATATACCTGTGAGCAGAAGTTCATATGGTACAGCCAGAAACTCCAGAACTCAAAGAATTCAAAGATCTGTCAACTGTGACGCCATTGGTAAACTCCCTGTCATTTACCAAATGCGTCTGGGTGAGTCAATTGTCCCCACAGTCTGTGCACCCCAACGCATTCCCGTTGCCATGGAGGACAAAGTGTTTGCTGAACTAGACTGCATGACAAGGCTCGGAATAATTACCCCAATAGAAGAAGCAACACAGTGGGTCTCAGCTATGTTCCAATACTGCTTCAAAACTACTCTCTCTAACCTCCTCACTTGACCTGATCTTGTTTTCTCTAGACTATGATCAGTTTCTGATTTCCTTAACACTCCTTTCCCCCCTCGGATCATTACCTTATCAGCTGCATGCTCACCCACAGTTCTTTACCCTCCTCAGTGTCAAACTCTTCCAAGCCTCCTCATATCTGCAGGAATATTAACTCGGCGACTCACCGCCCCTCTCTCTGACGTCCCAGATGTCTCCACGACGACCTGGACGTCACTTCCGGAAGTTCGGGCCGACCGTTGCCAGGGCAACTGCCGGACGGCGAACATAAGTTCTTTGCGCTATGGCAAGCTGAGCAGCCGTGCACATGTGCAGGGCCCATCACAGCCTGTGGGCTGATTAAGCAGTGCCTATTATTTATTAGCCTACACCTTAGTGTAGGTTCAGGGCAAGCTCTGATTAGTTGGTTCAAGTATTTAAGCAGGGAGGGACCTCCCTGCCTCTTATAGTGCTTACTTACCAGTTTGCTGACCTGCTCCTGTCTTGTCTGTTGGATCCAGTTCCTGTGGAAACTCTGCTATTGGGTCCTGTTGTGACCTTCTGCCTGTACTTTGGACTTTGCCTGTTTGCCTGTTACCCTGACCCTTTGGTCTGTACCTTGGACTCTGCTTCTTTGAATGTGACCCTGACCCTTGGTGTGTTTACTGACTATTCTGTTTGCTTGTGACCCTTGACCTCGGCTATCATCTGACTATCCGCTGCCTTCTATTCAGCCAACTGGCCTGCCGATACGGCCTGTATTACCAACTCACACTATGCCTGGAGTTAAGTCATGGGGCATCTGAGTACCGGTGAGCATATAAAGCTCTAAGGAAAAGGCGGCTGCTATAGGTGAAGACCTCCGCCATCTGGTTATGTGAGTTGGTGATCAGACCGTCAGCCTAACACTCTACTGATTTTCAACAGTTTTCCTCCTCTCCCCAACACCCTCTCTCCCCAATTTCTACATTCTCCTCCCTTGATATGGCAGTTCATCATTTTCACCAAACCCTAGCAACTGCCCTTAATCAAGTGGCTCCAGCGGCTTTTCATACTCCGCGTAGACTTCGTTGTCAACCGTGGCACACTAAAGTAACACAAAATCTACAAAAGCATTCTCGCAAATCTGTGCGTCACTGACGTAAATTTTGCTCCTCTAATGATTTCAGCACATATTCTGCGATCTACCACTCCTATCGAAGTGCTCTGGACACTGCTAAACAAGCATACTTCCAAGCTTTCATCTATGCTCAGGCTTCTAACCCCAAACGCATTTTTAACACATTTAAATCTCTTCTTAATCCTCTCACCACAACCCCTCCAACTACAATCAGTGCCCAGGATCTTGCTTCCTATTTGAAGGACAAGATTGATAAGATTAGGCTTAAAATGGTATCATCTCCCTCGACTAGCAATCAGCTCTATTCCTTCCTAGCATCCTCTGACACCCTCTCTTCATTTGATCCCACAAATGAAAAGGAAGTTTCTACTCTCTTCTTATCTTCCTACTCTACCTCTTGTCCTCTTGATCCCATACCCTCACAATTTGGTAGGTCCTTGTCTCATGTGCTTTTTCCACCTCTAACTAAAGTCTGTAATCTATCTCTCTCTACTGGTATCTTTCCATCACTATTCAAGCACACAGTGATTACTCCTATTTTAAAAAAACTAAATTCTGACCCAAACTCCCTCTCAAATTACCGCCCCATCTCTCCACTCCCATACCCTTCCAAACATCTCGAGAGAATTGCCTACACTCGCCTCACACGTTTCCTTACTGCAAACAACCTATTGGATCCTCTTCAATCAGACTTTCGCTCTCAACACTCCACAGAGACTGCGCTGACCAAGGTTGTCAAAGATCTGATCACTGCTAAAACTAAAGGTGATTACTCTCTTCTAAATGTCCAGGATCTCTCTGCTGCATTCAACACTGTTGACCACCCTCTCCTCATACAGATGCTACAATCCCTAGGTCTTCAAGACACTGTCCTATTCTGGTTCTCATTCTATCTATCTAATCGCTCTTTCAGTGTTAATATCTCTGGAACAACCTCCACTCCGCTTCCTTTATCAGTTGGAGTACCACAAGGCTCAGTCCTAGGTCCTCTGCTATTCTCTACACCACTTCTCTTGGAAAACTAATAAGCTCCTTTGGATTTCAGTATCATCTCTATGCGGATGATACACAAATTTATCTCTCCTCTCCTGATCTTTCACCATCTGTGTTGTCTCGCGTTACTGACTGTCTTTCTGCCATTTCATCTTGGATGTCCTCTCGCCAACTCAAACTCAATCTTTTCAAAAACAGAATTAATAATAGTCCCACCCAACAATAGAAGCTTCTTGCCTGACATTTCTATTTCTGTTGACAATATGACCATAAATCCCACCACGCAAGCTCGCTGCCTAGGTGTAATCCTTGACTCACAGCTATCCTTTGTTCCCCACATCAACTCTATATTTACATCATACTGTATACATCTAAAAAACAGTTCCAGAATACATACATATCTCACACAAGACACTGCAAAAACTTTAATTTATGCACTCATCATCTCCCGCATCGACTACTGTAATTCCCTCCTTACTGGTCTTCCCAAAATTAGACTCGAGCCCCTACAATCTATTTTGCACGCAATAGCCAGATTGATTTTCCTTGCAAATCGTTTTTCTTCTGCTTAGTCACTCTGTCAGTCTCTACATTGGTTGCCTGTTTTTCAACAAATCCAATATAAAATTCTTCTACTAACATACAAGGCCATCAACAAAATTGCACCAAATACATCTCCTCACTTGTCTCAAAATATCTCCCAACTTGACACCTTCGTTCTGCACAAGATCTGCATCTCTCTTTCACTCTCAGCACTTCCTCCCATTTTCGGTTACAGTACTTTTTTCAGGCTGCACCCACTTTATGGAATTCACTCCCTCGCATCACAAGACTTTCCTCTAGTCTTCAAACTTTCTAGCATTCTCTGAAAACCCACCTCTTCAGACAAGCTTATAATATTCCTCTACCACCCTCTTAATCTCCCTAGGTTACCCTATTAACACCCTCTACACAGCTAACACAAGACAATAATCCTCTGCCCAACATAGTTGTGTGACTGAGCATACAGCCCACTAAATACTTTGTAACCTTTGCATTCTAGCTGGACAAATATTCAATAGGATGTAGCACTTACCCTTGTGTATCAAACCATTGTCACATAGATTGTAAGATTGCGAGCAGGGCCCTCTTATCTCTCGGTATGTATTACCCAGTATTGTTTTATTACTGTTTGTTCCCAATTGTAAAGCGCTACGGAAGCTGCTGGCTCTATATAAATAAATGATGATGATGATGATGGTTGCTGCAGTGAAAAAAGATGGGTCAGTCAGACTTTGCATAGATCCCGTGCATCTAATGAAAGCACTGCTGAGGCCATGTGTCACGACTCTGAATGATTTTGTAGATCCCTTGCCTCTGTTTAGATAGGCTCCGCACTCCTGGGCAAGTCCTAACGGATAGGAGGTATTCACCAGGGATTTCCGCAAGGGAATATGGACTCCGCTGCTCTTTTTCTGCAGGTTGTGGTCTCCCAGACAAGAACTAACAGAGGATAGTGGAGGCAACACACAATGAACAATGAGGATGATGATATACACAGGATTAAAAGTTCACGGCTCGCAAGCTTCGCTAGTAATAATAAGAACACTGGAGAGAGTGGTAATGCTGCAAAGTAATGTATTGGCTGATAGTACAATAGAATGAAGAATATATATATCGGCAGATACAACACACACGGCAAATTAGTCAGAGTACAGAATACAGATACATCATGCTATTTCATAGTTGGTAACCCTTGGCAACTGCATGGGACGAGTAGAACAATAGTTCAAACACAGGGATGATGAATGGAGAATACTTGGATCCAATAACGTAACACACGGCAGAAAAATGTGAATCACTGGTACAGCAATAGTCCAGACAGAGTGATAATGTAGAACTGGCTGATCCGAGAACAATGATGATTCAACGTAGCAGGTGGGTTACTGGTATCACGCTAATTCTCATTATGGAAAAGCAATAAGCGTTGAATTTGTTGGTTCTACAGATGACAATCCCAAATGACAAGAATGAGCATAAGTACATCAAACAGTTCGTTACCTAGAAGTAGCGGAGAAGCGAAGTGTATCTGAGCTGTGCGTGGAACTACAGATGACAGGTAACTTCAGCAGGAGACACATCCATGAAGTTATAGCGATATTAATCAGCCGAATAGATATGGAAACTTGAGCCGTAGGGATAGCCACAGGTGCAGCAAACCACTAACAGTAGAAGTTCAGCATGTAGGTGAACAGCGGAAAGGAGTTTCAGATGAGCCCAGCGTGGAACTACAAGTGAGAGGTACCTTCGGCAGTAGATGGTGGTTGTTCAGCGAGCAGGTCAACAGCGGAGAGGAGTCTCAGGTGAAGCCAGCATGGAACTACAAATGACAGGTAACTTCGGCAGTAGATTTATCAATGAAGTAGTAGCGATGTTGCACCAGCCGGGAGGAAATGGAGACTTGAGCCGCAGGAATAGCCACAGGTGCAGCAATCAACTCACAGTGGTAGTTCAGCGTGCAGGTAAATAGCAAAGAGGAATTTCAGATAAGCTCAGCGTAGAACTACAAGAGACAGGTACCTTCGGCAATAGATAGTGGTAGTTCAGCGAACAGGTTAACAACAGCAAGGAGTCTCAGCAGTGGACAAACAGGAGGTCAAGTATAGGCAGCCAGATCCTGATGCAGACTAAGTAACACGAAGAACAGGCAATGAGCCAAGGACCATAGATAGTTTAAATAATACTCCAGAACCAATGAGAATCGGGAGGAGGTCCAGAACAAGATAGCAAGGAACACCTGTGTAAAGGTAGTGTCTCAGAAGCAGGAATAAGCTCAATCACCGTTCCTAGAGGAAAGTCACAGCGCCGGCACCTATCTATGGGACCGGCGTGTGACACCTACTGAGAATGGTTGAACTTTTATTGCTGACATGCCTGAAGGAAAAATCTTTAACACCCTGGATGCTAAATGCAGCTTTTGGCAGATATTCTGGACAAAGATTCCTCCAGGCTCACCGCATTCATGACACCTGCTGTTTTTTTTGCCTATTCCTTATGGCCTGACAACCGACTGTGAAGTTTTACACTGATGCAGGGAGCAACTGTTTGCAGGATACCCGTGTGAAATCATTGTCAATTACATCATTATCTGGGGTCACTATATGCAAGAACATGATGAGCGCCTCCATCAGGTGTTGGAATGAGTCCGTGCCATAACTTGAAGCTCAACCCAGACAAATGCAAGTTCCAGGTGTCAGAAGTTCAATATGTGGCTCATCTCCTCACTGAGAAGGAGGTCAAGTCAGACACTGAAAAAGCTGCGGCCATTCAGCAAATACCCTGAGGACAAACTCAGTCTTCAACGATTCCTAGGAATGAAAAAGTGTTGAAATGTCTTCCTAACTACAGTGAGATAACTGCATCACTAAGATGGCTCCTACACCAAGATACAGAATGGTGCTGGCAGGAGCCACATCAGGCTGCAGTTGCAAAACTAAAATACATGTTATCAAGCCCTCCAGTACTTCAGTACTTTAATGTGCATTTACCGGTGGTGATCTCTGCACATGCCTCACAACACAGATTGGGTGCTGTCTGCCTCCAAAATAACAGGCCCATAGCCTTCTCCTCCACTGACTAAGACTGAATCATGATATGCACAGATTGAAAAAGAACTTTTGTCGTTAGTATTTACCTGTCACAAGTTCCATGACTTTATATGTGCTTGTCCTGTCACTGTTGAGACAGACCGTCAGCCATTGATCACCATACTGAGGAAAATTCTGCATAATGCTTCTGCTCGCATACAAAGAATAATGGTCAGAGATACATCTGGATGTTGAATACAAGCGTGGCAAGGAATTGTTTGGGGCTGATGCCCTCTCCTGGGCCTACTTACCGCACACTGAGTGCCCACAAGTTGAGGATAAATATGACGTCATGTCTGTTCAAATACTATCCTCCAACTGAATGGATGAGCTACAGCGTGAAACCTTGGTGGACGATTTGTGCCTATCGTTGTCTCAAATCATATTACAAGGGTGAACCCAGTCGACTAGGGAGATCTCACAAGATTTGCGCCCCTATTTTACCATGAGAGATGAGTTTGCTCTGTCGGATGGAGTCATCCTGAGAGGTCAACGATTCATAACACCGTACACTCTGTATAAGTACTATGCAAAGCAGCTCCACCAGGGGCACCTGGGTCTTGAAGCCACTGAGCATAGAGCCAATGAGTCACTAAATTGGTCTACCATGTTCAGTGACATTGAAAGAGAAGTCTCCATATGTGGCCCATGCAATGCTCTCAAAGCACATCAACCAAAGGAACCTTTATTCCTACACAATATTACTGATGTGCCCTGGTTTGTCACTGCTGCAGATGTCTTTGAAAGGAGAGGAAAGAAACAGCTAATTTTGATGGACTCTTATTCAGGGTGGTTTGAGTTCGACTACCTACCCAATCTCACCAACACTACTGATATTGCCAAACTCAAGAGACATATTGCTACACAAGACATCCCATAACAACTCCTCATGGACAATGCCATGCAATTCATGAGTAGAGAGTTCAAAGAGTTTGCAAATACCTGGGACTTTCAACACAGTAACAGCAGTACCTACTATCCTCAATCCAATAGGCTAGCAGAAAGAACTATCCGCTCAAACACCTGCTGAAAAGATGCACACATGATAATACCGATATCTTTGCAGCATTGCTTAACCTAAGAAATACATCACGGGACAGTTTACCAGCGGTTATTGTCATGCCGCACCAGGACTCTCATCCCTGTTACAAACCGACAATTGCAAAAGCAAGTACAAATATGAGTACAAATGGTACTTACCTCAAAGAGGCTGCCCAAGAAATGAAGTTATGACTGAGCAGCACATCATCTTCCCCATCTTGTTCCAGGTCAAGCTGTCTGAATGCAAACTTTTTGTTGGAATGATAAATCTGTTACCGTCCTCCGAGAATCTGCTCATCCCAACAATTACATTGTACAAGCTGAGGGTGCCCCCTATGAGCGTAACCATCGCCACTTGCTGAGTGTACCTGAGAAAGTTCCTCCAGCAACCAATCCAACTATGGCTGATCCAGAATTCATTCACACTTCACAGTATTCAAGATCTGATGGGCTCATGGTCATAGCTTCAGACTCACAACTATCACTTGACCTACCTGGATGCTCAGGTGGGTTTTTGAGAAATGATCAACCAGTGACGCTTTCTATCATCACGAGATCTGTTCAGGTGTCTAAGCCTAACCCAGAGCCTGGCAGGAAGTGAGGTCATTGGCTATGCATGCTGGGAGCTTTCTGTTCTCTGTTCTGCATTCTTGTTATGTGTGTTATGCTGAGTAAACACAAAACACTTTAATTGTACACAGGTGGACTCAAATCAGTTATGCTCTGATGCCAACTTATTGGATCAATATTTATTTAAGTTTATCTTAGCAAAATGTTAATAAAATTAATAAACTAAAAGTTTTACAGTTGCTTCTTGACATTACAAAGTAGTTTGTGTTGATCATTGCAAAAATTCCTAAAATACATACATTTTCATTATATGATGTGAAAAATGACAAAGGAGTTAAAACTTTTTTTATTTACACTATAGGGTCTATGTATTACAGCAAATATGGAGAAATATATGTAAATAGATAATAAGTATGAGTGAATATGTATGTGAATATGTAATATATATACTGGGCACCCCTATCCATTTAGGCACTTATAACGTCCCTCTCAGGTGCTGCATCTCTCACACCCACCCTGCTGCTTCTTACTTTGGAACAAGTGCAGAGGGTGGCATGTAGAGATGGGGCTTGTCAGTCTCAGTGCTGCCATCTGCTGCACCTCCATGTCAGGGACAGGCTGGGAGTATGGGTCTGTGCTGTGACATCACAACACAAGGTGAGGAGCATGCAGGGCATGATAATTAAATATTTAAATTCTCCCCTTTTACCACATTGCCTGCTAATGTGAAAAGGTGTGTGTTTAATTTAAATTCCCAGTGCTTAGTGAGTGGGCTTGCAGTGAATAATTACACACTAGGCCTAATTTAAAGTTAAGAGTAATTTCAGTAGAGGGTGCACTATTGCACTTTGGCAAAACCATGCTGCGCTACAGGAAGAGGGGGAGGGGGCAAAATGTGCAGAGAGGGCTTGTGACAAAATGTAACATATCTAATGACAGATTGTTATTTTCTGTTGAATTTATGTATAACACTGTGAATATTTTATGTAACTTTTAAAAGTCTATTTTGTTAACTAACATGAGTCTGACCTAGGCAAGTGTCAATGATCTTGTGAAAGTAGCCAGGCCCAGAGACAGATAGATCTCTGAGTAGTTTGTGTATGCAGAGAAGTTAGACTTAGCCAAGTCGAACGAACAAGCAGAGCTGAGACTTCAAGGTCCTGTGGACAATCCGATCTCAGCTCACTTTGATAGCCCCGTGACATTTGGGAGATCATTCTGTCGTTATTGACAGCTAAATTCCTAAGGTGGGGGGTGAAGAGTCAACAAGAAATGGTTTAAAATCTTCTGCCTTAGACTTCAGATTGTGCATTTTATGAGGGGTCTCTCACGACTGAAATGTTCCATATTTTTCAATTGTGTTCCCTCAAACACACCCAGTCTACCTCATAAGTAGTACTCTGTTTTTATTTCCTACTTTATTTTCTGAAACTCTTTTGTGCAACGTATTGAATGTCTTTGTTATTAATTTTTGTAAATAAGCCTTGGAAACATTTTTCAGATTAAATAAATTTAATCTAGTGTATTCTCCATAATTCTTTGTGAATTTACAAAGCCAAGGGAGGCTCATGCTACTTGTATATGTGACTTAAGTGTGAAACTTTAATAAGTGGTTTTTGTGAACATAAGGACGCCATAATAAATCCTTTGTGGTGGCAGAAAAGGTGTATTCCTTGTTTAGTGACTAAGGTGATGCCAGTCACGGCCAGCTGTTCAGCTTGCTGTATCTGGGACAGGCTGGGGTGTTTGTTACAGGGCGCATTCTAGCTCAACTGTAGATTGTAGTGTTAAAATAAAGCTGTTCAGTATCTATGTGCTACAGGCAAAAGCGGCAATATTTTAGTGCAACACTCATTCATTGTCTGCGAGAGAGGGGGTGCTCTATAAAGCATAGATATTTTTCAAAGAAAAGTTTGGAAACTCTCACCTGAACATATGCCCCATGCTGAAAGATATTCAAGGTTCAAGAATAGCACCAAGCTAAACCTCAACTTATATGTCTTGCAAAAGTATTTAGACCCTTGAGCAATTCTCTCATTTTACTTAATAATACATGACATTTTCTTATCTGTGATATTTTTATTTTAAAGCACTGAAGCTCAAAATTATTTTATTAAATGCAGCATTGTGTTTTTGGTTACATAATCTGAAAATGCTGGTGACATAAGTATTGAACTCCTGTGTTGTGTAAGCCCTACGTTTATATTGGTGACAAACAATTAAAAAATGAGGACTCCATTGCTTTACAATTGGCCTCCAACAGTAAATCATTAAAATAACTACAACACTTTCTGAATAAAAACAAGGATCATTAATCAGATTATGGATCTGAAGGTCATCCTATTGCTTTGTGACCATAGGGTAATGAGTCAATATGTAATTTAGAATCTTCATGCAAGGAATCAAATTGGTTTTGTTCTGTCATTTTCCATTTTTTTTGTCGATTTACAATGACATGGATAATAGCTTGTTCTGCTCCTCCTGGCATTTTAAAAAGTTGCTGGTGTCATCATTTTTGGTGAGAAATATTCCTCACAAAACATGCTGTGGCTTACTCTCACTCGGCAGGTTTTAGGATTACGAATTCAATAGGTTTTACTTTGTTAACTGCATTTATCTCTAACCTGTCTTCAAATATTCTTAGGGGTAAATTTATCAAGCTGCGATTTCCCGGCAGGCTTGAAATGGGCTTGAGATGTTGCCTATAGCAACCAATCAGATTCTAGATACCATTTGTAGAATGCACAAAATAAATAATAACAAGAATCTGATTGGTTGCAATAGGCAACATCTCCACTTTTCAAACCCCCTGGAAAATCACAGCTTTATATATTTACCCCTTAGATGTGTGTTTTACCATTCCAAGGCAAAAAGTCTTCTTGATTTTGACAGTATGGGATTTAGTAAGTAGTTTGAAGTGATTATTGCTTCTCCCCATAAATTATTTGAAAAGTCACAGCAACACATTTTGTTCTGAAGTGTAAGCTGTTTGGTGTCCTTTCCACTGCTTTCCACCATTGTCAGTCTATCATTTTACAGGCCTGCACTTTACGCTGGAAATTAAATTATGCTGCAATGTATGATCTGCCTTTTTATAGTGTCTCACTTTTGCATTTCATCAAATGTCTTTGTGTATCTGAAGATGTCATGTATGAAAGTCACAAAACACTTGATTCCACATAGGGTTTCTATTCTCATTGGCCTGCACACATCACTCTGGGTCTACTCTAATGGAAGACGAACTGACTTGTAGCTTTTGTCAGACCGCCCTAGGCTAGCACACTTGTGGCAGCCCCTCATCTTACACACCAGGCTAATATGGATTAGATAAAAACTAGAGATGGTCACTGACCCCCGTGTTTTGGTTTTGGATTCGGTTTTGGATCTGGATTACCGTCGTGTTTTGGTTTTGGTTTTGGTTTTGCAAAACCGCCATTGCGTGTTTTGGTTTTGGTTTTGGTTTTGTTTGGTTTTGTTTTGCTATTTTTTGGGAAAATCCATGTTTTTGGGCCTAAATTAACCCAATTTAGTGCTCCAACTGTTTTAGAGACAAGTAATCTAATTGTTGAGGTAATAAATCATCCAAAAAAACAGTTTTAATTCTTCGTTGGTAGGCCTTCATTTATTCTACACACAAAACAGATTGTCTTCCTCTCCATCTATGCATATTGGCAATGCAGCCATCGTCTTTGGATGTATATTACACCCTACACTTATAGTTAAATATGTAAAGAAATGGAAAAAGACAGTTTGCTTTCTGTCTCTATAGGCCCCCCTCCACTTTTTTAAAAAAACCAAAAATTCAGCCATTATAGACTGTACAATATTAATTGACATGGAGAAAGCCAGTTTGGTTTCTGTCTCTCTAGGCTCCCCTCCACTTGTATAAAATACTAATAAATTCAGCCGTTATATACTGTACAATATAAATTGAAATGGACAAAGGCAGTTTGGTATCTGTCTGCATCAGATCCTCTCTCCACTAGGAGTAAAATAGAAAACTATTCAGCCGTTATATAATCTAGAATATAAATAGAAATTGAGAAAGGCAATTTGGTATCTGTCTGCATCATAATCATCAACATCATCATTAGCGCCCTCGTCGCCTACACAAATCTCCCCCTCATCCTCTTCTAATTCCAAAGTGGCATCCGCAATTTGGGTATCACCGGCTACACTCGGGCTATTAAGGCACACATCAGAAGAATGCTCACGATTAGACATCCTACTGTTGGATGGACTCTCCACAGGGATTGTTGTCATTTGTGAATCAGAGCAAATATTCTCCTGTAATGCCTCACTGTTATCTTGCAGCTCGGCTTTGACGCGTAACAGTAGTTGTGCACCAATTGTAGGCTGGGTAAATTTTTGGGATCTGCCACTAATAGCCAAAGGTGAAGGCCTCATTCTCTCTTTGCCACTGCGTGTGTAGAATGGCATGCTTGCAATTTTTTTTTTATCGTCACTTAACTTTTGCTCAGTTACACTTCTTTTTCGCTTCAATACAGTAAATTTTTTTGGGGTTTTTGTTTTTTGCACTAATTTGAAAACACTCTGTTGTTTGACATTGCCTTGGCCAGATGACGTACTGGGAACACTAACATCAGGACTGGTGACAGAACCTGGTTGCTCATTCAGATCATATGTGGACTGCTTTGAATCCATTCTGAGCGCAAACCACTGGGGAGTGCTAAAAATTATTTGGTAGATACTGCTGACAGATATGACTTTTGACAGCCAGAAATATTAATGCACAATTAGGGAGTACACCCCAAAAGCACTGAGGAGTGCTAAAAATTATTTAGTAGATACTGCTGACAGATATTACTTTTGACAGCCAGAAATATTAATGCACAATTAGGGAGGACACCCCAAAAGCACTGAGGAGTGCTAAAAATTATTTAGTAGATACTGCTGACAGATATGACTTTTGACAGCCAGAAATATTTATGCACAATTAGGGAGGACACCCCAAAAGCACTGAGGAGTGCTAAAAATTATTTAGTAGATACTGCTGACAGATATGACTTTTGACAGCCAGAAATATTAATGCACAATTAGGGAGGACACCCCAAAAGCATTGAGGAGTGCTAAAAATTATTTAGTAGATACTGCTGACAGATATTACTTTTGACAGCCAGAAATATTAATGCACAATTAGGGAGGACACCCCAAAAGCACTGAGGAGTGCTAAAAATTATTTAGTAGATACTGCTGACAGATATGACTTTTGACAGCCAGAAATATTTATGCACAATTAGGGAGGACACCCCAAAAGCACTGAGGAGTGCTAAAAATTATTTAGTAGATACTGCTGACAGATATGACTTTTGACAGCCAGAAATATTTATGCACAATTATGGGGGACACCCCAAAAGCGCTGGGAAGTGCCAAATATGAAGAAAAAATAATAAACCTCTATCCTCCTCTCTGCACTAGCGATTTTGGTTAGAGCAATTGCAAGAACAATATTGTATTCTCTGTCCCTGCTCTAATTAGCCTATGACTACACCCTGCTCTCTCCCTCTGTCAAATGGCGATGGATTGCTGTGGAGGCGTGTATTTATAAAGTTGAAGTATTGCGAGAACCGAGCCCCGAGATCCGACGACGTCACAATGACGTTCGGCCTCGATTTGGATTCGGAATGGGCGGGAGAGTACCGAGCTGCTCAGCTCGGTACTCGGATACCCAAAGTTCGGGTGGGTTCGGTTCTCGGAGAACCGGACCCGCCCATCTCTAATAAAAACAAACTCATCCTTAATTGAAAAGAAAACTCCTACTTGCTTATCCTTCAGTGCCCACCCAAAAATGACTCATTGTTAGGTGTAAATTTGACTTGTTTTATTGCTGATTGTCAACTTTATTGAGGACAACCCTTGCCCTCAATAAACCATTGCCCTTACTGTGCATGAATGTAATTCTGATAAGAGAACTGAGTGGCAATGTTAGACTTGGAGCTCACACAGGTGTTTGTCTCCTATTCTAAATTGTGTATAATTTGCCTATGGAATACATTAGTAAAATATTTCACAGATAGAAGGCTGTCCTCTAAATCCAGAACATAGACTACATATTTCACAAGAATGTTGGGCTTCTTCCAGACCTTGTAACAACGCTAGGTAGCCCTGAGTAATTCCTTTCACAGCAACACTTTCTCCATTTGAATCCTTGTCTATTTGGTTGAAAAATCTTTTGTCACTAGTAATTTGACTTGATACATCAATTTGATGAGCAAATTTTTTGATTCATTTAAAAACATCCATTCCGCTAAGTATCTATACCGCTTGGAATTTTATTTCCTACAGCCTTTGCAGATTATTTTGTTGTGACTGCCATTGTCCTGCAAGTTAACTTTTCAAATTCAGCCGTTTTCATCTGCTCTCACATTTCTAGAATTGCATTTACATACTCTTGCTTTTCCTGATGCTTTTGTAGTTCATGCTCTGTAAGTTGCATCTCAGGTACAGTTTACTATTTAAACTTAATCGTTCATGCAGTGTCTGAAGTGGTTTCTGCATATTTTTCCTTGGTGTGAATCAGTCGATCATTTTCATGAATAAGCTGATTACTGCTATAGTCTGCCTGTTTATTTTAGTCCAATCTTTAGTATTGTTTTCTGGTGTTTCTGTGCTGAGTACTTCACATGGGCCATGACTTACCTGTGACACATCAAACAGAGGAATATAAGGAAGCATAACAACGGGAAGGAGAAACGCAGGGTCACAGGTAACACATTGAATTGCCGAGTAACCATTTCCATCCCTGCAGTTATTTGTTACATGTAAAAATGCTCAAACTATTCAAGTAGGTTTAAAATGTTATTGAACCATATTGGTTCAATGATCGCAAGCATACTCATGGTTCATTTACCGTTTTAGACAGGTATAATTACACATTTCCTCTAACACAGAATCATCATTTTAGAGGTGAGATAGAAAGAGGCGGCACAAAGTATATATAAAATATAATACATATCATTTGCATTACCTGTGTTTACATTATGTATCTTTTTGTGATATTACCTTGTGTAACTGATGCCACTTGATTTGAATTACTTATACTTATGTAATACTGATTATTCAAACATTTGTGATTGAGTAATGTCATCATAATCTTTTATGTAATTTGAATTTGAAATGAAATCACTTCTCTTTACATTCATACTCTCATGTTGAACAATTTGAGCTTACTCTAGTCCAAATTATTATTAATATTAAATGTATCCTTTATTTATACAGCACCCCCATATCACACAACACTGAACACTAAGTAGATAATAATACAAATGGCGAGCGCCATAACTAACTTTAGCGCCCTGGGCGAGACAGGGCACCGGCTACCCCCATCTATGTGGGAGTGACAACTATTGAGTGGGCGTGGCCAACCTACTGTGGGGGTGTGGCTAGCGCTTTACAAGTGCTAGACAGCACTGAAACCCTCTCCCTTCCCAATCTTCACGTTCTGGCTTTGTAAGGATCTTTATGTAATGAACCTCCATAGAATCACAGTACTTTCAATACAACTATTACATGCTAATTTTTGTTATACAGCTAATTGGCTATTGAAATTAAACTTGCTGAAAAAAACTTAAAAACATAACCGTAATGGTGCCATCTTTATCGCAAAGCCCCTTCATCACACTGTGCCTTCCATTATGCATTTTCTCCTTCATCACAGTTTCCCCTTCATCACACTGTGCCATAGTGTCATCTTTATCACACTGAGCCCCCTTATCATCACAATGTGCCCCCCTATCACCATCACAGTAATATATATATATATATATTACAGAGAGCATTCCTATGACCGCCAAACAATACAAAGAGAATTCCTATGACCGCCATACAATACGGGGAGCATTCCTATGACCACTATACAATACAGAGAGCATCCTAGTGAACTCCATACAACACAAAGAAGAAGAAGGGTACTTGGCATAGGGGGTACATGTTTGATGGAAGCTGCAGGGGGGGCATGTTTGATGGAAGCTGCAGGGGGGACATGTTTGATGGAAGCTGCAGGGGGGACATGTTTGATGGAAGCTGCAGGGGGGACATATTTGATGGAAGCTGCAGGGGGGACATGTTTGATTGAATCTGCAGGGGGGGCATGTGTGATGGAAGCTGCAGGGCACAGGGGGGACATGTGTGATGGAAGCTGCAGGGCATAGGGGGGCATGTGTGATGGATGCTGCAGGGCACAGGGGGGGGGGCATGTGTGATGGAAGCTGTAGGGCACAGGGGGGCATGTGTGATGGAAGCTGCAGGAGGGGCATGTGTGATGGAAGCTGCAGGGGGGGGCATGTGTGATGGAAGCTGCAGGGTACAGGGGGGCATGTGTGATGGAAGCTGCAGGGCACAGGGGTGGCATGTGTGATGGAAGCTGCAGGGGGGCATGTGTGATGGAAGCTTCAGGGCATAGGGAGGCATGTGTAATAGAAGCTGCAGGGCATAGGGGGGCATGTGTGATGGAAGCTGCAGGGCACAGGGGGGGGGCATGTGTGATGGAAGCTGCAGTGGGGGGCATGTGTGATGGAAGCTGCAGGGCATAGGGGGGCATCTGTGATGGAAACTGCAGGGCATAGGGGGGGGCATGTGTGATGAAAGCTGCAGGGCACAGGGGGGGCATGTGTGATGGAAGCTGCAGGGCATATGGGGGGCATGTGTGGCTAAAGGTGCTGAACAGAGATACGTGACCTGGAAGGTCGCAGCTGGGAGGTTAGATATGACTCAAGTACTCCTGCTGTTCCAACAATCCATGTCAAACGCAGAAAAAGTATAACGCCAAGGATGTTTTGTAAACATGGTAAGTATACTCCAATGAAGGTTCCTGGGGCGGTACACCTGACAAACCGTAACGCAGGTGTCCTAAGGCGAGCTCAGGGAGGACAGAAACCTCCCGTGGAGCAGAAGGGCAAAAGAAGGGCTGCCTCAATCATGACACCTCTGTTACCTCAAAATGAAAAGAGGCACCCTTTATATTAATTTAATATAATATGTGTGTGTGAGGGGCCAGTGTATGTATATTATGTGTGTGTGAGGGGCCAGTGTATTTATATTATGTGTGTGTATGAGGGGCTGTTTGTGGGAGGGAAATAGGTTTATTTTTTAAATGGTAACACTATTAATTTAATGTTGGAGCTGGTTGGAGGTAAATAGGTCTATTTATTAAATGTGTATGCTATTAATTTAATGTTTTGGTTGGAGGGAGCTCTACTTATAAAATGTGGGTGCTATATTGATTTAACACTGGAGCTGGTTGGAGTTTACTAAATTTCGTGTACCCATTTTTCTTCCAAATAGGGCCTCCAACATTCCAGGATCCAGACAAGCAGCAGCTGATCTATAGACACCAGCAGTCACAAGCCGTGAAAGTGACGAGAACAGGTAGCAGAGAGCAGAGCAGTCTGCCAACTATCCTGAATCTTGTGGAATTTATATTATGAGGAGGTCTGACTTGTTTAAATGTTGCACTATGGGATTCATGCAGAAGACTGACATATTAACATGATCATTGCATTCCAGCACTTTTTCATGTTTCTGTAGGTAGAGGGCTGCAGTCAGTAACTGTAGTGGCGGACGGTCTATGACGTGGTAGTGATAGGAGACTGCTGTTTTTTTTTATTACTGGGCTTGCTAACCCTGAACTGCACTTTCTTGACATGTTAATTATTATTAATACCTAAGTTTAGTTAAAGATAAAGTACAATTTGTGTGAACTGAAAGGTAAGCTGTGGTGGAAGTGGGGTATATATGGTAGTATGCCATACCGCTACTTCTCATACTGCCTTCATTGTAAAATAATAAAATTCCATTCACTTGTTTACATTCTCGTTACATTTTTCATACCGCCACTTCTAAACTTCCACTTCGACCACTGAGCTTAATATTCATCGTATGGAGTATATGACCAGTATAATTAAAAATGCTGCTAGATCCTTTGACAAAATATGGGGTCCATGGACATTATTCTTATGCCGGGACCACAGTGTGATGCAGTGTAATGATAAAGGGGGGCACAGTGTGATGAGAGGGACAGTAATGAGGGGCCACATGGTGATGCAGTGTAATAATAAAGGAGGGCACAGTGTGATGAGAGTGACAGTAATGAGGGGCCACAGTGTGATGCAGTGTAATGATAAAGAAGGGCACAGTGTGATGAGAGGGACAGTAATGAGGGGCCACATGGTGATGCAGTGTAATGATAAAGGAGGGCACAGTGTGATGAGAGGGACAGTAATGAGGGGCCACAGTGTGATGCAGTGTAATGATAAAGGAGGGCAAAGTGTGATGAGAGGGACAGTAATGAGTGGATGCAGTGTGATGCAGTGTAATGATAAAGGAGGGCACAGTGTGATGAGAGGACAGTAATGAGGGGCCACATGGTGATGCAGGAGGAGCAGTGTGATGTGCGGCGGCACATAGTTTACCTTTCTACTTAACTATAGGAGTATATGCTATGCTAAAAAATATATAGTGCTATGGATTGTTTCAGGGAGGGGGGGGGGCCCAAACCAATATCTTGCCTAGGGCCCCATGAGGTCTAAATCCGGCTCTGGTGTGTGCGTGCCCAGTGTGTGTATCTGTAGTTTCTCAAAAATGACTTACCATAAGATGTCTAGGGACAATACAGCATGGCCTCAGTACATATAAAGTATCTGGATCCCGAAATGTTGGGGGGCCTATTTTTAAAAAAAAACGGGTACATGAAATCTAGAAAACTCCAACCAGCTCCAGTATAAATCAATAGCACCCACATTTAATGATTTGGCCTCCCTCCAGCCCCAACATTAAAATAATAGTATTCCTATTTAATAAATAAACCTCCCTCCAAACAGCCCCAGCAATAAATTAAATAGCATTTAAGTTTAATAAATGTAATAATTTCCAACAAACATCCCCGACATTAAATAATTCATACTCACATTTAATAAATAGCCCTCCTCTACAAACTCAGCCCCACAGTTAATTAATAGCCCCAAACCACCCCAGCATTAAATTAAAGGTTCTGTCACCTCACCTTAAATTAATAGATCCCACTATTAAATTAAAAAGCCCCATCAATAAATTAAAATGCCCCCCATCACCCTGCAAATAAAATAGCATCTTATTAAATAATTAGCCCCCATCTAAATTCCTCCGTTAAATTAATAGCCGACCTCCCACCAGGGCCGGATTAAAGGAATGGAGGCCCTTGGTTTAATGGGCCTCCAGTCCCCCATGGGGCCCCCCTATGAAGACTCCCTACCCTCATATCACACATTATAATAATACACCCCCCTCCCTCACACATTATGGCAGTATGCACCCCCCCTCCCCTCATACATCATAGAAGCATGTAGCATATACCCCCCACAACCCCTCACACATAATAGCAGCATACACCCCCCTCACACCTCAGACGCTAAGGGACAAAGGGCAGAGTTTAGAAGGCAGGAGAAGTCGGGTGCCAGGCACCATTTTGGATGCGCCGGCTGGCAGTCTGATTTTGAGGTCTGTCAGTCATAGAGGCAGGTAGCGGGCGCATGCTGCTCCCCCTTGGGCTTGCGCTCTGGGCGATGGCACTGTCCGCACCTGCCTCGTTACGGCTCTGCAAATGACTTTGTATTATGAGACAGAAGGCATAGGTGGCCATGCCCAGATGAGCTTACAATCTATGTGTGGGGAACAGATGATACATAAGGTAGTGGAATAACAATTGTGTCTTGTGGTGGAGAAAGTGTGTGTGGCTATTGCAAGGTAGAAGCTTTATCATCCACAAATATTAAAGCAGCCACTGACGATTGGCAATGTAGAGAACTGAGAGATTTAATATTAACTGTAGAAATCTTAAGACCATGACTGCCTATTCCCATCTACACTAACCGAACCCCCTTCCTGTTCCGGTTCTGGAAAAGGCTTTTGCTTTTGTGCTGTTTGGGCATTCTTGTGCCTATCTGCTAGTATGGAGTAACTATATGTCTGGTATTTTTTTGGCATCAAATCTGTGATGACATCTTTTCCATCGAGGAGGCCGCAGAGTATAGATTATACCAGGAATGACAGGTCAACTCACTGGGCCTGATTCATCAGGAAACATATATAACCATTTTGTGTGACTCCCTGTTGGAGTCCCTCAGGGCTCTGTTCTTGGCCCTTTACTCTTTTCGCTCTATACTTTCTCCCTTGGGGCTCTCATCTCCTCTTTCGGTCTTCAGTATCACCTATTGTCACGAATACTCACCTCTCCTCATTCCCCCGCCGCTCCGTCGGACCCGGAAGCCGCACTTCTGGGTTCGGCGGTCACGTGATCGATACCTAGGACGGTCACGTGATTACTACCCCAGGGCGGGGAATTCAAATGGGACACACTATAAAAACATAGCTCTGACACTTGGTGAGTGTCAGAGCAACTTACCTGTTCCTGGCTCCTGATTCCTGTGTCCTCCTCGTTCCTGCTTCCTGTGTGCTTGATCTTCTGTGTACCGAACCTGCTTGCTGACCTCCCAGATTGCCTGTGCCCCTGACCCGGATTGACTCACGCTCTTTTGTCTATACGTTTATCTGCCTTCCTGTGTACCGACCCGGCTAGCTGACCACCCTCCTGTTCTGGTGACCCGTGTACCGATCCGGTTTGTTTGACTCTGAGAATGCTTCCTGATTCTGTCTTCATTGCCTGCCTGTGTACCGACCCGGCCTGTCCAACTACTCTCATCTTGCTCCTACTCCGCTGTACTACATCTTGGGGCAAACCTGAGGACCGCGACCTGCGACTCCTGGCAGCAAAGCCCAGCCCACCTTGCGGCGGTTCTTGGTGAATACTGGGGAGATCGTTAGACTCCGCACCTCAGGTGAGCCAGCGTTAATCAAGATTAGTAGTGAATCCAGTAAATCCGTTACAGTTTGCTCTGACCATGGATTCAGCGGTCAAAGATCTCCTGGAGCATTTCGTAGGTAGAATGGACAAACAGGAAGCAAACCAAGAGCAACTTTTAAAATTCCTCCAGAGCCTATCTACTCGGCTGGATGTTGTTCAGAACACCTTAGTGGCCACCGGCCCTCCTGTACCTGTGATTGCGGCAGACCCCCCTCCCCGCAGCAGCCGCAGCTTCTTCCTCCCAAGTACGGATGCCTAATCTGCCTAAATTCGGCGGAGACCCTAAACTTTGCAGAGGATTCCTGAACCAATGCTCCATCCACCCTGAACTGTTGCCGGGGAATTTTCCTTCTGAGAAGGCTAAAGTGGCCTATGTGATATCACTGCTCTCTGGTCAAGCCTTAGCGTGGACATCCCCGTTATGGGAGCGGAATGATCCTATCCTGCATAATTTCTCCACCTTTTTATCCACCTTTAGGAAGATTTTTGACGAACCCGGAAGGATTTCCAATGCCGCTGCTGGGTTATTGCGTCTCCGCCAAGGGAACCAGTCTGTGAGGCAGTATGCGGTCCACTTCAGAACTATGGCCTCTGAACTCCGCTGGAACGATGAGGCTCTAGTAGCTACATTCTGGCAGGGTCTTTCGGATCGAATTAAAGACGAGCTGGTGTCTCAGGAACTCCCTGCATCTTTGGACGATCTCATCTCCCTCTGCGTTAAGATTGACTTACGATTCAAGGAGCGTAGTTCTGAGAAGGAACAGTCTCGTCGCAGTATGATCCGTCTAGCTCCCAACTTCCAAACACCTGTTCTTCCACCCGAGGAACCGATGCAATTGGGAAGGACCCGCCTATCGGCAGAAGAGAGAGAAGATTCCGAAACAAACTATGTTTATATTGTGGAGAGAGCGGACATCTTCTGAACTCTTGTCCCAAATGTCCGGGAAACGACAGGGCCTAACGCGTTCAGGAACTGTGTCGTTAGGCCTCCTTATTTCATCTCCCTCAGTTCCTTATTGTAATGATTGTGTCACTGTCATGTGCAAGCTAATGTTTAGGCATAAATCTGCAAATATATGTTTGTGTATTACTTCCTAGAAATAGTGTGACCTGGTGCTCTTAGAAGCTGTTAGATCAATGGGTTTTGTGGATGTTAAACCACCCAGGGGGGCTGGTAGATAAGGATAGCACCTTATACCATTTATGGCAGGATGGCAAATGTGAATGCCTTTGAGGAGATCTCTTGCAAGACAATGAAATCTCACACATGTTTGGGAGGCCCCAGACAGGCCGACTGCAGAGACTGGGTTGTATGTTAATGACAGATTCAAGCTGAATAAGGGCACAGGAAAAGATCATATCATTTTCTCCAATATCATACATACCAGAGGCATGTGTGGTATGCAGATGAAGGGAAACTTAGGACCTGTTGTGTGAAGGTAAAATCATGTTCGTAAACCATACTGTTGAAAAGTTAGGACGGTGTAAAGAAAACTTGACTTAGAGGTATTCAAACAGCAAAGTCATAAGACCCTAATTTGCATTCTCCCCTCCTGTTGGTTCTGACCTCACAGGGAAGGGGGCTGGGGGGCCCTGTAGCTTGACTTTAAAACTGTATTGAAAATGTAACCCTGGGTTCTTCTTCTGAGGGAGTTTAATTGAAGAGGTTCCATTTTTTCCTGCTCCTCCCGGCACCACAAACTTGATTCTAAGTGAGGTATCAATTCTGTGTTTTATCCTTTTTATTTTATAAGAAACAATTGCACTCTATTTGTATGTCATTTTATTATCTTTTTATCTTAAGCATTGTGGATGTATTTTCCATATTAAATTACACTTAATAAGTTCTAGTCTCTGTGTTCTTATGAATTCACGCGACAGTTTGGTCCAGACGCTACCTAATTGAAACTGTGCAAACCTTGTGATTTAAGTGAACTCTGATTAAAGTAAATTGTGTTGGATTAATGCTAGGGAGAACCGAAGGCTTCCTAAATAAGAGTGTCAGCTCTTATCCGAAAAAACCTTGGTGGTGGTAATTAGTATCGCAAAGCTAGTGTGTGGCATAGATAGGGAAGTATTTAATCATTTTAGACAGACCAAGTGGTTGTTGTGTGGTTAACCCTGTGTCACGTAAGCGTCACACAGACTCAGGTGAGTGCTGTTCGTGACAAATTGGTGGCAAGCTTGTGGGATATATTTTTAATTTTTTTTTAAGAACTTAAGTGAATTAGGGTTGTGTGATCCCTGAGAGAGGAAATACAGACTAATTCACCAGAGACTGAACTCAATGCTTAAAACATTATAAGACATACAGCAATTGTTTCTTTCCCTCCCCTTCTCTTTTTTTTCTTATCTTTTTTTATTTGGCATTAAGCGGAGGAGATGGCGGCTGCATATAAACGCTTGACAAAGGAGGCGCTGATTTCAGACTGTGAGGATGGACGAATTCCCACCAGTGGCAAAAGCAAGGAGCAATTGATTGAAGCTCTTGTGCAGAGGGATCAGCAACTCACAGCTGTGTCCGAGGAAGAGAATAGCCAGAACTCAGAAGTGGACCTGACTGTGGGTATTCCTCAAAACCAGGGACTGTTAATTTCGGATGATTCTAATGGTTCATGTGTGGACACTGCTATGGATGTTTATTTGCAAACTGCCCTAAAATATTTGGGCCCAGCGGACATTACAACTAAAATGCAACTCATACAGCAGTTCCAGGAGAAGGAAGCTGCTGACCGTCAGGAGAGGCGTGCTGCTATGGAGGCAGCAGAGAGGCACGCTGCTATGGAGGCAGCAGAGAGGCACGCTGCTATGGAGGCAGCAGAGAGGCGCGCTGCTATGGAGGCAGCGGAGCGCCAAGCAGAGCGACAGGCAGAAAGAGAATCTGCCGAGCGAGAGGCAGAGAGGAGATATGAGCTGGAGCTTGCGAAGCTCAAACGCCAGCCAGAGACCAGAGATGCTGGTATTAGCAGACCCCGTCCTGAGAATTTCCCTGTATTGGAAAAAGATGGGGATTTGGATACTTTTTTGCGAGGTTTTGAAAAGACATGCAGACAGTATGGACTGGCCAAAGATCAGTGGGCACAATATTTAACCCCTGGTTTGCGAGGTAAAGCATTAGAAGCCTTTGCAGATCTTCCACCTGAGATGGACGGAAATTATGAGGCAATCAAAAGTGCCCTGTTGCAACGCTTTAACATCACCCCAGAGGCGCATAGGCAGAAATTCAGAGATTTAAAACGCAGTGCCTCTGACACATATTCAGGACTTGTGGCCCAGCTGTGTGCTTCATTCAAACAGTGGGTTGGAGGGCTACAGATCACCACCTTTGATGCTCTGCAAGATTTGATGATCCAGGAGCAGTTTCTGACTTTGTGCCCAGCTGATGTGAAGGAATGGGTAGTGGATCGTGATCCTACATCATCTGCGGAAGCAGCTAGACTGGCTGACAAGTACACTGTCACCCGGGCACCTGCAGCTAAAAGAGGAACTTTTGTGCCAGGGCAGTCGGCCTGGAAAGGGGGCCGGCCAGGAGGATCAACGCCACCCCCCTCAACGCCATCACCCACTGTTTCTTCATCTTTTGGGAGGGTTGGGGCAAAGCCTGCTGTGGGAGACACCCGCAGGTGTTTTGTGTGCAACCAGGTGGGGCACATTAGTACCGCTTGTCCAGAGAAGAAGACCAGTTCACCCTCCGCTGGGGGGGTACCTTCCCTGCAATCTTCACCAGCTGTCCTGTGTGTTGCGGGACCAGAAGGGGGCCGGAAGGACAACATACAAACAGTCACTGTGGGTGACAAGGTAACTGTGGGGTTAAGAGACACTGGTGCGGATGTTACATTAGTTCATTCAGAACTGGTAGGGTTAGAGGACTTCATTCCAGGAAAATGTATTTCTGTGAAAGGGGTGGGTGGAATTCACCTAACGGTACCTGTAGCCAAAGTTTACCTTGATTGGGGTGCTGGAAGAGGTATAAGGGATGTCGGGGTCTCAGATAATATGCCTATAGATGTGTTACTGGGGACAGATTTAGGAAGAATGTTGTCTCAGTATGTCTGTAATGACGATGTCAATGCCACCCCTGTTACTGTGTCAGAATCAACTGAAAGTACCAAAGTTTGTTCCCAGGTAGCAGGAGGTGACAAGGAAAAGGTCTGTTCAATTGCACCTGAAATGTGTAAACCAGGATGTGACAGGGACAGGGAATGTCTTATTATATCTGATGTAGGTAATGATGCTAATGTCACTGTGTTAGAATCAGCTGAGAATACCAACGTTTGTTCCCAGGCAGCAGGGTGTGACAGGGAACGGAAATGCCATATTATACCTGAAGTGTGTAATGATTTTAATGCCGCCCATGTTACAGTACCAGAACCTGCTGAGAGTAACCATGTTTTGTCCCAGGCACCAGGAGGTGACAAGGAAAGAGAATGTATTATTGTACCTAATGCGAATAATGAGGATAATGCCAATAACAGTATTGGGTTAGAATCCAAACCTGTCTTCACACTGACATCTTGTCATGGGATAGGGACGGCGGACATTGTTATTGCAGATATTGGCATTAATACTGGTGTAAATATTATGCTTACTAGAAATGGGACAGATGCCCATGTGATTACTTCTGTTGTGCTAGAGAAAGACAATGTTTCTACCCAGGTAATATGCCCAGAAGATGCTGTACAAGGTAACTGGGAGGACGGGCAGAGTGAAGATGTATATTCTGTGCCTGAACCAGCTGCACACAGAGCTGGTGAGCATGGGGGGGAGACACCTAGTCCTGACCAACGGGAAATAGCAAATGACAGCAATCCTTACCTTGCTGCTGGGACCTGTAGTTCGAATGTTCACCACTCAGATCTACATCTGAGTTCTGACCATTCATCTGAGTTTTCTATAGAGACAGGGGGGTCAGTGGCTAGCCCACTCTCACTTAGCCAGCCGTCTAACAGCTTAGAGGAGGTAGATCAGGGGCCCAAACTCCCTGTTACTCTACACCCCCAGATAGATGAGTCCAAAAGGGAGGGGAGCATCCTGTTCCGTAGCCCCCAAGATAAGAATTGCATAGTGTGTCCCCACCTAGAAGTGCAGTGTCAGGAATCCCAGGCCATTGTTCCCTCAGGCTTTAACTTAGAGGACATGAGAATTAGAGACAAAGTGCACACTGCAACAGGGTTGGTACATGAGAACATGACGCAGGCCCAGACAAGCCAGAAGCAGTGGTATGATCCCCCTGCCAGGATGATAGAGAGAAATTTTCATGATAATCTGTTGAAGGCTCCTAATGACAGTGATGCGTGTGCCCTGACAGTCTGTAGATTGCCAGATGAGGGGAAGAAGGACTTGCCATTGGATCTAGTAGCTGCAGCGCAAGGGATAGGACCCTTTAAGAATACAGAGGTTAGCCCACAGATATTGCCAGACCAGAATTCCCAGCAGTCTGAGATATGTAACCCCTTTTTAACCCTTCTCCCCAGAGAACCTATTGAGACCCGGCTAACAGCTATTCCATTTGAACCAGGTGGGATCTGTGGGAGATGGCTTGGGCTATGACCTGTCAGTCAATTCCCATGCCATCTCTTAAAAAGGGAAGGTGTCATGTGCAAGCTAATGTTTAGGCATAAATCTGCAAATATATGTTTGTGTATTACTTCCTAGAAATAGTGTGACCTGGTGCTCTTAGAAGCTGTTAGATCAATGGGTTTTGTGGATGTTAAACCACCCAGGGGGGCTGGTAGATAAGGATAGCACCTTATACCATTTATGGCAGGATGGCAAATGTGAATGCCTTTGAGGAGATCTCTTGCAAGACAATGAAATCTCACACATGTTTGGGAGGCCCCAGACAGGCCGACTGCAGAGACTGGGTTGTATGTTAATGACAGATTCAAGCTGAATAAGGGCACAGGAAAAGATCATATCATTTTCTCCAATATCATACATACCAGAGGCATGTGTGGTATGCAGATGAAGGGAAACTTAGGACCTGTTGTGTGAAGGTAAAATCATGTTCGTAAACCATACTGTTGAAAAGTTAGGACGGTGTAAAGAAAACTTGACTTAGAGGTATTCAAACAGCAAAGTCATAAGACCCTAATTTGCATTCTCCCCTCCTGTTGGTTCTGACCTCACAGGGAAGGGGGCTGGGGGGCCCTGTAGCTTGACTTTAAAACTGTATTGAAAATGTAACCCTGGGTTCTTCTTCTGAGGGAGTTTAATTGAAGAGGTTCCATTTTTTCCTGCTCCTCCCGGCACCACAAACTTGATTCTAAGTGAGGTATCAATTCTGTGTTTTATCCTTTTTATTTTATAAGAAACAATTGCACTCTATTTGTATGTCATTTTATTATCTTTTTATCTTAAGCATTGTGGATGTATTTTCCATATTAAATTACACTTAATAAGTTCTAGTCTCTGTGTTCTTATGAATTCACGCGACAGTTTGGTCCAGACGCTACCTAATTGAAACTGTGCAAACCTTGTGATTTAAGTGAACTCTGATTAAAGTAAATTGTGTTGGATTAATGCTAGGGAGAACCGAAGGCTTCCTAAATAAGAGTGTCAGCTCTTATCCGAAAAAACCTTGGTGGTGGTAATTAGTATCGCAAAGCTAGTGTGTGGCATAGATAGGGAAGTATTTAATCATTTTAGACAGACCAAGTGGTTGTTGTGTGGTTAACCCTGTGTCACGTAAGCGTCACACAGACTCAGGTGAGTGCTGTTCGTGACAGTCACCATTCCCATTTCCTTACAGTCTGGACAATATACCTTTTCTCAGTCCGCACTCCTTGACTCCGGAGCAGCTGGGAATTTCATTTCGGCTGCCTTGGTAAAGCAATTCTCTATTCCCACGCAAGCTCTAGAACAACCTATCTCCCTTTTAGCCATCGATGGGGGAAGAATTCCTGAAGGTTCTATCTTCTTACGCACCACTCCTCTTCGTCTCCAGATTGGAGCCCTACATCAAGAGAGTATCTCCTTCTTCGTCATCCATAAGACTACCAATCCTGTTATCCTTGGACTTCCGTGGCTCCGTCTCCATTCTCCTAACATGGATTGGCAGTCCGGCCATATCTTATCCTGGGGACAACATTGCTTTAATCATTGTCTTTTAAAGGTAGTTCCCAAGGAGGATCCCAAATGCCACAGGAGGTTACCCTTGGCACTTCTTCCTGAACCCTACCAAACCTTTTCCGATGTCTTTTGTGAACAGGAGGCCACCAAACTCCCTCCACATAGAATTTGGGACTGTAATATAGATCTCATTCCCGGTAAACCGGTGCCCCGAGGCAGAGTGTATCCACTTTCCGTTACTGAATCCAAGGCCATGGAGGATTATGTCCAAGATAATCTGGGAAAAGGCTTTATTCGAAAATCCTCTTCTCCTGCTGGGGCAGGTTTTTTCTTCGTAAAGAAGAAAGACGGGGGCCTCCGCCCTTGTATTGATTATTGAGGCCTAAATGCCATCACCGTAAAAAATCGGTACCCTTTACCACTAATCTCAGAATTATTTGATCGTATAAAGGGGGCTACCATTTTTTCTAAATTGGACCTCAGAGGAGCCTATAATCTGGTGCGCATTAAAGAAGGAGACGAGTGGAAGACTGCCTTTAACACTCGGGACGGGCACTTTGAATACTTGGTCATGCCCTTTGGATTGTGCAATGCTCCGGCTGTTTTTCAAGGTTTCATGAACGAACTTTTTCAAGACCTATTATATCAATGCGTGGTCATTTACCTGGATGATATCCTCATCTTCTCCCAAGACATAGTATCACATCACAATCATGTCTTGGAGGTTCTGTCTCGTATTAGAAAGAATCATCTATATTGTAAATTAGAAAAATGTATCTTTGAACAGAGACAAGTTCCTTTCTTAGGTTATATTATCTCCGGCACGGGATTGCAAATGGATCCTACCAAGTTAAGAGCCATACTAGATTGGCCTCAACCCTCGGGCCTTAAAGCTACACAACGGTTCCTAGGGTTTTCCAATTACTACCGCCAGTTCATTAAAGGATATTCTACTTTGGTGGCACCCATCACTGCCTTAACCCGTAAGTCTGCGAATGCCAAAGTATGGACTGAAGAGGCCACCCAAGCCTTTGCTACTTTAAAATCTCTCTTTTCCTCAGCACCCATCCTCCAACAACCTGACTGTTCTCGCCCGTTCATTCTAGAGGTGGACGCATCCTCTATAGGTACGGGAGCAGTACTCTCTTAACGAGATTCTACCGGTAAACTACATCCGTACGGATTCTTTTCCCATCGCCTGCTACCTGCTGAAAAGAACTACGGTATCGGTGACAAGGAGCTCCTAACCATCAAATTGGCTCTTTCTGAATGGAGGCATCTCCTGGAAGGAGCCCAGTTTGCTATCACCATCTATACTGACCACAAGAACTTACTATATTTACGTACTGCACGCTGCCTAAATCCTCGACAAGCAAGATGGTCCTTATTTTTCTCCCGATTGGACTTCAACATTTCCTTCCGTTCTGGATCAAAAAATATCAAGGCAGATGCTCTATCTCGCTCATTTGATCCTGCTGACTCGGAACTCTTGGAGGAGAATAAATTTATTCTGGATCCCAGTCGAATATTGGCAGCAACTCATATCAAAAAGACCTGTCCTCCTGGCAAGACCTTCATTTCTGCACCTCTTTGCATCAAACTCCTACGATGGGCTCATCGTTCTCTCTTCTCAGGTCATGCTGGCATTCGTAAAACTTGGGCCTTGTTATCTCGCAACTACTGGTGGCCTTCCATACGGGAGGATGTAAGAAGGTTTGTGTCTTCATGTTCCATATGTGCCCAACACAAGACCCCCAGGAGGAGGCCTTATGGTCATTTACTTCCATTACCAGTTCCTGATTACCCATGGTCACAAATTTCCATGGATTTCATTACGGATCTACCTCCCTCCAAATCTTGTACAGAGGTCCTAGTGGTCACGGACCTCTTTTCCAAAACTGCCCACTTCATTCCACTGAGAGGTCTTCCATCTTCCTCCTCGTTGGCTGACATTTTTATCAAGGAGATATTCCGCCTTCATGGTTGTCCTCTTCACATTGTCTCCGATCGAGGATCTCAGTTTATATCCAAGTTTTGGAAATCGTTTTGTCACAAATCTGGAATCAAGCTTGATTATTCCTCTGCATATCACCCCCAGTCTAATGGCCTCACAGAGAGAACCAACCAGGAATATTCATCTCTGCCAATCAAGACAACTGGGTAGATCTCCTTCCATGGGCTGAGTTTGCCCATAATAATCATTTCCACGAGGCTCTCTCTAATTCTCCTTTTTTCGTTCTCTATGGCTGTCATCCTAGACTACCCACGTTTTCCCAAATTTCTGCTTCTGAAGTTCCTGCAGTGGACTTATTATTTCGTAACTTCTCTCATATCTGGGAACAAACCAAATCAAGTCTCAGAGAGGCTATCACTCGTTCTAAGGAAGCCCATGATAGAAGGAGAAGAGCCGGGCCTAATTTCTCCATTGGTGATAAAGTCTGGTTATCTACACAGAATATTCGTCTAAAGGTTCCCAGCAAGAAATTGGCTCCCAGGTTTATTGGTCCTTTTACCATCTCTGAGATCATCAATCCAGTAGCTTTCAGACTAAGCTTACCACGTTCTCTACGTATTCCAGATGTTTTTCATGTGTCGTTGCTGAAACCAGTAGTTACTAACAAGTTTGCCACCCCTCCTAGGGCTCCTCCCCCTGTTATTATTCAGAATCAGGGTGAATATGAAGTAAAACAGATCCTGGACTCCTGTAAAAACAGAGGTGCTGTACAATTCCTAGTAGACTGGAAAGGATATGGTCCTGAGGAACGCTCCTGGGTAAGAGCAGTCGACCTGCATGCTCCCCGTCTACTCAAACTCTTTCATAAAACATTTCCCTGTAAACCTGTGTAGGTGTCCGGAGTCCACCTTTAAGGTAGGGGGTACTGTCACGAATACTCACCTCTCCTCGTTCCCCCGCCGCTCCGTCGGACCCGGAAGCCGCACTTCCGGGTTCGGCGGTCATGTGATCGCTACCTAGGGCGGTCACGTGATTACTACCCCAGGGCGGGGAATTCAAATGGGACACACTATAAAAACATAGCTCTGACACTTGGTGAGTGTCAGAGCAACTTACCTGTTCCTGGCTCTTGATTCCTGTGTCCTCCTCGTTCCTGCTTCCTGTGTGCTTGATCTTCTGTGTACCGAACCTGCTTGCTGACCTCCCAGATTGCCTGTGCCCCTGACCCGGATTGCCTCACGCTCCTTTGTCTATACGTTTATCTGCCTTCCTGTGTACCGACCCGGCTAGCTGACCACCCTCCTGTTCTGGTGACCCGTGTACCGATCCGGTTTGTTTGACTCCGAGACTGCTTATTATTATTATTATTATTATTATTATTAATTTTTATTTATAGGGCGCAACAAAGTATCTGTAGCACCGTACAAGGACAAACAATGGCACAGTACAAGGTGAAACAGCACAGTACAAGTAACAGTAAGCACTATAACTCTGGGGGCTCAGGCACAGCATGAAAGAGAGGGAGGGAGGGGAAAAGTGAGTACAGGCAGGTAACTATGGCCCAAGAGGGTGGGCACGGATGACAGGTTGAGAGTCACTGAGGGGAGCGGAGAGAAGCGAGAGGAGACAGAGGGCAGAGGGACTGAGAGGAGGTGAGCTGAGTAGCTGGAGAGCACAGTTAAAAGTGATGGAAACAGAAGGTAGGAGAGCCCTGCTCAAAGGAGCGAACAATCTAAAGGGAGGGGAAGACAGACAGACACATGGATGAGACGGAGAGACGGGAGGAAGGGGGAGAAGGGAAGAAGGGATGAGAAAGAGAGGTTGCCGACCGGTGGGAGTTTAGGCATGAGACTGGAAGGCTTTAAGGAAAAGGTGGGTTTTTAATGTTCGTTTGAAAGAGGACAGATTAGGGGAAGTTCTGATGGAGCGGGGGAGCTTGTTCCAATGGAGGGGAGCGGCGCGGGAGAAGTCTTGGATACGTGCGTGAGAGGAGGTAATCAGAGGGGAAGAGAGGAGACGATCGTTGGACGATCGCAGTGAGCGGGAGGGAGTGTGAATAGAGATAAGGTTACAGATGTAGGGAGCAGTGGCGAGGGCCTTGTAAGTCAGAGTGAGGAGCTTGAAAAGGATTCTGTAGGGGAAGGGGAGCCAGTGAAGGGCTTGGTAGAGTGGGGATACAGAGGTGGAACGGCAAGAGAGGAAAATAAGCCTAGCAGCGGCGTTAAGTACAGATCTAAGGGGAGCGAGATGAGAGAGGGGGAGGCCGATAAGGAGAAGGTTGCAGTAGTCCTAGCGTGAGATAATCAGAGAGTGGACGAGAGATTTGGTGGCATCCTGGGAGAGGAAGGGCCGAATGCGGGCAATGTTGCGAAGCTGGAAACGGCAGGATTTGGCGAGAGAGTGAATGTGAGGGGCAAAGGAGAGAGAGGAGTCGAGGATGACACCTAGGCAGCGGAGTTGGGGAACAGGGGAGATAGATGAGTTGTCAACAGTGATGGAGAGGTCAGAGGGGAAGGAGGTACGAGAGGGAGGAAAGACAATGAGTTCAGTTTTAGCAAGATTGAGTTTAAGAAATCTAGAGGACATCCAGGAAGAGATGGCAGAGAGGCATGCGGATACCCTGGAAAGAAGGGAGGGAGAGAGATCAGGAGAGGAAAGGTAGAATTGAGTGTCATCAGCATAAAGGTGGTACTTGAGGCCGAAGGAGCTGATGAGTGCACCCAGAGAAGAGGTGTATAGTGAGAATAGTAAGGGTCCAAGGACAGAGCCCTGAGGGACCCCGACTGGAAGGGAGGAAGAAGGGGAGAGAGAGACTGCTTCCTGATTCTGTCTTCATTGCCTGCCTGTGTACCTACCCGGCCTGTCCGACTACTCTCATATTGCTCCTACTCCGCTGTACTACATCTTGGGGCAAACCTGAGGACCGCGACCTGCGACTCCTGGCAGCAAAGCCCATCCCGCCTTGCGGCGATTCTTGCTGAATACCGGGGAGATCGTTAGACTCCGCACCTCAGGTGAGCCAGCGTTAATCAAGATTAGTAGTGAATCCAGTAAATCCGTTACACCTATATGCTGATGATATTCAACTCTACATCTCTTCCCCTGATCTTTCCTCCTCCCTCCTCTCTCGTGTAACTGACTGCCTCTCAGCCATCTCATCCTTGATGTCCTCTCGCTTTCTTAAAATTAACATCTCCAAAACCGAACTCATTGTCTTTCCCCCACCCAGGCTCCCTTCCCACCATGACCTCTCTATCATTGTTAACAACTCCACTATCTCCTCTGTCACCCAACTCTGCTGCCTAGTTGTCACTCTTGACTCCTCTCTCTCTTTTGCCCCCCACATTCAATCCCTTGCCCAAGCCTGTCGCTTCCAACTCTGTAACATTGCCCGCATCCGTCCCTTCCTCTTTCAAGATGCCACCAAAACTATCATCCATGCTCTCATCATCTCCCGTCTCGACTACTGCAACCTCCTCCTAACTGGCCTCCCCTGCTCCCACCTTGCCCCCCTCCGCTCTATACTCAATGCGGCTGCGAGACTCATCTTCCTCTCACGCCGCTCCTCCTCTGCCTCCCCTCTCTGTCTTTCCTTACACTGGCTCCCCTTCCCCTACAGAATCCTTTTCAAACTCCTCACCACCACTTACAAGGCTCTCTCTCAGTCTACTGCCTCTTACATCTCTAACCTCCTCTCCATTCACACTCCCACCTGCTCCCTGCGCTCAGCCAATGATCGCCGCCTCTCCTCCACTCTGATAACCTCTTCCCACTCTAGAATCCAAGACTTCTCCCGTGCCGCCCCCCTTCACTGGAACGACCTCCCTCGCTCCATTTGTCTCTCACCCAATCTGTGATCCTTCAAGCGGGCTCTTAAAACTCACCTGTTCCTTAAGGCCTACCAACCATCCACTTAACCTCTCACCTCTTCTGGTTCTCCCCTGCCCCCCTTTCTCTCTCCCCGTTGCTTCACTGGCTCCCTTATGTACCTGATTCTGTTTACCCTCCCTTAGGATGTAAGCTCATATGAGCAGGGCCCCTCTTTCCTCCTGTCTCCATACCTGTTCTTCCGCTCCGTCTCTACTGTATCTGCCTGCCTGGAGTTTCTGAAGTACTGGTACTTTGTGTTTATTGTTCTGTACTGTCTTACCCTGTATAGTCTACGGTTTGTACCATGTACGGCGCTGCGGAAATCTTGTGGCGCCTTACAAATAAAAGATAATAATAATAATAATAATAATTTTATCTGCACATGCCCAGAACCTGACCGTGTGCAACTAAACACAGCAATGTCCAATTCATCTCTGCACGCAAAGGACACAAACTACAGCCTATGATTTCTGGGAGGGAATGGAGCAGGAAGGGACGTTCGACTAGTAGCCAATGTATAGTAAGCATTGGGCAGCTCAAAGTTATTTGTTTTTCTGCATCTACCTCTTGCTCCAGCTATAGGGCTAGTCTAAGTCCTGATTACTAGCGATGACAGTCTCGTATGCATGTTTTTGCAACTATAACAATGTATTTTATGTACAGCAAACAATTTTAATTTTTTTTAATTTTTTTAATATTATTTCATTAATGCTTATATTATTAACGGGTGACATTAATTAAATAGTTTTATTTTGTGTGTGTTCTGTGGCAAAAATATATTCCACATAGGAATTGGATGTACCCAGTATTGTCTTGTTTAGTAGAGCACAGCAGACCTACAACCGAATTCACCAGCACATTTATCTTCAAATCCATTCCTTGTTGATTTTGGGAGTACACAGAGCCAATTTACGCTCGTTGCTCTCAGTATGCATGTCTTTGTGTATCAGGGGTCCAACAACTGACCTAAGAAGACATTTTGCTGGATCTTTAAAACAATCTTATCCTTGGTGTGGTGACACTCTTCTGTATAACTCCACAGCATTCACAAATTTTTAACTATTTTATATTTGTAGAATGATGATTACGTGAAAGGCAGGGCATAGACCTGATCTCTAAATGCCATCCACATGCCACACCATACAAATCCATAGTGCCAGCTATGAAGTGTTTCCTCTCGACAGTGTTAAAGATCCCTTATAACAGCTTACACCAGGACCTCTGAGTAACAAAACTCTACTTGAAAGTAACATGTAAAATACACTCTACACTGTGTTTGTTACTCTAAAGATGCAATTTAAAGGAAAGTGATAATAATATGGTGCATATTTGTATAGTACATGCTGTAGAGCTTCCTGGTATGTTTCCACAATTGTAGTTCTCTGAAGCAGAAATGAGTGACAATAGTTGAAATTTTAAGTGGATCAAGTTTTCCATAGGAACAAGCATCTTGCAGAGATACAACAGTCCAGCAATATGATGTTTGAGTTCCACTTTTGCTTAACTATTGCTTGGAATTCTGCAGTTCTGCACTGTATTTGTAAATTCACATTACGCAGGATGAAAAGAGCTGGGACAACGACAGGCAATTTCTTCTGTTTTGTGGGTGCGGTGGGACTGGAAACAGTTAAGGCCAAGTTTTGCCGCTGGCGAGACACGCAAAGTTTTATGGTCAAATACGGAATGAGGTGAATATATTGGTAAACAGTTTAAAACATTTTGCTCATCTCTACTTTGAAGATACATGTCAAGCGGAAGCTGATTATCACCAAGGGGTAAATTTATCAAGCTGCAGGTTTGAAAAAGTGGAGATGTTGGCTATAGCAACCAATCAGATTTTAGTTATCATTCTACAAAATGACAGCTAGGATATGATTGGTTGCTATATGCAACATCTCCACTTTTTCAAACCTGCAGCTTGATAAATTTACCCCTAAGTTTCATCCTCAATACTACTACATGGTAAATAAGCAGATGCATAGGTTAGTCCTAGCAAAATAGACTTCCAGCGTCTTTTACACATAAAAGAATCATACTTAAAAATATAAAACCTAACACAATTAGCACACATCTTTCACAAATACCGAGGTCTTGCCATGAAAGTTATAATTTGAGGCAAACAAGTATATTAAATCCAACATATTAATCTCCTGCATTTGATGTATGTGGATAATTTGTCATTTTATTTCTGTTGCATTATGAAATATGTTAGCACCTTATACATATTTGTTAGTAATTGTAATAAATGACATGAGTATGTTAGGCAGTTTTCTTCGTTAAGGAACTTGCTGGATAATTTAAACAAGTTGGTAGACAAACAGTAGAAATATGTTTCCATGTTGTTTCCACTGGATTCCGGAGCCTTGAAAAGGAATTCTAAGGACCCCTATACTATAAGTATAATAGAAGAACCAAGCTTTTGTTACTGTGTTACATTCTCTAAAACTAGCAATGTAAAGGCCTGTACAGACATGAGTGCTGAGGGTGTGCTATGAAATAGTAGATATTACTCCAATTAGTTACATACCGCTCCCTCTGCTCTCCAGATATTTGGCTTCAGAAGTAAAATAGCTGACAATAGACACTCTCTTTCTTAAGGAAATGGTATTCAATCCAAACATGTAGTGCTATTTATAGAAACATTGCAGGTTTGTGAAAAAGTCAGTTTTAAAAGTGCCTTGTTCGCTATGTATGTCTTTAAAAAGAACAGTCCAACAATAGCCCATCCACTCATGAAAAAGAATAATTAATCAGCACATGTGCGGCTACAAAGTCATAGCTTCTTCCTACTTATCCTCTTTGCTTCAGTGGTAGGGGAACTCCAACGTAGGAGCAGAGCTGTAACTTAAAATTTTAGCGCCTGGGGCAAGAAAGAAAAATTCCGCCCCCCTAGCCCTCAATTTTTAACAAAAGAACCGAACATGTTCATTAACTGCGCCCCCCTTCAGTGTTGCGCCCTGGATGGTTGCCCCATCACACAGCCCTAGTTACGGCCCTGTATATGCCTAGGAGCGACCATAACTTCAACTTTGTTGCTGGTGCAAGGCATTTGCCTATAGCAAGCAAATTTGTGGAAGGACATTTTTTAATACATACCTACTGCACAAAGCTCTATGTAAAATGTAATTCTTTTCTATTTTTTACAAACCTGGCAGGTTCTCTTTGGACTGAATTGTATCCTTAACTGGTATTTTGTATTGCACAAAAAGAAGTTATCATATTGCATAACATTATTGAAGATTGGGGTTATTAATCCTATAGAGTCACTACATAACTTTTTTTAGCTTACACATACTTACAAATAAATATGTAAATATTAACTTTTATTGTATATCTGAATTATCATGTGGCCAAATATACAGTAAACTATTGCCTTATAGTTATTTGCTGTACTTTAAATCTAGAGAACTGATTCATTACAAGTTACAACCGTACTGTCTCTACTTGTGACCACAGTTCTGTTTTCTGCCACATCAGTTAGAGCAATTGTTGTGTTGTAGGTCCAGTCAATGTATTTGGAACTTAGATGACACTGTATACTCCCTGAAAAACAAACAAGCTCTTATATACAGTATATGTTTTACAATAGTAGTAATCAATATAATTATACCAATATAGTATAACTAATAAAATTAGACACTCAAATACTTTCACAAACCATCATCATCAATTTCTTCATACAAATATATGTGTGTATATATATACATATATATATGTATATATATATATATATATATATATATATATATATATACAAGTTAACCCGTGCATGATACTCATGTATTCTAGTCAAATCAAGCTACTTAATGTGTTAAAAAGGTTCTTGTCATGCATTTGGGCCTAGCCCAGGCCTCCTCAGGGGAAGAGCGTTACTTCCCGACGCAAGCGCCCTTTTTTAACGTGGTTTTGTCCACATGTCACCACCTCATCATTTTTCTCCATCACCTCATCCTTCATCTTCATTGCCACATCCTTCATCAAGCTACTTAAGGTGTTAAAAACTCCCCACTGTCACCCTCGGCAACCACCAACCACTCCCAACTGTCACTTCTCCTTCAAGAAATATATAGGTCAGTGTATAACTCTGCCCAGCTGCAGCTTGGTTTTTTTTTCCCACACACGCCACTAGGCATCTATATAGTAGATATATTTATATATATGTATATATCTATATATGTGTATATATAAATATATTTGTGTATATATATATATATATATATATATATATATATATATATATAGATAGAGAGAGAGAGAGAGAGAGAGAGAGATGTATATATCCACGGCGATCCAGTGCCATTTCACAGAGGGACACAGAAGGGGTAGCACAGTTCTTGGCAGTCTCTAGTGCAGTTGGGCAGCATCATAGGTAGAAAAGAAAGAGGAGAGGTCTTCTAAATCTACAGTCTTTGTTTGAAAGTCTATGAAAATAATATTGTGACCTGTGCGGTGGTCAAAATTGACTGCAAATGACTTGAAATGAGTGTTATTGAGGTTAATAATAATGTAGTGGGAAAAAAGCAAAAATATATGATTTTATAAACAAAGATAGGGATTTTTGAAAAAAATCAGGATCCAAAACACACACAATATATATATGTAGGATATACATATATATATATATATATATATAGATCAACTAAACTGCTCCACTAGGGGCCCTGTTGCAGAATTGTTGTGAACTGAAGAGATAGATTATGGCGGAAGTCACTCAACCTATCATAATTAGCCTCCCACACTAGTAATGGTGTTATTGGCTGGCAATGAGGGTAGTTCCAGGGTTTCCCATCAATAGGAATTAATTAAATCTTTATTGAAGTGGGGAGAAAAAAACTATGATCAAAGCTGTGCAGGTCCATTAATGTCAATAACCCATTCATTTCAATAGCCCATTTATTTCAAACTGATTTCCACATGTAGTACACAACCCCATTGGATTGAATGGGCCTTTGGAAATAATGTGACACTGACACAAATGGGGAAAAATACAGCACAACGCCGATTAATCCCTAGTTGGTATGCAAATAATACGCTCCCAAAGAGGTGAAAAGACTTTTTCAACTGCGGTCACTTGCTTTGAAATAGAAGTAGAAGTGTCCGAAAATATGTGCCGCAACTCAAATGCATGCAGCCACAGGTTTGGACACAGGGTAGAATGTAATTTTTTTCCCAGGCAGTTGCATTCTTTACTCTTACATTTCAAACAAGTCAGCATTTAAAACCTAGTAGGTAAGGACCCTTATATTTATCACCTATTATTAGCTTGAATAAGTAAATAAGAATAGTTTATAACTTTAACATCAACCATCCTAAGTTGAGGACAATGATCAAACATTGCTTCATTTGGAGAATGTAAAATTATACCTTTGTCTTTTTAAGCAGATGGTCACATATAATGCACTCTAATCTGTTGGTTATACCTTTTGATGTTAATAAACGTGTTCAGCGGTGTTAATGTGGATGTTAGGACACAACTCTTTTGTTTCTTAAACAGGTTGCTGTTTATTTAAAGATGATAATAACAGTAGAATGCAGGTACTCACAGTTGCTTGTAGTACAGCAGGCAATTCAGGCAACAACAGTTTATGCAGTCTTGTATGCAGACACACTTATACACTCTTATATATGGTGTATACACTCTTATATATACGTGGGGAAGCAGGCAGGTTGTTTGGTCTGTGCAGTAACTTATTCTTGTGGGCAAAAACTCTCCTGTTTTATTAGTGGACCTTCCGATCACCTTCTAGTATGCTATGGGACTTTTATATTACACAGACACGCAGCTAACAAGTGCTACCTCTGTGTCTCTCAGGTCTCCGATGGAAGAACGGCGCGAAAAAGCCGAACTTGTGGGTTGGGGGCTCTGGGCATGCGCAGTATCTCAAAACGGACATAGGCGTCCTGCCCCACTTTCAGTTACCTCCTAGAGGACTGGGGATAAGCAGGGCTGCCATGCCAACGAGACAGGGGACAGAGCGTAGCGATCCTACATACTAACATAAGCTTGTTTATATAATGTGTTTGGGTTTTTTTGTAATTTGTACACCAATTGAGTATTTGGGTTATAGACTGTTATGATTGGCCCTTATAAATTATATGATATTACTTATTTGTTAACTATATCTATATAACACTTTTGCAATATGTAATTTCTTTCATTTGATGAAGGGTAGGACCCCCAAATTGTGTGCTCTCTCACTTGCTTCTCTTAAGCATGATTGGAACACATCCTTAAGTACAGTATACCGTCTTTTCTTTTCAGTAAAGCTGAGTACACACATATGCAACCTTACTTAAAATGCAATTTCTGTAACGAATTTACCAACAATTGAAAGTCCCGATGTGCAATGCTGATTCATGTATAAACACTTAAACAATTTACCTTCAGATCTGTGATCTTCATCGCTCAAAACCATCTGCTGAAAAGATGGTGACTCTGTACACACTCTACAGATATCTGCCTGCACTGCTGATCATTAGTGTGTACACCATAGTTGCCTATTCTCCTGGAATGTCCGGGAGACTCCTGAATTTCTGGGAATTCCCGGCCAGTTCATTAAGTTTAAAACCAAATCAACAAATGCCATATGTTTTGGTATGATAAAACATGATCCTTGGAGCGTACACACATGCAATATCTGACCAAACTGTCATTTATCATGTGATCTGTATAATAATCTGTATAATAATTGCATATATGTGTACCCAGCTTTAGTGTTAGGAGCACCTTGCTTAACTATTGTGCACCAGTCTGTTGTAAGCAACACTTTCTCTTACATATTACAGGACCACTAAATCCCAGATTTGAAATTTTCAGCTTTAAAACAGGAAGATAGAATTTAAAATACATTCCAACAGCTGTACCTCCCAGCATCTGATTTTTGTTGTTCAGACCCCTAGCATGACGCTACCATGTCTCAGAAGCGTGGTAATGTTATGCTCGGCGTGTGGCCACATCCCGCTCTAGGCCACCCCTAATATCCCATCTACTTTAATATAACCTTACATTTCCACTCACACCAGTGATAGAATTAGGACAGGTGTGAGGTAAGCAGACAGTTGAATCTCCTCCCACATCTTGAGAGCATGGGATCTGACACTGGTCAGGAATCTGCCTGTTTTGTTTTTGAAACACCACCCTCATTACACTCTGCTTACATGATAGCCTGCTGCAGAGGAGGGTTGATGCGTATCTACTTACTGCATGGACCCCCCAGCTCTGCCATTCTAATCATGCGGGAGGTACAGGGATCCATTGCACAGTTCTCTGCCCCCACACATAAGAGCAGAACAGGGGCCACCAGAGATTATATATTTGCATCGCTGGGCCCCCTCTCATTTCCAGACCCCATAGCAGCCACCTGGGCTGCCATGGCGGTTGTTACTCCCCTGCATTACATAAAGAAAACTGTAAAAACAAATTCCAGTTACTACAGGATTGCATTATAATAATGTTTCTATGTTAAATGACTCAACATATGATCTAACCTAATATACAGAGCTTTGGTAACACACACTTCTCCTCCTTCTTACAAGGACACAGCTGTGTGAGTCAATGTTTTATCTATTTCCCGATAATAACTTTCCTCAGACAAGCTATCATTTCTGCTGCATCCTTATGCAAAGCCAGTTAAGCCTAAAACCAAAGGTATATTGTAGGTACAGCAGGAGATTTCATTAGGTGTAAGTTCTGAACAATTCACAAAGTGAAATATTCTGCTACCTATTGTTTACCAGCTGTTTGCAGAACAATGGGGTGTAACAAAGCTTTAGAAATATCAATCATAGCTTCCAACAATAATACTGTACAAAAAATGAGGCAAGGTGACTATTATATATTACTAAACTTTATTTATACAGAGCCAACAAATAATGCAACACTTTACAGACAATGTTTAATCATTCACATCAGTCCCTACCTCAGTGTAACTTACAGTGTAAATTCTCTACCACACAAACATGCACTAATATTAACCTACCAATCAGTACCTTGTTCGGAGTAGAATCCATTGCCCTTGAACTGTGAGAGAGCAATGCTAACCATTGTGCCACATGCTTCCCAACTATATTGCCTCAGGCTGCATCATGTAAGGGGTGGCAATAGGGGGAACTAAATTTTATTTAATAGAAAGAAAAAATAAATAATGACTTACATTTTCTTGCCATGTTGCATCCATGGCCTGCCACCAGCCTTCTGCCCCCCTCTCTCACAGCTATCTGCCATAGTAGATCTGTAACATATCACCCTCAACTCACTCTTCCCTCTAGCTGGTGTGCTCCATAAGATGCAGGAAGTGTTAGGGTTTTCATGACACAACTTGGATAGATTTTTTTTAATGTTTAAATAAATATTCATTCCTATGAATGAAAGAGGGGTCAGCAAAGGAGAATCAGAAAGAGGAGGTCTACTACCAACACTCTATGGGGTCTATGCATGAAGCAAAAACTTGAAAAAAAAAATGTTGGGTGTGACGTCATCACGTCCGACATTCAGTCGCACCCCAGGGGGGTGCCATGAGTTGGGGGAGGGGCCGCAATTTTTTTTCCCTTGTCCTCTCCCATCTGCTTTGCCGCGGGCCCCCTGAGAACCTCTGGGCCCTAGGCACGTGCCTAGGTTGCCTAGCGTAAATCCGGCCCTGCTGCTCAGTAATTATTTTGGAGGGTTGCCTGGAAAAAATTATGGAGACTCTAAGGGTGCCGCAAACTGAAAAAGTTTGAGAACCACTGTGGTAGAGTTGTATGAGAAAACTTTGTAATTCAGTGCTTAGCGGCCTTAGCCCAAATGCCAGCTCTCCTTGTGTCTTTTGTGCATGTTGTAAATGCAGTTTAGGTGGTTTCTATGTATACAGGAAACCATTATCTATTATAAATACAACAAAAAAGAATAAATAATAAAAATAATATAGTTTACTGTAAGCTGCTTAGTGCACATCATACAATTACCTTATTCGTTTAAGAAGTTATAAAAGAGTCCAATGACCTCCAAGAGTGATGTAAGTGATTACACACGTATAGTGCATGGCAGATGACTCACTGGTATGTGCAACTTTGATTACTTAATACAATAAACATAAAAAGGGAAAATGAGGTAAATGTACCTGCAGTGTGGTTACCAAAGATATATAATTATGAATGGAAGAAAATGATATAAAGATTAGAAGGTGAATGTAGGTGTGAGGAGCCCTGCAAAGTGTTGAATCATAAACAAATAACCTCATTTGTGCACACAGCCACACCCTAGGATATTACTACATGATGTTGATCTTAGGCAAGTATGAGCTCTGAAGAATGATGAGAAAAGACAAATATATTAAACATTTTACATTATCTTTATGTCAATCTTTCTCTCTACAATTGTGGAAGACAAAAATATCCATTGCCCAGATATTTGTTATTATTGTAAGTGAGAAATAATGTATAATGGCCCTGATCATTATATTCATGTTCACCTTCAGTATAATAATGTGTTTACTACATGTAGATCCTTTAAAGCTATCTTTCACTTGGGGAACATTAGAACACCTGAACAAAGAATGGCATAGGAAACAGGTCAATTTACTCAACAGGTAATTAAATAGCATTTATTTATTCCCTGCATAGAAAATTGCATTCCATTCCAATGGATCGTAAGCTTGCAGGCAGGGCCTTCTCACCTCTCAGTCTGTCTGTTACCCAGTATTTTTATTTTAGTTTTTGGGTTTGTTCCCAATTGTAAAGTGCTACGGAATTTACTGGCGCTATATAAATAAATGATGATGATGATGAATGGAGAGAACATACAAACTCCAGACATTACTGTACTTCCTGGAGGAAGTGAATGTGCGGCGCAGTTCCTTTCCTCTGTCTCCCCACTCATGTGACAGCCATCCCTCTGTTCCCTGTTTATGTTTTTCAATTCTTTATCCCCGTGTGACTGCTTCTCGTTCTGTCTCTTCCCTGCGTTTCACAGCCTGTGGCCCCCTTCTTCTAATCAGCTTGTGACAGCTTCCTCCATCCTCCAATATGTATATGGCAGTCTCCTCCTAACTCCAATCAGCATGTGGAAACCTTCCCTCCATTCCTAAAGATTATGTCCACTCTACCTCCATCCCCACAGCCTGTGACAGTCTCCTCAGTCTGTGGCAGTGCTCCAATGTCAAACTAGGGCATGAGGAGCCCACCAGGGGGATGCAATATTAGGGGCTTACCAGAGAGTATGTGTCCAGCCTCCAGACTGAGTGACTAGAGGGGCCCTGGTCAGCCCACAGAGGACATGGCTAGTGTCATAGTGTTGTATAGAACAATGATGTGTATATATAAAGAATGCACAGCCTTGGCCCCAGAAGCAGAAGAGTCACCCAAAACCGGCTCTGTTCCACAAGAATCAGAACAGTTGGCAGGTTGTCCTGCTCTCTCCTATCTGTTCTTGCTGCTTTCACTACATGTTGTTGCTGTATGTGTCTTAAGCTCAGTTGCTGCTTGTTTGGATCCTGGAATGTTGGTATCCTGTTTGGAAAAAGGGAAAGGTACATGTTCACTTTACGTCCCCAACCAGCCCGGATGTTAAAGCAATAGCACCCATGTTTAATTAGGCCTCCCTGTCTTCAACCAACCCTGACAGCCTGAAAGCAACATCCAGGCAACTTGCGGTTGAAAAAAAGAGTGCAGGACTTGTGTAATTCGCCACATATTCAGATCTGAGCAGATGAGTTTCAATTTGAATCTGGTTGTAAGTATGTTCTGCCTAAACCATACTTGCCATATGTTAACAGACAAAACAAAATGCAGGATACGCACATGCATATGTGCAATATAAAGTCACATACATGCCACTAGATAGCAAAGAGCATGTGTAAACAAATAAGAGAGACTATAAAAAAGCATTGTAGGTACAGTACACATTGAGAACATCCTGATTTATGTATATAACGAAAAAGACAAATGAGATTTTTTTAATGCACTTATTTGTATTAATAATTATAGTAATATGTGGGGTTTTTTTTTGCTGGAATTTTGTTTTGCATGCGTTCTGATGTCATTTTACATTGCTCGTATGCATGTGTGTATCCTACAGACTGTTCTGTATGTTAAAAATACACCACAAAATGTTTAGAGAGAGCATATTTACATCCAGATTCAAATCGAAAACATATATGTATGAACAAAGGAAATTTAGAAGTGGTGGTATAAAAAAATATTTTTTTAGCTTTACAATCAAAGTAGTAATAGAAGTGGCAGCATGGCATACCCCCGTATACCAGCCCACTTCAAATAGTGACTAGAACTGTAAAATTATGTATTCCTTATTTATCTTTATGTTTTTTAACTTTTAAATGTGTTTATTCTGCACCATTTGTGCAGCATGCATTTTACATGTACATTAACCCTCTTAATACTTAAAAATATCATAGGAGCCCAAATTCTGCTATTTTATTCCATGCTTTTTAATTGCACCTAGTGTAGCCTAAATGCTAACGAGCTTAACTGCAATGGTCCCATGCAGAAGAAAGCTGACACTATCAGCAGGGCTGCCACGAGGAATTCAGGGCCCGGGTACAACAAATTCGCGGGGCCCCCCTCATAGTCGAGTAAGCCCCAAAAAATTTTCAGGGTTGTCGTCATACATTCAGGGGCGTGGCAATGTGCGGTTGGGGCTTGGCTAGCCTAACGGCAGTGCAAAAATTTTCGGGGGTGTGGTCATACATTTTGGGGCATGGCAATGTGCCGTTGGGGCGTGGCTAGCACATCAAAATCACTAGGTCTTGAATTCACCAGAGTGTCACATATGTCCCAGCACTCCTGACTTTTAAGACATCTAGCACCACAGTGTGTACACAGAGAGTTCAGTCTTTGCCTGCACCTTACATTGGGCACAACACTCACCAAAAAGTGACATTGTCCCTACTAGAATCACAACATTTCACACACTCTGCTGCTCTCTCCTACCTGTTCTTCTCACTTTCACCACCTGTGACTGCTGCTTTCTTTAGTTGCGGCTTGTCCGGATCCTGGAATGTTGAAGGACCTACTTGGAAAAAAAAAATGGCTACATTTAGAAAATTACAGCCAGCCCCGGCGTTAAATCAATAGCACCCACGATTAATAATTAAGCCTTCCTCCAGCCCCAACATTAAAATAATAGTATTCACATTTAATAAATAAACCTATTCCTTTCCTGCAAACAGCAATACCTATTTCCCACAATCATTATTACTGCCATTAAATAACTCATAGTCACATTTAATAAATAGACCTCATTCTCCCTAAACTCACCCCATATTCAATAGATCCCAAACCACCCCATCTTAAATTAATAGTCCCCACTATTAAATTGCCCCACCATTACCCTACAAACAAAATAGCGCCCATTAATTAGTGCTTCTCTACCCTTTTTTAAAAAAAAATAGTGCTTCGCTCCCTCTTTTTTTTTTTAAAATAGTGCTTCTCTCCCCTTTTTTTTTTAATTAGTGCTTCTCTCCCCTTTTTATTTTAATTAGTGTTTCTCTCCCCTTCTTTAAAAAAAAATAGTGCTTCTCTCCCCCCTTTTTTTTTTAATTAGTGCTTCTCTCCCCTTTTTTTTAAATTAGTGTTTCTTTCCCCTTTTTATTTTAATTAGTGCTTCTCTCCCCTTTTTTTAAAAAAATTAGTGCTTCTCTCCCCCCTTTTTTTTTAATTAGTGCTTCTCTCCCCTTTTCTTTTTTTTAGTGTTTCTCTCCCTTTTTTTTAATTAGTGCTTCTCTCCCCTTTTTTTTTTAATTAGTGCTTCTCTCCCCTTTTTTTTAAATTAGTGTTTCTCTCCCCTTTTTTTTAATTAGTGTTTCTCTCCCCTTTTTATTTTAATTAGTGTTTCTCTCCCCCTTTCTTTTTTTTAGTGTTTCTCTCCCTTTTTTTTAATTAGTGTTTCTCTCCCCTTTTTTTTTTTTTATTGTTTCTCTCCCTTTTTTTTAATTAGTGTTTCTCTCCTTTTTTTTTTTTTTTACTCTCTGCCTCTCTCCCCTGTTTTTTTACTTGCTCTTCTTTATAGCACTGTCCCTTTCTGTTTCCCTCCCCTTGCCTCTCCGCTTCTTTACTTACCTTCTTTCTTTTCTTCTCTTCTCTTCTTTCTTCTGTCTTCTCTGCTTTCTTCTGGTCTTGTCTGGGGCTCCTCACTGACTGCCGGCGCATGACTTGATGAGGTTACGCCCGGCAGTCAGTGTGAATGAAGAAGAGAGGAAGGAGGGGCGCAGCGCTGATCACGTGAGTATGAATCACTTTTTATTTTTTTTCTCTTCAGCTCCCCCCACCAACGATGGACCCCCCCTTCCCCCCAGCCCCCCCCCCCCCCACGGAAAAAAATAATAAAAAATGAATAAATAAATCACCAAATAGAAAATGTCTTTCATTTGTGAAAGTTCAGACGTTTGCATCTGTAAACTTTAATATTGGTGAAATGCTTCCTCTGCTTTCCGTATCATTTCCTCTTTCGGGATGTCACTGCCTGGTTTTTGGGCATGTGACTCCTCTTTTGTTTTCTGTGATAGGCTATGGTAATAGCCAATTTGCTTTCAGCCAGGAGCAGATGACTTGTGGGATCCTGGCCCCTCTTTTATAACCTGAGACTACTGCGTCCTTTATGTCATAGGTGGGGTTTGGGAGTGGTCTGTTCAATTGGGTGTGGCATTATCACCTTTTCATGTGGTATGGGCAATTAAAAAAGTCATAGGGGGTGTGGTCTCTACAAAGGTCAAGTGTGTGTTGCGCTTTTTTCTTAAAGAGGCGTGGCCTCTTTATTGTGTTATATGAAATTTACTGAACATTAACATCTGAGCTCACAGCAACAATAAAACCGGTGACTGAAAAATATGTTTCAGGAGAACAAACAAAGAACCAAGCTTTATATTTAGTTTGTAAACCCAGTCACACATGTTTGGAGATAGCAGGAAAAACGGCTCAAACAGACATACAAGGAGTGGGAGGATTAGTAGGTACAGCCAGGGTTTCTAACCATCAGTAAATGCATAGGCAGTAACATAACTCAAATTGCTACCAGTAACTAAGATAAAGTATATTTCAGTAAAAATCAGACCCCTCCTGGACCTACCACCAGATAACATAAGATACAGAGGTGTATCCATACCACCCAACTGTTGAGATTTTGGGCAGGATATCCTGATTAGCGGGTTGCAAAAGGGGTGGGGCTTAACAAAAAATGGGTAGAATTTTACCTCAAATCTGGACATTTGGGAATGGAGTATGGGCAGAACTGGAGAAGGGGCTTATTTTGTCCCGATTTCGTGATTAAAAATGTTGGGAGGTATGGTGTAACAGAAATGACGTTGAAAGAGTTGTGAGCACCATTGTGTAATAAAACAAAAACCACTTTTACAGGCGCTTATAAGTATAATTCAAAACAGGATAAACATATCATGCTGTTGTATATGTACTTATGACGTTAGGCTATGTAAGGCTCCACAGTGTAATTAATACAACTAAGATAATTTATTGTCTTTTATGTCATCATGACAACCAAAAAGCCAGTTTCATAATTGAGGTTACAATTTAGCCACCCTTGTGGGAAAAGTTCAAAGTTTGTCATCGCAACTTGGTTGCGGCAATATAAACGGGCGGATTAGTGATAGGCCTAACTGGGAATTTTCCTGATAGACTGGAGACAAATGAGGCCGCTTCTGGCCATTTGATTTGTTTTATTAACTTTTTTTCTCCTCCCGGCAGCGTTGTTCGAGTGGTGGGACAGGGTGGTGCCAGCGGATCATACCTTACTCCTACTGTCCCTGCAGAAGGAGAATGTCACATGGGACAAGCACCACATGACCCATCCCATGTGTGAGCGCAATGCAGAGAGGAGACTCCTATACAACATGGCTCAAACAAGGTAAGTGTGAGGGAAAGGGGGGCTGCTAAACTACACTACTATACTATGTGAGGGAAGGGGGGTGGCTGCAAAACTACCCTACTATACTGTGTGAGGGTGGGGAAGGCTGCTAAACTACACTACTATACTGTGTGAGGGAAGAGGGGCTGCTAAACTACACTACTATACTATATGAGGGGAGGGGAGGGGCTACTAAACTACACTACTATACTATGTGAGGGAAGGGGGGTGGCTGCAAAACTACACTACTATACTGTGTGAGGGTGGGGGGTCTGCTAAACTACACTACTATACTGTGTGAGGGTGGGGGGTCTGCTAAACTACACTACTATACTGTGTGAGGGAGGAGGGGCTGCTAAACTACACTACTATACTGTGTGAGGGAAGAAAGGCTGCTAAACTACACTACTATACTGTGTGAGGGAAGAGGGGCTGCTAAACTACATTACTATACTATGTGAGGGAAGGGGGGTGGCTGCAAAACTACACTACTATACTGTGTGAGGGTGGGGGGGGCTGCTAAACAACACTACTATACTGTGTGAGGAAGGGGGTCTGCTAAACTACACTCAGGGCCATCTTAACAACATTACGGGCCCCCGGGCAAAGCAGTGCATCGGGGCTCCTATAATTATATATCTATAATATAAAAGCCTAGTGGCGTGTGTAAGTCTGTGTGTGTAAAAAAAAACCCCCAAGCTGCAGCGCCACCTGCTGGGCGGAGTTATACACTGACCTACTAAATTCTTAGTGTGTGTGGGGAAAAAAACTCAGAAAGGGCTGAAATTTGGTATACTAAGATGTTTTTAATTTGTTAATTTAATTTGTTAATTGTTAAAAGTGTTTATAAAGATTTAAAAAAAATATATATATATTTCTTGAAGGAGAAGTGACAGTTGGGAGTGGTTGGTGGTTGCCGGGGGTGACAGTTGGGAGTGGTTGGTGGTTGCGGGGGGTGACAGTGGGGAGTGGTTGGTGGTTGCCAGGGGTGACAGAGCGAGAGGAGTGTGATACTCAGGACCGCTGAGAGAAATCCCTGTGTCTGGATAGAAATCTGGATAGATGTGGCGTTGAAGATGAAGGATGAGGTGATGGGGAAAAATGATGAGTTGGTGACATGTGGACAAAACCACGTTAAAAAAAGGCGCTTGCGTCGGGAAGTAACGCTCTTCCCCTGAGGAGGCCTGGGCTAGGCCCAAATGCATGACAAGAACCTTTTTAACACCTTAAGTAGCTTGATTTGACTAGAATGCATGAGTATCATGCACGGGTTAACTTGTATATATAACTTTATATATATATATATATATATACAAGTTAACCCGTGCATGATACTCATGCATTCTAGTCAAATCAAGCTACTTAAGGTGTTAAAAAGGTTCTTGCCATGCATTTGGGCCATAGCCCAGGCCTCCTCAGGGGAAGAGCGTTACTTCCCGACGTAAGCGCCCTTTTTTAACGTGGTTTTGTCCACATGTCACCACCTCATCATTCTTCTCCATCACCTCATCCTTCATTTTCATCGCCACATCTATCCAGATGTCTATCCAGACACAGGGATCTCTCTCAGCGGTCCCGAGTATCACACTCCTCTCACTATGTCACCCCCGGCAACCACCAACTACTCCCCACTGTCACCCCCGGCAACCACCAACCACTCCCAACTGTCACTTCTCCTTCAAGAAATATATATATATATATATTTTTTAAATCTTTATAAACACTTTTAACAATTAACAAATTAAATTAACAAATTAAAAACATCTTAGTATACCAAATTTCAGCCCTTTCTGAATTTTTTTTCCCACACACACTAAGAATTTAGTAGGTCAGTGTATAACTCCGCCCAGCAGGTGGCGCTGCAGCTTGGTTTTATTTTTTCCACACACACACACACAGACTAACACACGCCACTAAGCATTTATATTATAGATATTTATATGCCCCGATGCACTGCTTTTTTTAAATGTACTCGCTCAGTGACCCTTGTAAATTTTCTTTTGCAGGATTATTTATTCTTATTAAGAGCCTTGCCTATGGGGCCCCCTTGCCCGTGGGGCCCCCGGGCACCTGCCCATCGTGCCCAATGGAAAAGATGGCTCTGACTACACTACTATATTGTGAGGGTTAGGGGCTGCTAAACTACACTACTATACTGTATGAGGGTAAGGTGGGCTGCTAAACTACACTACTATACTGTGTGAGGGAAGGGGGGCTGCTAAAACTACACTACTATACTGTAAGGGAAGGGGGTGGCTACTAAACTACACTACTGTCACGTAACTAAGGATGGAGTAGCTTACTGGTTTCTACGCTGCTCAGCAAAGAGGTGCGGAATCTAACGTGTCCCAGGTCTTCGCCAGCGACCCCCGCAAGGGAGTATGGATTTCGCTGCGGGAGACACGCAGGTTGCGGTCCTCAGAGAGAGCAACCAGTGAAGCGTAGATGGAAGAGGAGTCAGGCGGTCCGGGTCAAGCCGTGCAAGTAAGGTGATGTCAGAAGTGGAATCCGTAAGCGAAGTCAGAAAACAAAGCCGGGTCAGGTACATTGGGCACAAGAGACAGGAGCGAGGTCAATAACGTAGCCGGGTCATACACTGGAATACTTGGGAGGCAGAAGGGTAGGTCAGACAACGAATCCGGGTCATACACTGGAAGGCACTAGGAGCACTAGGAGATAGTATCACAGGAATGCTGGAGTAAAGGAGACCAATTACTCTGGCACTCATTAGGTGCCAGAGCCAGATGTAAATAGGGAAAGGGTGCAGTCCTAACTATTGGCGGTGGTGACGCTGAACACCACTGCCAGCATCTGAAAGTGCTGGGCAACGGGACACGCTGCTGACGGGCGGCCGGAATTGCGTCTGGTTGCCTAGCAACCAGATGCTCGAGAGTGGAAGCAGGCGCCTGTCCCTGTCCAGGAGATGCAGCACGGGGACGGCGCCTGACAACTATTATACTGTGTGAGGGTGGGGGGGGCTGCTAAACTACACTACTATACTGTGTGAGGGAAGAGGGGCTGCTAAACTACACTACTATACTATATGAGGGGAGGGGAGGGGCTGCTAAACTACACTACTATACTATGTGAGGGAAGGGGGGTGGCTGCAAAACTACACTACTATAATGTGTGAGGGTGGGGGGGGCTGCTAAACTACACTACTATACTGTGTGAGGGAGGAGGGGCTGCTAAACTACACTACTATACTGTGTGAGGGAAGAAAGGCTGCTAAACTACACTACTATACTGTGTGAGGGAAGAGGGGCTGCTAAACTACATTACTATACTATGTGAGGGAAGGGGGGTGGCTGCAAAACTACACTACTATACTGTGTGAGGGTGGGGGGGGCTGCTAAACTACACTACTATACTGTGTGAGGGAAGAGGGGCTGCTAAACTACACTACTATACTGTGTGAGGAAGGGGGTCTGCTAAACTACACTCAGGGCCATCTTAACAACATTACGGGCCCCCGGGCAAAGCAGTGCATAGGGGCCCCTATAATTATATATCTATAATATAAAAGCCTAGTGGCGTGTGTAAGTCTGTGTGTGTGTGTAAACAAAAAAAACAAGCTGCAGCGCCACCTGCTGGGCGGAGTTATACACTGACCTACTAAATTCTTAGTGTGTGTGTGTGTGTGGAAAAAAAAACTCAGAAAGGGCTGAAATTTGGTATACTAAGATGTTTTTAATTTGTTAATTTAATTTGTTAATTGTTAAAAGTGTTTATAAAGATTTTAAAAAAAAATATATATATATTTCTTGAAGGAGAAGTGACAGTTGGGAGTGGTTGGTGGTTGCCGGGGGTGACAGTTGGGAGTGGTTGGTGGTTGCCGGGGGTGACAGTGGGGAGTGGTTGGTGGTTGCCGGGGGTGACAGAGCGAGAGGAGTGTGATACTCAGGACCGCTGAGAGAAATCCCTGTGTCTGGATAGAAATCTGGATAGATGTGGCGATGAAGATGAAGGATGAGGTGATAGAGAAAAATGATGAGTTGGTGACATGTGGACAAAACCACGTTAAAAAAGGGCGCTTGCGTCGGGAAGTAACGCTCTTCCCATGAGGAGGCCTGGGCTAGGCCCAAATGCATGACAAGAACCTTTTTAACACCTTAAGTAGCTTGATTTGACTAGAATGCATGAGTATCATGCACGGGTTAACTTGTATATATAACTTTATATATATATATATATATATATATATATATATATATATATATATATATATATACACACGTTAACCCGTGCATGATACTCATGCTTTCTAGTCAAGCTACTTAAGGTGTTAAAAAGGTTCTTGTCATGCATTTGGGCCATAGGCAGAAGGCAGAAGGGTATGTTAGACAACGAATCCGGGTCATACACTGGAAGGCACTAGGAGCACTAGGAGATAGTATCACAGGAACGCTGGAGTAAAGGAAACCAATTACTCTGGCACTCATTAGGTGCCAGAGCCAGATATAAATAGGGAAAGGGTGCAGTCCTAACTATTGGCGGTAGTGACGCTGAACACCACTGCCAGCATCTGAAAGTGCTGGGCAACGGGACGCGCTGCTGACGGGCGGCCGGAAGTGCGTCTGGTTGCCTAGCAACCAGACGCTCGAGAGTGGAAGCAGGCGCCTGTCCCTGTCCAGGAGATGCAGCACGGGGACGGCGCCTGCCAACTATTATACTGTGTGAGGTAAGCGGGGGCTGCTAAACTACACTACTATACTGTGTGAGGGAAGTGGGTCTGCTAAACTACACTACTATACTATATGATGGAAGGGGGGTGGGCCGCTACACTACTATACTATGTGAGGGAATGGGGTACTGCTATACTACTATATTGTGTGAGGGAAAGGGGTGTTGCTATACTACTATACCGTGTGAGGGAAAGGGGTGCTGCTATACTACTATACCGTGTGAGGGAAGCGGGTGCTGCTATACTACTATACCGTGTGAGGGAAAGGGGTGCTGCTATACTACTACACCGTGTGAGGGAAGCGGGTGCTGCTATACTACTATACTATGTGAGGGAAGGGGGTGCTGCTATACTACTATACTGTGTGAGGGAAGTGAATGTGGGGGGTCTTAATATAATGTGGATGTGAGTTATGTTATTCATTTAATGGTGAAGTATAGGTAGGAGCTAATTATTTAATAAGTGCTATTTTATTTGTCGGGTGATGGTGGGGCAATTTAATTTAATAGTGGGGTTATTAATTTAAGATGGGGTGATGAGACCTTTAACTTAATCATTGGGTGGTATGGGGGCTATTCATTGAATGTGGGGATGTTTGGGGAGAATGAGGTCTATTTATTAAATATAAATATGAATTATTTAATGGCAGTGATGGTTGCAGGAAATAGGTATAGTTATTAAACTTAAATGTTATTAATTTATTGCTGGGTTGGGGGGCTCTACTGTAATTTGTGTTGGAGGTAGGTTATAAATTTAATGATGGACTGTGGTTTGGCACTAATTATTCAATGGTGGGTGCTATTATTTTATTTGTTGCTTGATGGTGGGGCTATATAATTTAATAGTGAGTGCTATTTAAGATGAAGTGACAGGACCTTTAATTTAATGCTGGGGTGGTTTGGGGCTATTAATTGAATGTGGAGGAGAGCTATTTATTAAATTTGAACATGAATTATTTAATTCCGGGGATGGTTGTGGAAAATATATATATTTATTAAATGTAAATGCTATTAGTTTATTGCTAAGGCTGTTTGGTGGGAGGGAGATAGGCTTATTTTTTTGAATGGGAATACTATTATTTTAATGTTGGAGCTGGAGGGAGACCTAAGTGGGTGCTAATAATTTAATGCTGGGGCTAGTTGGAGTTTTCTAAATTTCATGTACCTTTTTTTACCCAAAAAGGGCCTCCAACATTCTAAGATCAAGACAAGCAGCAACTGACCTAAAGACACCAGCAGTCAAAGGTGGTGAAAGTGACAAGAACAGGTAGAAAAGAGCAGGACAGTCTGCCAACTGTCCTAAATCTGGTGGGGCAGTCCCGAATTTGAGTGACTGTCTGGCTTAGTCAGAATTTGGTCCCACTGCAAGGATATTTGGGAGGTATGTCCCTCTTTACACTGTACTGATCGTGAAGGCAGAACTGCATACATACACCTAACAGTAGTACACACAGCTTTGCCTGTCTATTTGTCTAAAATGTGTCTAAAATGATAACCCTGCTGTTTTAAGTGCCCCAGACACCCCAGAGCCTTAGTCCATCTCTAGTGATACTTTAGTGGTTCTTGCATTGATTCCATTGCCTGCCTTCCACTTTGCACTGGTCCCATTCTCAGATCACTTTGTTAAACATATGGTCAGCCCCAATTACACTGACAGTATCATTAATGCTTCCTCCTGTTGGGTCTGTTTTCACATATCCCCTGTTGAGCCTGTTGTCACATATATTAACATATATCACATATCCCCTGTTATCACATATCCCCTGTTGAGCCTGTTGTCACATATATCAACATATATCACATATCCCCTGTTATCACATATCCCCTGTTGAGCCTGTTGTCACATATCCCTTGTTGACACATATCCCCCATTAGGCCTGCTGTCACATATCCCATTGTCAAATATATCACATATTCCCTATTGTCACATATCCCCTGTTGGACCTGTTGTCACATATCACCTGTTGTCACATGTATCACATATCCTCTATTGTCACATATCCCCTGTTGGGTCTGTTTTCACATATCTCCTGTTGGGTATATTGTCACATATCCCCTGTTGTCACGTACTCCCTGTTTTCACTTATCCCCTGTTGTGCCTGGTGTCACATACCCCCTGTTGTCACATATCCGCTGTTGTCACATATCTCCTGTTGTCATGTATCCCTTGTAAAAATAAATTGTTCCTTTCTGCTATGTTGAGCGCCGCTGACCTGCATCTGGCACTGGATGAAAGTTGGAACAGCACAAATCACACAGCACGAGACACATACAGCTTCTGTAGGTGCAGGCCCCACCCAACTCTGCAACAGGCAGCCTCGTGATTGGCTGCCTATTGCTCTCCAAAAACAGGACCACCCCCTGGCATCACCACCCCGCTCATTGTTCCAAATGCCCCTCTCCCTTCTTGCGCCTGCTGCGCTCACAAAAAACCCCAAAATAAACCTTTTTTTTTTTGTCCTCCTGGCTGGCCTGGGCCTATTTCTGTAGAGAGGTTTGGGGTTGCAGCCCCATCAGGACCATTGTTAATCCGGCCCTGCTTCACTGGTCAACAGATGTTAAAGGACAATGTAAGCTTGCGAGCAGGGCCTTCTCACCTCTTTGTCTGTATTACCCAGTATTGTCTATTACTACATTTGTCCCCAATTGTAAATCGCTATGGAATTTGCTGGCGCTATATAAATAAATGCTGATGATGATGACAATGTGAAATAGATGGGCAGCATGCAGGTGGCCGATGGTGTGAAATAGTCAGGGTCTCGATAGTAATCTGGTTCTGGTGGTCGCAGCCATTCCTGGGACTGACCCCAGACTCCAGCACTCAGTAAGTGTCCTCCAAGTCATGTGGCACCCATATAATTAACAAGTACCTAAGCTTCGATCTCATCCACCTTCCTCTCAATGTGTGATAGCCACCACCTCTCTCTTTTTCAACATCAGCTCCACCCTCTGTCTCTTACCTTTCCAGTGGTAATCAGCATATCAATGCTGACTACCCTGACGAGACTTACCCCAACATGACTACTCCGAGGGGCTCTTTCACGATGATCAGCGATAACGACTACTCTTCAAAGCGACTTCAACCAATCACGATCAAGTAAGAAGCCAGCTTCACTTCATGACGTCATTCACCATGGCGATGGTATTATCGCTGTTGTTAAGGGGGTAATATTTGTATGGGCTCATGTACAATGTAAAAGGCTTTGTAAGCCTTTCCCTTTTCTCTGTTTATGGTTACCTACCCCTCTGTTTTACTCATCCTTCCCTTCTGTGTGTGTCAGTGAAGGAGATGGATGTCCACCGCACCTAACGCTCAGCGTGTGCCAGAGTCCCCCTCTGTTTCTTCCCTCCTAATCCTCAGCATGTGGCAGCTTCTGCCTCTATCTCGAACTCCCTCAGTATGTGACAACCTTACCTCTGTTTCCCCACTCACTCAGCATGTGACAGCCTCCACCTTCCCTCCCTCTTCCTCCTCTCAGCGTATGACAGCCTCTGTCTCAGTCTGACACCTCCCTCTTCTCAATGTATGACAGCCTCCCCCTCTATGTGTGAAAGCAATACATTTGCATAAAATATGAATAAAAATGCAATTAGTTTGTAAGCCAAGGATTAGAACAACAACAGACCCTTCAGCAGGCAAACAGATAGTAGCAGGAAATAATACACAGCTAGATCGCAAGCCGAAGGTTGATATAGTAACAGACCCTCCAACAGGCGTTCTCTATAGTTCTTAACGTGTTTCGTATAGAGACTTCATCAGGAGGATAAAGAATAAATCTTTATTCTTCTGATGAAGTCACCTGAATTTTTATTCCTTCTTGCATATGGTTTTACCATGTAAGTGCATATATACCTAAGGCTATTTAATATTTTTGGAAAATACTACACTATATGTGCTTTCTTTATATTGCCTGTGAGTCTAGGATAAATCTGGATGAAGATACATCAGGATTACAGATAAGCTTTTATGTTTTTATTTCTGGTACGCATATTTATATTGGAGTGCTCTGGTGGAGGGTTCCACATATTTTAAGTGATTACACTATTGTGTGATTCTTTCTGTTTATCCCTATTTCCATGAGAGGACTCTGGTATCCAGAAGGATCATCTGACCAGCATAACCAGCTGTTGAAGTGTCTGTTTTATTCCTTTTTCTGGTACGCATATATCAGTGAATTATTCTGAATATACTTAAGGCGCCTACTCTCTATTTCTTTGGAACCAATTGTTAATTGTTATACATCTGGACTAACCTACCAGGTGTGGAGTGGCGCAGCCACCTGTACATATGGTGCAGCCACCTGTACATACTTATGTTTATGTAATTTATAAAATTGCTGTAACTAGTTATATAGTGGATTGTCTATTGTGTCTTTTTTTGTCTTTCATATATATATATATATATATATATATATATATATATATATATATATATATATGTCACTCACCGGACTGTGAGTGCTACCTCTCGTGTGTTTAGGAACCGTGGCCGTCCACCATCCTGAGGGTCTGCGCATGTGCAGCCCTTTCAAACCTTCAGTACATGTTCCTTTTAGTTAATTGGCTGATCAGGCAACACTCCCTATTTAAAGCACCTGAGGTCAATACCTCGTTGCCTGATCTTGGAGTCTCATTCCCCAGGAGCCTCTGAAGGTGTTCCTGTGTTTCCTCGTGTGTTCAGCTCCTGCTGATTCCTGTTGTTCGTTTGTGGTTTCCAGACCACTTCAACTCTCCTGTGTTTCATCGTGACTGCACCAGCTGATTCCTATCCGCTGCCTCTGTGCTATTTCAGTTTGCAGTCCACTTCATCTTCCCTGTGTTTCATCGTGACTGCACCAGCTGATTCCTATCCGCTGCCTCTGTGCTATTTCAGTTTGCAGTCCACTTCAACTCTCCTGTGGTTCATCGTGACTGCACCAACTGATTCCTATCCGCTGCCTCCGTGTATCTACAGTATCCTGCTCACTTCAACTCTCCCGTGTTTCATCGTGACTGCACCAACTGATTCCTATCCGCTGCCTCCGTGTATCTACAGTATCCTGCTCACTTCAACTCTCCCGTGTTTCATCGTGACTGCACCAGCTGATTCCTATCCGCTGCCTCCGTGTATCTAAAGTATCCTGCTCACCTCAACTCTCCCGTGTTTCATCGTGACTGCTCCAGCTGATTCCTATCCGCTGCCTCCGGGTATCTGCAGTTCCCTGCTCATCGCAACCCTCCAGTACTCCTCGTGTCTGCAGCCAGCTGATCCGCTCTCCGTGTTTCTACAGTGTCTCCGCTTGTGTCAACTGGCCTGTCTGCATTGGATCAACGCTCCGCTGCTTTCATCTCGTCCAGACCATCTCTACTCTTCTATGTTCTCCAGGTGTCCAGTTCTATATACTACTGCTTCCTGAGTATTGTTTCCATCCCTGCTGGTCTACCTACCTGTGCGCTGCACCTACTTGATTACCGCTACCACCCTCCTGGGACTTCGTATCCTGCCGGCCTCCAGCCGTCCAGGTATCTCTGCACTTCTGTCTGACAGCCTGCTCTCCTGAACCACGGTATGCATACTTCTCATTGACTGTGCTGGTGTATTGCATATCTTGCTGGACTGAGTTGTTCTCCTCTGGAGTTTACTATCCGCTGAGACTATTGCCATCATTTTACTGTGCTACCTTTTAGCCTGGATAGTTCTTGTGACTTTGTATTATTGTGCAGTGCTGTTCAGTCATTACTATATTATGCATATCATCGTGGGATCAAGTTCAGTGTGCCCGTGTATACTCTGCATTGCATTTCTCTCCCCGTGCTCCTCCTCACATATATATTTCAGTGGTACAACTTGCTAGAGGCAGACCACTGTTCCCTGTTCCTGAGTCACCTGTTTCCAGTATCCTCTCACATAGCAGTGGTACAACTTGCTAACGCAGACCACTGACTTCCCGGATACCTTCACCTGGATTCCATTCCCTCACCTAGACAGCGGTACCACTTGCTATACGCAGACCGCTGACTCTCATCACCTCCTCGTTACTTCTGGACATTCCTCCTCACTATAGCAGTGGTACAACTTGCTATCCGCAGACCACTGACTACCCTCACGTTTCCTTGTCCATCCAGTTCCTCGTGTACTATTATCTGTATATTACCAGTGCTGCTAGTCATAGATTTTCCACGAGCATTCTCTACCCTCTGCTGTCTCCTGTTCCGTGATCACCCCGCTACCAGAGTACCATATTACCACCTATACTGCTCTGGTAAGTCCATCATCTGGTGATCTCTGGGTAAAGACTCCTAGTGCCCGTGACAATATATATATATATATATATATATATATATATATATATATATATATATATATAAAACACCAGGTTTCCAGTCTCCTCTGGGAATTGGTGTATGTAAATGTCTTGGGTGTGAGATATCCTCACACCTCTCTTATTCAGAACAATGCATCTATAGTCCATGTATATACATAAAATAGGCTGATAATCCTTGAGTTGGACACAGTACTTTACACAGGTGTCTTTGAGTAGGGACCTCTTACATCCCTGGTATTCCAGTTATCACTCTTACCTATCAGCAACTTGAATTTGAACACAGTGACTTGAATAAAGGATGTGTAATCACATACAGCAGACAACAGAATAAGTCACTTGACTACTGAATATACAGCTACTGCACAACTTTCTCTGTAATCTCAAAATGGCTGCTCCTCATGGGCTGAACTGTATTTACACAAAATGGTTGGTAGCAACCTCGCTTCTTGTCTCAGTCCACCATTAACGAAAGAGCATAATGCAAATCCACATCTTCAGGACTCCCCACACAATCCCTATTCTCTTCACTCTAAGGGGCAGATGCAATTGATGTAATAGTGTGCGGGCAGCGTTACTCTCGAGAGTAACGCAGCCCGCACACTATTACCATTAGTACGGTAATAGTGGTACGGTAATTTTGACACTGATTTTTGCTCACGGCTCATGGAGCCGCGAGCAGAGATCCGGGTTACAATTACGGTATTTACGGTAATAGTATACAGGCCACAAGACTATCAAGAGTAACGCAATCAATTGAATCTGCCCCTAAGAGTTGTATCTCAGTCCACAGGCAAATAAATAATATTACCAGCTATATTTATCTGCAATTTCTCCACACCAAAGCTCCTTGTCTGAACTCTCCTTCAATTGCTGTTGTTCTCCACTCTGGCCAAAATGGCAGCTTCAGGCTTCTGTGTTTTATTTCTTAACGGTATCTCTCTCTCATTGCATTGCTGCTATCTTTCTCTGTTTTATATATGTTTTCTCTTCCTCAGTTCCTTCTTCACCCACTTCTCTCTCAGATTTCTCCTCGCATACTTTGATACACACATATATACAGTACAATATATATATGGTCCTAGGAATACAGAGAAATGTGGCTATATTGGACTCCTCCCCTTAAGGGACTTGATATTTACACCACTTCTGAGATCAGTTGCGTTCTATTCTCTGAATTGGATACACTTTGCACATTGTAGCTGCACTTCAACAGAGAAGCACAATTCTAGGAGCACTTTCCCTAACATAAAGCAAAGTCTCATGTATAAAAGTCAGCCTCAATGTGCACACACTCTCATGATTAATATAAACCTTAAATTAGCCTAAACTGAGCAGTATTTAAAAGACAGTAAGGAAAATGGTTGTTCTAAAGTAGTGGGAGGTTGAACTCTGATGTGACATTCAAGCTTTTGTACATAGATTTTTTTTCCTCTCTACCTATCTAAGTGCACTTCTATTTGGCAGAGGCATCTCCCATGAGCAGGGAGTAGGTTGGCACACTGATGTACACAGTGCTGACCACCTAGGTGTAAAGTAGAAGGCATTTGAGCTGCATATTGCATGCATGTCATAAATGACATCCACAAAAGGCACAGTGGTACTCACAATAACGATGCTGGAAATGACGACAGTACTTACCCCGACATGATTACACCAAAAATGGCAGACCTCAGAACTCATTACAATTTATTTCTAATTGCAGCCTATTTATTGCAAGTGGGTCTCCAGCACTGTATAATGAGCAATCTCATGTACATTTAATTACTCTATTTTACCTAGCTCATGTAACAATTGATATACAACTTCTTTGTTCAAAATGTATAAATATTATGTACTCTGCCAATTCAATCTTCTTTAGTAAACTTCTCTACTGAGGAGGTCTCAGTGCTCTAAAAGTTTGCATTTGCAATTTTTTTTCTAGTTAGCCATTAAAGATATCGCTTAGAATTTACTTTTTATTGTACAAAATAAGGTACGTTATAATAAAGATATAATACATAGATTTACCACACAAAGGTATCTACTACAACACATTTTTTATTGCCTAACACAACAAAATATTCTTTTTTGCTAATGAAAATTCCACACTGTTCAAGTATGTATTTATTTTTTGTAGGGTAAATGTATCTTTATATAGAAATTCTAATGTAAATAATGTAAAATGACTGCATGACACATATATATTTTGTGTGCAGAAATAAACTAACACTGTTGTAGTGACACCTTCTGGACTGACTGGAGAATAACACAAGAATCATTGAACAACATTGTATGTGACAAAGCAATTCTAGGATAAAAAGTGGAAGAATTTCACATTTTTTTATAATTTTTTAATTAAGTGTTGCTAAAAAGTATGGTATGAAAAAAATTATGAACTGAACCATTCTTAAAACATGTTAAAAGAACTGAAGTTATATCTCAAATACAATTTTGCAAATTTGCTTTAAGCGTTTTCGACACTACAATGTATTTGTAAACCTGATAATAAGTTTATTTTTGATTTTTTTTCATGGTATCTCCATGAATTCTACATGTTTTGTGATAACATTTTGGAATAAATATTTTATTTTATTTGGGTTACAATGGAAAAAGTTATAAGGAAAAATGGGAAAAGTATCTTAATTCCAATTCAAGTTCTTCTCCATATTTATATAATTTTGCAGCACTTGAAGTGGGTGGAGGAAAGGGGTTATTGGTGTAAACATCAGGTATATTTTACCATTTTATATTTGTAGAATGTCTCTTCTTTCAAATCAGTGCAATTTGACAGAGCAATATAGATTAAACATGTCATCACAGTTCAATCAAATGCCCCCCAATTATCCTTTCCTGATATAAAATACAAATCTCACTGATGAATTGACCCAAGTGTAATATAGCTATTATAGTCTGAGAACTGTAAAGGTTAGACCAGGGTTTCCCAAACCCAGTCCTCAGGGCTCCTCAACAGTGCAGGTTTTCTGGATCACATGTGACATAATTAGGACCACCTGTGGATCTGTTACAATGTGTCAGTCATTAATGAATACACCTGTGCTCCAGCAAGGAGATATGGAAAACCTGCACTGTTGGGGAGCCCTGAGGACTGGGTTTGGGAAACCCTGCGTTAGACATTATTTTTTCCCTCAATTTTGCAATTTACTTTTAGGGCCCGATATCATATATAAAAGTTTGTGAGACCACAACCTATAGCCAGTTCTTAGAACAAATTATTCAAGGCAAATGCTAAGGTTATATAGTGGTCAAAAATAATTCTCCCCTAAAGCATTTTTATTCTTTTTTTACTAAAATATCCCCAACAAATCCTGGTTTTCTGAGGTCACATAATTAATTATTTGGAGTCCATCTTGGTTTAAAACAAATACACCTGTAAGAGGTTCCAAAAGTTTGCGAACGTGTTTCCAAACACGAGCTTCATCATAAAGATAGAATAACCTTCAAAGCATATCATAGAAAAGTAATAGTGTAAGGATATAATTAGAGTTCAAAGACTTTTACTATCCACCAGAGGAATGTCAAGTCTATCATAAAGGAGATAATATGGCAGAACTGTCAGCAGACTAGAACAGGACTGCCTCCAAAACTGAGCATCCTTGCAAGAAGTGCACTTTTTAGGAAAACCAACAAGTGGCCTATGACAATTTTGACAGACTTACAGTTTTCCACAGTAGCGATAGGACAACAATGGCCCTGACAATTCATAAATCTGTGCTGTACTGAATGAGGACAAAAGGAAAACCTTTAAAAAGCACATAAAATCTCACCTAGAGGTTACCACAAGCATGTGGGAGGCTCACATACCAAATAGAGGATTATTTCATGGTCTGTGTTTCAGAGTCTTATTTACTTAACCCATCCTAGTTAATTTTCTATTAAACTATTTTCTTTGCTGTTTTCATGAGTATTAGATGAAAATGGCTCAAGAAAAGACAATCCTATTTGGAACAATTGACTTCCTGTCTGTATTTTGGAATATTTCTGCTCCCCTTCCTTGTTAATCTCACCATCACCTCACAGGGCCCAGTTTTCAAAGTCACCAAGACCCAGACGGTATTCTGAACAATGGACAGGACACCACAAATCATGGTACCCTAATTTCCATGCAACTTATTCTAGAAGAGCGTGTACATTTGACACTATAAGAACATATATGTCATAACAAGCACTATTACTATGTTTACATTATGTTTGTGGTACATCTTAGCAGGCCGGTTACTGGTCTCCATTAAAACAGCTCAACTTCCTAGACATTGTGAAGTCTGCAGCCCAAGCAATAGGGGCCTGATTCATTAAGGATCTTAAATTAAGAAGTATCTTATTTCAGTCCCCTGGACAAAACCATGTTACAATGCAAGGGGTGCAAACTAGTTTTCTGTTTTGCACATAAGTTAAATACTGACTGTTTTTTCATGTAGCACACAAATACTTGATAGCTTATTTGTACACTGAAATTTAAAGTTGATATTTGTGTGCTACACGAAAAAACAGTCAGTATTTAACTTATGTGCAAAACAGAATGCTAATATGCACCCCTTGCATTGTAACATGGTTTTGTCCAGGAGACTGAAATAAGATACCTCTTCATTTCAGATCCTTAATGAATCAGGCCCCAGGTTATCCTAAGGTTGGCTTTTAAAGCTGGTGATAAAATATCACCATCCATTTATAAACAAACCTGTGACATAGACTGAGTTCAGTTTGCTCAAAATCATTAGGAATTTGACCATGGAATTTATTTTTAATTAGGAATGATTTCTACTGGAATAAAGGTTAGAAATCTCTAAGTTGAGACTTTCACATATCACATATATTTAAAGATTGAATTGTTATGCCATTTTACTTTTGGTTAAATGATTGTATTGTGATTTATTTATAAGCAACATCTATTTTTTATGCAATCTTATCTATTTGTTTCCAGACCACAATGGGTTTTTAGAAGTTCTTTTTTATCTTTCTTAAAATTGGTCTTAAAAATGATGCAAATTACAACTGTGTTTACAATGTTGTAATAGAACTGGTCCCTTCCAGCCTTGCGGCTGCTGCATCTCATAATGCATAGTGCTCACTAAGGTATATTGCATACTGTATATGTCGATACATATCCTAATCTGAAATTGGCCTGTACAGTAAATAGGGGAATGACTAGACAATTGTGGGTCCCATAACAAAAATTTGGTGATGGCATACTGCTCATTGATGAAAAACTCACATACATGTGAGGCATTAACAGGGACTCCACATCGGGATCTCCCGGGGAGGAGGTCATGTGACAAGTGTATGAGGAATTAGGAGGCGTCACCATAGCCCTACCCCCTTGCTATGAAATACCAAAATTCATGGCATTGCATAGCAGGGTTAGAAACTACCGGGAGAGTAGGTAAGTATGAGTTTCTTCCCTTACCTGGAAATATTTATTCCTCTTTAGTGGCTGTCTAAAAGAACCAATATACAGCTGAACTGGAGAGAATCACAAAGGCACATGGTTTTATGGAGTGGGGTGGACTAGGGCACCTTTGTTGCTGTGCCTTAAAACAGTCACATGTGCTTTTGTTGCTATGTATACAACATAAATTTTAATGCATATTGTTTTATTTGCAAATACCCTTTTAGATTTGGTTAATGATTTTACTTCAGTTTATGTCACCTATATCCAGTGGTGTAACTAGAAGTCATTGGGCCTGATAGCAAAAAAATGTTTTCAGGGTGGGAGGGGTTAAAGATACATACCTATTCATTATACAGAATGCCCTTCTTCTGGTCTTCAGAGCATGTTCAGGGGCCAGTGCATGCAGCCAAATGTGTTACCATGGTGGTATTTATGTCCTTGCCTCTAACTTCCTAATATTCTCTACTTTTATATATGTGCCCAGTTGTAAGTAAGAGATGGTTTTTAACATACAACTTTACTATTATACTCTTAAAATTGGTGTCAGACAGTAACATTGTGCTTTAATAAATTTGAACTAAATTGACCAGTCAGGGTACAGTGTGTAGCTCAATCCTAAGCAATCAAAATATGACAAGTCTTAATTACCATATTGTAGTGTGTGTCCTATTAAAGTTGATAGAATCATTACGTGGTATGGCGGAATACACACTTGGAAGATGACCGCTATTGGCCTGTGCATGTGATCTTTTTCAAAGTTGTACTAAAAGGATCGAATCTCATTCTTTTAAGCCATCCACTATCACATAAATCTAATTGGGTTGCAATGTCCCAATTATAATGTAAATGTATGGACAGCAAAAGAGTAATGTGTCTAGTTCATAATCATTATTGTTGTAATATTGTACAAAATACAATAGGCAATTGTCATAAAATTATAATCGATATTTGTAGGTTGTTTTTTTTTAAATATATGAAATTTAAATCATGTGCATAGAATGGCAGCACAGAAAAGGTTAATAATATCTCTGCTGCTCATTCTTAGTAGCAGGTTGGCAGGCTGCCGTATGTTGGACATCTGTACATATCTGCAAGTGACAAATATAAATTTAATAAGAACTGCCAGAGACTTGTTAAAATGAATGAGTTAATCTGACAGAGGCAACATCAATCACTCACAGTCTCATCCAGGCAAGTGCCAATCATTGTCTGAAAATACAGGAGACAATGAGGACTGCAAGTAATGCAACAGTCTGCAACTCAAGCAGCAGATACAGACCGCCATCCCACAAGAATTGTTTATATCAACATGCAAACAAATGCAGCTATTGTTGCAAAACATGACTACTGACAATGACGTAGAGTATACCTCCCAACTGTCCCAATTTCACTGGACAGTCCCGAGTTGAGGGTACAGTGTTGCTGTAAGGGGTCATCTAGAAATGGATCATTGAAATTATGCTATGGGTGGGAGGTGTAAGGACCACAATGCAGGTCAAACAAATACTAACATAATAATCAGAACACGATCTGCAAATGTGATGCTCAAAAGAAAAGCAAACAACATGCTGTATATTATAGTAACCTTTAATTAAGCTGCTCACATACATAGAAAAATATTGTACTTACAGTGCGTAGTATTCACCATAGTACAAAGTTGTAAAAGAATGTCGTAGAAATCGCGATCACACTTCAGAGAACAAACAGGTGCAGCATAGTAGGACTGAAACTACCTTCCACCAGTTTTGTCTGTAGAGGTTTTTCATGGATTATTATTTATACCGCAAGTCAATTAATATAATAACTGAATACAGTAAAATAAAATCCAAAATGTATAGAAAAGAAAAGTTTCTTTTAGAATAATGTTTTATTATAAATAAATATTGCTAAAAGTTATACCAAAAAAAGAAAATATCCAAGAAAAAATAATGATATAACATTTTAGCGATACACATGTTAATGATTACCAATTAAGATCACTTTAATATTAATATCTATTAATATTACTATTAATATCACTTTTTCATACACTAAATGTCCACAGGGATCATTACAAAACAGTTTAAACTGGTCTAGAGGCGGGAACCTGGAGAACGACACCTGGCAATTCCAAGGAACAATGATCAGAAGAATCCACCAATGCTGTATCGAGTTCTTAGGAGTTCAAGACTCTTCAGCCTATGAATAAGGACCTTTATAGTTGATTGCACTGTCTTGTGTTTTGCATTTGTTTTTGTATGCTACGTGGATGGTTTTTAGTGCCTCTAGCCTGGCTAGATGTTGTGAGAGTATGCAACACGGTTGGTTCAAAGTAACGTCTACCCTAGCGATTTTATCGGTTAACCATTAAAAAGTCCTTAATGGAAATTAAGCGCTAAAGCCAGTTAGAAGAGTTAGGGAATGTTGCTTTAGAAATATTTAACTCCACAGATCATGGGTGCATGCCTGTATTGGCTATACCAAAGGAGATAACATCTGGGGCTCCTATAAATAAGAATCATTATTCTCTTGACCTAACTTAAGAGTTCTGAAGGTTTACAGACTATGGGAGCCAGGCACACACTACAGGGGTCACATTAAAAATGGCAGAAACTCAAGGGCCTGCTAAGAAAATTGCAGAACCCCAAGGGTCTGCAATGTATATTATGAGTAACAAATATGGTAAGAGTGCCACTATGTATTGTGAGAAGTGGATGAAAATAATGTCTGAGTGTGTACGACCCTTTCATATTATTGGCAGTTTTGATCCTGATATATTAAATACAGTTAAAGATCAGATTTGTATATTAAGTTGAAAAAAGTTGCCACTTTAACATATCATGTGTTTAAATTTGTGGCAGTGTGAACGCAAAGTGTGGATGGTTAGAAAAGTGCAGCCAGAGAAAACAGTAAACCCTGTAATCTACAAAAAGAGACAGGGGGCGCCCCACATAGTGTATTACAAGTGATATACAGTGTAAAAATATCTCCACAGATAGGAAATCCCCGTACCAGATATTCAATTTAATAGAGCCAATATGGAGATCTTTCTGACCGTACTGGAAATCCACATCAAGACTGGATATCGGGAAATACCTCCAATCATAAACCACGTGGTAGATGAGGATCTGCAAACTCAAATATAGCCACAATAGTGTGATACCATAAAGAAAAAGAGACCATCAAGTCTCAAAATAGCAGGTTTAATAGCAGCATAAAGTAAAATCAATGCCTGTACATTAAGCACAATAAAAACAAGCTTATCTGTCCTCTGGCACAATCGTGGATAATAAGGGTAACAGCCGGCAACACCTCAGACATCCAACAATGAGCACAGGAACCAGGTAATTCTCCGACGCGTTTCGTCTGGTAAATAAGACTTTATCAAGGAGTAATAAATCCAGCATGACCACGGACTCCTATATACTTGAGTCCTCCTGTTGAAGGGCCAATCCAAACACGATACCGGAAAGTGGGCGGTGATCTCTAACCCCCGATACATCACATCCGGCGCTTCACTTCCGGTATAGCGATAATTATGCAAACATCTAATCTTATTCACATAAATTTCTCAGCACAAATGGACATATATAAAGATCTAGAAGCTGTACATCATAACCCTGTAATCTATATCATGTTTTGGAAAAAAATAAGTGTATTGATTTTTGTGAAAGAGTCAATTATGAAACTATATTCATTGCTACTGTATCTCATTCATTACAGCTGCAGAGATCATCATCATCATCTCTGCAGTTCACAGAGATCAGGGAGCGAGGACACTGACCCACCCTCATTTACTGCTGCAGACACCCACAAACCTATCCCACATACCAGTAAGAACAGAAATATCCATTGTTCAGAAACAATAGTTCCAGCTATTGACCCTGGGTGTAGTAAAATTGTAGAACTAAACTCAGTAAGAACAATATCAGTACCTAATGGTAAAGCATATAAGGATGAAGTGGTTCCAGTCAGGAATGTGGCTATGCATTGTCCTTTGAGTAGGCCTGAACTGCCCCCTATTATCACTGATTTCCCTGATCCTAGGAAAGATTTAACTAAATGTCAAAAATTTATTAAGGACTTGGTGTCACGGGCACTAGGAGTCTTTGCCCAGGATATCACCAGATGATGTACTTACCAGAGTAATATAGCTGGTACTATGGTTCTCTGGTAGCAGGGTGACATGGGAACAGGAGAAACAGCAGATGGTGAGAGAATGCTCGAGGAAAGTCTATGACTAGCAGCAACTGGTAATGAGTAGATGAATGTACACGAGGAACCAGATGGACAGGGAAACGTGAGGAAAGTCAGTGGTCTGCGTATAGCAAGTTGTACCACTGCTATAGTGAGGAGGAATGTCCAGGAGTAGCGAGGAGGTAGTGAGAGTCAGCGGTCTGCATATAGCAAGTTGTACCGCTGTCTATAGTGAAGGAATGGAATCCAGGTGTAAGTAGGTAACGGGGAAGTCAGTGGTCTGCGTATAGCAAGTTGTACCACTGCTTATGTGAGAGGATACTTGAAACTGGTGTCACAGGGAACAGGAGTCAGTGGTCTGCATCAGCAAGTTGTACCACTGCTATATATATGTGAGGAGGGGCACGAGGAGATGAATGTAAAGCAGAGTATACACGGGGCACACAGAACTTGATCCCACGATGATATCCACAATACAACGATAACTGACAAGCACTGCTTGAAGTATACAAAGTCACAATAGCTATCCAGGCAATAGGAAACAAAGTCAATGGTAACAATAGCTTCAGTGGATAGGAGACTCCGGAGGAGAACACAACTCAGTCCAGATGGATATGCAATACAAAAGCAAAGTCAATGGAAAGTATGCATACCGCGGTTCAGGAGAGCAGGCTGTCAGAGAGACGTGCAGGGATACCTGAACGGCTGAAGGCCGGCAGGAGGAGAGACCACTGGAGGGTGGAAGCGGTAATCAGGTTGGTGCAGCGCACGGCAGGTAATCCAGAATCAACGAAGCAATACTCAGGAAGCAGTAGTAAGTGGAACTGGAAACATGAAGAACACGGGAGAGTTGAGGCTGTCTGGTATCCAGTAGTAGTGGTGGAGGCAGCGGAAAGAAGGCACGCTGAACACGGGAGAGTAGAGGCGATCTGGAACCCTGTAGTAGTAACGGAGGCAGCGGAGAGCTGACACGATAAACACAGGAGCGTTGAGACGAACAGGGAACTCTGTAGTAGTAACGGAGGCAGCGGAGAGCTGACACGATAAACCCAGGAGAGTTGAGACGATCAGGAACTCTGTAGTAGTAACGGAGGCAGCGGATAGGAATCAGCTGAGTGCAGGCACGATGAACACAGGAGAGTTGAAACGAACAGGAGTCCGGTAGTAAAAGCAGATAGGAATCAGCTGAGTGCAGGCACGATGAACACAGGAGAGTTGGAGTGGTCTGGAAACCACAATAGCAGTAAACAGGAATCAGCAGGAGCTGAATACACGAGGAAACACAGGAACACCTTCAGAGGCTCATGGGGAATGAGACTCCAAGATCAGGCAACCAGGTAATGATCACAGGTGGTTTAAATAGGGAGGGTTGCCTGATCATCCAATCAATTAAAAGCAACAGGTACTGAAGGTTTGATAAGGGCTGCGCATGCGCAGACCCTCAGGATGGCGGACGGCCACGGTTCCTGAACACAGGAGAAATAGCACTCACAGTCCGGTGAGTGACACTTGGGGAATCCAAATGAACCCACCAATAAGGATTGGCGAGTAGTGTTAAGAGCTTGTCTTCCTCCAAATACTGATATCCAAAGTTTTATCAATGATAGTCAACTTAGGGAAGACAGAACTTTAATTTATGAAGATAACCAAGTAAATATAAAAAATATTAATGCCCAGTAAGAACATATTTTCCTGTGGTAAGTAATTGGCACAAAATATTTACCATCAAATAAAAGGATAGTGAGAGTGCTACAGATTACTTTACAAGAGCAATGTTAGACATGGCCACATATAGTGGAATTCAGGACATCAAAGATAATGTTCACCATAAGGAAGTGGTAGTATCTGTCTTAAAGGATGGGCTTATGGCAAATTTGAATTCTAGGGTGCAGATAGCCATTTCAAATTGTAGAGGAGTAGCAGTGGATGGTCTCAGGGAGTCTGCTGTTAGTCATGACAAAAATATTGCCAGGAAGAAAGAAATGCAAATGATAAATTAATGGCAGTAAGTATATTACAGCCATGCCAGACAAAAGTCAAATACTTGGTGCACTGTCTCACCCAGGGGCTAAGACATTTGATAATGGACATGATTCTGGTTATACAGGACATGACAGTTCTGCAGAACCAGCAACATATTCATACTTTCTTAGGGATGTGTGGGTACTGTAGATCCTGGATACCAGGTTTTTCAATGATGGCTTTAAGACTGCAGGAGTTACTCTCATTCTCTAAACCTGAACTTGTCGTACATACTTAGAAGTCAGAGCAAGCATTCTATAACCTTAAAGAGTCTGACTAAAGCACCTGCCCTGGGAATACCTGATTATAAAAAAAATTTGGAGTTATACTGTACGGAAGCTGATGGTTGTGCAGCCAGAGTTTTGAAGCAGAAACAGGGTGACGCTAGCAGCCGGTAACCTATTATAGTGCGCAATTGGACAATGTAGCAAAATCTCTCCCTACGTGTTTGAGAAGTGAGGCAGCAGCAATTCTTCTTGTAAGTGAGAGCGAGGACATAGTTCTAGGATATGACTCAACTGTCTATACACCACATGTGGTATCTGCCCACCTAAATTCTGCCCAAACAAGGCAGGTCTCCTCAGCCAAATTCACAAAATGGGAATTGGCACTAATGGCACCTGCAAATATCACAATTAAGAGGTGTAATATGCCAAATCCAACTACATACCTACCATATGTGCCTCGAGATGCAGAAAGGGTGGAAGGGGTGGAGACTATAACATGAGTTGAACTTGGCAGGTGTACAGAGACGCATTATTGTGTGGAATATTTGAATCGAACCTTTTCCACAAGACCTGACATACATGACACCCCCTTAGAAAAGGTAGATGTTACATGCATGGGAGTTGTCACAAACAGACAGACAAAGGATAGTTATGTACTGGTTATGCTGTTGTAGACGACAAAAGTGTTATAGAAGCTGAATCCCTTGGCCCATCTCACTCAGCACAAATAGCCAAACTCATGGCATTAAGAAGGGCACGTGAGTTGGCAGAGGGTATATCAGTTAGTATATACACTGATGCTAGATACGCTTTTTGGGGTAGTGCATGACTTTAGGGCCATCTGGCAACTTAGGCAGGCACACCAGTAATGCACTCACATCACATAAAAGGACTTCTGACAGCGATACAACTACCCAAGGAAGTAGCCGTCATCAAGTGTAAAGTACACACATATGACAGGGACCCCATATTGCTTGGTAATGACAGAGTGGATGAGGCTGCTAAGAGAGCAACAGGCTCACTGGTAAAAACAAATGTGACCAAATTAATGATTTCTGAAGCTCTTAGTGTACAGAAATTGATAAAGATACAAGATATGTGTCCTCTACAGGAGAAGGCTGTCTGGAATTTGAAGGGCAAGAGTCCTCTGGACTCTGGAAAGATGGACAAGGTAGGCCAGTGGCACCCAGGGCATATCTTCTAAGCTTAGCAGAGGCAACCTATGGTTTGACTTATCTGGGCAAGGAAGACCGGGACTTTCTTCACAGGCTAGTAAGAAGGCAATGTTTTGTCTTACTTGTCTGAAAAAGAATACGGGAATAGTGATATCCTCAGAGCCATCCCACATTCCTCCTACAGATGGACCTTTCCAGGTCATACAAATCAACTTCATCTAATTGCCAGCCTGCAGGAATATGAAGTATGTATTAGTATGTATCGATGTTTTCTCTAACTGGGTAGAGGCTGATCCAGCTACTACTAATTCTGGTGTTTTTGCTGCTAAGAAAATTATCCAGAAGATCGTTTGTAGGTTTGGTATCCCCAAAATCTGAAGGAACAATTTGAACATAAACTAATATCTAATATATATTAGTCGCTTTCAACCAGGTTTTAAGTCCCTAAATTTTTAAATAGCAGTATTACTATAAGCACAAGCATAATCCATGGCTGCAAAGACATGCTGGGACCCTTAATGTCCCACAGAAGCATTTAAATACAATACAGACACAAGTGTAAACATAATTGTTAATGCAAACAATGACACACAACATGTAGGTGACCAAAAAATCCTGGTAGATGATGCAAAATCAGCTCCCCTGCAAAGTAAAGTCCGTAAATACATTAGTAATTTATGTATATATATATATATATATATATATATATATATATGTATATATATATATATATATATATATATATACATATATATATATATATATATAAAATGCTAATCCAAATAATGTTGTATGTACCTAAGAAAGGTTCTGCACAGTACACTCGCTATACTAATTATTACAAAATACACTCAAGCCTTGTCAACACTAGGGAAGTCCACGGAGCAAATCTATTTGAATATGGACATTTCATTGAGTTCTCTAAAGGCCGTGGTCCTTGCTGCCCACAGCGGATGATTATTAACTTTCTGCTACGTCACTTTTTGCGTTGCGTAAGTGACTTGCGACCAAATTCATCTTGGTAAGTATCTGCAGATCTGTTGCTTGATGAATTCGCATGTTAGTTGTTTGCACTCACGTGCGTATATTAATGCAAGTTGCACTCAGAATACGTCCACTAATGAAACAGGTCCATTGTGTTCATTTGCTCTGGTTTCAAATTAAAATCTTTTCATTCTATATAAAACCTAAGACTTGTTGGTTTCTAATACTCAGAAAAAAACAGTAAACAAGTAGTGTTCTGTCCTCCAGTGTATGTCGGTGAAAAAAATGGGTAGCTAAATAAAAAGCAATTAATGAGCTGATAAGACTGATTTCTGGACTAACTCGTACATCTTATCACAGCCCCACTGACATCAATGCACAAGAGCCCAAGATCAAGTCCAAAATACAGCATTCCCAATGATAATTTCAATAAAGCTTCTATTGCAAATATTCCATGATCTCATGCCTTTATCTCTAAGTTTCATACCTGAAAAAGAAAGATTATTTTTCTACTTAATAATTATCTGGAAGCTGAAGGCTGCTTCACCAAGATTATATTATGTGTGGATTAGTAAACACACCCTGCTATACTCACAATATGCACAGATTAGCTTGAAATCCTATCAAGTGCCTGGTGCCATTAGCTCTAGTTGGCAGATCAGTGTCCTGCGGGCAATGGAAGAGTCTCAGAACCACAACACAGAAACTTCTATGTCATGCCAAGAGGGGGGCAGCGTGTTTTAGCACATCCTGCCCTGCTCGGAGACATGCTTCTTTATCAGGATGCTGCCAAGCTCCCTAGCAGACTAACCTGGTACAGATTAAAGGGAGAAACCAGTTTACTGCCGATGCACGTAATTCAGATATAATATGTAATGGCTGCTGCACAGTCAGCAGACTGTAAGTGGAACAGAAGTTATTGAACCAGAAGCAATGATGACAACTGAAGTAAGTGCCTGAAGTAATTACCTTTGTTAATGTAAAATATTAATATGCTTAATAATGCTTCAATTCTTCAAATTGAAGATTCCATATAGTGTATGGAATATATCTATCTCTATCTCTAATCAGTATTATAAAGTAAAGGACTTATTGAGAAAGTTATATATAAAATGGGTGCTTTTCTTTCATATAGACTAGTTTCTGTTGGTCTGTGTGAAAACGTCAGGTTACTTGTAAAGCCTGAAATACTTGCAGAATTAGAAGTATTGTGTGGGTGAGCATTACTGAATAGACCATGGGGTATATTTACTAAACTGCGCCTTTGGAGTGGAGATGTTGCCTATAGCAACCAATCAGATTCTAGCTGTCGTTTTGTAGAATGTACTAAATAAATGACAGCTAGAATCTGATTGGTTGTTATAGGCAACATCTCCACCTTTTCAAACCCGCAGTTTAGTAAATATACCCCTAGGTCTGCTCCACAACAGCATAAATAAGGACAAAGGAAATGTAACAATTTGCAAAATAAAGATTATGTACCCAAATACATATATATTAACGCAGTGGTTCCCAAAGTGTGCATCACATCTCCCAGGGGTGCCGCGGTGCTGTCACAGGGGTACCGTGGCTAGGAAAAAATAAATAAATATTTACTAATCCTATCACTATTTCCCCTCCGTTTCTTTACTTACTACTGTCTTTTCTTCTGTCTTCTTACCAATCCGGCAGCACATGGGACCCAGCATCCTCCTCCCTTCAGTGAGAAGCGGTAGGAGAGAGGAGGATGCTGGGACCCGGGCGCCGCCAGATTGTGTGAGTGAGGATGAAGAGGGGCAGAGAGAGGAAGAAGAGAGTGCAGAGTAAGAATGAAGAGGGTACAGAGTGAGAATGAAGGGGGTAGAGATTGTGGATGAAGGAGGGCACAGAGTGTGTAGATGAAGGAGGGCACAGAGTGTGTGGATGAAGGAGGGCACAGAGTGTGTGGATGAAGGAGGGCACAGAGCGTGTGGATGAAGGAGGGCACAGAGCGTGTGGATGAAGGAGGGCACAGAGCGTGTGGATGAAGGAGGGCACAGAGCGTGAGGATGAAGGAGGGCACAGAGCGTGTGGATGAAGGAGGGCACAGAGCGTGTGGATGAAGGAGGGCACAGAGTGTGTGGATGAAGGAGGGCACAGAGTGTGTGGATGAAGGAGGGCACAGAGTGTGTGGATGAAGGGGCACACAGTGTGTGGATGAAGGGGCACACAGTGTGTGGATGAAGGGGCACACAGTGTGTGGATGAAGGGGCACACTGTGTGGATGAAGGAGGGCACACACTGTGTGGATGAAGGGGCACACAGTGTGTGGATGAAGGGGCACACAGTGTGTGAATGAAGGGGCACACAGTGTGTGGATGAAGGGGCACACTGTGTGGATGAAGGAGTACACTGTGTGAATGAAGGGGCACAGTGTAATCGTGAAGGGGCACAGTGTGATGATTTTTGGACATGTTGTTTTATTTTGTTTAATCTTATTCCTCTTAATATTAGCTGTAAATTATTCTTTGACAGAAATATAATTGAAAAAAATATATAAAAATATTTGTTTCCCTTGGATTTATGTGTATTATTTTTGCAAAGAACTTACTAAGTATTTCTGTCCTGACCTAAATACTTATTACGTTATTTTGACCCAACTACTTATAAAACAGGACTGTTCGGTAATTATTTTGGAGGGCTGCCTTGAAAAAATTATGGAGACTCTAAGGGTGCCGCAAACTGGAAAAGTTTGGGAACCAGTGCATTAACGTATTTGGTCCCAATTAGAACATATATGAAGCTCATGAGCTTGACAATATAAAAATAGATTTAATTGCAAAACTTTTAAATACAGTAAATATTTGGTTCTTCTAGTTGCAAAGAATAGATTTGGCACTTGTTGAAATGATATAAATAATACATTATCACTGGTTGGAATCGCAGATTAAATACATTGCCAATTGTTAAAAAAAATAAGATAATAAACACACGGGCACATGTTGAAATTAAATGTTAACTACATTGACACTGGTTGGAATAAGTGAATAAATCCACTGGCACTTGCTGGAATGAGATAATAAATACATGGGCATTTGCTGGAATAATATAATAAATGCATTGACACTGATCGAAAATAATATAATGAATGCAATAGCACTTGGAATAATATAGATACATTATAATGTGTTAAATTGAATGTAGTAAATACACTAGTTCTTGTAATGATATAAAAAATACATTGGCACTGTTGGAATAATATTCTAAATATTTTGGCACTTGTTAAATAATATAATAAATTATTTGGCAATTGTTGAAAATAGTATAACAAGGGCGGCAATAGCACAGCTCTGGAAACAGCCGTCGCCCCCTTCTCTTCATAAAATTATTGCAAAAATGCACTTAAGTTTTGGTACGGAGACGCTGGACGTCCCATATTCTGTGCACCAACCTCCCCACTCATTAAATGGATGCCATGGCATATGTTCACTACTGACGGAGAGGGGTCCAGGTTCATACCAGAGAAATCTGACTCCACCACTCCTGATCTGATTGTTACTCCCTTGCTTCCTAGTTGAGTCCCCACAGTCATACTAACTTTAGATACCCCGAAAGACCCATAGATTGTAAGCTTGCGAGCAGTCTGTTTTACCCAGTTTGTTAATTAGTTTACTGTGTTTGTCCCCAATTGTAAAGCGCTACAGAATATGTTGGCATTATAGAAATAAATGATGATGATGATAGACTTTCATTACTCTTCAAATAAGATAATGTTTTGTGGCTAAGTACTTATTGTTTGTCTGCTCCCCACTATTTACCGCCTCCTTTTTTTCCCCTGTCTTTTTTCTGTAGCCCCTCCCCATACCTTTAAACCTTAAATAAAAAATATTGATGTTAAAAGGAAAATAGTATAACAAATACATTGGCACTGGTTAAAAATAATATAGTAAGAATATAGTAATGCATTCATGCTTGTTGGAATAGTACAATAAATACATTGACGACCTGTAATAAGATAAATACATTGGTACATGTTGGAATGATATAATAAATATGTTAGCACTTGTTGATTATGAGATAATATGTTGCCACTTATTTCAAATCCCTTAATAAATAAATTGGGACTTGCTGAAATTATATAATAAATACATTGGCAATTGTTGGAAATATGATAGCAAAGTCCTTCTCCTTGCCTCTGGTATCTACTGCTCACTCCTACCAACAAGACTAGTCCACTGCCAATACCTACTTATGGAATTCTCTACTACATCCGATCAGACTTACCCCAGCCTTCAAACCTTTTAACATGCTCTGAAAACCTTTCTCTTTATTAGACCTTACCCTACTCCCACTTATACTACATACACCAATATAAATACACAACTGTCTCAACTTCACACTCATTTTTTTGTCCCATCTGTGCCTCTTTCCTCTTGATTGTAAGCTCTCTCATCATCAGGGTAATCCCTACTCTTTGTTTTCATGTCTGCATTTATTTTGTCTACAGTTTCCCCCATTTTCTGGTGCTGCAGAGCAGTATAGCTCCTTACAAATCATTGTTTAATACTGCTCTTCCTTGCACGCACTGGGACGTCTTCCCCTTCCAGGCAACCCGCCCATGGAATGCTCAACTGACCCTGCTGACCGCTCCTACTCATTAGCAGCCCTTTTTAAACCTCACTCTGGCCCTTCTCCAAGTATCAAATAATGCTTGTGGTAATAAAATAATAAAACTGCAAAAGTGGGACCTGACAATGTCTCATGCTATCAGCTTGTCCAGCACTAATGAAGTGTGGTCAGGAGCCCTGAGAGGATGGGAAGCAGGTACTATTTGTCACAATCTGCCTCTTGCAGCTCCTGTCTACCAGGTATAATGTTGGACTTTTGTATTTATATGTATCCAGCTTGCAATACCACTGTTCCTACCTGCCAGACCTAAGCTCGTTACTCCAGGATGCTTAGCACCTGTCCTTGGCCTATAAAAGCCTGCCTGTCCCAGCAGCCTTGGCCAGTTCATCTGTTGCCTTTACTGCTGCTGGTTTTCCTGTTTATGAATTCTGTTTTATTTCCTGGTTTTGACTTCTGCTTGGCTCCTTGTTTTTCACCTCATCTTAAGACCCATAATTGGTTTGTTGTGACTTCTCTTCTGCTTTCTCCCTGGTATTGTGGTGGACCGTGTGGCTTTGACCTCTGGCTTGTTTGACCCTTCTGATTTACGGTGTCTGCATTCCATTGCACTACTAGTAATCCTGCACCTACACTCTGTGGCATATGCAGCTCCTGTGTCTACATTCCATTGCACCCTGTGTGTCATCTTCACTGTCTAGAGGTAACGCTCCACAGACCATTGCATCCTGTCTCCATTATTTCCTGTGTATCGGTCCGCAGACCATTGCATCTTGTGCGTTATCTCCACTATCTAGTGATAACGCCTCCCCAGACCCCTACACTTTCTCAGCTTGCTGATCATCCTGTGCCTCATGCCTCCTGAGTTACCTGGAGTCCTGCTACCTGTGATGCATCCGATTGCTCATGCCTCCAGATTAACCTGCAGTTCTGGCACGTGAAACTCATCTAGTGCCTCAGGCCTCCAGAGTAAACCAAGTATCCTGACACCTATTGTTTCTCTGGCTTTTCAGCACTGCCTCTTCATCTCTGGTTTCCTGAGTAATCCATGCTATATCTGCCATACTCTGCTGACTTGTATTTGATGCCTTACCATTTATTGCATCCTTTACCTGTCAACCCCGTGCTAAATAAAAAACACTTCATTCCGTTTGCACTCTCTCAGAGGTTTTTATATTGGGAATCCTGACACTAATTTTCTGGGCCTGTGCTTGCATAGGGGCCCAATGTCTGCTTCTGTAGTGGGAGGAGCCAACAACCTGTTGTAATCACGCCCCCTTTGGCAGCTATGGAAGGGCCACCAAGAAGTTGTAGTACCGGGGCCCAAGATTCCTCTTGCCAACACTGGATGTGGTTGTTACATAAGGGCTAAAGCCACAAAAGCATCAATTCCAGAAATAAGCAGGAGTAAATCATCAAAACTACTTATACACAGTGACGTGTATGGTCCTATGAAGTTACCCAAGTCAGAAGGCAACAGATTTTAGTGAGTTTTATAGATGACCATTCAAGATATATAGTCACTATCTAATGAAGAAAGATGAAGTATTGGACAGATTACAGGACTATGTAACAATGATAAATAAAACATTTCTGTGAAAGTCATTCATATTTCAAAGTGACAGTAGAGGTGAATTTACAGGTGACAGTAATACAGGATTTTCTAAGACAACATGGCATAAAGCATCAAAAGACAGGTCCTTATACACCAGACCAATATGGAGTAACTGAGAGGAATAACAGAACCCTGGCTGAAATGATCAGATGCATGTTAGCAGACTCAGGACCATATGAAAAATACTACAGTGAACCAGCATTGACAGCTGCTAACTTCCAAAACAAACACATGAACATATAAACTTTGGCATGGTGAGAAACCTAGCGCAGGACACATCAGAGGTTTTGAGTACAATGCATTTGTATTTATTCCAGAAGAAAAACATTAGTTACAAAATAAAACTGTAATTTTGGGTGATTCTTGTTGGAAGTAGTTAGACCCAAGAACAGGCAAAGTGACAGCAACAGCGTGACTTCTGTTGCAGACCTAAGGACTGATGCGATTGCCCTAACACTCCAGTACATCTTGTACAAAGAAATAAATGAGTTCAGTACAAAATCATGCACCATAAATGAGAGCACACAGTAAAGAGGATGAAGTAAGCATTCAAGAAGGAAAACCAAGGGTAAACCACCCCTCCTCTCATACAAAGCAAGTGCAATTAGTAAATATAAACCCACATCTTGGGAAGACATTTCTCAGAAGCGGAAGTAAACAAATGGACTAAAACATCTGAGGAGGAAATAAAGTCCATGCATGACGACCAAACCTGGATACTCACTGAGCTGCCAGCAGGGATAAAAGCCATAGGCTGCAAATGGACATTCAAAGTTAAGTGTAACACAGATGGCGAGATTGCAGTCTTTACAAAGCCTATACCTGGGGAAAGAGATCACAAGCTAGCCATGAAAATGGGTTTAGTGGAATAAGTCTCAGCTGTGAGAAGGTGTGTTAGAGTATAACAACAGCTATAGGCCAAGTATTACTTACTGGCAGGACAGTAGGTGGCCCTATATCTTGCATTGTCCCTATTTTCTCTCTCTTTAATGTGATAGTGTACATTCTTCAATTTATTCAAGTAAATTCTCCATGTTGAGATTTACACTTGTACTTGTCACAGTAAAGTTTTTCCCACAATCTTTTCCTGTGTGTCAATGCTTGAACATAGAAGTATAATCTGCAACATTCCTAACATAAGCTTTATGCTGCCTTTTCTAACATTATTAGATCATTGTAACAGTAGAAAAAATATGTTGACATGAATGGAGATTACATCACAAGTGTTTTATACAGGCCTTGATTTTTTTTTCCCCCAACACTGAAAAATAAGCCTGAAAATGTTTCCTATTGAATAAAATTAACATAAAATGTCTGCATGTCTGCTTTTATTAATTTTTTTCTTGGCCTGTCCCATCACGAATTACATATAATATATATATATATATGTATATATACACACACACTCGTACATTAGCAGGGTCACCGGGGGTTGCGCGGGTCCGATTTGAAACGTGTAGCAGTTTTGATATCTTAGCAAATTATTTGGTAAATAGACCAAAAATGCTATTTAGAAAATAAGATTTATTGCTTTGTTGCGTTGCTGTTTTGTCATGCTGTGTTGAGGTTTCCTTCCAGCAATCAAACAATTGTTTACAACCCAAATACGACGTTTTCAATATTTCTCGCTCTGTCATCTTGTTGCATTGTCGCGTTGTCGTTATGTGGTCTAATAGGTTACTTTTTCTATACTAAATGGGGTAAATGTAAGATTTGTCAGTTTTACCTTGAGTGCTGTGGAAGACATTCACAAACAAACAAACTTCTTTTATATATTAGATATATATATATATATATATTGTGTAGATCTGACAGTCTGGCTCATATGCATTAGACTGTTTCCATGGTAATTGTTTCTGGGAGGAAAAATCTCCATCTGCAGTTTCCCTGGAAACAATTCCCCACTGAGACAGGTGCCTTGAAGGAATATGCGGTGAATGGCAATAAGAGTGGAACAGGCATCTTGCATGGGATTGGATGTCACTAAGGCAATCCTGCCATTCTCTTTGGTGCATTTTAAGGGAGGCAGAGCAGTCAGCTGCAGATAACTGAATATGTAATGTACCCTTTCAATGAAAGCAAAGTTTGCGTGCTCTCGCTTTTTCAGATGCTTCAGATCCACAGAGCATTACAAATGAGCTCTCCAGAACACAATCATCAATATTCTGAATATTGCTTTGTATTGCATACAGTATAGCTAACGGTAAATACGTTTCCATTATTTTCTTGTGCATATAATTAAGTAGTACAATATTGATGAATGGTTTGATTCTATACTATTTTGTATTATATATGTGTGTCTGCATGTTTGTATAATTATTTTGCATATATACACACACAATCATAATTGGTCTTCCCCATCAATTGAACTTTATTAATTTATTTATAATGAAGGAATGCCCGTGACATAGAGAACACTTTTACTTCAAGTGTCATATTTATTCCTATTTAATTTTAAGTAGAATAGTTATGTGTTTGCTTTGTATTGTGTTCCTATACAGCTTTAACTCTGTGCTGTCAGTTTTACCCTTAGCTAGAGTCATGTTATAAATAAGTCCTTCTCTGAAGATTGATATCTAAATTAATATCAATGTTTAGATGTCATAGGAAGATTCTGTGTTCGAATCTTAAACATATTTATTTATGTGGCCCATACATTGTTTTAGTCAGTGACACCTCTTCAGAGGCAGGAGAATATGTAAGTAATATATACTTGTCCACTATCCTGGAATTTCTGGGTGACTCTCGAATTCTGGGTATCTCTTTCAGACACCCGGAAGCGCAGGCTGTCTTCCCGCATCCTGGCCATTTCCTAACAAAGTGGGCTTTACGGGGACCTCACTGGCACGATTAGTAGTAAATCGCATCATGTCCCCCCCCACAAACCACTCCTTCCGCAACACAATGACACATTCATGACATTTAGTGGCACAACCGGGGCCAAATGTCACGATACGCTGTGTCACACCGCCATCCGCACTTGACCTCCCCACTCTGGGATCTCCAGGAGGAAGAGTCACAAAGCTGGCATCTGTGATGTAATCAGATATGTAGAAATCAGTGTAATGCGCTCAGAAGTTGTATTTTAATTATATTTATTCAATTTAGAGTAAATTTGATTTTGAATGTAAATAGTGGCACTGCACCATAGCTCTATTTTATTTCTAGAGATTTCTGGGTCTGTGTAAGGGGTGCAGGGACAGGACAGGATATGGCATCATACCATAGCACATAAAGGTATTAGACATTAATACAGTTTTCATTACTGTAGCATGGGGCAGCAGACATCACTGTTTAGCTGTGTATCTTCAGCATCTATATACAAGTTGAACTTGAAAAATATATTTTGATTTTAAATGTGTTTGTGAGCTATACTTTATTACTTTCCCTTATATGACTACCATACTTACTCAGAAAAGTAAAGGTTAACTTTAACTGCCATATTCCTATGAAAACCTATCTCTAATTCAGTGTCATTGATTTGGATCAAATAAATAAACTGCTTCCATAAAAGCACTGTGAGCTACAGAATATTGCTGTATTTGAACTTCTTATCACAAATTACATTTTCTATCAAATAATCTTCATTGCTCTGAGTATATATAGTAGAGTACTGCCCTGTTTATGAGAAACACAAAGCAGTTTATAGAACTTATGTAAGTTAGTATAGAGCACGTATACTTTTCTCATCTATAGACAGATGATGTGTTCATCTGCTAAATACTAGAGATGTTCACTGATCCCCATGTTTTGGTTTTAGATCTGGATTAACTTCGTGTTTTGGTTTTGGCAAAACCACCCTCGCGTGTTTTGGTTTTGGGTTTGGATGCCTATTTTTTCCTAAAATCCCTATTTTCTTTTTTCTAAAATCACATAATTTGGCTCTTTTTTTGTTCCTATATTATTATTAACCTCAATAACATTAATTTCCAGTCAATTTTTGTCAAGTGACAAGAACACTGCTACCCCTCCTGTTTCTGTATAAGCAATGGCACTGAGCAATGGCACTGGAGACTGGAGAGTGACAAGAACACTGCTACCCCTGTTTCTGTGTGAGAAATGGTGCTGGATCTCTTGGGGAGGGAGGTACTTATGGAATCCAAAACCCGCGAGATCCGACAATGCAACAATGACGTTTTGCCTCGATTCAGATTCGAGGATGCGCAAAAGTACCGAGCCAGCTCGCAAGCCTATTCGTACCGCTAAGTTCGGGTTGGTTTCGGTTTTCAGAAAACCGAGCCCAAGCATCTCTATTAAATACTATTATTAATAGTGTGGAATGTAGTAGAAGCAGAAGGATGTAGTCGCTTATTCATGTGAAATATAGCTACAATGTCACATTATTTATAGATAATGGCTATAATTGTTTGTTAATAAAAATCAAATCAAATTGTCCCTTTGTATTACAGAATGTCTCACATTATTTATAAATAATGTGTTATTGCTAGCTTTGCTCATGACAATAAGTCTGAAAATATAACCTTCCATCCCTATCCTCTTCAGGCAAGTTTATGATATTCCTCAACCCCCATCTTAATCTCCCTAGGTTACCCTATTACCACCCTCTACACAACTAACACAAGACAACAACCCTCTGACCAACATTGCTTTGTGACTGATCACACAGTCCACTCAATACTTTTACCTTTGCAATCTAGCTGGTCCATTGTGCAATATGATGTAGCACGTGTTCTTCTGTTTCAAACTTCCATTGTGCCAAGCTTGCGAGCAGGGTTCTCTTACCCTTAGGGGGGTATTCAATTGTTTCTTTTAACGCGCTAAAACAAAAAAAAATGAGCGCTCGAAAAAAACTTCATATTATACTGTAATTTTGTGCTCGTAAACAGTTAATACGGTACTTACTCGCTGCCAGCGGGCTGAATTTCAGCTCGCTGCTCAGGGAGCTGCGAGATGAAATTTAGCGAGTAATTACCGTATTAACGGTAATATTTTTAGAGCGCTCGTTTTTTTTTTGTTTTAGCGCGTTAAAAGAAACAATTGAATACCCCCCTTGGTGTACAATTTAATTCAGTGTTTCCCAACCAGTGTATCAAGCCAAATTTTTATGTCTCCACTACAGGCTACATGTGTTCTGAGAAACTAGATATTATTAGAGAAATGTCTTAAAACAAGTTGAGCTTATGCAATGGGCATTAAAGTGAACCATATTTTCATTAGAAATGTAATGATTCAACCAAAAATTGTCATAATGCTTTTTTAAAATGTACCATATTTCTTTATTCAATGAACAATTTTACAAATTAATGGAAGTAATTGATGTTTTACCAGGTGTTTCACAATATAAAACATCAATGCCAATAATAACTTTATTGGTGACAAAACACTGTTAAAAGTGCCCATTTCTTAATTAAAAAGATTTTTTTCTTGTATTTAAGATAGTTTGGGGGGTATTCAATTGGCCGCAAGGTGCCGCCAGACATCGCCTTGATGTCCAGCTGTGCACATAACCGGCCAAATATGATAATGAATCTCCACTCATTTTCCCGCGCATATCTATGGGACACGGAAAATGAGTGAAGATTTTAATAAAAGTCTGATGTGGTGTGCCCCCGCGGACTGTTCTGGAGATGGTTAGATTTTTTTTTTTCTTTTTTCTGGTTATACAAAATATTTTGTGACAGAGATTTTGCTGAAGGCAACACATTTATAAAGTGTAACTTAAAGAACAATCACTTGTATTCTCTCTCTCTCTTGAATGATCCTATTGATATCAATAGGATTATTATGGGGCATTAGACTCATATTCATCCATACATGCTTCAGTATAGGGTCAATCTCTATATATTCATGCTCATAAAGCCATATGTTTAGGATAACTCAACTACTGTGATAAAAAGAATCTTGATTGATACTTAATGAAAACAACAATGTGCTGTTACAGTGCTGGTACCAAAGTTGCAAGATGCTTCCAGTACATAGAATTACAGCAATGCATACAGTTTTGATAACAAAATAATAATTACTTTTAAATGCATTCATTATATAAGCCTCTGCATCTTATTTAAAAACAATTAACTCTCAGAACCATTCCATTTTATGGTCCATGAGGTCCTCCTGTGGGTTAATACACACATAAAACAGCTGCAAAAGTAAGCGCAGAACAAGGCAAATGGCAAATTCCCCACACTCTATGCAATGTGATATTGTTAATCTTTTTCTTTGATGAAGCTGCTTTCTGTAGCCTGCAGCTGGGAAGCTTTGATAAATATGCATCATTATTGTTCTGCCTGATGTCACGGTTAGCTACCAGGAGGTGGTGAGGCACATAGCTGCACATCATATGTGTGTGAGGAGCCCTGAGGCAGCGCAGAGGTCACATCTGACAGATGCAGTGGATGCAGGCAGCATTCAGGGCATCGCATAGAGACAGTGATCAGTAACCACACTGCAGTCTTCCATTCACTGTGCCAGCGACGGAACCTAAATCACCTCTCTCTTCTCTTCCATCAGCAGCCACTGGATCCCAGTCCCTTTTAAACGTAAGTACTGGATTTATCCTTATTTTTCTGATCATTCAATGGTGAACATAGCAACGCTTCATCTATTCTTTATACGATTTGTGGCTCTGTTAAGGTTTAAATCACTGTATTTGCAAGCTGTACTATAAATGTAATATATGGGTCTATTGTCAATCCTTTATAGAAAAAATGCTGTAAAAATGGATGTATGTCTTTTATATGAGTTACAGCTTCCTACAAGGCCAGTGAGAACTGAATGAACAACTCATATTGATGGTTATTTTATTGTGATGTTCTGTTGTAAATAACCAAGTTCAGTTTCCAAGGTGAATTTATTCTAGGATATGACCTTGTAACACATGTATATAATTCCTCTTACTGGTTCTTTGCATACAGTTTAAATTACACTATATATGGGTTTTAGCTTTGAAGTCTAGACTTGTTTGATTGAATTGCCTTGTATACCCTTCAGGGTTTGCTATACCGCAGGACAATGCATATTCACTTGAAGCATCTAGTCAGACTGACAGGGGGTGTTTCAAAGTTTCATTGTATTAGTGTATTGTGCTACACATAGTGTTGTTTTCTATACTGTACAAAGTAGTTTTCTAGATGTGTAAATGTAGATGTAACCTCATGCAGGATGAACATACATGCTTCAGTCTCCCACCTAAAGTCTTATTTGGAAGCATTACATAAATCCCTTCTATTCTAGTAAACCTGTTAGTATATCTGCTGACAGTGAGTGCCAAATAATACATGTTTAATCTCTTTTTTATAATGAAGAGCAATGAAAATAAAATACAATATGTTCTACTTGTCATGTGCTCCATTTGTATATTTTGTAGAATAATAATAAACCATTTAACTTTATGCTCAAGTGCTACATTATTCATTTCCATCAATTGCATAGCATTATATATCATTTAATACAATTAATAATGTGTGTTGTATATCTGATAATCTGCTGTAGTGGTTAGAGCTAGGTTAGTGACCCTCTGACATCAGCAGGGCCACACAGAGGAATGATAGAGAGCACACTGCACTCTCTCCTACTGCTCCTCCTCCTTGTGTCTCTTGTGTGTGCCAGCCCAGGACTCTCCACAGAGGAAGGAGAGACACTGCAATCCCTCCTCCTCTGGTTGCAGTGGGACCTACCTGTGTTGTACAGAGGAAGTCACGTTACCTAGAAGGCGGCCATCCCCCAGACTGTCTTATTCTCTGCTTCAACAAAACAGAGAATAAGATTGGGAACAGCTGACTGCTGAGCCTCTGGTGAAGGCTCGGACAGTCTGCATGTTGCCCACCATTGGACTTGGTGGTGCTAGTTTGCAACCTGTTGATGCCTAATTTGGAATCCTTGGCATTGAAAAAACATGTGACCTCCCCCCCAGCGACAGGGAGAAGGGTGCTCAGGAGACAGCTCAGTGGGAGAGCTGTGGTATTCACTACAAAAAGCAGGGAACCTGGACAAAAGGTGAAGACGGACAAGAGGTCTGTCCCAGGAGAACTGGATTCTGCTAGATACATGAGGGTCCTGTGCTACAGAGAAAAAGATGCTACAGACCCAGGCCTGGGATAAGTTGGAAAAGAGTGTGTTCCCAGAGTGCTGGGTTTTGCCAGACAAGAGCTCAGGAGAGTCCCATAGTACAGATAGGGAAGACTGCTTAGAGATAGAAGGGGATTCTCTCACTGGTTAGCTGGAACCACAGAGAATGGTCTCACTGACTGAATAAGAAGTGTCATCTCCACTGTTATGCGAGCAGCATAGCATTCTTTATACTTATTTAGTTTTGTTTCTTTTTGGATACTTGGGGTATATTTACTAAACTGTGGTTTTGAAAAAGTGGAGATGTTGTCTATAGCAACCAATCAGATTCTAGCTGTCATTTTGTAGACAACATCTCTACTTTTTCAAACCCGCAGATTAGTCAATATACCCCTTGATATTTATGAACTACATATCCCCCTCCCCCTTCCCACTGCCCGCCAAAAATAGTGAGCAGGTGTATTTGCACAATTACTTATTTAGGGTGAATGTAGGGCTGCTCCAACCGTAAATATGACTCTATGTATACTAGAGACATATTTTATAAAGCAAATATGTTATAGAGAAGGGTCTATGCAGATAGGTTAAGTGCTATATAAAATATAAAATATTTCAGAGAGAATTCTTTACTAACATTTGTCAAAGATGTAGCGCTGCACTAAATCCACAGCAGCCATTCAGTAATTAGCTTTTATCTGTTTAGTGCACAATAAGGGTAACTTACAAACCACATACATATAAAACAGCATCATAAATGCTATTTTGTGTTGTCACACACCTACTTTTTACAATCAATGGTTTTATGGGATAGTGCATAGACTTGTGGGCCATGAAGGTGGCAGCTGTAGGTTATAAATGTTTGCACTGCTATTGGGAGGAGGCGATCAGATCAACATTACTTCTGCATGGGAATGTAGGAACGAGATTTAATTTGCCTGAACAGGATTATTTAAATGAAATAAGAGTGGGGAGGGCCCATTTACAGGGACATTTTCTGCTTTGTGGTATAGAGCACAGCAAAAGGACTTAAATTGTCTGCTGACCCTAAGGTCCTAATGAGCAGATCTTGTCCCTGTACTTAGACTGAGTAGACTACAGTATTTCAGCAGGCCAATCAGCTGATAAACGACTGATATCACAGTAGTGTGTACTGTGATATCAGTACACACTACTGTGATATCACAGTAGTGTGTACTGATATCACAGTACACACTACTGTGATATCACAGTAGTGTGTACCCTTCTACGAGGACTGATTATTGTTCCAAAGCACTTTGTATCGTTGAACGAGATTTTTAAACTGAACTAAAACTCTCATTCAACAATGGAAAGATGTTGTTGCAATTCTGCAGTGTGTATGCACTCTGCAGAATTGGGCACAGTGAATGGAAGACTGTAGTGTGGCCGGGTGGAATATGTGAAGGGGTGCAAGTGCCGCACAGTCCCTGCACTCCAGGAAACATTATGTCCGCTGCTCTGACAGCAACCTGTTGCATTTAGACTGTAAGCTCCAATGGGACAGGGACTGATGTGAATGAGTTCTCTGTACAATGCTGCAGAATAAGTGGCGCTATATAAATAACTGATGATGATGATAGCTCCAACAGTTGTTCAGGTAACGCTACGCTAGCCAGCTATAGCCCCAGGTGTAGGCACCCCTCCATCAACATTAACTTTCCCAGTCTCCTATTCTGTCTTGGCAGGGAAGGAATGCAGCAATGTGGTTCCAATTTGGAATGCAAGACATGGCTATGCCTGGTATATGCACACCCCTTCCTTTAATTGATATAGATCCAACCGGTACAAGCTTGAAACAAAGTGTTGGGGACAACTGCATTCCGAGAATAAGGGTGAAATATATGAGCAGTTTAAAAAAATGGGCTGTGTTTTTGCTGGCTAAATTCTGTGTGGAGGCGGAGCAGTTAAAACCCACTCTGTGCAATCTGTTTCTGCCCCTGATTTCTGCCCGCAGCTCACATATAGGGAACCTTTTTTACATTTAGCTAAAATAATGTTGATTTCGGCAGGGGGATTGCTCAGGAGCTTCAAGCCTACCCTTGACTTTGACTTCCTCTTTACGCTTTGTGACAGAGTGCTGTCACTGAGAGGAGAGAGAGGAGAGGCAGAGAGGAGACCATGGGGGCAAATGTATCAAGCTGAGAGCTTTCCGGTGGGTTTGAAAAGTGGAGATGTTGCCTATAGCAACCAATCAGATTCTAGCTATCATTTTGTAGAAAGTACTAAATAAATGATAGATAGAATCTGATTGGTTTTTCAAACCCGCCGGAAAACTCTCAGCTTGATACATTTACCCTCTATAAGATGGTTATGACAGATGAAGAGCATAGATCTGCAGGTAATCGTTTACAGTGTGTACACATGAATTCGCATGCTCATCGAGACTTTTCTTTTTCCTGTTCTTGGTAACATCGCTCAGCTATCGCATCATTAGAATTTTCTGGTAGCGAGTACCCAGCCTTACAATGGGTCACACTTTGCACCTTCAATTTGTACTACTGCAGGCAAGACTAGTGTCTATGCATGTCTAGGTTAATTTTCATCATTGTAATAAGAAGAACTGAACATTTTAAATGAATAAGTGGTGTTCCTGAAGCGGTGGTAGGTTGGATTTGATGTGATGTTTTTACTGCTTCCACCCTGCCCATTTCATGAGTTTCCATCAAGCTGCAAAACTGCGCACAGATTGCTTTTATGGAGGTGCTTCCAAAGACCAGGAAGTGGACGTGTGCCTTGACATGCAACAAATAAAGAAGTACAGTGGGTCCACAGACTTTACATTTTGTAAATGATAATTAATAAAAAAAAAACATCTGGTTGCTTATTAGAGATCTGTAATTAAATATATGCCCCTACTAGCCTTTGTTTCTGTAATGTTAGTACATGCCCCCCAGCTGTCCCAATTTAAACAGGACAGCCCCAACTCCATGGACCTTTGGCAGATATGTTGAATAACACTATTATTATATGAGGAGGTTTCACTACATTTGTGAAAAAGGTATATTCCCATTAATATTCTACACCTGTCCCTTGGTACTCAACTAATTTACCCAGGAATTTGTACCACTTTCTGCAATAAAAGTATAATATGTAATATAAAGTGTAATAATATATGCATCATAACCATTAAGATATCCTTCAAGTTCATTGTTGAATTCATTATAGCCACAACAGTGGTCCTTAATCACTGGAAATATATTATACTTGCCAACCCTCCCGGAATGTCCAGGAGACTCCCGAAATTCGGGTCGGTCTCACGGACTCCCGGGAGAGCTGGCAAGTCTCCCGCATCCTGCAATTGTGGGGCTAAAATGACGCAATTTGCGTCATTTTGGCCCTGCCCCGCAACAAAATGGCATCTTTGTTGCGGGGGCGGGGCCAAATGACGCGTTTGGTCGCGCCCACCCCCTCTTGCCCTCTAGACCCCTCTCCCAGATAGGACTTGCCAAAAGTAGGCAAGTATGAAATATATTCCATCAGCTAAGCCTGAGTTGTATAGCTAATAAAACTGTGAACCTCTTTTTGCACTTTCTATTGGAGCAACCCAAAGCAGTTTGAGCTGTAGATGAGCACCACAGCAAATTAATTTGATTCATGTGATGCAAACACATTTGTAGTATACTGTATAAGGTATATATTTTAGTTTTAGTTCCTCCACCAGGGCTGGTTCTATCATTAGGCAGACCCAGGCACCATCAGTGAATTTATTGTCAATGCGGCTTCCTCTCTCTATGCCACGGTCAGTAAGAGGGACAACAGCTGGCATCTACTTACATGTGAAGCTTTCGACTGCTGCTCCTGCATGTTGGTATAAGACTGGAAGTGTGGCATCATCATCTTCTACTTATATAGCGTCACTAATTCCACAGCGCTGTACAGAGAACTCATTCACATCCTTCCCTGCCCCATTGGAGCTTACAGTCTAAATTCCCTAACACACACACACAACCTGAGAGAGACCTATGGTCACTATGATGTCACAGCATGGCACCACACTTCCAAGAGGAGAACATGCTGCTTCTCCCCCCACTCCACACAAAGTAAGAAGTTGGATGGGCGCCACACCTGGCACTACAGGCACCCAGAGGGCAATGGCCGGCTCTATTTCAAACACAATACATGATGTGCTTTATGTATGATGGGGAGAGGGTTAAGGAAGGAAGATACGTTTTTCTCAAATGTACTAGTTACAACTTTATTTACTAACATTTTTATTTTAATTTAGTTGTTGAAAAAAAATATTTTCTATTTATTTATTTCACTAATGGTTCTCATATTTACACTATTTGATCCAGTTACTTGGATCAAATAGAGGCTTATATTTAAGCTGCCATTAGATTCCGTTTATTTGGTTCTAATAGTATTAGTGGCAGTGAAGATCTGGCCAGAACTTCCACTACACGCATTTGGCTGTCCCCACAACTTTGGAAGTCCTAGTAATACCAGTCACTTTTACATTCAGTGTACATAACATTCACTTTGAACACTGTGCTTACATTAGAGGGACTGAAACAAAATGCATCAGCTCTGGCCTCTTCAGGGGCCCTTGGACTGGTACTAACAGGCTGTGTCCAATGATTGCAGTGCCCAAGGCCACCATTATCGCCCTGTAAAAATATGTTAGGTTATTAACTTAATTTTGACCATTTATTTATATAGCTCCAGCATACTCTGCAGCGCATACTCTCAATTGGGAACAAACACAGTATTACATGTATATTAACAAATGGACATAGAGGTAATAGGGACCTGCCAACAAGTTTACAATCTATCCCCAATATATATTAACATTGTTAAGGTGTTTTTAACGGTTATATAAGCTTAGACAGAGTACAGAGAGGATTGCAGGTATCAGGGACCCTCCCTCTACACCAGGAATAATAATATGAAGAACTGCTACAGAACAGCCATTTCTCACACTGCATAAATGCTGTCTCCTGTATGTAGGGCACGATGATCTGTAGACTTTTCCATTGCTAAGACGTAGATAGAAATGTCATATACTGTATATTCTGTATTCAGAAATCACAGAGTATCTATATAAATAGAATATTAATATTTTGGCTAATCCCCCTGTCAACATATTGTGCATGCCTCTGAGAAGACGTACTATAAATGTTTGAACACACTAAAGAGGCTTTTTGGAAATGGGAAGAGTGAGCAGATGGGATTTAGTGATGTATACCCTGCAGGCCTGTGTGCTGCTGTCTGACTGCACTGCAATGCTGAGGTCACTGGGGACTCACATGAGACATATGTTGAAGGAAGGACAGAATAAAGCGTTAGAGGAGGGGAATGGGCATTTAGGAAAAATTTAGGTCATTGGGATTAAACAGAGCGCTAAGATTCCCTATTTTATAAAATGTTTACACATTTTCCAGGTTAATAAACAAAGACGTGAGCACTGACAAAAGCTGGTACCCGTTTCCTTCTCCTAACATCCCTTTTTTTTAAAAAAAAATAAGCTGGGATGCGGAACAGAGAGCAGAATGGTGAGACTTGGGGAATGTTATTAAAGGGCTAAAAACCCTATTTCTGGTAAATCATATGGGTTTTTTGCTGGCGATAAAGATCACCTCGCGCGCTAATGACCCCTTGATGTATGTCCGGCAAAAGTACCTGTTTTCAATGTAGATAGTGTTTTCCTTCATTATGAAGTAGATCCTATAGTGTATAGAGTACTACAGTACAGTATTACTATTATCATAGTAGTATCAATCATGGATATATCTGTTAGGAAGTGCATCTGTTCTGGGGGCTCCATCACTGGTGCAATGATCGTGATGATCATCATCAGCTTGGACCTTGGCGGTATAAAAAAGTTTTAATAAAGATTTTTTTCCCACCCACAGTGATCTAAGCACCAGCACCCATAGCCTGGGCTGAGGCAGAGGTGAACAGACAGCACGTACTATCAATGCACTACATTGTAACAATGTGGATTATAGCAGTTATTCTCCTCACAGGCTCTAACTGCTACTAACCAATCAAAGCTGTTTTCTCATGCTCTGACCAATCAAGCAAAAGCACTCTATTTAATTAATGTCATATGCATTGCAGTTCTGCCAGGAGCACATGTTTGTTTGTGCTTATGCCTCACCAGGGCCATCTTAACTACATTATGGGCCCCCGGGCAAAGCAGTGCACCGGGGCCCCTACATGTATATATATATATATATATATATATATATAAATATATATATATATAAATTTTTAAATGCATACCAAAATATCTTCCTTTTTTCACTCTTATGCATTTTCGCCATCTGGATGAGGTTGTGACTGTGAAGTCATTGGTGTTGCACATGTTTTAATATTCTCCAGAAGTGGGATACTCCATGACATCTGGTACGCAGATTTAGATATTTTTTGTTGCACTTATATGGGTGTCATCTAATTGATAATCTTGGGATACCAATCCCACACACCCCATAGGATTTTGGTGATATTGCCCTCACTAAAATACTATAGAGTTATACTATGGTTGCTTTTTCTGCATTTCGGTACTGATCGGTGGAGATCTGGAGGACTACAAGTACAGCAAAGACCACTCCACTATCTCCTAAAAGACCCATCATTTTTTACCTCACGGTACGCATGTTATTGCTCTATTCCACGTTGTATATTTGATATATCACTGAGAGGCGCCCTGCTTGTTTTTCTGTTGCAGCAATCCATTCCGTCCGGACTAACCATCTGGCGTCAGGCTATCGAGGCTGCCACTTTTACAAGAGTCAAGTGATTTTTTTATGTAATGTGGATACGGGACTCAAGTGTTATATATTGTATATTCATACATTTTCCATCTTACTATTTTGAAGTAGTTACGCTGTGGTGATCAGCGCCAGATATATCTTTTATTTGTTTATAATATATATATATATATATATATATAGATAGATAGAGAGAGAGAGAGAAAAATAGATATAGATGTATAGAGATACAGATATAGATATATAGAGATAGAGATACAGATATAGATATATAGAGATAGATAGATGTACTTGCTCAGTGACCCTTGAAGGGTTTTTTTGCAGGTTTTTTCTTTTGCAGGATTATTTATTCTAATTAAGAGCCATACCTATGGGGCCCCCGGGCACCTGCCCATCGTGCCCAATGGAAAAGATGGCCCTGTGCCTCACTAATTACAAGCATGAAGACAGAAGTTTTGTTTTACAGTATTTTTCTATGTGACACTACAATGCCAGAGCATGCTGGTGCTTGTAGTTCTTCAAGCCCAGCATACCCAGTCAGTTTATGTCTGCAAGGACGTGCTGGGATTAGTAGTGCCATCAACAAAAATGCTGATTTCTACCGTTTAACTCTTTATTACCACAACACTCACCAGGCACAGGTCTTGGGAAGAGCCCTAGTGCATTCAGAAATTACTGTAAAGGAGCATGCATTTTTTTTTGCCAGTCTTATTCCCCTAAGGGAATTCAGTCCCTACTGTATATGCTGAGGCTGTGTCACATTATGACAGTGGGACTCCACTCTGTGTATTTCCGTACTATAGTGTGACCACCCAAATCTGTCATAGCCTGGTGCTGGTTGTGGACTTTTGTGGGGGGACCCTATGCTGTTGCACCATCCTCACAATGCCCACAGGAGTGCCAGCCAGACCCAGCTATGAAGACTGGTGCCTATATCACTTATAGAGGGAGGGGGGAGGCACACCATTTTTTTATTTAATCATTTATTTATTTTTTAAAAAAATGCCAGTCATCATCAGGTGTCTCAACAACATTATGATATGTGTAAAGATCATGGCACACTACCAAAAGGAGAGATGCATAAAGTCCTGTGATTGTGAGAGATATATTTATCACAGCCCTGCTTTACAGCGCTATTATTCAAACTATTTGTGTAACAGGATTGTTATTTGGTTCCGGAATATCGGATGTATGGTGAGTGATTCACGTTAATATACAAACCTGTGCTAAGGTCTGGGGGAAGCTGTCTCCTGAGTTTATTTAGAGAATCGCTGTTCAGGACAAACTACCACAAAGTGTCACTATTGATCATAAACTTTGGTACTAGCTCTTACAAGAACTTATTTTTGGGTATTTTATGTTTCCGAATAAACTACCTAGCTCCTAATTGTGACCGGTAGTGGTAAGCTCCTGCATGTACTATTATCATTTGGTTTATTTACTTTCATATGACTTCCACATATTTATCAACAACAGATGCTTTTTATAGCTAACTGTTGTCTGATCTAGTAATTAAGCATTTATTGTTTGTATTACTCTTGAATTGAACTGATTTGATACATATATGTGTTTTTTTGTTTATTGTTTTAATAAAGAGTAATTGCTCAGCTATTCGGTTCTCCTTGATAAGCTTTCTGCCATGACTTTGAATACAATTATTTGTACATCTTTTGAGTTCTTCACCTGTGTTGTTCGTCTTTTGGGGTGCATGAGATCTATTTATTAGGGGCTGGCATTTCCCCTATATCTACATATGTGGTCAGGACTCCTATTCTCGATTGTAACTGGACCCAGGATTGGTCCTTTAGCTCCTGGTATTCAAATTATTATTAACGTTTAAAGATCATCACATTCATCACAATTATTCAGACACATTTAAGTTATTATGCTTTGGCACACATATCTTAAGATATGTGCAACTCAGAATATAAATGTAATTACATCTGTTTTAAAGCATTTTACATCTACATTTTGCACGCAAATGCATTTGAACTGAGCATTTGGCCCTTTCATTCTGCAAGCTGCTTGAGCTAAAGATGATAAATGCATTTCCGGGGACATAAAACAGATTGATGAGATGGAAGCTATTATTTCCTCTGACACTGACATATGTGAATCCTATGAATATTTTTTTAATTCACTGTTCACCTCAGATACTAACAGCCTCCAAATATAGACATGTACCTGAATAACACACCTGTCCAAAATAGATGGTACCTTTTTTTTATACTTTAATATCTGGCAGATATTGGGAAAATCTGTAAAGTAATATATTTGTTGAGTGCTAATATTCAATTTATTATAAACACACTGGGTGATTTGCACCAAGCATAAACAAGTGGTTAAAAATCTGTTTGTGCCTTGATTCTAAGTTTGAGCACAGATAGATATTCACATGGAAATACATTGACTCTTCCGGTGGTAGTCATTACTGCGAACACGATTATACCGACACCATAAACAGCGACAGTATAATTCCGGTTGCTGTAATTCTGAGCAGGAGTCAATTCCGAGTTGCTGAAAAACCGACTGAGAAGATTTCCGGCATTAGAACATAGCCTCAGTGAGATTCACATCACTTTCAATAGCAACTGTAATATTTATGCTATTAAGGCGGCAATGCGAGGACCCGACAGGTGTCTACTGTCCAGCCCTTCCTAAAACACATTACACACCTCCCAGGTTCTCGCATTGCCCCCTTAATAGCATAAATGTAACAGTCACGATTGAAAGTGAGGTGAATATATAAATACGTTAGATAAGGTTTTATATATATATACATAACCTTATCTTACTCGCAGCGACCGGAGCTCTTTATGGATTGGGGGCAGACAATTACATATATGGGCCTGAAGTTATAAATCATGATAAACCTTCTGTTATGGGAGGGATCAAATTGAAGCATTGAGACAAATAAATAGTGTAATGTAGCATGAGGTTTCCACCCCCTCTGGATACTTAAAAATAATACTTTGCAATACAGGCATTCTGGCTGATGCAGAATCGGATGCAAAATGGGAGTAAATTCCTCTTAGAAAACGAGCGTGCAGCCAGTTGGTGAGCATAGTACCAGTGGGCAGAATTACCTGCTAATACCACCATATGCTGCCATCTCTCCAGGTCATATCACAGCACAGCACAGCACACCTACACCAACTCATCTATCACCAACTCTCTTATCATTTTTTTGTCATCCCCCCTCCAGCTAATTTCCTCTAACATTAGTGCATCTAAGGCCAGTGGTGAGATTCAAATAAATTAACAATCAGTTCTCTGCCCTAATGACCGTTTTAAGTATATAAAAAGTAGAGATGGGCGGGCTCGGTTCCCCGAGATCCGAATCCTACCGAATTTAGCCTATCCGAGTACCGAGCTGAGCACGCTCGGTACTCTCCCGCCCATTCGGATTCCAAATCGAGGCAAAACGTCATCGTGACGTATTCGTTTTTCTGAGCTCGGTTCTCGCGAGATTTGAAAAGCATAAATACCCGCCTCCACAGCAATCCATCGCCATTTGACAGAGGGAGAGAGCAGGGTTAGGTCACAGGCTATATTAGCGCAGGGACAGAGCAAGTAGTGTACACATAACTGTTTCTATACTAATCTCTACAATTACAATATTAATACCATTTGCAATTATTAGAGCAGTAATAGAGGAGGATAGAGGAGGTTTTTTTTCTTTTGTGGGCACTCCAAGTGCTTTTGGGGTGTCTCATATTCTGCAGTGTTTTACACTAAATTGTTCTGGCTGTCACAAAAAAATCATCTTTGTCAGCAATATCTAACTAATACATTATTTTGCACTGCAATTGATTTGGGGTGTGCAATACTATGCAGTGTTTTATAACTACTTTTCTGGCTGTCAAAAAAAGTCATCTTATCTTTGCCAGCAATATCTATGTCATACATTATTTTGCACTGCAAGTGATTTGGGGTGTGCAATATTCCCCAGTGTTTTATATCAACTTTTCTGGCTGTCAAAAAAAGTCATCTTTTTCAGCAATATCTATGTAATACATTATTTTGCACTACAAGTGATTTGGGCTCATTAAAATGGATTCAAAGCAGTCCACATTTGAGCAGAATCCGCAACCAGGTTCTGTCACCAGTCCTGATGGTAGTGTTCCCAGTACGTCATCTGGGAAAGGCGATGTAAAAGTACATAGTCTTTTTAAATCTGGGAAAAAAACACACACCCAAAAAAAGTTTACCGTGTTGAAGCGAAAAATAAGTGTAACTGAGGACAAGTTAACTGCCGATAAAAAAAAAATTGCCAACATGCCATTCTACACACGCAGTGGCAAAGAAAGAATGAGGCCTTCGCCTTTCTCTATTAGTGGCAGATCCAAAAATGTTACCGAACCTTCTTCTTGTACGGTCACTCGTGACCAAGCAAGATCAAGTAATTTGCAGTCTAAAAGTGGTGCACAACTACTGTTACGCGTCAAAGCCAAGCTGCAAGAAAACAGTAAGGCATTAGAGGATAATGTATGTTCGGAATCAAAAATGACACCAATCCCTGTGGAGAGTCCATCCAACAGTGGGATGTCTAATCATGACCATTCTGATAGTGTACCCATAAAGAAGGGCACTTTCAGCATTTCTGATGATGTGTACCTGAACAGCCAGAGTGTAGCCGGTGATACACCAAGTGAGGATGACACTTTGGAATTAGAGTCCATACAAGGGAATGAGGAGCGGGGAAGGGAAAAGACAGTGTAATTAGAGGCACTCCTACAGTACTCTAAAACATAACTTTTATTGGGTTGATTAAAATGGAAAGAAATAGAGCGAAATATTACATAAAAATAAGTGATAAGGTGATTAAAAAGCAAATAAATTGCTGCGTCCCACCATATCCTCATGAATATAACTGGTCCGTATATATGAATGAATATAGCTGCTTGGAGCAAGAATTCATTATTATTATTAATCATCTTCTGCTGCAATCTTTATTACGGGCATACACTCGGCATTTACCGAGGTGAACAACAAGATAGGATTAGTTCCTTGATTAAAGCTGTTATGCACTTTTTGATAAACATCATTATATCATTATAAATTCATATATACGGACCAGTTATATTCATGAGGATATGGTAACCCAATAAAAGTTATGTTTTAGAGTACTGTAGTAGTGCCTCTAATTACACTGTCTTTTCCCTTCTCCGCTCCTCATTCCCTTGTATGGACACTAATACAATGTTGGGTGCACCCTCAGGATCGGACCCAGGTCTGATCTGAATTATTGTTATATTATTTTGTTAGGTACTCTTTATACTCATCCTGGTGCAGTTTTTCTCTCGTTTTTGCACTTTGGAATTAGAAGAGGATGAGGGGGAGATTTGTGTAGGCGACGAGGGCGCTAATGATGATGTTGATGATTATAGTGCAGACAGATACCAAATTGCCTTTCTCAGTTTCTATTTATATTCTAGATTATATAACGGCTGAATAGTTTTATATTTTACTCCTAGTGGAGAGGGGATCTGATGCAGACAGATACCAAACTACCTTGGTCCATTTATTTTTTATATTGTTCAGTCTATCCAGGCTGCTTTTTTTCTATTCAACTACAAGTGGAGGGGGGGGGGAAGGGGGCTATAGAGACTGAAACCAAACTGCCTTTTTCCATTTCTTTAGATATTTAACAATAAGTGTAGGGTGTAATATACACCCAAAGATGATGGCTGCATTGCCAATATGCATAGATGGAGAGGAAGACAATATGGTTTGTATGTAGAATTAATGAAGGCCTGCCAGGAATTAAACTGTTTTTTGGAAAAAGTATTAGCTTTACAATTACATTACTTATCCAAGAAACAATTTGGTTATTTTATACACAAAAACATTGATTTTTGAACAAAATAGCAAAACAAAACCAAACAAAACCAAAACACGCAATGGCGGTTTGGCAAAACCAAAACCAAAACACGACGGTAATCCAGATCCAAAACCAAAAACAAAACCAAAACACGGAGGTCAGTGAGCATCTCTAATAAAAAGATATAGTTTAATATTTCATGAATTTAATACTAAAATAAGAACAATAAAAGAGGTACACAAAACTAGAATATGTTATAAGAAAGAGTTTAAAATATTAATGAAAAAATATTAAATAATACCTGACAAAAAACTAAAAAAAAATATAAAGTACCAACAATGGAAGTTACATGGCAACACATACATTGAATCACAATAGGAATTGAATTTGAATATAGGCAATGAAAGAGTACAAATTATTAAGACATTACACAAACAATAGCAAAGTAATCAACAACAAATATTCTAAAAGCTGCATAATGATAAATTATTTATAACAATATCAAAAGGCAGTTATCTAGTCAAACCCAGGTGCGCGTGTGTGTATAAAATATTTCTTATTTTATGCTGCTAATATCAAGATAATAATAGTAATGAGTCATGTTATGCTACACAGTAGTGCCCCCATTTCAAATGATGCCATGGTAATGCCCCCAGTTCATATTATGCCACAGTAATGCCCCTCTTCATCAGACTGTGTCATGTTGCTTTTACCCCCCTTCACACTGTGCCATGCTGCTTTTACCCCTTCACACTCTGCCATGCTGCTTTTGCCCCTCTTTACACTGTGCCATGCTGATTTTACCCCTTCACACTGTGCCATGCTGATTTTACCCCTTCACACTGTGCCATGCTGCTTTTACACCTTTCACACACTGTCATGCTGCTTTTGCCCCTCTTCACACACTGCCATGCTACTTCTGCCCCTCTTCACACTCTGCCATGCTACTTTTGCCCCTCTTCACACTCTGCCATGCTACTTTTGCCCCTCTTTACACTCTGCCATGCTGCTTTTGCCCCTCTTCACTCTGTGCCATGCTGATTTTGCCCCCCCTCCCCTTTGCTTCCGTTCCTTCACTTACCTTTTCTATCGGCTTCTTTCTTCTCTTTTCTTCTCTTCTTGCTTCTGCTTTTGCCCCTCAGAACACTCCCATGCTGCTTTTCCCCCTCTTCACACTCTGTCATGCTGCTTTTGCCCCTCTTCACACTCTGCCATGCTGCTTTTGCCCCTCTTCACTCTGTGCCATGCTGCTTTTGTCCCTCTTTACACTCTGCAATGCTGCTTTTGCCCCTCAGAACACTCCCATGCTGCTTTTGCCCCTCTTCACACTCTGTCATGCTGCTTTTGCCCCTCTTCACTCTGTGCCATGCTGCTTTTGCCCCTCTTCACTCTGTGCCATGCTGCTTTTGCCCCTCTTCACTCTGTGCCATGCTGCTTTTGCCCCTCTTTGCACTCTGCCATGCTGCTTTTGCCCCTCAGAACACTCCCATGCTGCTTTTGCCCCTCTTCACACTCTGTCACGCTGCTTTTGCCCCTCTTCACACTCTGTCATGCTGCATTTGCCTCTCTTCACTCTGTGCCATGCTGCTTTTGCCCGTCTTTACACTGTGCCATGCTGCTTTTGCCCCTCTTTACACTCTGTCATGCTGACTTTGCCCCCCCCCCCTTGCTTCGGTTCCTTCACTTACCTTTTCTATCGGCTTCTTTCTTCTCTTTTCTTCTCTTCTTGCTTCTTGCTTGCCCACTCCTCTCTGCGCCGCTCCTCACTGAATGTCGGGCGTGGTGACGTTACGCCCAACATTCAGTGCGGACGGAGCAGGGAGGAGGAGTGCCGACACCGCAAACAAGTGAGCATTTTTCTTTTTAAAGGAGCCTGCTCCCCCACAAACGAGGAGGGTAGACTCAGTCTGTAGTCACCGGTTCTCCGAACTGAGGAGCCTAAAATTAGGTATCGGTTCTGGCGAACCGGTGAGAACCGGCTGAATCCCACCACTGATCTAAGGGTATTTCACACAGTAAATGTGGACTTTTGATACCTTAAAGGCAATATCCACATGGATAGCTTTACTGTCATGTGCTGTTTTAAAGAACTTGAGTAGTTTTTCATGTATTTTCTTTTTTTACATTTAAAAAATATATTTTACAGATCTTCTGGGAAGGTTGCAATCCTCCAATAGGATTACAGTTTAAAAAAAAATAAAAAAAGCTCTGAGTTCTGTCTTACTTACTGGCCCAGGTCTGAATGTTGTGCCCCGTAGGCTACTTTAGCTGGGGAGTAAATGTTTGTAATCAATGTTGAAATCCGCATTAGTCATAACGATCATTGATCCATATGGCTACTGTAGATAAAATGTGTAATCTATTCCAACATGACAGTGTTACAAGGCAGTAACCGTACTCTATCTAAAACACATTGTAAAATAAAAATAGGAACAATTCCTCATTGTTATGTGCTACATTTTAATTAAATGAGAATTGTTAGAAAAACATTACATGCCTAAACTTATTTACACAAATACATGATATAATGCTCCAGGAATGTAACCTTGATGAAGCACTGGAAGGCAAGAAGCACATTACTTATTTTCTGTATTAACGTTTATTTAACATATATTTACATCCACTGCCTATAATAAAACAAGACAGGATATTAATAGACAGCCAAAGCTGTAAGAGGGACCTGCTCACAAGCTTACAATCTATAGGAAAATGGGAGTTTGATGAGGGTAAGTGCCACATATTGCATACTTTCCCGGAATTTCTGGGGAGTCCTCATGGACTCCTGGAAGAGTAGGCAAACCTCCCGGATCCTAAAAAATGCAGCAATTCACAGCATGAATATCGATGCCGTGGCTTAATCGAGTCATTAAGCCCCGCCCATCTATATTTAATGCCATGCATTTCTGCATTTTATAGTGGGGCGGAGCTATGGTGACGTAAAGACGTCACCACGCCTCCTCCTACCCCTGTCACATTACCTGTCCTCTAGGATCTCCCGGGTGACAGAGTCACAAAGTTGGCAAGTGATGTTGGCATGATATTGGTCCAGTCAGTTACAACGGGAAAAAAGTGCTTATTGGAGCTACATTAGGGTTGTTTGAGTATAGAAGGAGAGAATACATTTAAGTTTTAAATGAACTGTGTAGAGAGGTGGCAATTGGGTGGAATATCCTAAGGAGGTTAAGAGGGTGGCTCAGGAATTAAGTTTGCCTGAAGAGGTGAGTTTTCAGGGAATGATTGAAGGTTTGGAGGCTTGGGGAAAGTCTTGTTGTATGAATCATTTGTTATATGCTCAGACAGAACTTGAAGGGTTAAGCAACTTTGTCCAAATCTGAATCCTTATTCATTACAATTGAGCAGAAGGAGCTTAAATAATAAAATTGTATCTATTATTTTAGTTCTTGAAAGCACTAACGTGTCAGGATAATCTGTATTTGGATTTGGTTAGTTGCATCTTAATGCTTTGGTTAAACCAGATATAAAAAAGTACTAAGCAAATCGTGAATCATATTGATATGGTATTAACATGGTATTGTATGATTTCAATAATTCTTAATAATAAAAAGAGACATGGGGTAAATTTATCAAGCTGCAGGTTTGAAAAAGTGGAGATGTTGCCTAGAGCAACCAATCAATTTCTACTTTTCATTTTGTAGAATGTACTAAATAAATGATAACTAGAATCTGATTGGTTGCTATAGGCAACATCTCCACTTTTCTTAAACTGACAGCTTGATAAATTCACCACAAGCTGTTTATGATTCTCTTCAAATCATAAGAACTTTCACCTCTGAAGTCACTTGTAAATAAACAGGAGCATGTTATAATAGTCAGAGGGGAAATTGGTGTTAAAGATGACCAATCTCTCCTCTGTTTTTTCTGCTGCAAATTTTCAGTAGGTATTATGCTGGCCAATAGGTATTATGCAGGCCAATAGGTATTATGCTGGCCAATAGGTATTATGCTGGCCAGTAGGTATTATGCTGGCCAATAGGTATTATGCAGGCCAATAGGTATTATGCAGGCTAACCCTACTGTTTGTCCCAAGAGCCAAATGACATGAATGGTGTCTAATTTGGCCAGACATGTACTGAGCAGTCGGTTCACCTCCGGCATCACTGGGGCCTGTAAGTGCAATCAGAAGAAGACACATGCAGGCCGGTACCAGTCATTTTCCAATTGCATTTACCAACATATCCCACTGAGACCCAGGGCTAGATTTACTAAGCTGCGGGTTTGAATAAGTGGGGATGTTGCCTATAGCAACCAATCAGATTCTAGCTGTCATTTTGTAGAGGTACTAAAGAAATGAAAGCTAGAATCTGATTGGTTGCTATAGGCAACATCCCCACTTTTTCAATCCTGCAGCTTAGTAAATCTAGCCCCCAATCACTTTCAAACTGCTTACTAGTGGCCATGTAGCATATATGCCAGATTTACATCAGACTTACATCAGGCATACATACGCCCACATACTCATAGACACAACCAGGTTATAAGCACACAAAATCCATATAATAGATGCACGATTAAAAAAGAAAATCAACTTTCGAGGTGAATTTGCAATCAGCCAATCAGAGGTGACTAGCTAGTGATAGCAACCATCACCAGCGTGTATTTGCTCCTGCCCTCTAGCAAATGTGGCATGGGCGTAAGAGTGTCGTAAGTGTATGTGATGTATGCTTGGGGTAAACCAGGCGCACATGCTTCTGGTTCTAACTTGCACGCAGTTGCAGCTTTGCATATGGCTGTAATTGCGTCTTCTGAGTAAATGCAATTTCAGCCTGCAATTTGGGGTGCAATTGCGACCAACTCTGCATCAGCCCTATAATATATACTGACAATAGGGGATGCAGAGCAGGTTTAACCTTTATTCTGACAGTCTGGCACTTAGCTTTCATCACAGAGGGGTCACTGCCTTCCTCACACTTCTGTTGGTTGCATGAAGAGCTTTTACAGTAGGATTTTAAAAATTGTGTAATATAATATAATAAGTCATGTACAGAGAAATAAATATACTGTGGATGTAAAGTAGATTGGATTATGTTGCTCAATTCCAAATAAACAAAACCATCAGTACAGAGGTATGGGTGTGCTGGGGTGAGCTGCAAATGCTGACGGTAACCAATTAAAAATCACAAGTACAAAATCATTTGTCTCACCATCTGCACTGCGGTTCTGTACACTCACCATACACTACACTGTGGATTATTACCTGTGTGTTTTAGCCCACTGCATACACTTCATGTTCACCTTGTTATTATTGCCTTTATCAACCCGTAGTTGTGCATAAACATCACTTTAAGAACAGGAAGCCGTGTCCTTTGAAGATCTATTTGCTAGATTTCCTTTTCTCTAACAATGGTGATAAAGAACTATGGCTTTCTTTCATGTCACTGACCAATTTCCTGAGTGTCTCAGAGAGACTTGTTCATGTTTTGTCAAAAATAATACTACCCTAATGACGGAGGGAGGATGTTAAGTTTGTATATAAAGTTTAACAAAAAACACTTTTAATACATTTGAACGGTTTGTAAACAAAATCATGTGTCTTCAAAAGCCAGATAATTATAGGTCTTGACCTCTTTAATTATAGGGATCTGAGTGGAATAATGGGTGAATTGATCCATAAGGGAATTCTTTCTGCAGCTATTCAAGTGTTATCAAGTTAAATATATAGATGTTATATTGCCTTGCTTTGTCATTCAAATGAATATATACCTCAGTAAAATCACCTTAGCATAATATACCTTTTCTCCTGTCAATATTAGAGGTAGCACAAATACATAGATGGTAATTAATTGTATAGTCAGAGAAAGCGAGCTTAAGCTATTTTGCTCCTCGTTTGAGCTCAGAGCTTCTTTCTCATTCCTGATTGAAGATAAAGCCTACAATAACATTATATTATAAAATATTATAAATGTTATGGCTAATGGCTGACTTTCATAACTTGCAGAAAGGGTGTAGAGGTCTTCACCTATAGCAGCCTTTCCCGTAGAGATAGTTGCGCTCACAGGTACTCAGATGCCCCCAGGTCTTACACTCAGCGTAGTGCAAGCTCATGAATATCACCGTAGCGTGGTATAGAGGGTGATGGCAGGAGATAAGCGTGGTCTGAACAGGCTGTGGTCCAAGGACAGATGCAGGCAGCGAGGTGAGGATCAGTCAGGGCAGGCAGAAAACAAAGATATCTGAGTTACAGGCAAAAGGTCAGGGCTCCCAGCAATAGATCACAGACCAGGAAACAAGCCAAAGGTCATACGCTGAACAATCAATCCAGGACTAACAACAATACTCGGAGCAGGTCAGCAGCCAGGAACTGACGCGCACAGCTGCCCCTCTTGACTGCTTGGTGTCCCGGCCGGTGACTTAGCGACGGCCAAGCCGAAACTGGATGGGACGTCCCGGTCATCATGGAGACGGCCGGGACATAGTCATTTGGGTATTTTGAGAACTGGTACGGTATTGTCAGCCACAAGTCCTCAGTAAACCACACCTGAGCCTACTGAAGAGTTAGAGAGTGTTATGGGCAGAGAAGGGGGAACAGACATAATGGGGCTGATGCAGAGTATCAGCGTATTCACAAGAAAAAACCCAAAAACCTGAGATATGTAACTGCATTAACCAAAACCAGGCCATTGACTGAAAAGATATGGGCCACTCAGCATAGTACGTCCCCTAAAACTAATACATTATTACCCCAACATCCACCAGCAATGGGTGTTAGGATGAGCCCTTGAGAGGGGGGAGGGCACTTTTTTTTGCAGGCCTGATTCCCCTAAGGAATTCAGCCCTTTGCTAAACAGGCTGAGAATGTGTGACATTATGACAGTGGGACCCACTGCATGTGTCCCTGCTATAGTGTTACCAACCAACCTGTCATAGCCTAGCGCTAGTAATGGTGATACAGGGGGACCCCACTGCATGTATCCCTGCTATAGTGTTACCAACCAGCCTGTCATAGCCTAGTGCTAGTAATGGTGATACAGGGGGACCCCACTGCATGTGTCCCTGCTATAGTGTTACCAACCAGCCTGTCATAGCCTAGCGCTAGTAATGGTGATACAGGGGGACCCCACTGCATGTGTCCCTGCTATAGTGTTACCAACCAACCTGTCATAGCCTAGTGCTAGTAATGGTGATACAGGGGGACCCCACTGCATGTGTCCCTGCTATAGTGTTACCAACCAGCCTGTCATAGCCTAGCGCTAGTAATGGTGATACAGGGGGACTCCACGCTGCATGTGTCCCTGCTATAGTGTTACCAACCAGCCTGTCATAGCCTAGTGCTAGTAATGGTGATACAGGGGGACCCCACGCTGCATGTGTCCCTGCTATAGTGTTACCAACCAGCCTGTCATAGCCTAGTGCTAGTAATGGTGATACAGGGGGACCCCACGCTGCATGTGTCCCTGCTATAGTGTTACCAACCAACCTGTCATAGCCTAGCGCTAGTAATGGTGATACAGGGGGACCCCACTGCATGTGTCCCTGCTATAGTGTTACCAACCAGCCTGTCATAGCCTAGCGCTAGTAATGGTGATACAGGGGGACCCCACTGCATGTGTCCCTGCTATAGTGTTACCAACCAGCCTGTCATAGCCTAGCGCTAGTAATGGTGATACAGGGGGACCCCACTGCATGTGTCCCTGCTATAGTGTTACCAACCAGCCTGTCATTGCCTAGTGCTAGTAATGGTGATACAGGGGGACCCCACGCTGCATGTGTCCCTGCTATAGTGTTACCAACCAGCCTGTCATAGCCTAGCGCTAGTAATGGTGATACAGGGGGACCCCACTGCATGTGTCCCTGCTATAGTGTTACCAACCAGCCTGTCATAGCCTAGTGCTAGTAATGGTGATACAGGGGGACCCCACGCTGCTATAGTGTCACCAGCCAGCCTAGTGCTGGTAACAGCTTTTACAAGGGGACCCCACGTTGTTTGTCCCCCTGATTTTGCCACTACTAACCTAATATATGAGCTCCAGTGCTGGGAGCACTTTTTGAGGGGGAGGACACACCATTAAAAAAAAAAATTATATATATATTTATAAAATATTTAAAAAAATATTAAAATGTCATACAAAGTGCACAACTATACAATAAAACACTAATGTAAGCATTTTAAGAGAATGCAGAAATCCGTGGGCTTACTTTGCTGGAAAAAGCCTACTACATACGTTGTATATTTTCCAGAATCCATTGATTGTTGTAATATAATGCCACTATCTTCTCAGCCCTGCATGGAGTGGGCAGTTTATATAATAGGAGTCAGCAGAGTGTGCTTTGCTGATAGGGCTTTGGGATCTGAATGTGCAAAACTGATAAGTAGAGCTACTGAGAAAATGAACTGACAGTTTCAGTTTATTGTAATGCGTTGGCACAAATTTTAAAAGCTAAACAAACAGCAATCCATTTTTACTGGCCATGCCATCCATCAATATCTCACCGTTAGAATTTGTTTGGATCGTTCGCACACAAGAATGTGGACAATGATCAATAGAAAATACAGTGTCCTACAAGCCCTCATTTAACAGGCATGGGAAATGCTGTCACAAGAGGCATGGACTCTGCTTGGGAGAACTAAAATAGGATTCCATACTTTTTGCATAACATCTATCAAACATTATAATATAATACATAAAAGGAATCTTAATTGAACTTTATGATATACTAACTTAAAAAATATAAAGATATATTTTTTTTACTATTTTAAAATGTAACTTTTCCTACCTACTTATACACCATAGGCTTTAAATATTTGGCTTTGGCCATTTTTTCCAGTAGTGCCGAATGACAATTTAGCAATCTCCACCAGGGGGTAAATGTATCAAATGTATCAAGCTGAGAGTTTTCCGGCGGGTTTGAAAAACCAATCAGATTCTAGCTATCATTTATTTAGTACATTCTACAAAATGACAGCTAGAATCTGATTGGTTGCTATAGGCAACATCTCCACTTTTCAAACTCGCCGCAAAACTCTCAGCTTGATACATTTAACCCCGGGGGGTAAATGTATCAAGCTGAGAGTTTTTCGGCGGGTTTGAAAAGCCAATCAGATTCTAGCTATCATTTATTTAGTACATTCTACAAAATGACAGCTAGAATCTGATTGGTTGCTATAGGCAACATCTCCACTTTTCAAACTCGCCGGAAAACTCTCAGCTTGATACATTTAACCCCAGGGGGTAAATGTATCAAGCTGAGAGTTTTTCGGCGGGTTTGAAAAGCCAATCAGATTCTAGCTATCATTTATTTAGTACATTCTACAAAATGACAGCTAGAATCTGATTGGTTGCTATAGGCAACATCTCCACTTTTCAAACTCGCCGGAAAACTCTCAGCTTGATACATTTAACCCCAGGGGGTAAATGTATCAAGCTGAGAGTTTTTCGGCGGGTTTGAAAAGCCAATCAGATTCTAGCTATCATTTATTTAGTACATTCTACAAAATGACAGCTAGAATCTGATTGGTTGCTGTAGGCAACATCTACACTTTTCAAACTCGCCGAAAAACTCTCAGCTTGATACATTTACCCCCAGATGTTGATTGGGATTTCTGATTGCTGTGAGCCCACACAAGCAGTGACTTGGTGCCAGTTTTGTCTAATATCACCAATCTGGCCATCCAAAGCGTTGCATGTATGTTCTGCATTACAATAACTACTGTTAGTCTTGCAATGCTAAAGCCCCTAAATAATATAGTAAAAAATGCTTTTGCCATTGACCAAAATCTTCCCCACACATTTATGGTAACTGCATTTTGAAAAGGATACATCTAATATATCAAGACTTATAAATTAACAGTCAAAAATCTTATATGCTAGAGCGGTGACTATAAAATTAGTAAACATAAGAAGCAACTAAGTAGTATATATAGAAAAACAATACTTTAAAAAAAATGTATCAATTAGGAGATGCTTGCTAATTAGCATGTTTTTCTTAACATATTAAAAATAACACACAAACTGGGACCAAAACTTCTCTTCTGATAACACAATGGAACCAACAAATATTGGTGTTTTGTACTTAGATATAAGTAGAAGTTTCAGTTATAACGTCTAGCATTATTAGTAGTATTAGCTGTACACCAGCAGGCTGATCCTGTATTTGTTATATAAAGACCACTAACCAATAAATTTCACAGTCAGTACCAAACAAGATATTTGTACTATATGATAATGAATAATAATTTACTATGCCTTTTACTGTAACACAATTGACCTGTTAGAGAACTAATACAAACAAGGCATGTGACCAGTATAGATATGAAGACAGATCTATCTGGGCCCAGTGTTTCCTTAGCTGAATTTAATAGTGTTCACCAACTATGGGGTATATTTACTAAACGGCGGGTTTGCAAAAGTGGAGATGTTGCCTATAGCAACCAATGAGATTCTAGCTGTCATTTTGTAGACTGTACTAAATAAATGATAGCTAGAATCTATAGGCAATATATCCACTTTTTCAAACCCACAGTTTAGTAAATATACCCCTTGGTCTCTTTCAACAAGTTGATCCTGTTGCTCCATCCTTGCCAATACCAATCTTGTGGTAGCCAGAGCAGAACTTTCTGTAAAGGTAAATATGGAGATATTTTTGGGAACACACAGGTTATTTTATTATAATACAGTCTAATTATAGTTTAAGTGCCTCAACTATGTAACTGGTTCCTAGTGAATTGGTAGGCTACATTCAGCTCACAAAATAGCTTCAGAGCTTGTATGATACAGTCCTGTACCTGTTATCCACTGTACAAATCATAAATGTTCTACACCACACAGTTCATGCCATGCTTCTACCAGCAGGATTGTCAGAATATGGTTAAAGGAGGCCACCCACGTCAAAAAAATATATTTTTGCTGCGTGTGTGCCTTTCCCCTTAGCCTTGGAGTCCTTGTTCTGTACAGAAATTACTTCACTATGCATGCGCAAACTCCAGTAGGGGGAAATTGGAAATGCCAGCTTCACCCCTGTCCATAGGCAAACCGAGGGGGGGGGGGGGGGTTTCCTAGTGCCTGGAAACCCCCTCCAAGCCTGGAGCACTGTATAATTGAGGTGGCTGGACCCTGCTCCTGCTACACACAGCTCTGCATGCACCTAACAGTAGTACACAAAGCATTGCCCATGTATATTATGGGGATAGGGAGAGCAGCCAAGCACGGTCTAATATTATAGCCACGCCCCCATGCATACTGGTCACGCCCACTGGCGGTGAGGTGTGGAAACCCCCCTCTACATATCCTGCGTTTGCCCCTGCTGTCTACCAGTGAACTTATCTGGCAGTATTTGTGGATGGAATATAATTAAACAGTATTTGAAGTGTCACTAATATAAAGCTATGTTTTGCTTCTAGTAAGGCTGCTATGTGAATTATCATGGTACACATTTTTAAATGAGTGTGTGTATATATATATATATATATATATATATATATATATATATATATATATATATTAGTAGGCAGAACTTTTTCTTAAATATATGTTTTTAGACATTAGGCAAAACATGATCTTGAAAAATGTTCACTGAGATCAAGATTTCTTTGACTGTAAGCTCATATGTGCAGGGAGAACTTTATTCTTATGTAATTGTAATTTGTATGGGTTTTTTTTGTGATCCAATTAACTTAGAATACGTGTCACGTGATTGTAAAAAAGGGTTAGCATAATAATAGTTACTGTGGATTATTTTAGTTCATTATGTTTTTTGTAAAGTTCTTTTACAACATGTTGGAAAGTGGCAGTATACTACTGCTCTTCAATTCCAGCTCTTTACAAGTCTGACTCATGGTTCCCATTCCCCAGTCACCTTAGATGCTGCAGAGAGATGAGCATGTACTGGGTCCTTACTATGGCATAGCAGTACAGTGAGTCTGAGCTGCTCATTGGCTGACACTCCCCTCATCCCAAGCACCGCCCTTTCTGGCTGCAGCTGACAAGCTGTTTGTGCTGAGAGGAGCCGTTCACTCTGCAGCTGAAATAGGACATTGGGGCTGATATGGTTGTTACCAGGGTCACATCCGTTGGCATTTGACATGCACATAATAGGATGAAGCTATGGAGTACCAGTGAGTACCTTTACTTGTGTGTCGCACGATGCATTGTCCTGTTACTGTATGACCTGCTTTCCATTCATAGAACTGGGACTAGCAGCTGCTACTGAATTATGCACTATGTATAATACTACAACTTACTCTCACTGCATGTTCACAGTCACTCACTATTTCCACTCTGCATGTTTGATCATTTAAATAGCTTAATTAGCTCTGTAAATGTAAAGTCACATGTTATTAGTAAAAGAAAAGAGTACTACTGTAGATGCTGGTCACACATTAAGGAAAGTATTCTGTTGGTTATACTATATGGAATGCTAGTGTAGAAAGTGAGTTAAGACTAGTTTAGTTGAAAAGGGAGTAATATGCTGTACATTACTATCATCACATGGAGTACTTTATACCACCATTCAGGGGAGGGCTGGCAAATTTTATCCCTGGGGGCAAGACGCAAATCAGCAGCAAATTAGCAACATTTTAAAATTAAAAAATGCAGGTGACCCAGCCCTGGGTAGCCCACTATGGGATGGGTCCTCCCGCTCGGCCTGCCCCTGCCACCATTACAATAACACTATGCGATTAACCAGAATAACATACTAAGTATAGTCATTATTGTTAGACAGCGCTGCATGTCTCTTTGTAATATTTTTTTAAATTATAAGTATTGACAAATGAAAGGTTGTTGTTGCATTTTAGTTTTGTTTATTGGCCATAATCACCCTGTTTTTTTAAATATTTTAAAGCACAATAATAGCTAAAAAACATAATTGGTCCTATCGGAGAGAAGAAAATTGGAATTGCATACAAAAGATTCAAAACTGTTGAGACATTCCCTAAAACTATGTGCCTGTGTTTTATTATTCATAAGGGAAACTTATCCCAGTTTAGAATTATTGTCTACTTTCTCTTTAATTATTTGCTTGTTACATAAATGTCAGCTCTGTTTTTCCCGAGTTGCTTAATTCAAAGGTCACCTGTTAATCATTCCCCCTTTCAATGTCTAATTCATTCAATTGTGGAATAGACATTTTTTCCTGGAAGAGCTCCCAGTTGGAAATGATGCTGGCATTGTTGTATGATCCAGAACCTTTGCACCGCTAAGTTGGCAATCTAATCATAAAATGTAAGGTTGGTGTAGTAAAGCTAATATAAAAAGAAAGTGATGTATGAAATATGTAGCATGCCAATTCACATTGCCTGTTGTGGTTAAAGGTGGGGAAATGTCTACAGTTTGACTATCAATTTAAAATACTCTCAGTTTTTGTACTATGTTTTATATTTTATTGTACAACTTTATTGTGCATTTGCTACTTTCCTCTTTTATTTATACATCTGTTGTCATTTATTTATAAATGTTTATTTTAGTGGAACAATACCCTATTTTAATAGGAGCTATTTTCTATTTGTTGCTGTAAATCTGCTTGTGACTTGCCAGCTGTCAGTGAGAATTAAAGAATAATTAAAACCACAATTGTTATATGTGCACTGGTGCTTTATTTGAAATCTGTTCTTTGGTAACTCTTACCAGGAAATAATAATCTAATATAAAAATATATTATCGCCTTTTATACAGCACCAACATATTATTGGTTGCTTTACAAACAATGTTTTAACCTCTCGCATCAGCCCCTGCCGCATAGGACGTTTCAGTCTGTCTAAATTCTCTACCATATAATATATATATATATATATATATATATATATATATATATATATATATATATATATATATATATATATATATATATATATATATATATATGACACACACACACACGTCAAATGAGGATCATAAGGAACCAATTAACCTACTAGTGTGCTTCTGGGCTGTGGGAGGAAACTGGATGCAAACGCTCATACAACAATGCCAGCATCATTTCCAACTGGGAGCTCCATACATTTAATGTCCTGGTAAGAATAGAACCCATGGCCCCGGCACTGCAAAGCCGCAATGGTTATGTGCTGCCCAGCAAGTATTGTTTAATGATAATCTGGATGGCAATATTCTGTTGATGTCTGTAAATTATATATTAAATATAGTATATTTCATTTTGAAGTTCTATCAGCTCTGCTAGCAATATGTAAACATATAGATTTTTATTTTTTTTATAAAAAAATATTGCCACCTAGTGGCCAGGTTATCATGAAAAAAAATGCTTGCAATCAGGTTTCAAATAAAGCACCACAAGTCCGCATATTATTAGCACTGTTGTATGTGAATCTGTAGTGAATTGCGACGCCCCTAGTTTGCACCTTTTGTTAGATTTAAGATGATTATACAATTGAATTTTTTCTTTTCAGATAAAGCACAACGATTGTTTTTAAGGAGATTTAATTACCATTTTTATCTAAATTATTAGTGACCGAAAAGCTCTGCTCTCCTAATTGTATTCAGACCCATCCTGGTAGATCAGAGTAGCGGAGGGATAGTATGACAGATCGGTCCTCCTTATGTTATTCCCCCACACAGAAAAGACCAGGTTACTAATCTGCACATTTTAGTTCACATGGAAACAATTCCACATAACTCTAGGGAATTTCTGAGAAAAGGCCCCATTCACATTACTGATTCACAAGATAGTCTATTCACTGCATTATAGTCGCTGAACAAGTCAATTCTGTGTCTCAGCAGTGCTGTCCCTGCTTGAACCATGATGTTATTTGGTCTGTCCAGCCGCTGTTTATCTCCCAGCATGCTTTGCGGGCATACAGTAATATGCAACAGCAAGCGATTGTGTCAAACAAGCGGTTTCAATGCTAGCGCTTTTCCAGCTAGTGTTCATAGCGCCCCACTAACTTTGTGCTGATTGATGTGCATTGGGAATGCTCAGGCAGGGTAGGTTAATATCTGAAGGCGTAGAGTGCAACATTTTCTGAGCATTATTTCTGCCAAGTGACAAGGAATGAGCGTTTCCCATTCGGTTCCATATGTCAGCATGGAGACATTTGACCACTAATGTTTTTCCAGCCTACAGTTTATCATATGCAGTCTCACTAACACACAGACTTTGTCATTAGTGGGATCATTGTTGAAACGGTGCCAGCGTTGTGATGTGGTTGTTCACAGGGCTCTCTTTCCCATTGGGCACGCTGGGCAACTGCCCGGGGGCTCCACGTGCATAGGGGCCCCATAGCCAGGGTTCTAAAATAATTAAGAGAAACAAAATAAAGTTACCTTTTTGCGGTCAAGCGGCGGCAATTCAGCACCCTCCCTCTCCCTCCTCCCCTTCTCCCTGCTGTGCTTGCGCTGAATGTTGGGCCTGACGTCATCACGCCCAACATTTTCAGTGAGAAGCACACTGAGAGGAGCCACAACACGACGGACAAGCAAGCGAGGAAGACAGAAAAGAAGAGAAGGCGGCAATAGAAAAATAAATGAATGGGTACAAATAGGAGAATAATAGAGGGGGCACAGTAGGTGCAGGGGAGGTGGGACCAGAAGAATGATGAAGGGGTACAAATAGGAGAATAATGGAGGGGACAGTGTCTGATGCAGGGGCAGACCAGAAGCAGGATGAATGGGACAAACAGATTTATTTATTTTTTATGTGCATTAATCTCTGCTTTACAGCATGTTTTTTAATGTTTAAACACTGACTCTTTTTTGCAGGTAAAACTAAATTTAAGCTTAATTTTATTGATAATTTACATTTGTATTCCTGTGAGTGGTTGTGTAGGCAGGGGCCCCAGTACACTGCTTTGCCCGGGGGCCCATAATGTTGTTAAGATGGCCCTGTATGTTCATCATGGACATACTGTGAAATGTTGAATGAAGAGGTGTCAGAGTAACCATAGAAGCCCAAGCAGCTGTCTGGACCCACAAGGGCTCATGAGATTCAGGCCCCTAGTGATAATGTCCTAATTCACAGAACAAATTCATGTTTTTGTGGGCCTGTTTATTAATAGCTGGAGATACAAAATCACCTATCGCAATCATTTTTCAATAAAATCTTTCAGAACTGAGTAAACTTACTGCTTCCCCTGGGCCAGTCTCAGGGGATAGACGCATGCCTGATCCACGTAGCTGATTCACGCTTGAACTGAAAGCCCAGGGCTTTATTATAGGGCAAAAAGTCCTATCTGTAATAAGACCATTACAGCTTAAGCTGCCTGATCTGTGCAGGAAAACAGCATATAATCTTAGGACGTGGTTCCCTAGACTATTAAATGGGACATAACAGTGTTCTATGGGGAAGTGAAAAGAGGATCGGGCCCCCTCAAAATCTTGCTATAGGGCCTCTTTATTCGTAGTTGTGTGGTGCACAATCATGAAGCTGTCACTTCAGTAAGAATATTTAAATGATGCAACTATCATCTAATACTGTCTTTCATTTTTATTTTACTTTTTGTTACCATTAACAGTCCCTCTGTTGTAACCAAAATAACAGTATTTACTACTGACAGTGGTTTATAAAAGGAAAGTGCACTTGTGCAGATTCCTAGTCCAAGATTTGTGGACTGCAGGTAATAAGGACATATTTTAGTTTTTACTAATAAAAATGCTAAAAAAAGCTAAATGTGCAGTTTTGTTGTACATGTGTCTATTTGTAAGCGTGATACACTCCAGGTAGTATGTAACATGCAGTAGAACTTGTTTCAGACCCAATGTCAACTGGAATTTTTAGTATTGTGGAACCAGTTTTAAGTCCCAGTATTATTATTATTATTATTATTATTATTATTATTAATATTTATTTAAAAGGCGCCACAAGGCATCCGCAGCGCCGTACAGAGACAAACAAAATTACAATACAATGGGAGACAGCACAGTACAGTAAACACAGCAACTCAGTAAGCTCAATGCACAGCTAGAGAGGGCGGGGAAGGGGGAGGGAGGATCCGCAAACGACGGGGCCCAAGAAGGAGGGTGCGGAAGACAGGGAGACCCCCAGGGGGGAGGAGGGAGCGAGAGTGGACGTGGGGTGGAGGACCCTCGAGGAGGAGGGCTAAGTAGCTGGAGAGCAGAGTTAGAAGTGGTGGAAACAGGAGGAGAGATGGCCCTGCTCAGAGGAGCGTACAATCTAAGGGGAGGGGTGGACAGACAGAGAGACGCAGGGGAGAGAGGGAGAGTAGGGGGACAGAGGCAGAAGATAAGGTAGGAAGTTAAGTGGGAGACAGAAAGGCTTTAAGAAAAAGATGGGTTTTTAGGGCCCTTTTGAAACTGGACAGATTAGGGGAAGTTCTGATGGAGGGAGGGAGCTTGTTCCAGTGGAGGGGGGCAGCGCGGGCGAAGTCTTGAATACGCGCATGGGAGGAGGTTATAAGGGGGGAAGAGAGGCGACGGTCAGAGGCAGAACGGAGAGGGCGGGATGGAGCATGAATAGAGAGGAGGGTGGAGATGTAGGGCGCAGTGGAGTTGGCGAGGGCCTTGTAGGTGAGTGTGAGGAGCTTAAAGAGGATTCTGAAGGGGAATGGGAGACAGTGAAGGGCTAGGTAGAGGGGGGAGACAAAAGAGGAGCGGCGAGAGAGGAAAATAAGCCTAGCTGCAGCGTTAAGGACGGATCGAAGGGGATCGAGATGTGAGTGGGGGAGGCCAGTGAGGAGGAGGTTGCAGTAGTCCAGGCGGGAGATGATCAGAGAGTGGATAAGGCATTTGGTGGCATCTTGGGAGAGGAAGGGCCGGTTGCGAGCGATGTTGCGCAGCTGGAAGCGGCAGGATTTAGCAAGAGAGAGGATGTGGGGGCCAAAGGAGAGAGAGGAGTCGAGGATGACACCAAGGCAGCGAAGTTGGGGGACAGGGGAGATAGAGGTGTTGTCGACAGTGATGGAGAGGTCAGAAGGGGATGGGGTATGAGAGGGAGGAAAAACTATGAGCTCAGTTTTGGCAAGGTTAAGTTTGAGGAATCGAGAGGACATCCAGGAGGAGATGGCAGAGAGGCAGGCGGACACCCTAGAGAGGAGGGAGAGAGATCAGGAGAGGAGAGGTATAGTTGAGTGTCGTCAGCGTAAAGGTGGTACCTGAAGTCGAAGGAGCTGATGAGTTCACCCAGGGAGAAGGTGTATAGAGAGAAGAGTAAGGGTCCCAGAACAGAGCCCTGAGGGACCCCGACTGGAAGGGTGGATGGGGGGGAGAGAGACCCAGAGGTGGTGACAGAGAAGGAACGGTGAGTAAGGTAAGAGGTGAACCAGGACAGGACTGGGCCGGAGAGACCGAAAGACTGGAGGGTGTGAAGGAGGAGGGGGTGGTCAACGGTGTCAAAGGCTGCAGAGAGGTCAAGGAGGATGAGAAGGGAGAAGTGGCCCCTGGCTTTTGCAGAGAGGAGGTCATTGGTGACTTTAGCCAGGGCAGTTTCAGTGGAGTGGAGGGGACGGAAACCAGACTGGAGAGGATCAAGGAGGGAGTATTCAGAAAGGTAGGAGGTAAGACGGCTGCAGACGAGCCTCTCGAGAATTTTGGAGGCAAAAGGGAGAAGAGATATGGGGCGATAGTTCGAGAGAGAAGTGGGGTCGAGATTAGGTTTCTTAAGAATGGGGGATACGAGAGCATGTTTGAAGGAGGAGGGGAAGATGCCAGTGGAGAGGGAGAGATTAAAGAGGTGAGCGAGGTGGGAGCAGGTGGTGGGGGGAAAGGGAGCGAAGAAGGTGGGAGGGGATGGGATCCAGGAGACAGGTAGTGGGGGGGAGGATGAAATGAGAGAGTGGACTTCCTCGCCGGTGGTGGGACGGAAGGAGTGGAGGGGAAGGTGGTTGGGGGGGGGGGGGAGGACAGAAGAGTGGGAGGGGTGGAAGAGAGAGTGGAGGAGGAGATTTCAAGTCGGATGGCCTCGATTTTAGAGGAGAAGAAGGAGGCGAAATCGAAGGCAGTCAGGGAGGGGGGGGAGGGGGCCAGGAGAGTGCTGAAGGTGGCAAAGAGGCGGCGGGGGTTAGAGGACTGGGAAGAGATGAGGGATTTAAAGAAAGATTGTTTAGCGAGTGAGAGGGCAGAGCTGTAGGATGAAAGGATGAATTTAAAGTGGAGGAAGTCAGCCAGGGAGCGGGATTTTCTCCAGTGACGTTCGGCGGAACGGGAGCATTTTTGGAGGAAGCGGGTAAATTTGGAGTGCCAGGGTTGGGGTTTGGAGCAGCGGGGGTGGACGGAGTGGGCAGGGGCGACCGCGTCGAGAGCGGAGGTGAGGGTGTGATTGTAGAGGGAGACCGCCTGGTTGGGGCAGGCCTGGGAGGAAAGGGGAGAAAGGAGGGTATCGAGAGAGGAGGACAGAGAGGCAGGGTCAAGAGCGTCGAGGTTGCGTATGGACAGAGTAGGTTTGGGCAGGGGGAGGGGAACAGGAGAAGAGGAGAGAGAGAAGGAGAGGAGATGTTGGTCGGATAGAGGAAAGGGAGAGATGGAGAAGTCGGAGAGATTACATAGGTAGGAGAAGACAAGATCAAGGGAGTGACCAAGGCAGTGGGTAGAGGAGGAGGTCCATTGGGTGAGACCAAGGGAGGAAGAGAGGGTGAGCAGTTTGCTGGAAGCAGGGTAGGTGGGGTTGTCGATGGGGATATTAAAGTCACCGAGAATGATCGAGGGGAGATTGGAGGAGAGGTAGTGAGGAAGCCAGCTAGCAAAGTTGTCAAGGAAGAGGGAGGTGGGGCCAGGGGGGCGGTAGATGACAGTGACGCGGAAATGGATGGGGTAGAAGAGGCGGATGGAGTGAACTTGAAAAGAGGAGAAGGAGAGGGAGGGTTCAGGGGGAATGACACGAAAAGTACAGGTGGAGGAGAGGAGGAGGCCAACTCCACCACCTGGGCGGGCACTAGGCCTGGCGGAGTGGGTGAAGGAGAGGCCACCATAGGAGAGGGCAGCGGAGGAAGTAGTATCAGAATCGGAGAGCCAGGTTTCAGTAACGGCAAGAAGGTTAAAGGAGTTGGATAGAAAGAGGTCGTGGATAGCAGTCAGCTTGTTGCGGACGGATCTGGCATTCCAGAGGGCACATAAGAAAGGGGGAGAGGAGAGGGGGGAAATGGGGACGAGGTTAGCAAGATGAGCAGCGCGCGGGGGATTGCGGGGAGGAATGGGAGAGGTAGGGCGGGGGAGAGTATGGGTATGGAGTGAGAGCGGGGAGGCATAGTAGGGAGAGAGAGTAACAGAACAGTGAGATAGTGGGGACAGTGAAAAACAGGTAAGAACAATGGCAGGAAGACAATGAAAAGGTGCAAGATAATAACGAATTAGGGCGTGGAGGGCATGTAACAACAGTACAGTGAGATAATAAGGACAATGAAGACAGGTAAGAATAAGCAGGGAGACAATAGCAAGATGGAGGACAATAACCAATTAGGGCGTGGAAGGCAAGGAATAATAGAAGGAGAGGTAATGAGGACAATGGAAATAGGCAAGAATAATAACAGGTAAAAGTAGTTGCTGGTAAATATAAAATCAGGAAAAACAAGATAAAGGCATATAAATAGTAGAATAATAACAGGTAAAAAGTAGTTGCTTGTAAATGTACAATCAGGAAAAACAAAATAATGGCATATAAAATAATGTTTTATATGGAGTTGATGTAGATAAGCCAGGGATTCAGCAGGAGAAGGGTTAATTGACAAGCCGGGTCGGTACACAGTAGATCAGTTGATGCAGATAAGCCAGGGATTCAGCAGGAGAAGGGTTAATTGACAAGCCGGGTCGGTACACAGTAGATCAGTTGGTGCAGATAAGCCAGGGACTCAGCAGGAGAAGGGTTAATTGACAAGCTGGGTCGGTACACAGTAGATCAGTTGATACAGATAAGCCAGGGATTCAGCAGGAGAAGGGCCAACTGACAAGCCGGGTCGGTACACAGTAGATCAGTTGATGTAGATAAGCCAGGGATTCAGCAGGAGAAGGGCCAACTGACAAGCTGGGTCGGTACACAGTAGGTCAGTTGATGCAAATAAGCCAGGGATTCAGCAGGAGAAGGGTTAACTGACAAGCCGGGTCGGTACACAGTAGATCAGTTGGTGTAGATAAGCCAGGGATTCAGCAGGAGAAGGGCCAACTGACAAGCTGGGTCGGTACACAGTAGGTCAGTTGATGCAAATAAGCCAGGGATTCAGCAGGAGAAGGGTTAACTGACAAGCCGGGTCGGTACACAGTAGATCAGTTGATGTAGATAAGCCAGGGATTCAGCAGGAGAAGGGTTAATTGACAAGCCGGGTCGGTACACAGTAGATCAGTTGATGCAGATAAGCCAGGGATTCAGCAGGAGAAGGGTTAACTGACAAGCCGGGTCGGTACACAGTAGATCAGTTGCTGCAGATAAGCCAGGGATTCAGCAGGAGAAGGGTTAATTGACAAGCCGGGTCGGTACACAGTAGATCAGTTGATGCAGATAAGCCAGGGATTCAGCAGGAGAAGGGTTAACTGACAAGCCGGGTCGGTACACAGTAGATCAGTTGATGCAGATAAGCCAGGGATTCAGCAGGAGAAGGGTTAACTGACAAGCCGGGTCGGTACACAGTAGATCAGTTGATGCAGATAAGCCAGGGATTCAGCAGGAGAAGGGTTAACTGACAAGCCGGGTCAGTACACAGTAGGTCAGTTGATGCAGATAAGCCAGGGATAGATGGTATGGCCTTGTCTTTGGAGTGATGATGACACTCCTTTGTACCCCCACAATAATTTCCCACTGTCTTCACAAGTTTTTAGATGTTTTATAATTGTGGACAGATAATTGTGTGGGAGGAAAGACACAGAGCTGATCTAACGTGCAGCCTTCTCCAACTGCCGCCCGCAGTAGACAATCATGTATAGTAGAATATACCATACAATGGTAGTGGTCTCCAAGTTACTTTTCTTTCTTAATAAATTCAATAGTACATCATCAAGTAGCGAAAAAAATCCATTATAATCATTATTGTTTATATGGTGCCACAAAATTCCACAGTACAGTAGCAGAGGACGGGACATTCAAGAAGCATAAATGCAAGAATAGCAAAAAAGTAAGAGATAAAACTGTATATAAGACATAACAGGTAGACAATATAACAAACAAGTGACATACAGAACATGCAAGAGGTATGATACAAGAGTGACAAGGTAGAGTCAGACATGAAGATAGGACGAGATGCTCCTGCCCCTCAGAGCTTGCAATATAATGGCATTAGCCTTTCTACAAGGTTAAAAGCATTCTCTAGGATCACTAGGGTCAGGGATGCAAATTCTATTTCTAAATTTATTGAATTAGACAAACGGTTCGCTATGAGCTGGAATATGCTAGTTTTATCTTCTGCTAGTTGCGCAGAGCGGTTCCATTAGTATATTAAATCCATGGGCAAGCAGAATTTTGTTCCAAAGGGGCAGGTTTATTACATGTTTTTTATATTTGTGTGTTTGAGTAATGTAATAACATTACTGCGCCTAGAAATCTGCTTTCCCACAGAAACTGGATGTGACGATCTTATTTAAATTTAGTTTTTTCACTTGCATGCTATGGAAGGTACATCATGTGACTTATCCGCCCGTAGCAAGTTATGTCCGTCAGCCGCCTAACCCCCCCCCTCATCAGTCAGTACAAACGTTTGCAGTCGCCACCATTGTGATCCTCAAAGCCATACACTTCCTTGCCAAACTTAGCACACGTCGGCAGAAGAAGTCATGCAATGTCATTAAAGAAACATTTTCTCTGCGGTTTTAAATTTTTGTCATTTGTACATGAGATGTCATGTCTATTTTAAACTGCTTTTTAATAGCTTAAATGGGTAATATATGGAGTCTGCAAACTAGAGTGACTGTAGACCTCTAGAAGTAAGTAAATAGTTGATATTTTCCCGAGAAGATAAAACAAAACAAGACAATCTAATCTACATCGCCCAATCTAATCTACATCACCCAACCTTTCACGCATGTGCTCATCCTGTCTCGATTCCCCTGTACACTCCATCCTCATCTATGTTTCTAGGATCATTTCCATCTTTTTCAGAGCCCATCCTACTCTCTCTCTACTCCTAACTCTCTCAAGGGCTCAGTAGTTACCACTTCTGCCTCACAGCACTGGGGTCATGAATTTGATTCCCGACCATGGACTTATCTGTGTGAAGTTTGTATGTTCTCCCTGTGTTTGCGTGGGTTTCTTCCAGGTGCTCCGGTGTCCTCCCGCACTAAAAATAAAAAACCTAATAGAAAGTTGGCTGCTGAAAAATTAACACTAGTGTGTGTGTATGCTTAACCTGATTTCTAACGAAAGTATTACATTTTACTGTGTCATTGTGTACATACATTTAGTTTCTAAGAATTAGAAGTCAATGATCTCCCATCTTATTGAATTACTTGATGCAGTTGCATACTGATTCTCGGTACATAACCTATTCTACATATGTCTGCCATTAGGATTCATAGGTGAATAACGCCTTCCCCCTTAATGCCATTAGTTTGCACTTTTGCCATAATTGATTCATGATTAGTCTCCGGGTAGTGACCACGGAGCACAGATCTCAGGTGAAAATAACATGGAGGCCTGCATGTCTATAGCTCTACTAGGCTTGCATCTAGTGACAGGAATAAAAGAGAGGGTTTAGAGTGGTGAGTGTATAGGTATTGTCACTTTTCTCCTATCATTTTAAAGACTTGATTTATCTTCACTTCCATATAAGGGAAGTGAAGATAAAGGGGAAGAATGGAATGAGCGATTAGTAGATCAACTTCAGTGGTGGATTTATTGTGAGCTATAGTGGTCTGAAGCTGGTCAAGAACATGAGGATGGAGCACATTACTTATGTTCATGTTGAGCTAGCAGATGTGCTGCACAGGTTTAAGTGCCTAAATTGTGCACCTTGGCTCCACAGGCAGATGTGACCTTTCACAGATACCCTGCTTTTCTCTTGGTGTTAGTGCTCAAAGGAGTTTGAAGTTAATGTGTGACTTATTGGCTTGGAATACATGAACCGCCTACTGCTGGCTCTGGAACGCGTGGGTAAAATAGGGCTATATATGTATCTTTATTAGATATAAGAGAGCAGTGGTATGCAGCCAGTGCAGTGGAAATAATATTGGCAGGTATAAACTCATTTAGCTCACCTGATATAACACTGCAGTTTAATGTAAGAAAGATGGTGGCAGGCCGGAAGAGATGGGCTTTAGCCCTAGATAGCAGGCACCCTATTATGCCTATGATATTGGAATTGAATAGCCTTGCGGTAACATTAAAGGCAGCATTTAGGCTATCAGAGCAGTGTTCTTCGGCTCACATTCATTCCACATAGGAGCAGCTATTGAGGACAGTGCAATAATTGGAAACTGATGTTGACCAAGTGGTGCTACATAGGTTGACACTGAGAGCGCATGTGGTGGGCCCAAGTGATCCTGGAAGTAGCAAGAATCCAGAAACGCAATGTCCATCTGTGTTAATTATACATTAAGGGAGGGGAGGGGGGTTAATGGCATGGAGCAAATAACATTTCTGGAGTTGGCACTCAATATTTGCTCAGATATTTCCCCATTTACACACATGCTAGATGGGTGCTTGGTTGTTTGGTCTATTCTGGAATGGAGACTGGCCTTTAGCACACAGGCATTAAGTAGAAACCTCAAAGTGACGGAAAGGTGTCTGACTTTAGTGGCATGACAGGCTCCTTTTCACTGTGGTTTGGAGAAACGCACACATAGGATTAGTAGGCTGTATATTTATCAGATATGGAATTTGGATATCTTCAGTATGGACATATGGGAAGCAGTGGAGAGGGCCATTGATATGATTGGGAGCAGAGGCCAATTTAAGGGGTGAAATGGCCTCTTTCTGGCAGTTAAGGGGAGGTGGCTTATTGGTTATCCCTCAGGAAATGGTGGGACTATATTGTTATGTTTTGGGGGCGAACTCCTGGTATATGGTTGTCAATGGGACAGAAGGTCAGGTGGCTAGTTGGATGGGCATGGGATACGTGACCCTTGGTTTAGTTAATGGGCATGGTTTCATGGCCCTAGGGGGCACTTGTTTGCCAAGTATATCCTCCCTTTAATGTTATGGTGGTACAAGTAAATAAAAGGCTTTGGCTATATTCTCTCCACGGCTTGATGTTGTGTCATTATTATAAATGTTAGTTTGTTAAGAATTTATGTTACGGAGGGACAGATAGCTTCCCTGTCATTGGCATGGCACCAAAAAATAAATCCCATTAGTGCCATTTTTGCTGGGTCCATCCTGAATTTTGCATAGCAAGAGGGCTGTCGTCTTTCAGGAGAAAGATTGGCATCTGAAAATGAAGCAAAGTTGAGATCATTGCAGTGGTTTGTGTGAGTCCAGGATGGGGTATTTTGTACTGGACTTGTTTTGTCTTCAAATTTTGGGAAGTGCATTTTTTATTAAAATGTGGATGTGTTTATTTACATTTACTATGCAGCTATTGGAGCTTGTCTTTGGACATCTTGCATGATCCTCTGCTTTATACATACACCTTCCCTATGAATTGTTTCTAGTCATTGGTTAATTTTACTCTCGTACAAGCTGACAGAGACTCTTCCCACCTCTCCTAGGTTCATGTCCTGCTCCAAGTTCTGTACCCCACACATGTTTTTACTTTAGCTGCTTCACTACACAAGGACCTGAAATAATTAGATAGATACATTGTGCTGAAAAACATATGACTTCATGCAGCAATAACTAGCCAAGAGAGACCACATATTTAACCTTTTGCTCTTTACTGCAAAACTGGCGCTGAAGAAGTTAAATAAAGTAAGGGAAGGTGGGAGGGAATCTGTTGGCTATTTTTATTATATGAGCTGTATGGATTGGCTCAGCCTCCCATATTATTGGAAAGAGTGTGTGTATTTCATCACAGATGACTAATCTAGACAGGGATAAACAGAGGCAGGACTAGCGTAGTTCTTGTCATCATATGTCGGATGAGTGTCTGTATGTAAACAAGATCCTGACTGAAAGCTGCAGGAGAAACCCCTGTGTTGTGCTCTTTGGTAAGCAACAGTTTCACCCTCCATGTAGCGGCAGGGTTAGATATGACGACTCGTGTGTATTTTACAAAGTAATGCTTTGAAGTCATGTTCTAGTTTTAAGGAATGTTTGTTTAGTATATTTTGAAGCACATTTCAACATAGACTATATAGTCCTTGGTCATTTTTTAACTTTATAGAGCAGGTTATGTGTTTCATAGGTAAAGATTGTTTTTGTGTTTTACTTATTAACCTCTATACAGTACAGTTAGGCGGCTTCCAATTTAGAGCACTGATAAAAGCATAGTAACGTTTCCTGTTGTATCTGAGCCAAGCAATCTGTGCTGTGTGAATTCTGGAGACTCTGCTGGAATAAGGATATGACATTTATTTAAATCACAGTCAGGAAGTAAAGCTGGGTTCAGGGTGGTGTGCAAACCAGATGACTGCACGTTTTATTATAGACATTGGGAGAAATCCGTTGCTCCTTATCAATCTTTGACCTAATCTATTATTCGTTCGTTTTTTTGTTTATGGTTTTTACGATTGTAAAATCAAGTTCATGGGTTTGATGGGGGGGATTGCTATCTCTTGATTGGTCGCTTCTGTTGTCAAACTGATTACGCTTATATTACACAAATCAGGGATTTTAACTGATGTAACTTGGGGGCACATTTATCAATGTTCGGCAAAAGTGAGAAATAGTTATCAATTCTTATCACATGGATAAGGATTGAATTATTTCTCAAATTTATGAACAACAGATCACAGAAACAGCAGTTCCGAAAAACTGCCGTTTCTGTGATAAAAAAAAACATACTTGCCCCCCTCTTCGGAAGCGCTGTCTCCGGGTCTTCTCCTCGTTCTCTTCATTCTTCAATTGCACATGAGCAGTTCCAAGAACTGCACATGCGCACAAAGATCACCGCTCTGTCTCTGCAACTATCGTTGCAGAGAGAGAGCTGTGAGTCACAGGGAGGGATCATGTGATCCCTCCACACATGCGCTGTCCAGCTCTGCTCTTCAGAGCAGAGCTGACAGCATTGGATTTTTTCAATTCTGATAAAGAAGCTGGCGTACATTATCAAGACAAGTTTCCGAATAAAATGTTTTTTCGGAACTTGTTAGATTTGAGCTGGGAGCAGTCACCATACTGTTGAATGGTGACTGCTCCCAAAAATGAAGAGGAGTGCAAAGCAGCAGATATCCATGATATCTGCTGCGATGCACCTTTCATAAATATCCGAAGGACACTGTGGGACCGTGCTTTCTTAAATATGCCCCATAGAGACTTAAAAATAAAACAACAACTTGGTGGTAGTTCTCAAATGAGACCTTTTTAAATCAATGACTAAACTTCAGAGGGACCAGCTAACATACTGAAGAGAAGGGACGTATAAAATTTAAAGCAGTATATATGGGAAATGTAGCAAAGACTACTAAAATATATTTTTTTACTTTAAATTTTCTGCTCCTTCCTTTGATGACGTAAAAACAGCAATTAAGTTTCCAAAAAGGAAAAGTGGAGGTGTTGCCCATAGCAATCAGTTTCTCGCTATCATTTTCTAGAATATACTAGATAAATCGGTGGTGGGCAACAGGCAGCCAGCCAAACTTTTAACTGCAGCCCCCAGCCGGCTACTCTGTTAAAGCAGAGAATAGGGCAGCTGACTTCTGTGTCGCGTGATCTCCTCTGCACAACGCAGGGAGGTCACGTTGCATAAATGAGAAGGGAGTGCAATGTGCTCTCCCTCTGCCTCTGTAGGGATTCCTGGGCTGGTACACATATCAGGAGGCGCAATGAATTGGGGGGAGTGCAGTGTGCTCACCCTCTTCCTCTGTAGGGATTCCTGGGCTGGTACACCTATCAAGAGACACAATGAAGCGGTGGGAGTGTAATGTGCTCACCCTCTTCCTCTGTAGGGATTCCTGGGCTAGTACACATATCAGGAGACACAATGAAGCGGTGGGAGTGTAATGTGCTCTCCCTCTTCATCTGTAGGGATTCCCGGGCTGGAACACATATCAGGAGACACAATGAAGCAGAGGGAGTGCAGTGTGCTCTCCCTCTGTGCGGCCCTTGAAGAACCCATTCACATCATTGAGATAAGTTATATCTAGAATCTAATTGGTTACTATGGGAAACGCCTTCACTTTCCTTTTTAGATGTTTTAGTAAACCTATGCCTAAGTGGTAGAAACGAAGGATTCTGGTGGCAAAAAACTTTCCGTGCTAAAATCACTATTTTGGCAAAATCAACACAACTCTCACAGTGATCTCTTATGATATTTAGGATTCCAAATGTATGAGCTGTTGAATTGATGGCCAGACAATTATAATAGACAAAATGTTGATTTTATGGTGCAGATTCAGTGCCATGTCCGCTTGGTGCCACCGGACATGGCTTCGGTGTCCAGCTTCGCTTCTTGCCAGCTAATAGGTTACTAAAATGCATGTAAGTGCATTTATTGGCTTGAGGGCGTTTCTGAGCATGAGCAGAGCTATACGCTATGCAAACGGACTCTGTATCAGAACATGATCAGGCCCATAATGTATAGTGGTTATTTTAAAATATAATTTCACAATTGATTAATGTATTCCAGGTAGCCGCAGGTTGGAAGGGTTATTACTATGCATCCATCCTTGTTAAATTCCATTGTATGGATAAATAAGACTGATACTCAAATATAACTTGTGCGCTCATATGATGGACATAATGATATTCATGAGTTTGCAGATAGCATCTGTGTAACTAACCGGCTTAACAATGTAAATGACTGTTAGTATATTATCTGCTTGTCAGTTGTATTGTAAAGTGTTAGCATCAAATTGAATTAATTTGCTTCACGTGACCCTTTTTTATATGTACACCTTAAACTGCAAAATAAATTAAACAAATGCTCCCACTTGTTAAACACTGGTCAAATTGAATTAAAATGAAAAGGCAAAATTACTTTTTGTAGTTTTTAAAAATCTTTGCCTAAAGAAAGTTAAGCAATCTTGGTTTTGTAGATTTTTCTTTCGTTTTGTTTTTACTGGTCCTGCTTGTTAAAATTACATATATTAAGTAAATTTTGCACTATAACTAGACATGAGGTTTTTTTCCATGTAATCGGTGAAAACGGGCACAGGTAAAATGGCTTATTTGGAATTTGATAGTTTTACAATCAACCCAGTAGAAGTGGCGGAACGGCAAGCCACCCTATTCTGGCCCACTTCGACCACTGGTGTTAGGTACAGGACAGGGTTTCCAAGACCCAGTGCAGGTTTTCCAGGTCACATGTGAAATAATTATACCACCTGTGGATCTTTTACAATGTGTTAGTCCATAATGATTACACCTGTGCTTCTGCACGGAGATGTGGAGAAGCTTTGAGTCCCTGATACTTGACCTAGGACAGTGTTGACTAACCTGTGACACTCCAGGTGTTGTGAAACTACAGGTCCCAGCATGCTTTGCCAATATATAGCAGCTTATTGCTGGAAGGATATGCTGGGACTTGTAGTTTCACAACACCTGGAGTGTCACAAGTTAGTCAACACTGACCTAGTAGGTGCCAGGGAAATGATGATAAAATATAGTGTATACTCTGACCTAGTAGGTGCCAGGGAAATGATGATAAAATATAGTGTATACACTGACCTAGTAGGTGCCAGGGAAATGATGATAAATTATAGTGTATACACTCCTGGCATTACAAGCATCGGTATACACAAGGGCTCCATTGCGTACTGTTACTTGTAGTGCCGCAAGAGTGCACTACAAGTGCTGCCCCAGTGATGAATTCAATAAATAATAATGCCATGTGATGAAATAAAATAAATTTTTATAATGGGTTAAGCTTCGGAAAGCCACCAACTTAATAGCCAGGCAATCCCATCAATGACCTCTTCCCAGCGTCTCACGTACACACATTTTTGAAAATAAATTAAAATTCTGCATTTATTATTCAGGAACAAATGCAGGCTTTCTCCACCAGAGTGGATATGACCATCATGCAAAGGGAGTAGCAATCATTTTAAACAGTGCTAGGCTGCTATCCTATCCCTTCATGATTTTAGGTATTTATTATACTGGCAATGCTGCATGCACTACTGTTAGGTGCACGCAGCTTGCCATTTACAAGCAGGGCAGTGTGAAGCAGGACATACCTCCCACTGTCCTTGCAGTTGGGATAACTACTGACTGAACATGCTTGTCATCCAAAATCGGGACTTTGGCTCCAGATCCAGGACAGTTGGCAGATCTTCCTGCTCTTCCTACCTTTTCTTGCAGTTTTTACTATCTGTAACTGCTCGTGTCTTAAAGTCAGTTTCTGCTTGTCTGGATCCTGGAATGCTTGGGCCCTGTTTGAAAAAAGGGGTAGGTACTCAGCCCTTGTTCTATTAACAGCCCCTAAAGCACTGCGTCATTAATTAATAGCCCCATCACCCCATTTTAAACCAATGAGCCCCACCTTAACCCCAGTAACTAATCATCAAATAAATAGCCCCCACCAATAAATTAATAACTTCCACCCACCATTAAATGATTAGCCACCCTCACCCTACCATTAAACTGTTACCTCCCGTCTCCAGTGGTACTACATTAGAATCCCCTTAGCGGGGGGGAAAAAGATATAGCTGATCAGCATCTGCCTGCTATAAGGTGGCTGATCCCAGAGGGAGGGATCAGCCACTGTGAACTATACTGTCCAGATGATGTTCTTCTCCTCCTCTGGAGGCAGAACTTGTGTGGTAGGGAGTGCGCAAGGTCACCCTCAAGCTGTGCAGCCGCTGCTACCAGCATGGAATTAAATAAAGCCTTCACTTTAAAGCCCAGTGGCCACCTCAGAGGCGCCCCCCAAGTCCCGGCGCCCTAGGCAACAGACTAATGGTAGCGCTGCGCCTGATTATAGCCATGTCTCTTCTCTGTTACTCTGTACTCCAAGAGAATCTGTTGCTGTCACTTTAACATTAGGCAAATTATCATTGTAGCTAAGGTCATAGTAAAGGTTCAGGCTTCCCTAGGCTAATATGCCCATAGCGCCCCCTCGCCAACCATGCCAGGGTAAAGGTAAAAATAAACTCGTCCTTTCTTTGAAATAGACTTGGCTTTTTAAATGGGTCATGACATTTTTTGTCATTAATTTCATTGAAATCAGAACTATATAGCAGAATGGAGGTGTGTGAATGAGTGCTCCTGAGGGTGGAGGGGGCGGGAGAGGGTTGTCAAAACTCTGCCTTCCTTTTTGTTTCCTACTCGCGTATCCTTTAGTGTCTACCTGTGGGAATACATCAAGAGTAAAACCTAATTGCATTAATGTCTTATATTTTAAAATTAATTTCAGTTTATACCTTTCCCTGTCATAATTTTGCACTCCCCCCCCCCCCCCCCCCCTCAAAGCCTTGCACCCTAGGCTGCAGTCTAGTCAGCCTATTGGATAATCAGGCCCTGTGTCCAACTCTAGTTAATTTGACACTTTTATAAAAAAAAATATTTTGTTTAGATGGCTGTTTAGCATAAATATAGCCTAAATAGTGGAAGCCCAGCTACAAGAGATGTCATAGGGGGGATTCAATTAGTTGAGATGACTGTAATAACGGTAATAGTCGCAGCCTGCGTTAACAACGCAGTGAATTGAATTCCCCCCCATGAAGTGAGACCAAGCTGCTATTGTAGAAATACAGTGTATTTGCACATAGTGATTCAAAATTCCAAAAACAAAGATAGGATGTAATTTTGATTTTTTTATTGTAGTAAGACTGTCTCCTTTTAAAAGTACAGATGGAGCAAGTTTTGTTTAGAAGAAGAGCGAGATTAAACACCAGTTGGCGTGCCAATCACGCTTGCTACTTTTGGAATAGAATGGAGGGGGTAGGGCTTTTACAGCGCAATCTGGTACATCTTCCACATTTCGGGGGGAACCATATTGAGTCATTAATGTAAAATATATGTGCTCCATCTGTATAAAAACTGAAAACCAATTCTGATGGTGTTCCCACTCTGGCAGGTTTGGTCAAAGATTGCACCATGTAAGTGTCCCATTCGGTCAGCTTGGGATCAGAAAATAGGATATTATTTCTATTATCACTTCAGTCCTCACTAATTAAGTATCTATGAATCGAGCATCTGATTTGGCCCTTGCTTTGCTGCGATCACCTCAAATCACCTTAAACCACCTTTCACTTTGGTTCTAACTAGGGATGTGCACCGGCGACTTTTGAGGTCTCGTGTTTTGTGTTTTGGATCCGGATTTTCATTATTTTTGGGGTTCAGATTTGTCTCGCAAAACACTTGACGAAAGGTCTCGGTTCGGATTTAAGGTTTTGGATTCAGATTTTTTTTGAAAAAAGCATAAAAAGTTCAAAAATCAAGTTTTTGGGCTTATTTTCACTCCTACGCTATTATTAACCTCAATAACATTCAATAACAAGCATTTCCACTAATTTACAGTGTATTCTGAACACCTCAAAATATAGTTATTAGTCCAAAACGTTGCAACGAGGTATCTTTCTGGACTGCGTAGTGGAGTGGGTCACCACAATATATATAATAAGAAAACCATCAACTGGTATGAATCGCACCGAATAAAGTACCTGGACTGCGTAGAGGAGTGGTTCACCACAATATATATTAAAAACCCTGAACTTGTATGATTCGCAGCAATAAATGTATCTGGACTGCGTAGAGGAGTGGGTCACCACAATATATATATACTAAGAAAACCATCAACTTGTATGATTCGCACCAATAAATGTATCTGGACTGCGTAGAGGAGTGGTTCACCACAATATATATTAAAAACCCTGAACTTGTATGATTCGCACCAATAAATGTACCTGGACTGCGTAGAGGAGTGGGTCACCACAATATATATTAAAAACCCTGAACTTGTATGATTCGCAGCAATAAATGTATCTGGACTGCGTAGAGGAGTGGGTCACCACAATATATATAATAAGAAAACCATCAACTTGTATGATTCGCACCAATAAATGTACCTGGACTGCGTAGTGGAGTGGTCCCCACAATATAATTAAAAAAACCTTCAACTGGTCTCATTTCCACAAAACAGATGGCGGACACCGGATGGACTTCCAACAAAAACCAACATACATGTTAACTGTTACGGTCTTCAACCACATTTGCACTCAGGGAACTTTGGCGTACTAATCTAAACATAGTTGGTCCCCACAATATAAAAAAAAAACAATTGATCTGAATTCCACCAAACAAGTATCTTGACTGCGTAGTGGAGTGGCCCCGGTACCCAATTTGGTACCGGGGCCACAATATAATTTAAAAAAAAATCAACTGGGCTCAATTAAACAAAACAGATGGCGGACACCGGATGGACGTCTAAAACCAACATAGCTGTTAACTGTTAAGGGCGCACTTCCTCTTTTTTGTGACTGCTCAAAGAATTAACCTAGTAATATAAATGGCAGTTATTTTTTTTTTTTTAATTATAGCAAGAAAAAAGTTAGTAATAAAAATGGCAGTTCCTCTTTTTTGGTACTGCACAAATAGTGATTATTTGGATTTCTATAATTAGTAATAAACTATTATTACTAATAAATAATTAACAATGAATTGTCTGCATCAGATCCCCTCTCCACTAGGAGTAAAATAGAAAACTATTCAGCTGTTATATACTCTAGAATATAAATAGAAATTGAGAAAGGCAATTTGGTATCTGTCTGCATCATAATCATCAACATCCTCCTCAGCGCCAGCTACATCAATATCCTCCTCCCGGTGTACAACATTGACACCTTCATTAGCCAAATCTGTAACTGGACTGTGGGTGATCCTTCCAGCATATGCAGAGGGCGTGCTGCAAATGGTGGAAGGAGCCACCTCTTCCCGTACAGTGATGGGAAGGTCAGGCTTCGCAACCACCAACACCCTTGGACTCGCCTTGGGGATTTGTGATAATTTCTCTTTAGAAGGCAGAGTTGTTTGCTGTGTTGTTGCTGACAGCATAACTCTCTTAAATTTTTTTGTAGGGGGGATGGGGAGGAGGAGGGCTTAGATCGTTGTGTGAAGCTGAACCACTAGTCATGAACACGGGCCAGGGCCTAATCCGTTCCTTGCCACTGCGTGTCGTAAATTGCATATTGGCAACTTTACGTTTCTCCTCAGATGATTTTAAGTTTCTCTTTTTGCTACTTTTACTGAACTTGGGCTTTTTTGATTTTACATGCCCTCTACTAGGAGATTGGGCATCGGCCTTGGCAGACAATGTTGATTGCATTTCATCGTCTATGTCATGACTAGTGGCAGCAGCTTCAGCATGAGGAGGAAGTGGGTCTTGATCTTTCCCTACTTTATCCTCCAAATTTTTGGTCTCCATTATATGTAGCACAAGATACTGCAGAATGTGTGAACTTGGTAATATTGCAGTACCAATGGACTTATACTGCTGGATTGGTTTTGCAAATTTGGTTATAATTACTTTTTATTTAAAAAAAAATTATAACTTTTTTTTTTTTTTTTTTTAAAAACTTGGGAATAATGGGGAAATAACTATGCCCTTAGAAGCACAGGACACAGCACCACTGGACTGAACAGGACACAGCACAGGACCCAGCAGCACTACTGAACTCAGCAGGACAGAGCACAGGACACAGCACCACTGGACTGATACTGCAGAACACAGCACAGCACTAAACAGCACAGCACAGCACAGAACTAAACAGCACAGCACGAGATCTAGCAGGACAGAGGACCACCTAACCTAACACACCCTCCCTCTACCCTGATAAATGCCCGAGTGAAGATGGCGGCGACTAGCGGGAAATTTATAGGTTCCGAGTATCGCAAGATCCGACAGCGGGATTATGACTCGGAGCCTCGTTTTCATTGTTGCATTTGGCGCAAATACCCGGATCTCTCGGATCCGCAAGGTTTGGGTGGGCCTCGGATTCACGAAATCCGAGTGCGCTCATCTCTATCATATACCTGCAGTCATCTGTCTAACTTGGAAAACCAGTGTCACCAGCTTCCCAGCTTACCCTTCCAAACCAGACACCCTGCAGCTGCTTTCATTTGCCATACTTGGAATCACCTGGGTCTCCCACAGTCATCCCGTTTTGCCTGGTCTCCAGCTTCCCAACCAAATCTGCTTACTCCAACTAAACTGTACCTGCAGTTGTGCCAGGTATCCAGTACTTCAGTCCTTCAGCTACCTCGGTATCCTGGGATCCTGTTTTACTGTTTTTATAGACTTGTGTTAGTTGCCTTATTATTTACTGCATCTCATTTTTACCTGTGTGACCTGTGTTTAAAATAAACCACTTTTGTTTCATTCACATTCTCTATGTGGGTATTGGGAATCTTGATACGAATCTTTTGTGCATAGTTTATCTATTTTGCTTTTTGGAATGTTAATTTATGGATTATTAGATTATAAACTTCTCTAGAGATCTGTAGTATATTGCCATTTTCCAACTACACCTTAACAAATAGTTAATTTTTTTCTGTAAACAAGCATTTATAGAAACCAGAAATATCCCCAAAACTTAGTTTACGACGTTCCTTTGCTACCTATTTTGCACATTATCTCTTACAAGAACTATATTTCTATTGGCTCCCCTTCTCTTGCACCAACATACCTTTAGACTGATATTGGTAAAGTTATTTATCATGTGTTAGGATATAAAATGATGAGGTTTGTTACACAAAAGAGTGATCTATAATATTTTTGTTTATTTTTGACAAAAATGTTAAACGAAAACTACAAAAGAGTCAAAAATTAAGCCCACTTCGGTGCGTGGAAGTAGGTACACGAAGCCCGGCTTGGCAGGTTGTAATCCGTTCCTGTCTTGGTGGTTTGAATACAGAAGCAGGCTTGGTGGGTGGTGCATATAACCATATTTGGGGGCTGGTGGACAGAGCTATGGTTGTATTATAGAGAGCTCTGCTTGGTGCACACGGCCTAAAAGGAGAAGTGTTGCTCGGCACCTGCCTTGGAGGATGAGGCTTCAGGGGTGGCAAACAGAGCTCAGCTTTGGCTAAGTTATAGAAAGCTTTGCTTGGTGCACACGGCCTAAAAGGAGAAGTGTTGCTCGGCACCTGCCTTGGAGGATGAGGCTTCAGGGGTGGCAAACAGAGCTCAGCTTTGGCTAAGTTATAGAAAGCTCTGCTTGGTGCACACGGCCTAAAAGGAGAAGTGTTAATTGGCACCTGCCTTGGTGGATGAGGCTTCAGGGGTGGCAAACAGAGCTCAGCTTTGGCTAAGTTATAGAAAGCTCTGCTTGGTGCACATGGCCTAAAAGGAGAAGTGTTGCTCGGCACCTGCCTTGGAGGATGAGGCTTCAGGGTTGGCAAACAGAGCTCAGCTTTGGCTAAGTTATAGAAAGCTCTGCTTGGTGCACACGGCCTAAAAGGAGAAGTGTTGCTCGGCACCTGCCTTGGAGAATGAAGCTTCAGGGGTGGCAAACAGAGCTCAGCTTTGGCTAAGTTATAGAAAGCTCTGCTTGGTGCACACGGCCTAAAAGGAGAAGTGTTGCTCGGCACCTGCCTTGGAGGATGAGGCTTCAGGGGTGGCAAACAGAGCTCAGCTTTGGCTGTGTTATAGAGAGCTCTGCTTGGTTGGTGGTAAACAGACCCTGAACCTGGCTTGGTGTCTAAACCAGAGACCTCAGCTGGCGGTGTGTCACAGATAGCCCGGCATCCGGTGCGGCTCCAAGGGCCTGATTGGGGCTGTGACGCAGAGATCTTGGCCTTTCGTGCAGCAGAGAGAGCTCGTATGGTGGTATAGCACAGCGGGCCGAGCTGGGGGTGATGTACTGAGAGCCCAGTTGAAGGGTGGCCCAAAGATCCCAGCTGAAGGTCTGGCACAGAGCGCTGAGGTGGTGGTGTAGAACAAACAGCCCGACTTGGGGTACGTCTCAGAGGGTCCAGCTGGTTGTGTATGGCTGTGGGTGGGACACAGAGTTCCCAGCTGGTGGGATGGCGCAGTGAGCCCTGCTGGATAGGGCCATGGAAAATACAGCTTGGCGGGTGGCAGAGAGACCCTGGCTGGCTCATAGAGGTCATTTCTAAGGAGAAATAATAAAATAAAAAATATTTAAAGATTTCAAAATTTAAATGGAAGTGTTATGTAATCTAACAATGAACATCAGAATCTATATCCTATGAACTGTATATGACTGGGCTTTAAGTCGTCTAAAATCTCCAGAACACAACTAGCTAGTGCAGGTCAGTAGATGGCAAAAATCATTTCAGTTACTCAGGTGTTATAAGCAATAAGCCCCCCTACCATAAATTAGAGATATTAGAAGTCACCTCATATTTCTGTCACCGTTATAGTATCACTTTGGCATACTGACTGTATATGGTCACGGTAATTCTTGGTAACTTAATATCCTTAATATCCTTTAAAAAAGTCTACATTAGCTGTGAGAGCCCAGATTACTATCTTTTCGAAGTCACTTGATGTCTGATGTCTAATATTTCTAGCACATAAATATCCTGGCTAAAATGTTAATATATGCTTATCTTTTCACCAGAGGGCAGTAGAAATGTAAATAACAATAATTTGCATATCATATCATGTATGATGGGATCTAAGAATTTCACTTTTAAATAAAAGAAGATATGTAGCGGGGATGGAATATGAGCTATATTTATTTTGTACAATATTTTGACATTGGTTTGTCATGGGAAATTAATTATAACAGGCATGTCAGCCGGTCACGTAGTAACCCGCTCATCCCAGTGGTATACCCACTTATTGTGGACTGTACTTCTAATATTATTTACCATTTATGGTTTATACACCACTTCCCCACCTTCTCCATTGTATAAACTGTCTATGGCCAGACCCTTCCTCCCATCATCATAGCCAGAAAGCTTAGAGGAAAAGATTCAATATATCAGCGTTATCAGACAAAAGATTGTTATAGTTACCTTTACTTTGCTGAATTTAGTAGAGGTGCTTCAGCGTCTTGTTCAGTATCATCCGAAATAACATCTAAAACTGAGGAGCTAAGTGCTGGGAGCGGATTTTATAGGCAGCTATTGTGATGATTTGCACCATTATGACATCACTCACCTTTACAATTCAGATCAGACAGGGGATGAACTGTTGATAAATGCTAAGTCTTTGCATAAAAACAGACCTGTCCTTTTGGCACTATCGAATTGCTTATAAAGCATTAGTCAATATTTTTTTAAGCATTTTTAATATAGTTTTACACATAAAAAGTATATGAATAATGCTCTATTACTACACAATAGAACAGGCCATCTTCTAAAATCTTAAACAATACATTATTGTTGGTCATACCTTTTGATGTTTATAAAGGTATTCAACGGTGTTACTCTGGATGTTAAGCTACAACGCTTTTGTTTCTTGAACAGGTTTCTGTTTATTAAAGATGACAGCAACAGTTGAATGCAGTTACTCACAGTTGCTTGTAGTACAGCAGGCAATTCAGGCAATAACAGTTTATGCAGTCTTGTATGCACATACACTCAGTGCCGTAACTAGACATTTTGGTGCCCTGGGCGAGACTGGGCACCGGCGCCCCCCATCTAAGTGGGAGTGGCATTTGACGAGTGGGTGTGGCCAACCTAGTGTGGGTGTGGCTAGCACTTTACTGAAAGAATTTGTATATTATAATATATATATATATATATATATATATATATATATATATATATATATATATATATATGTACACACACACACACGTTGCATTTTTAATTCTTTGCAAAACATTTTTACTTTATTAATTTGTCCTTTATGGGGGGAAATATATTTTTATTTGTACTCCTATTGCAATAGTATGTATTAATATAGGACTAAGTGATAATAAAGCAGTTACCACTAGCGATATTCACAGCCCATCATTCGCAAAGGCTTCCCTATTCCTTGGCATGGGGAAGTCTATTCAACGAGTATTATGACACTAATGCCATGACACCTGTTCTGTTAATAGACCAAAAGCATAAAAAAAATGCTTTATTCATAGAATAAATCTTCAGATATGAGCAACTCAAAACAACTAGGTAAGAGTGCAATTTTGTACCTTTGGGACGAAAAATTGCTTTCACCTTTAAATGAGGCCAGATATGTTCCTCTACTGCATCTCCGCTCTACCAATTGTTTCCCGGTGCTTTACACAAATCAATTAAAAATACTTCTATTAATATACAAAGCCATAACAAAACTAGCTCAACATATATCTCTTTAATTCCCTCAAAATATTATTGTTTTATTGCTGTATCTGTTTCTAAGCAATGATAAATTCTCTGTCTGGTTTTACTATCTCCCTAGGCTATATGCAGGACATGTTCAGCTTCAAGACAGGATGAGGTTTACATAAAATACTTTTGTTGTAAATAGACTCACTTTTCTGTGTGTGCCGCTGCTCTCTTCCCTTGTATGTAAAGGTGGTGGTGGCTGAGCCTTTTTAAAAAAACTGCTGAAGGTTTGTCTGCTATGGTTTAATGGAAGAGCAAGGTAAAAGACTCCTCGCTATGTGTTCCAATGCAAGCCTATATAAATATATATGTCCTTATGTAGATCACGCCCCTACCTCCGACTAGTAGAATCCTGGGTTTTTTGTCTTCAGCCTTTTACCGTCCTGCATTCCGCCCGATACCTGACTCCGTGCCCAGAGGAATCGCTGCTCTAATTCAGCTCACCTACAAGTAACAATCCATTCCCGGCAATGCATGTGTTCCAACAACAGGAAGTTCTGCATTTGAAACGCAAAAGCGTTCCAAATGCCGAACTTCCTGCTTTCGGTGGAACGCACATGCGTTTCACTGCATTGCCGGGAATGAATTGCTGCTTGTAGGGGAGCTGAATTAGAGCAGCGATTCCTCTGGGCACGGAGTCAGGTATCGGGCGGCTGCGCCCCCTTGGGCTTGCGCCCGGGGCGGTGGCACCGCCCGCACCGCCGTCGTTACGGCTCTGCATACACTTATACATATGGGGGTATAGACTATCTCATACAGTATAAATGCAGGCAGGTTCTTTAATATACTACACGTCCATGTAGTATTACTGTGTTGTGGGCACAGACTCCTCTAATACTAACAGGGAGCCTCTGGTCACCTTCCATTATGCTCTTTGGGCACTTTGTATACTCTGGCACGCAGCTACTAATGCTGCGACTGGTCCGTACACTGTCTGACTGAAAAGTATAATGTGCAATTTTCCTTATTGTTAGGACAGGAGAATGAGATAAATAACTTATATAAAGTATAGACAATGTTGTCAGTATTGTGTGGTAATCTCGTATTATTGTAATGTGATGTCCCTTTTATACATTTCTGTAAAACTAGATTTAATGGGAATGTTCACCCACAACTTGATTTTCCAACAGTCCAGAACTGGTCTCCTTTATACAGCTAGAAGACCCTGCCATATGAACTTTCCAATCATATGAACATTGCCAGAACAATTCTCATCCCATAGGTGAAGGTCTCTTGGCTCTGATCCTGTTCCTTACTGCAGTATCTCCTACCATCATTACCAAGTGCTCTGTTCCTGACTGCAGTATCTCCTACCAGCATTACCAAGTGCTCTGTTCCTGACTGCAGTATATCCTACCAGCATTACCAAGTGCTCTGTTCCTGACTGCAGCATATCCTACCAGCATTACCAAGTGCTATGTTCCTGACTGCAGTATATCCTACCAGCATTATCAAATGCTCTGTTCCTGACTGCTGTATATCCTACCAGCATTATCAAATGCTCTGTTCCTGACTGCAGTATCTCCTACCAGCATTACCAAATGCTCTGTTCCTGACTGTTGTATATCCTACCAGCATTACCAAGTGCTCTGTTCCTGACTGCAGTATCTCCTACCAGCATTACCAAGTGCTCTGGTCCTGACTGCTGTATATCCTACCAGCATTAACAAGTGCTATGTTCCTGACTGCTGTATATCCTACCAGCATTATCAAGTGCTCTGTTCCTGACTGCAGTATCTCCTACCAGCATTACCAAGTGCTCTGGTCCTGACTGCTGTATATCCTACCAGCATTACCAAGTGCTCTGGTCCTGACTGCTGTATATCCTACCAGCATTACCAAGTGCTCTGGTCCTGACTGCTGTATATCCTACCAGCATTACCAAGTGCTCTGTTCCTGACTGCAGTATATCCTACCAGCATTACCAAGTGCTCTGTTCCTGACTGCAGTATCTCCAGTCAGCGGTACAAAGAGCCTCTGATCTTGTCCACGGCATCCTCCTATCCTCCTCCTGCATCCATCTCACACACTTCACTGTGGGTTCAGTCTCCCATTGGTTGCTCCACCAGGTGCCAGTTCTGAGTATCCTGTGGTCCACTCCAGCTATGAGTTCCTTGTAGCAGGTTCCAGGACTATGTGATTTAATGAGGACTATGTGATTTTTAAGTTGTAGCCATAGGGATCAACAGACATCCACATTACCAGAGTAGTGAATTAAAAACATTATGGGTAATGCACATTCAAAACACAAGTCCTACTTGTGGAGACTATGATGGCACGTCATCTGTTATATATAACTGCAAACTATATTTCTGAATAATAAATGTGATGTGTTGTTTATACTACATTTATTAATTATCAAAAACAATGTTCCTAAAATGCTTCCAAAAAACTTGAATTAATATGAAAAGTGATAAAGTGTTTTGAGCAACGTTATAATAGAGTATTAGAACTGGACTTATATTTCATGCAGTGAAACCTTCATTATTTACAGAAATTTGATCATGTTATTATGACATTATTTTTGGAATTAAAATGACTAGTCCTCATATTATTTTAAAGCAAGTCAGGAATTACTATTTTTCATCAATTAATGTAGTAGTTGATGCCGAGCTGTGAGATAATGTTTTAATCTTATTTATATACCACACTAAATTTTATGTAAGTAAAACATTATTTATGTACTCAAGCTAAATTGTAGTGTGCTTAGTTAAAGCAAATAATAATTTAGTGACCCAAAGACAACTGACGGTCTAAATTTAATGAGCAATTTAATAATAAAAACAGTCCTTCAGTTAAACTGTTACAGACCAATTAAATCCACAATTTGGCATTAATGTATATAAGACTACTGAGCTGAATAATGTACCTGAAATAAGTGAAGTGTTTATACTTTACTAGGTTTGTCTATTGTGCTGTCTTTCATCTTACTACAGAGACTGTCATGTTAGGAGGGCGGTGCTTCTAAATCTAAGCTAGCAAAGTGTGAATAAAAGGCTTGCAGACTTTCTTTGCAAAAATAGACATAATCTGCAAAGCACAAAATGACTGATAAACAAAGTAAAGTCCTCTTTAGTTATATCACGCACCTTTATTCGCACTTGTGTGCCTAGATTCACCCCAAAATGCATGGTTTTGTGAAGCAAGAAAACAATGTGTGTGGAGGAGCATAGGCTTGCATTGGACCCAATCAGGCTTTCCGATACCCTTCTTTAGATGCTCTCCGAAAACCTCTTTTTTAGAGCTTACCATATTCCTAATAACACTATGTAAGCTCTCTAATGAGCAGGGTGCTTCATACCCTTTGTTTTCATTAGAGATGCTCACTGACCCCTGTGTTTTCGTTTTGGATCTGAATTAGCTTCGTGTTTAGGTTTTGGTTTTGGCAAAACCACCATTGTGTGTTTTTGTTTTGGTTTTGGATAGAGATGCTCACTGACCCCCGTGTTTTGGTTTTGGATCTGGATTAGCTTCGTGTTTTGGTTTTGGGTTTGGAAAAATCACCCTTGTGTGTTTTGGTTTTGGTTTTGGATCTGGATTTTTTTATAGAAAAAATGCTAAAATATGCTAAAATCACATAATTTTGCTCTTTTTTAAATCCTACATTCTTCTAACACCACCTGGCATAAACTTCACTGTGAATATCAGATTTTATTTCCTGGATGCATTTCGCTCTGTAAGATGACTGCTACAATCTTATATGTAGAACGACCATAAGTAGAGGATTTATGAATAAGTAATGAAACCATCTCGGTGCATTAGGTTTTACAGTTCATTTTCATTTATAAGTGTGCAATGTTCTCCCATTACAGTTATTGAGTAAATGTTGTAATCTTTCAATACACAATAGAATTTCACACTTTGCCTTCATGTTGTAGAATTTTATGTAGCTAGTTTTATTTTGTTTGCCTGTAACATTGTTCTATTGTATAAATAATAATGCAAGAAATAAGTCTGTCCAGATACACTTTTTGGCTCACATTTATTTTTGTTTTTGTTTATACCAGACTCCCACTGTTGCAGCACTCTATGGCCCTCAACGCCCTTCCTGTTTAGTCTGTTTAAAATAGATGGAAATAATTCAATTCAAACGTAAAGCATGCAATTAATACATTATGGATTTACATATGTGTGTTTCAATTTTTTTGATTGAAAAATGTAACTTTATTTCACTTTTATGTTGAATAAAAAAAACAACCGCAAGACATTAAATTCAAGTGTACTGTGGCAGCACAACTGAAACACAAATTGTGAAAAGCAAATCAGACATACATATTAGTACAATACAAAACATATGGCACAAGATATGACCTTCTACACTATACCGCAATTACTGCACTATTCATGAAGCACTTTAACAAGACAACTGTTTCAACATGAATGGATGTGAGGGGCATGTAGGTGACGGGGGTAAGGGAGGGAGATCACAGGCCCAAAGCTTTATTGAAGGACACACAAATATAAGGGAAGGCTGCATAAATAAAGGTAAGACATTCAATAAGCTTCAAGCATTGTGGAGGAGGGGCTGAGGGACCCCCCCCATCCCCTGGTCCAATAATGGGCTACCTTTGGCAGAGTCACTGGGCCATCTTCATTTTTGTCCCTTTAAAATGTTCCTAATAGGCTGCTGAGTAAAGTCCTTCCCCCCCAGGCTAAAATTTACCAGCCCTCACTGGGGGAGGGGAGGGGGGTGGGTACACAGGCCCAAGGCTTACAGATACTAGGAGAAGGGGAAGATGGGAAAGGAATTCAGTCTTCTTCTTCATCCTCAGGATTTCCATGAAGGAATAGCCTTTTAGCAGGCTATGGATCAGCCTGTGACAGTACTGGATAGTCACCTTCTCCGTTCTCTGTTACGGTGAGCAGGGCCGGATTAAGGGAATGGAGGCCCCTGGGCTAAGGGGGCCTCCATTCCCCCGTGAGGCCCCCCCCCCCGTGATCCGAGCTCCCCCCCCCCCCCCCCCGGCACTTACCTCCTTCTCCGGTGCGCTGTATGCTCTTTACTGAGGAGATCTCGTGAGAGTGAGACTCAGGAGATCTCCTCAGTAAGGAGACTACAGCGCGCCGGAGAAGGACCACAGTGAAAGTGCTCTGCAGCACTGATCGCGCCGGGGGCGCCCCCGCCCCCAACCGATCAATACTGCTGCTGAGCACTTTCAAGGGCCCCCTGGATGCCATAGGCCCCTGGGCTGTAGCCCAGTTAGCCCTATGGTTAATCCGGCCCTGATGGTGAGGGATCTTTGGATCCTTCATCATATCTTACTGCTCTCCCCTTCGGTCACTATTGCAAAGGTGGTCACTTTGCGATAGTGACCATAGGAAAGATAGGAGAGAGGTCTTCACAGGAACAGCAGTTTTTCATGACTGCTGTTAATGTTGAAGATTGTTAATAAATAGGAACGATACTTCAATCCTCATCTTTGCGATGTTACAGTGCTACATAAATAGGGGCCAAAAGGTCAGAATACTGACAGGAGAGGTGTGCAATGATATTATTACACAGTGCCCCCACTTATAGAACCACCTTGCCTGGTTCCAAAGAGAGAGTGAAGCAGACAAGAGGCTGTAGTGTATATTGAAGCTACGCTCATTACTATGCCACTGTTGTGGTAAAATATGGCAATAATTATTAATGATGTCCATAAACTGATACCCTTGCAACCTGCTGTTCTGGGTATTTTAAATGTGTGTGGTACAGAGGCAGGCTGGGCTGGGGGGTAGGGAAGGTTACCTTTTTCTGCTGGCATAGAATACAGGGATAGGTCCCCCATCATTGGGCTGGTTGTTGTAAATAAAGGAGCACCTTTTAAAGAATATATTTGCCAAATTGACCCAATTTTAAGTAAGGAATGAAAAGCCCTCGCTCATACGCCATGACATTTGTGTGTATAAAATGATGGTGTGCAAGCAATTCCTAAAAATCTTCTTTCCTCCCTTTTGTGTGAACTTGTGCGGTTATTGTCTCTTGACTCAGCTCATTCTCCTAATCCTGTAATAGCTGCTGAATCCCCTCCTCCCTCGCACTAGCCCACTCATCCCACAAACAGCTGATTGATGCTGTGAGGGTGGGAAAAAAAACAACAACGAATCTCTTCTCTGCTCACTGCTGCATCCCAATCCCACAATGCTTTGCATTGCTTGCTGCAGTCTTTCAGTACCAGTGTACGGAGGAAAAAGATGCACTGGATAAGGATTGATGGTCTTTTTTGAAATTGATGGGGTTTTTTTTCCTCCTCATCTGATGACTAAGCATCTGTTGTCTTTCTTTATTCTATATATTTTCTTTGCACGTCACTCCTCTACCAGAAATACAGCCTCACTCATTGATGCAGGCTGTGTGGAAATGGCTTTGATACTGTGACTTGCTTCCCTGCCTCTCCCTGCTCTGTCTGAAAATCTCAGTTATGCTTAATCCACTGGGATATTTCATGCATCACATCTACAACGGGATTCCTGCTCTGGCTGATTGCTGACTCTAAGTGTTTGTCAACGACGATGGGTAGGTACTGTCATTTAAGTGACTTTGCAATTTTAAAGCATTGTGGGGATTTTGTGTTACATATTCACCTGAGTGGCCGCTCTAGTGGGTGTGAGAGGATCCAGATGCATATGCTGAATGCTTATAGAACAATGATTGGAGACCAAGGCAGAAAACAATAGAAAATAATGTAGACATCAGTGAAGATATTGCACAGTTAAATTTGCACTGTTCTAAAATATATTTTCATTATACATTAGAAATGAACAAAAAAAGCTGTATTCATGGGTGATTGTGATCCCCTCCCTCTTTTAATTGCCTTGAATATATAAGCACAGGGGACTGTTGGAAGCCTCCCGATTCACAACAGCTTGTTAGATGAATGGAGATGGCAGCCCCCTGACCTTGGTAGTCTGACTCAGTGATGTGCCTGGGTGGGAAGCAGATGGTAAAGCACCAACAGCTCTTGGCAGCTATGTTACATTCTCTAAGAAGCTGGTGGAATTTCTTTGATTAGATCATGTTATAGTTGTATTGCATATAGCATCTAATATTATTTGTTCATTGTATTAATAATAATGTTTAGCCTAAATTATATAGGGGCAGAACTTCTAGTGCTGTTAGGGCCCATTCACTTAGCAAGCGTTCCTCTGGTGCAATGATTTGGATTGTTTAATATTGTTGCCAATATGAATTTTCATGTTGTGAAAGTATGTCCTTGTTTCAAATGCCTGTGGTGTATTGATGCGTGGTAAAATGTTAATTTAGTCTTTTTATTGTCACTGAAAGGAGGCCTGCCTGCATCACTTTTTATACTACTGCTGTGAATGGCAGACACCATCTCTGCTGAATGTTAATATGTTAGGATATAATGTGTATAGAACTGCATGCTATATAACAGGTGTCTTGTCTGTATCTCCCTTCCCCCTTCTCCACTGACATATTGAGTGGGCCGTTTGAGTTGAAAAAGAACGCGACTGTACGACCATTCCTAGCTCTGCAGGATACATTGCATTGACTTGTATTCACTGTTTGTCAGTGTCATTTACAGACTTTATTGTGTTACAGGTGTATATAATCTGTAGATTATGCATATAGTGAACATGTTGATGAAAGGCAAAGAATAAAATTCTGCCCCTTCCACTGCGCTTGTCTTTGTCATATCCTAGTTTACGTGTACATGCCAGGGAATTTATATTTACCATTAGTCAGTTTGTGTTCATATTGTAATGTGTTTTCAGTGGACATAACTAGTGTTTAACTCTAATACATAGAGTTACAGACATACAGAGTCAGCCCTACAAGGTTATTTTTTTGTAATTAAATTAGCCAACCATGTGTACTCGCAAAACGATGCATCTATGCCGTCATTGGGCAGCCTCACTACATGGCATCTCTATGACCCAGTTCCACCTGACCACTGAATGACCAGATCTGCGCAATCTCACCATGTGTGACCATTTTGGCCCACCTGCCAAAGACCATTATCACACACTAGTGTCACACTTTCTGTCCCATTGGTTTCCCTTGCAGTGCTTTTGTGCTTGTTTGAGGCTCTAAAAACCTTTGAAGATGATATACGTATGTATGTATATCATCATCATCATCATGTATATGTGAGAGAAGAATAGGAGAACAGTGAGCAGGGCAGGAGAATGAAGGGCTGTGTGTGTGGTTGGGAGCATATATATTATCAAAGAAATCATTAGACTACATATTAAATCATGGTTTTAGATTTAGTGTCTTTTACACTGACTATTTTTTGTCCTGGGTGCATTGGCTGTGTTTGGGCATGCTAACATTTTTCATCTTCCTAGCATCTTCTATGCACTCCTGCGTCCCCCCACCCCCATCCAAAAATAGGACCTTACGTATGGACAAAGAGGCAGCTGTGAAAGCCTTTGTTGGAAATATATAAACGTTATGCATTATAGTGATTTGTGCAACAAAGGTCAGAGATGGATTTTATTTTAATCATTGCAAAGGAATATAATTAAATTTCTGCATGTAAAATAATGTCATGTGCTTACGCAAGCCAAATAGAGTTGCATCTTTAAATGACCCCAGCATGAGTAACAGATGGGAATGAGTAATTCATAAAATTAGGTCTCTTATCCCTCATCTAGTGAATCCAGGCAGAGATTAATTTTATACGTGAGTGATCAGCGGCAAAAGCAATTTGTGAAACATTTGCATTATCCCTGTGTTCTGCACACTAATCTGTTTCCACTTTCACATGAACTAGCATACGCAATACAGTGTGCCAGTGGAATACATTTTGAAATGTTCTTCTTGACTTCTTTACATAAAGGATAAGTTTTAATATTTGAAAACAAAATTGCAATTGAGTAAATGTCTATTGATGTATATAGTGGTATTGTCAAATGCATTGTAATCTAGGTATCATCTAGCTAATCCGTTCTTCTTGGAATTGAGTCATGCAATACAGGTATAATTCCATTTGGAAATATACCAGTACTGGGGTCTGAAGCAAACAGTATGTTCTGGTGGGGAGATGGTGACATTGCTGTGTGTCATTGTGTAACCAGCCGGCATACATATTGTAAATTTTAGTTTTTGACATTTATAAAAATAGCTTGTTTTCAATATTTTGTTATTGATGTGTAAAACAGTTTGAAAGCTACAAAGCTTAGTCAAGAGGACTAACGGACACTGGTGTACTAATCTGGAGCGAACATACAACATAAACACTGGGGCAGGGGTGGCCAACCAGTCGGAGCACAAGAGCCAAAACCTATCTATAAGATATGGCAATTGGCCAACTTTACCTTTTATATATGTGTGCATATACATATACACAGTATAAATATGAACATACATAACGTACACACATAAAGTGAAGTGAAAAAGAAGATATCCAACATTGCCAAAAAGTTAAGAATAATATTCACTTCAGCACAGCTCTTGCCTCGCTGGTGTGTCCAGAGGAGGAGGTTTTAAAGGGTTACTTAAAGTCTCTTCACAGTAGCTCACGCTGCTTCTGTATATACAATCGCTGTGAAAGAAACTGTTGAAGTGGGGATAAAAAAATGTCATAAATAGCCATTATTAAAGTAATTTCATCGTTTTCAAATAAGCATTGTCTAAGCGATTGTGTTGTGCATAATTATAATACAGTACAGCCAATACCAAAAAGATACATACATACCGCGTCCGCATGCGCTCACTAAGCTGCGCACCACTGGTACCCGCTTACAGTACTTCACTCCAGAATACTGTGGTCAGAAAAGACTGACTTGGTACCAGCTAGAGCTGTATTATATACACTTAGTGTTACAGTGAAAACAATGCAGATCGTGTGGCTTGCTTTTATTGGTCCAGGTATCAGGAAGGTCCATTGTGCTGCAGGTCATAGGCCAGTTCAAACCAAAATATCCAATGGTGGGGGTCATCTCTCCAGGAGTTGTGCCCTGATTTTCCCACCAGGACTCCAGTTTCAACTAGTCTATTAGCATTTTACAGTTGGTATCACTCTGATCATTTATTCCCTAACGTCAATAACTAGAGCATGCAATGTGCGATCTCTTCGGCGAATGAACCGGACAGCTGCTGATGAATTGGGGATTAAAATGACACCAATATGAATTGTATAAATAACTAAATAATAGAGTGCGAGAGTGTGCGTGCGTATTTTACCGCGTGATCGCGCCATGCCACGTGTAGCGTGGCATACAGATCGCGATCGTACGGTAAAACAATATTAACCAATATACTTTTGTTCACCCAATTATACGACTTTGACACCGTCATGCCCCTCAGACCTCTTCACATTCCCATCTGATCTCCCACATGCCCCATACATGCACATCGGTCTCCCCACATGTCATCAAATCTAACCACATGCCCCGGAAATGCCCACCAGATATTCCCACATGCCCATCAGACCTCCCCACATGCGCCATACATACCCATCAGCCTTCTCGCATGCCACCAGACCTCACCACGTGATTATTTAAAATGCAGAAGAACTGCATTGTGACCAGACGCTGGCCATATTTTACTGGGTGGTGTAATGTTAAGTGTCTGCAAAAGGCACACACAAATTCAGCGCAGTAGTAAACTATCCCTGGAAAGTGTTTTAATGTTGTCCGCTAAATATCCATGCCCTCCAAAAAGGTAAACTTTGTAATGTGTATGGGAAGTTCCCTTTGAATGAACTGTCAATGACAATATCCTTGGATTTAAATATAGATCACTTACATAGTTCTACTTTTCCCTTTTTGTATACAAATCTCTGTATCTGTTCTAATATTTGATGGTGTATCCATTAAGATTTATTAAAAGGCAATATTTGTATTTGATTATGTAGGCTATTCATGGTATGTTGCAGGTTTTAGTATCTGAAGTCCTTTTAGAGCTGCCCTTTGCTTATGCCCATGGGAAAAGTAGAATCTGGAAATGTGTTCAAATGTGGATAGCTATACAAAAGGTGATCTAAAGGGAATATCAACTTTAAAAAAAAAAAAAAAAAAGAACTTTGCTGCTCCTCCTGACTGTCTAGAAGTTTGGACAGTGCCCTTCACCCTGCACCTGAATTGAGTGGATAATAATAGTTATTCAGAAACAGACTTACATAATACCTTGTCCTAATACAATGAACAGAGCTCTCAGAGAACCATAGAAACTGCTGCCCGAACTAATACCAGTGAGATGGGTGAAAGCCGGTCTAGAGAAACATAGAATTTGACGGCAGATAAGAACCACTTGGCCCATCTAGTCTGCCCATTGTTTTATTAACCTATGGTAACCTCAAACCCTATTTGATCCTTTATTCTTTATAAGGATATTCTTATGTCTATCCAAAGCATGTTTAAACTGCTCTACTGTATTAGCCTCTACCACCTCTGAAGGGAGGTTATTCCACTTATCCACTACCCTTTCTGTGAAGTAGTTTTTTTTAGATTTCCTCTGAACCTACTTCCCTCCAGTTTCAGTACATGTCCTCATGTTCTAATAGTTCTCTTCCTTTAAAGAATGTTTCCCTCTTGTACCTTGTTCAAACCCTTGATATATTTGAAAGTTTCTATCGTGTCCCTCCTTTCCCTTCTCTGCTCCAAACTGTACAAATTAGGATCTTTTAGTCTTTCCGAGTGAGTTTTGTGCTGTAGGCCATGCACCATTTTAGTTGCCCTTCTTTTTACAGTCTGTAATGTATTTATATCCTTCTGGAGGTATGGCCTCCAGAACTGAACACAGTATTCTAGATGAGGCCGTACCAATGCCCTATACAGTGGAATATTATTTTCCCTTCTGTTATTTCTTTAAATGGTGGAAATTCCACTTAAGCACCATAGAAATTCATACAATACATAATGTGTAGGGCTTTATCTGCAATTAAAATGTTTAGAATGACGTTGTGACCATTCCATACCATTCTATTCACTGATTAACTTCCTACAGTGCAGAGCTTAAATAATCACATTCATTGAGCAGCACAATTTAAGAAGTCTGACTTCAGTGTAGATTTACACATCTCGCCAGATTCCAGTCTTACCATGACTAATAGCTTCCATTCTGGCTTTTCCTTCACAAATGAATACAAAGCACACAAGGGCAATGCTGAGAATACTAATTTCTGCTTCATCTTCACTCGGTGAACCCTGTAACCCATTTCTCTTTCTCTCTTGGAGATATCCATAGCGGTGGAACCTCTGAGCTCTGCGCTATTGCAGTGAAGACATTCTTCTGTTACATTTCTACTGTTTAGCTTTGCTGGTTTTTCTGAATAGTAACTTTCCATTGGTAAATGCTGACAAGCCAAAACTTTTTAAATTAGTGTGGCAAAAGTAAGCAATGTTTACTGTAATTTCTATAGGGTTTTCTGGATATGCAAACTTAGGGCCCCGATTTAGAGTTGCAAGTAAGTGTATGCGCATCAGGGGCAAACAGAGGATTTGTAGAGGGGGGTTTCCACACCACGCGACCAGCATGCATGGGGACGTGGCTATAATTTTAGACAGTGCTTGGCTGTTCTCCAACTCTTCCTATCCCCATAATATTCATGGGCAATTCTGCATGCACTACTGTTGGGTGCACGCAGCTCTCCCTTTTCAAGCAGAGCTGTGTGAAGCGGAGGCAGGGTCCAGCCACCTCAATTATACAGTGCCCCAGGCTTGGAGGGGGGTTTCCAGGCACTAGGAAACCCCCCCCCCCCCCCCCCCCCCCCCCCCTCCCCTCGGTTTGCCTATGCGCGTTATGTAAAAGTACGTCTTGGTGCATAATTGTTACCTTGCATTAAACATTTTTACTTGGAGCAGCGCATATCTTGTGACTGTAGGGGCATTTTAGAAACATTGAAGTGCAAGTACAGTAAGAGCGATTAGACTTAAATTAAACATACCCCTTTTCAGATGTCTTGTGTTGAATTACACAGATATTGAAATACTTTATCTGCCAGACATAAATATTTCATATACAGAAAATGGTTTCAAAAAGTTAAAAGTAAAAAAAAGTTTTTAGAGATGATGATCATTGTCACATATTTGCTCTCCACGCATCTACAGTATTTATCTTTACATCTATCTTAATGCATGTAACTCCAACTACAGACACGGTTGTGTTACACACATTTTTTTTCTCCCATGCAAATGTGACATCATTAAGTTCAATTCTAAATCTCCATTTAGTTACAAAACTTCTCCAAATAAACAGAAGATCAAGGTACCAGTGTTTTAACTAAAAGTAAATCTCTTTCTATGGTTGGGAGTATGAATGGACATGGATCTAACCATTTGTTATTTGGAGTGTTCTGTTTACTCTGTTGGCATTAAATGAGGTGATCGCTTAAGAATAATGACAAAAACTCCAACTCCTCTTTCTAGCTCACTGAATGACTGGTATTTGTGGGTCGTGGGATTTTGCTGAACAAATGTTTTGACAACCGTGTACGCCACGCATGTGATAAATGAATGCGGATTGGTATAGCCTACATCTTACCATAGTAGAGGGATGACTTTGTTGTGTGCACTCTTCTCCTGCAGTCATGATACTCATTGCAGCTGTATTGTACTCCTTGTGTACTGACTGTACTAGCTGAATGCACTTTAACTCAATGAATCAGGGTGAAATAATAAACTCTCATGTGCTTGTATCATAAATATATAGAAGCCTATTTATGAAGCCTAAACTCATGTGGAAACATCTGTTTCTACTGTTGCAGATCACGCTTTCCACCACACCCAGACCATAGACACTGGATTAATATTTATTTACTCATTTCTGTTTTAAAAGGGTGTTTCCACACTTATGGACCACCCTGTATATCTGTTATCCCCTGGTGTGAGCACTTTCATTGGGCTACACGTGTCGCTGTGTATTAGATCAAGTGGTCTCAGTGCTCTGCTCTCACTTCAAGAAGATACAGGTGTTCTTCCGCTTCAGCTGTGTCTAATCCTATTCTTCCATTCTGGATAATGCACATCTTATCTTGGTTAGTAAGTCCTTTAGCCGTCATGCACCTTACAGACCAAGGCCCACCTTCCAATCTGAGAACATATAATGCATCTTTTATTGGTATTTGTAAATTACTGCTGTTTGTGTTGGAGCGTAGGAGCAGACCGTGCCCTGTACCTTCCACAGTGATTTTGGTTCCATCTGCGAGATAGATTGCTTATTTATGATTTATATCAAGTTCAGTGAAGAAAGCTGTCACTTGTCAATCCTGATCTATATACCAACTATTGGTCAGATGAGGTATTGTCGCTTTAAAAGATCCACTCCACTTGTTTGTACATGTGTCTGTAGTTTTAACTCTCTGCTTGGACCCTTTCAAAAATAGTTTCTGCAATTCCACTTTTCATATTGAGCAGTTTTTCTTTAAATGTCCAATCTAAAGCATTCTCTTGTTTCCTTATTATGCAATTCAGTATAGGTAACTTTAAGGGTTTTTTCTGTGTTACTTTCCTTGTAATCCTGTGTAATTTCTTTTCTGCGCTGATATTCATTTATGAGTCTGGTTTTCTCAAAATCTAGTGTCAGTTCCACTAAATGCCTTGTTTCCAAATCTCTGATTTCTCCTGCATTAACCCCTTGATAAATTAAGATAAGACCTGCGATAGCCAGTCTCTGGAGACAACAAACGTTTTGTCTCTCTCTTTCTCTCTCTTGTATTCTCACTCTCTCATTCTCTGTCATTGAGGATGTCTGGAACAAGTTAGCGTGCAGTGTGTGTTGCCAATGCAAAATGAGTTTATTAGATTAGAGATAACTAGTCAAATGGAACATGCTGGTGGGACAAAAATTATATGTGATGCAATATAGCCTCCTTTTGCCTCCCCCCCCCCCCCCCCTTCCCCCAGAGTAGTGTTCTTAGAATCCTCCCCCCCCTTCCCCCAAGGTGATTGGCTGAGTACACTTCATCCTGTCTGATGTAGTGGAACCTGCAGTGATAGGCAGCACAAGGGAATGGAGGACTAATCAACCATATGTAACATTAGTTGTCTGATAATCAAAGGTGACCCTGTCCATAACCTAAAGAGGCCTTGTTCAATCTCTACAATACAGCATGATGAATGGATCTTTTTCATGCTTATTAGAACATATAGGCCTAAGATCAGCTTTCAGTTACATTGGTAGGCCCCAGTATAAGTCAAATGTGGACTTTGATCCATACGGTTCTACAAAGCAGCATGACCGGCCCGTCTTTTTGGAGTGCAGAAGTTCATTAAGAACTGATCGGGTAAGGAGAAGCAGAGTTATGGGTGGCTTAGATTTTAAATTTGGTTCTTCAAGCTGTTTAGGGTATGGGGGTGCTAGCAGTGGTGGAACTAGGCTGGTATACGGTGGTGTGCCATACCGTCACTTCTCCTACTGCTTTCATTGTAGATCTATCGGGCAAGAGGGTGAAGGAGATATATGGAGCAACGTGAGGTTTGAATGAATCTGGCACTGAGGACTGGCTAGAATGGAGATAAAGTCCTTGGAATGCACAGTGATGCTGGTGGAGCTCACAGTAATGGTTGTAGGATATTATAAAACAGTGTGTTCATGCTTAATGTTAATTCCTTCACTGTAAAATTTGTTACATTTATTTTTTATAAGTATTTCCTACATATTATTATTCATCCCTAAATTAAGAACTAGTTGTAAATGGCAAAACAGGTGCAGATAATACACTTTTCTCTTTTATAAAACGTTTGTAATGATTATGTATTTTATACAACAAGGCTTTTACATGCATTTGTTTAGTAAAGCCACTAGAGAAAACATTACATTGCATTCATATTAATGTGCACGCAGCTTGTGCATTACATATGACATGACCTTCCTTGTGAAATATCAGAGCATAATTTCTCTGAGCAAATTGATAATTAGATAACAATGTACTTCTGTGTGCTATTTTCCCACATTACTAGTATTTTCTAGGGGTGTTTCCATGGAAATGCGTTTTGATCTTTTCAAGCCTGTTTTCCACATTCTGGGATCCTCTGTATGGCACTGTACTGGCTTCTGTGTGAATGCTGAGCATGTCACTGGTGGAAGATCCCTCAGACAGGGCAGCCTATCACATTGACATGTTTGAGGATGCATTAAGGATGTATGGGTGACATGGGATAGGTATACTTTGAGTTGCTACAATCTTCTAATTGCTATTACTAACTATTATACAGAAATGGATTGTGAGGACAGATTTGACACTGCTTATGTGACCTACAGGTTAAGTTGTGAATGTTTATAACGTTGGAAAACTAAAGTGGACATTTTCTATGAAACCAGATTCTACCTATTACTCCTATTTGAAATGTAATTTTGTAAAGTGTGATGGAGTACTCCGTACCCTCTTATCACAAACGGCAAAAATTATATCCTGTAGCTCTTAAGAAAATCTGGTAAATCATGGGTAAACTCACAAATATGAGGCGGATGCAACTATACTGCATAATGTCTTTATCTTGATCTTTTTTTTGACACCTGTTAGATTATAAATATTATCATACACCAGATGATGACTATTCGTATCCAGCAAGCAAGGTGCACTAATCGGACACACCCAGCAAACGATGACCACTAATCCTGCACAAGAAGTTTTCTATTTAAATTGTCAGCCGGTATTTTTATAACTCTCTCAAGCCTGAACACAAGTGAACACACATTCTAAATAACTATATACGTGGTCTAGGGTGGTAATGCTGGACACTTGCATGTTATGCTTGTAAATGAGCTGCTGAAACTGTAGTCCTACAACTAGAGTCGCAAGCAGCCTTCTTCTGGTATTGGCTTATCTTTGTCTGTAATTACCACAATTCAGGCTGTCTATAGGGAACTTTCTGCTGTTTGCAAAAAATATATTGACTGTAAAGTCCACCCTAAAGAGACAGTAATTAATGCTATATGCTGCTGTGTGTTTCTGTACTATTCAGCTGATGATTAATCTATACGCCGTTCTTGATTTTGTCCTGTTTGTTTACATTAGGGGACTTTTCTGTAAAAGATGAGGTTCTGTAGTACATGGTTAGCAGTGGATTGTCACTTTTTTAGTAGCTCTACAAGACGAAACCAAACTGCTATAGATTCCAGCACCTGTGTATCATTTTAGATTTATTCCTGAAAGTGTTTTGTACCCCTCTCTCATAACTGAACATTGGCCGTTAGATCATTCATCGCTTTCACAAAATACAAAACTGAAGGATTACATGAGAATATTAAGCAATGGAGCATTAAAATGCCATTTAAAACACTTTAAAAGATATAGGCCATGTATTATGCCCCTTGGCTCTTTGTAGAGAGCAGATCCAGGCCCTTCTCTTCCCTGAGTTTCCTAGCTGACCAATGTGCGGTGTGAAGATCCCCTACATGCAAACCCTCCCCCCTGGCACCAAGACGCTAGTCCTTCTGTCCCTGACAAAATCAAGCAATTCACCAATAGACTCAATATTGCCTGGTTAAAATTTGCTTCCTCCCTACTAGTCCTGTACCCACCCCCTCCCTTCTTCCAACCCTCCACTTTTCACCTCCCCATCCCATTTAAATAGCACTGCTGATTCAGAAAACCTGCAACAACACTAATTTTGCTTTGTGAACCTCCTCCTCACAAAAGCTATCAGGTTGGCAGCACGCCATGCCGCACCAGGTGCGTGCACAGCGCTTCCGAAGCAGTGAGCATACTCTAACCCCCTTACCGGCTTCTAAAACCAGCCCTTCAATGCAACATAGTATTAAATAGGCACCCATCAGCGGGCATACCTACCAACTGTCCTGGAACCTGTCCACAGGACTACTGCACAGTCCAAATACATCCCACCTGTCCCACGTAATTTGGGACTGTTCAGAGGTATGGCATTTATGGCATCAATGGACATGCCTGTGTGTGTACACCAATCTGTACAGACTGCAGGCCTCTTGCTCAAAGTTCTACATTGCCTTAGAGTGATGAATAATAGAAGCCATGATGCTCTAATACGTTTTTAAGTTATCACTGTTGCCATTAAAAGCATCGTTACATGGCATACTAGACTGATTCAGTTGAGTATAAATACTTCGGGGCACATTTATCAATATTCACATAAAGTGAAAAGTAGTTTTCAATCCTTATTGCAATGATAGGGATTGAACTACTTCTCACATTTATGTACAGCCCTGCACAGAAACAGCAGTTCCGAAAAACTGCTGTTTCAGTGATAAAAAAAAATCCTACTTACCCCACTCTTCGGAAGCGCTGTCTTCGGGTCTTCTCTTCACTCTTCAATTGCGCATGTCCAGTTCCAAGAACTGGACATGCGCACACAGATCCCCTCTCTGTCTCTGCAACGATAGTTGCAGAGAGAGAGCGCTGAGTGACAGGGAGGGATCATGTGATCCCTCCACACATGCGCTGTCCAGCTCTGCTCTTCGGAGCAGAGCTGACAGCATTAGATTTCTTCAATTCGGATGATGTACGCCAGCTTCAGCTGGCGTACATTAACATGACAAGTTCCCGAAAAAAATGTTTTTTCGGGACTTGTTAGATTGCGGCCAGGAGCAGTCACCATTCTTTTGAATGGTGACTGCTCCCAAAAACGAAGAGGAATGCAAAGCAGCAGATATCCATGATATCTGCTGCGATGCCCCCTTAATAAATTTGCGGAGGACACTGTGGGACCATAATGACCCGTTAAAAGCACTATCGTGCTTTATTAAATATGCCCCTTCATCTTTTCAGATACATTATCATCAATCGCCAGCAGCGTCAGGTTGCTAGTGAATCGTAAAAAAATCTTAGTGGAAGAGGGGTACATTCGCCAGGGGTCCAAGAGCAGCCCCGGCATGAACAATTACTGTAGTATTTTATTATGAATCACTGTAAGATGATGGCTATCATGCTGGGGTCACAAATAGATTTCTGGAGCAGCACAGCCCATGGCTGAGATTGCAGACTGTGCAGCACCTGTTGTGCCAGACATGTTATACTGTGAATTATTGCTCACCTGCAGGATGCAAATATACACTAAAAATAAACACTTGTAAATGAACAGAGCATGATTTGCTACCAGGAAAATTGTGCTTAATTTGCAGGATGAGTGATTTGCATTATGGATACGACTTGCTTTACTTTGTTTTCAGTAGAGTTAAAGGTATAGACCAAAGACCTTTTTGGTTCACTGTGTGTTCGTGTGTGGTGGTTGTTTTGAAATGCTGCCCAACCCCCACCCCCCCCCCCCCCCCTGGAATATGGGGTATTCCTGCATAGTGTTAATATTTACTTGCACTATTTGATTGACAGCATGTGATTGGCTGTTGAGAGATCGTTTTACTCTATAGGAAAAATCTGTATTGGATATAGACTATTTTGGGCTCTGTTCAATGATAAAATCTTATCTAAGCATCCACGTGCCCTTTTTTTTACATGCTTTGTACATGATTACTCACTTTTATTTGCATTTTAGTAACTTGAATAATGTTTATTTATATAGCGATTGTGCTACTGGAACTGCTACAAATTTGCCGTGCTCCTTTTGTCATGTGTATAAATAACACCTTTGCAAAGTAATCTCTGGTTTTAAGTAAGTATTATTTCCCTTTTATTTCTTCCTTAGTGTGCAAGGTGGAAGGGAACCTAACCCACATGTCAGTGGTCTAGGATGGCCAGTGAAGGCTCCAATATCCCTAGCCCTGTGGTGCGTCAGATCGACAAGCAGTTTTTAATTTGCAGTATATGCCTCGATCGATACAAAAATCCCAAAGTACTTCCTTGTCTGCACACATTTTGTGAAAGGTGAGATGTTTATTGGTTATTCTTTTTTATATATTATTAAAATGTTTTTTGTTTTGTTTTATAAATATCTTTTAGGTTATGCTACCTTTTTATAGTGTGACCTTTTATGACAACACCCATCATACTAGCATAACTGCATATTATATAGCCCGCGACAGTCATGTGACCACCATGCTGTGCTCTCAGTAATTGGCTTAAAATGTGACCCCAGTAATCTATGATATGATACAGCCCCAGTGCAGGATACCTAAATACGCAAGGACAACACCTACTAAATTATCCAGAAACCTGATCATACATTATTGTTTAATTGTAATATTACAATAATAAAAAAATAAAGTAAAATAAATATTAAAGAATGTATAGATTTGATGAAACAAAGTGGCGGGTTGCCGTTCCCAGAAACTGTGCCGCAATGCATACACCAGCAAAAACTAGCAGTTAATAATAACAGTAATAAAATAATAACAATAGTTTGTTTATGGTTTCCCCCTATTGTTAGACCAAGAAAGTTTCAACAAACAAAATCTCCCAAAACAAGAGATTGCTATCAGATTATGCTGGCGGGGTAGACCTGACTTCGACCTCCAATGCAAGGCAGCACTAATCAATCCATGCTGAACTGTATTTCATTGAATTAATTAAAAAATAGTTTGTGTATTAATGCTGATAATAGGGAGACTTAATGAAGTCTCCAGTTGCTGCTTAACAAAAAAACAAAAAGATTATTCCCATTTTTCTAGCTCTGAAGTTAACACAAAGTCTATTACATATTAGGGTCAGTTGCATATTGCAATCGTGTAAAAGTAAGTATGGTAAAAATAAACATTGTATTTTGCAATTTTGTCTGTGTTTTGGTGGTCAAAAAAAATTGTAAAACAAAGTTGTATGCCCAAATACAACCAAGAAGAATGCCCTATGTTTACCAACAAAGGATCTTCCAGATCACTATGGATTACAAACAGAATGTGTATATCACACCACCTCTTATCGTAAATTAGTGAATATACATTTTGCGTCTTTATTTATAAGGAAAAAGTTCCAGTTGTTTTAAAATTTCTAGCCCACATCTAAGATAATAAATGGTATTTGCCAATTGTAAAGCGCTACAGAATTTGCTGGCGCTCTATAAATAAATGTTGATGATGATTATTTGCAAACATTTTCTTCCTGTTAGCGCATAAGAGTCACCTATAGAATTTTTATTCCAACGGATTCAGATGTCATTTATTTTGTGCTTTCTTGCCACGTTTTGTGTTTTATTGTTATTTGTAGTATTGACACAAATTGTCAAGTGTATCTGCAGAGCAGGGATTGCTTAGCTTTGTACACTTCCATCACACCTTGCCCACATTAGTAGAAGGGAAAATCGCTGAAATACACAGTCAAATATTTACTTGCTGCAGAACAGAGTGACTATGTTCTGTTATTTAACCATTTTACAAGTTAGCTCATTATAATGCAAATCGACAAATAAATTAATTTTCATAGTAAAAACAGCTCCTATATGTGAGCAAAGTTAAATGAAACAAGGATATTATTATTAATAAAAATATTATTAGCAGCAATTATTTATATAGCACCAGCATGCTTTGTAGCACTTAACAATTTGGAACAAACACACTAATAAAAGAAGACTAGGTATTCACAAACAAAGAGACTAGAGTGTGCTGTTTGCAAGCTTACAACCTATAGGAAAATATGAGATTGATACATGAGGTTAAATGCCACAGATAGCATATTGGTCCAACTGGATTACAGTGGGAAAAAGCGCTTAGTGTGGCTATATGATGCAGTCACACAGGAATGTTGGCTTGAGGTCAGTAGGTTGTTTAAGTGTAAAAAGAGAATAAATGTAGGTTTTACATGAAAGGTGAGGGGGGGGGGGGGAGTAATCTTGTAGAATAGGTTAAAAGGGTCGTTCTGGGATTTGATAAGCCAGGACACAGTTCACAGCAGCTTAAACTTTTTGAGATTGAGAATTAGTTTAATACTACATAGAAGTGACCAGTTAAATTTATAGTACTCTACAAATAAGTGTTTCATTATGAGACCAATAATTTGCTCTTCTGTCCTGTGGTTCTCATCAGGAAATTCCACAGAGTTCATTAATCTACTTTTCGGATTCCAGTTTTGCTTGTAGTTTACAGAAAATCAGACAAAGGCACTGATGGAGGCATTACAATTACAGTGGTTCATATATACAAAGCACCTTTTTCAGTCTTTGCTCATATTCAGCTTTTCTAAGCATATCATACATGTCTACCTACTGACCCAAGATCTTGCAGCTTAATCTGCTGTGTGTAACTTGGATGTATCATCATCAGCTATTTATATAGCACCACTAATTCCGCAGTGCTGTACAGAGAACTCACTCACATCAGTCCCTGCCCCATTGGGGCTTACAGTCTAAATCCCCTAACACACACACACATACTGAGAGAGACTAAGGTCAATTTCATAGCCGCCAATTAACCTACTAGTATGTTTTTGGAGTGTGGGAGGAAACCGGAGCACCCGGAGGAAACCCACGCAAACATACAAACTTCTCACAGATAAGGCAGAAAGAAAACTGAGCATGTTCAATCTCTCTAAAAAAAAAAAAAAAAAAAACCATTAGGCTGATTAACTTGAAAATGACTTTATATTTTCCCTAATTTTAGACCATGTGTATCATCATATATTTTCTGTGACATTGCAGGTGTTTGCAGAACTACATTCCAGCTCACAGCCTGACGCTCTCTTGCCCAGTCTGCCGCCAGACCTCAATTCTACCCGAGAAGGGTGTGTCTGCGTTACAGAATAACTTCTTCATTACTAACCTGATGGACGTGCTGCAGAGGAGTCCAGATAATGGCATTGAAGAGTCCTCCATCTTGGAGACGGTGAATGCTGTTGCTGCTGGAAAACCTTTGTCTTGTCCCAATCATGATGGAAATGTAAGAAACCAATGAATTGTTGAATTCAGATTAGTTGCATCTATCATACAAGGGAAATCTTTCCTCGAACATGTTAAATTTATTTTTATCATTTAGAGGATGTGAATTAAATATTTAGTGTTAAATTGTTAAAGAGTGGGTGCTGATTGTATGTGTCATATAGGATGAGAGTGTGTATGATTATATCTACAGTCAGCACCAAAAGAGTTGGTACTGTTTGGAGGGTGAAGTACTGATTGGACGTGTGTGTGTGCTGTACTGATTAGACGTATGTGTGTGCAGTACTGATTGGAGGTAAGTACATGTGGTGGGTGCCGTACTGATCAGAGGTATGTACGTGTTCTTTTGATTAGAGGTATGTACGTGTAGTAGTGTATGGTGGCATATACATGCGGAGGTTGTGGTATTAATGGGAGGTGTGCACATACATTGTGTGGTGCTGGTAGGACATATTTATATGCATTCGATGCTGTGATCATAGGAGGTATGGTACATTCATTGGATGCAGTGATTTTGACACATACATACAGCTAGTGTGTTTTTGATTTTGAGTATGCACAGTCAGTGGGGTTGGTGCTGATAATAAATATGCAGATACATTTGGTGAGGTGTTCATTCTAGGTCTGTATACCCAATAGTTGTGGTATTGCTTGTGGTTAGGATATTACTCCTAAGCCTTCGCATCAGTTGTAAATAACCAACTTGGAGAAAACACTGAAGGAAAAATGCTTTACTGCCATGGTGCTACATATATACCGTACATCAGGGCCGGACTGGGACTAAAAATCAGCCCTGGCATTTAAAATACAGAGGCCCACCTCAGTTCAAGCATGAAAGAAGCTTTGTGCCGCCGCGTAGCGGCAGCACCGAAAAGGGCGTGACTTCATTGTTTTGTGGGTGTGGCCAACATGGGGCATTCATACATACATTATAATAAAACATTACATTTATCACAGCCCCCCTCAGTGAAACACAGCCCCAGTCAGTGAGATACACACAGCCCCAGTCAGTGAGACACACAGCCCCCCTCAGTAATACACACAGCCCGAGTCAGTGAGACACACAACCCCCCCTCAGTAATATACACAGCCCCCCCTCAGTAATATACACAGCCCCCCTCAGTAATATACACAGCCCCCCCTCAGTAATATACACAGCCCCCCTCAGTAATATACACAGCCCCCCTCAGTAATACACAGTCCCCCTCAGTAATATACACAGCCCCCCTCAGTAATATACACAGCCCCCCTCAGTAATACACACAGCCCCCCTCAGTAATACACACAGCCCCCCTCAGTAATACACACAGCCCCCCTCAGTAATACACACAGCCCCCCTCAGTAATATACACAGCCCCCCCTCAGTAATATACACAGCCCCCCCTCAGTAATATACACAGCCCCCCCTCAGTAATATACACAGCCCCCCCTCAGTAATATACACAGCCCCCCTCAGTAATATACACAGCCCCCCCTCAGTAATATACACAGCCCCCCCTCAGTAATATACACAGCCCCCCTCAGTAATATACACAGCCCCCCCTCAGTAATATACACAGCCCCCCTCAGTAATATACACAGCCCCCCCTAGTAATATACACAGCCCCCCTCAGTAATATACACAGCCCCCCCTCAGTAATATACACAGCCCCCCTCAGTAATATACACAGCCCCCCTCAGTAATACACAGTCCCCCTCAGTAATATACACAGCCCCCCTCAGTAATATACACAGCCCCCCTCAGTAATACACACAGCCCCCCTCAGTAATACACACAGCCCCCCTCAGTAATACACAGCCCCCCTCAGTAATACACAGCCCCCCTCAGTAATATACACAGCCCCCCTCAGTAATATACACAGCCCCCCCTCAGTAATATACACAGCCCCCCCTCAGTAATATACACAGCCCCCCTCAGTAATATACACAGCCCCCCTCAGTAATATACACAGCCCCCCTCAGTAATACACACAGCCCCCCTCAGTAATACACAAAGCCCCCCTCAGTAATATACACAGCCCCCCTCAGTAATATACACAGCCCCCCTCAGTAATATACACAGTCCCCCTCAGTAATATACACAGCCCCCCTCAGTAATATACACAGTCCCCCTCAGTAATATACACAGCCCCCCTCAGTAATATACACAGCCCCCCTCAGTAATACACACAGCCCCCCTCAGTAATATACACAGCCCCCCTCAGTAATATACACAGCCCCCCTCAGTAATATACACAGCCCCCCTCAGTAATATACACAGCCCCCCCTCAGTAATATACACAGCCCCCCTCAGTAATATACACAGCCCCCTTCAGTAATATACACAGCCCCCCCTCAGTAATACACACAGCCCCCCCTCAGTAATATACACAGCCCCCCTCAGTAATATACACAGCCCCCTTCAGTAATACACACAGCCCCCCCCTCAGTAATATACACAGCCCCCCTCAGTAATATACACAGCCCCCCTCAGTAATATACACAGCCCCCCCTCAGTAATATACACAGCCCCCCTCAGTAATACACACAGCCCCCCTCAGTAATACACACAGCCCCCCTCAGTAATATACACAGCCCCCCCTCAGTAATATACACAGCCCCCCTCAGTAATATACACAGCCCCCCTCAGTAATACACACAGCCCCCCTCAGTAATACACACAGCCCCCCTCAGTAATACACACAGCCCCCCTCAGTAATATACAAAGCCCCCCTCAGTAATATACACAGCCCCCCTCAGTAATATACACAGCCCCCCTCAGTAATATACACAGCCCCCCTCAGTAATATACACAGCCCCCCTCAGTAATATACACAGTCCCCCTCAGTAATATACACAGCCCCCCTCAGTAATATACACAGCCCCCCTCAGTAATACACACAGCCCCCCTCAGTAATACACACAGCCCCCCTCAGTAATACACACAGCCCCCCTCAGTAATATACACAGCCCCCCTCAGTAATATACACAGCCCCCCCTCAGTAATATACACAGCCCCCCTCAGTAATATACACAGCCCCCCTCAGTAATATACACAGCCCCCTTCAGTAATATACACAGCCCCCCCTCAGTAATACACACAGCCCCCCCTCAGTAATATACACAGCCCCCCTCAGTAATATACACAGCCCCCTTCAGTAATACACACAGCCCCCCCCTCAGTAATATACACAGCCCCCCTCAGTAATATACACAGCCCCCCTCAGTAATATACACAGCCCCCCTCAGTAATACACAGCCCCCCCTCAGTAATATACACAGCCCCCCTCAGTAATATACACAGCCCCCCTCAGTAATATACACAGCCCCCCCTCAGTAATATACACAGCCCCCCTCAGTAATATACACAGCCCCCCTCAGTAATATACACAGCCCCCCTCAGTAATATACACAGCCCCCCTCAGTAATATACACAGCCCCCCCTCAGTAATATACACAGCCCCCCTCAGTAATATACACAGCCCCCCTCAGTAATATACACAGCCCCCACTCAGTAATATACACAGCCCCCACTCAGTAATACACAGCCCCCCTCAGTAATATACACAGCCCCCCTCAGTAATATACACAGCCCCCCTCAGTAATATACACAGCCCCCCTCAGTAATATACACAGCCCCCCTCAGTAATACACAGCCCCCCTCAGTAATATACACAGCCCCACCTCAGTAATATACACAGCCCCCCATCAGTAATATACACAGCCCCCCTCAGTAATATACACAGCCCCACCTCAGTAATATACACAGCCCCACCTCAGTAATATACACAGCCCCACCTCAGTAATATACACAGCCCCCCTCAGTAATACACAGCCCCACCTCAGTAATATACACAGCCCCCCTCAGTAATATACACAGCCCCCCCTCAGTAATACACACAGCCCCCCCTCAGTAATACACACAGCCCCCCCTCAGTAATATACACAGCCCCCCTCAGTAATATACACAGCCCCCCTCAGTAATATACACAGCCCCACCTCAGTAATACACACTCACCTTGTTGCTCGGCGGAGGGAGCTCAATGTGATGTGCGGCTGTTGCCAGTGATCACATGGGATGCGCACCATGTGACAGGTGCTGTCCCATGTGATTAATATCACATGACCGCACATCACATTGAACTCCCTCCGCCGAGCAGCGCACAGTGAGCTGCGCTGCTCGGGTGGGCATGGTGCCCCCATCGGATCGGCCCAATTAGCCATCGGCCCTTCTGGCATTTGCCAGAAGTGCCCGATGGCCAGTCCGGCCCTGCCGTACATACATTTATGTACTGTTTACAAGCTGAAAATGATACCTAACAACATAATTATGCATTGATTTTTGTACTGCATCCAAGATGCATCATACATTTGTAGTTCACAAGAAGGATTTCTAGAAGGATTTTTTTAGCTTCCTTGTTTTTTAGAATTTTTCAAATTGTTCTAACAGGATTCATCTATACAATAAGTGACTCCATGGGGGGAATCTAATTAGCCATGGTGTTCCTCAGAACATCGCAGCTGTACATTTTTACCGTTACTACGGTAAAACCTCTGCTCATTTTTATTTGCAGCTCTATGGGGTGTGAGGAAAAATCAGCGGAGATTTCTGTAAAATTCCCGTGGCTAATTGAATTCCCCCATGTGACAAATATGCATAGTTTAATAGACTGGTGCAGTGACCATTATCGTTAATCCCATTCATAGCCCAATGGGGTTTATTTATTAATGAGAGCCCGATTCTGGGGATACTATTTTTTTTTTTTTTTTTTGTATCACAGCATTAAAGCGGTTGCTTATATTAGTGTGCACTCTAATAAGTACAATTCAAGTGAGACCACTCATACATGGATTGCTTTAACTTGTTACATTTGATAGCTGCTAAAATGCTGTACAACTATCACTCGCACTTATTTTTAGGTGGTATACTAAATGTAATTTTGATGCACAGTAGGATCAATGGTAAAAAACACACTGTATATCTGCAATTAAAAGGTCAGAAACCAGATAACAATAATGACTTCTATGCTTTAAACTTCTGATAACAATGTTTAGAAAAGACAACTGATATATTATTAAAATTCTTTCCCCTTAGTAGAATCAGTACATTGTAACTGGGCTAATTGCACAATGCAGCACCTACAACATTGTAACAAGGTTAATTAACCACAAAACAGCAGAAATCTATTCTCCTCTTCCAGGCAATCTGTACTGGAACTGATAAACACAATCCAGCAGCTGAAGTCTTCCTCCTATCACATCAGGCTGATCCCACAATCATTTCCCAGCACAGCTCTTGTGCTCTCTTAACAAATGATCCTTTGGCACTCTTCTGATCCGCATGTCAGCGCCAATTACTTCCATGCCCTTCCCCACGCTCTTCTGGCCAAGGCTGAAAGGTATACTAATACAAGTATAACACTATTCTCAGATGGCGTTGTCTTTTAGGAGATCATGTGCCTAACGCTGCCGGCGTAAGGAGGAACTACTATGCACATGGGTGGCTGACATTGCTGCTTGTACACAGCGCTTAGACCCAATGAGGGTTCCAGAGAAGCCAGAGAGGCTTCAGCTGGATCCCACATTAAAGGCTATTAACATGTTCAAGGCTAAAGGCGTTAATTTGTTGCAAAATACTTTCACCAGAGTTTCGGCTTTTCTCCTAATAATAAAGGGATCCCAATGTCTGATGAAGTGTCATGATCCATTCACTGAAGTAATATCCAGCTCAAACTCAACCATGATCTGATTTGATAAACTGATAGCTGGTGCCAATTTTTTAAAAGTGTGCTGCTCTAGGTAAATTTGCTCATTTTAGACTGCACACTTCTTTCTACAGTTCTGCTGTCATGTTGCATCGGTCTGTCACATTTTATTTTATGAGACACCCCTCCCCCATGTATTATTCTGGGTGCACTGTGGGTTCATTATGAGCACAACATGTTGCATTACATATAGGGAAATACTCCTGCCCAGTAGCACACACATACTAGGCAGCTTTATGTGAATGCAGCAATTTAGAGTTAAGCTAGGAATGTAAGTTTTATTTATATACAGTAAATAAAGTATATACAATTGTAATTGCTCAATAAGTACAAATGCAATTAAATACTAGAGATGGGCGGGCTCAGTTCCCCGAGAACCGAACCCACCCGAACTTTGGCTATCCGAGTACCGAGCCGAGTAGGCTCAGTACTCTTCCGCCCGCTCTGAATCCAAATCGAGGCCAAACGTCATCGTGACATCGTCGGATCTCAGGGCTCGGGTTCTCGCGATAATTGAAGATTATAAATACACGCCTCCACAGCAATCCATCGCCATTTGACAGAGGGAGAGAGCAGGGTGTAGTCACAGGCTGATTAGAGCAGGGACAAAGAATACAATATTCTGATTCCAATTGTGCTAACAAAAATCGCTAGAGAAGAGAGGAGGATAGAGGAGTCTTTTTTTTTTTCAATATTTGGCACTCAATGTGCTTTTTGGGTGTCCCCCATTGTTTTGCCTAAATATTTCTGGCTGTCAAAATTACTGTCAGCAGATTTAGCAAATAAATTTTAGCACTCCCCAGTACTTTTGGGGTGTCCCCCATAATTGTGCATAAATATTTCTGGCTGTCAAAAGTCATATTTGTCAGCAGTATCTAAAACAATTTGTAGCACTACAAGTGCTTTGGGCTCAGGATGGATTCAAAGCAGTCCACATATGAGCAGAATGAGCAACCAGGTTCTGTCACCAGTCCTGATGGTAGTGTTCCCAGTACGTCATCTGGGCAAGGCAATGTAAAACTACACAGTGTTTCGAAATCATCCCAAAAAACACACACCAAAATGTTTTTTACAGTGTTGAAGCGAAAACAAAGTCTAAGTGAGGAAAAGTTAAGTGCCGATAAAAAAAAAAAATTGCCAACATGCCATTCTACACACGCAGTGGCCAAGAGAGAATGAGGCCTTCGCCTTTCTCTGTTAGTGGCAGATCCAAAAATGTTACCGAGCCTACAAGTAGTGCACAACTACTGTTACGCGTCAAAGCCGAGCTGCAAGAAAACAGTAAGGCATTAGAGGATAATGTATGCTCTGAATCAGAAATTACACCAATCCATGTGGACAGTCCATCCAACAGTGGGATGTTTAATCGTGAGTATTCTGTTAGTGTACCCATCAGCAGTTCTGCTGATGTGTGCCTGAACAGCCCGAGTGTAGCCGGTGATACACCAAGTGAGGATGACACTTTGTCTTTAGAAGAGGATGTGGGGGAGATTTGGGTATCAGAGGATGAGGATGCGGTTGATTGTGTAAGTCCTGCAGCAGTGTGGCACCAGTGGGACCAGGTCTGGCACGTGAGGTTCTGGCACCAATATGCACTTTCCAAACACAAGCAGGGATGACGCAGGGAGCAGAGCACAACAGATTAACATCTGGGCTGGTTTGAAAGATTTTTTTTAAAAATGTGTGACCTTGACCATAACTCCAACCAATCTTACTATTAACATGCAAAGGATTGTGGAGGGCCTATCAGGGATTAAACTGTATTTTTACTAATTTACAGTCATAAGGTTTGGGTGTAATATACACCCAAAGACGAGTGCTCAATTGCTAAGAGTCATTGATGAAGAGGAAGACAAGCAAGCTTGTCTATAGAATTTGCAAGACCAAGTAATTTGAATTCCAAAAGTGGTGCACAACTACTGTTACGTGTGAAAGCCGAGCTGCAAGTAAACACTAAGGCCAATCCCTGTGGAGAGTCCATCCAACAGTGGTATGTCTAATCGTGAGCATTCTGATAATGTACCCATAAAGAAGGGCCCTTTCAGCAGTTCTGCTGATGTGTGCCTGAACAGCCCGAGTGTAGCCGGTGATACACAAATTGAGGATGCCACTTTGGAATTAGAAGAGGATGAGGGGGAGATTTGTGTAGGCGACGAGGGCGCTAATGATGATGTGGATGATTAGGATGCAGACAGATACCAAACTGCCTTTGTCCATTTCTTTGTATATTTGAATTTCTAGTTCTACAGTCTATGCAGGCTGCTTTTGTTCTATTTTAATACAAGTGGAGGGGGGGGCTGATGCAGACAGATACCAAACTGTCTTTGCCCATTTCTTTAGATATTTAACTAGAAGTGTAGGGTGTAATATACACCCAAAGACGATGGCTGCATTGCCAATAGGCTAAGATGGAAAGGAAGACAAGAATTAAGGATGGCCTACCAGGGATTAAACTGTTTTCTTCCTAATTTATTAGCTTTAGAATTACCTTAATTATCCAAGAAACAGGTGGAGCACTAAATTTGGTTACTTTATGCCCAAAAACATTGATTTTACAACAAAATAGCAAAACAAAACCAAAACACGCAATGGCGGTTTGGCAAAACCAAAACCGAAACACGACGGTAATCCAGATCCAAAACCGAATACAAAACCAAAACACGGGGGTCAGTGACCATCTCTATTAAATACGATGTTTTAGATACCTGACTGGCTGGTAATATTAGAACAGATTGCGTAAAATAAAATTAGATTATTTTATTTTTTATACTTTCAGAAAGCATTTGTTTTTTTATGTGATTCTTATCCATACTGCTGCGTGAATGGCCATCCCTCCTGTAAAAGCGCTAAGCAGAAGGAAGTGAAAGGAACTGATTAAATAGGATTGTGTTTAATTCTATTTACCATGTGTACAATCTTGTTACTTGAACCTACCAAATCCCTTTGGCCTCTTTAATTGAGAGCAAAATGCTAATTCCTTTTGTATATCATGTTTAAAGATTAGTGAGGACCACTAAAGTCTTTAGACTTGGCTCTGTCCATGATTAGAAGTGTGCTGTGCCAATATACAGCATTAGGCAGTGTATTCAGTACAACCAAATCTGATGCTGAACTACCCCTGCATTGGAACATAAAAGGTACTAGCTGGTTCCATACTTTGCCTATTCAGTTTGAGGTTGATGTGAACAGCTCAGTGGTTCTTTTACAAACCTGACACGTGAGCTATAGAATTAACTTCAGCCATCATCCATCCTTTATGAAAAGACTTGGCAATAACCCCCCCCCCCCCCTTCACTTTGCTCAATTGTTACTACACCATTTTGTTTAGATGTAGATTTATGTTTGAATGGCTATCTCATTGTATGTCCCATTATAAATGCTGTTCTATAATAATAAAAAAAAAAGTGATAATGCTTAACGCATAATAAGAGACCTATAATAATAGCTAAAATCACTATTAACTGTCACTGCTACTTACTGGATGTACAGTCAAATAGCATTTTAGGTTTTGTCTTTTTATAAGGCACTGTATGTTCTTAATTCCAGTAATGAATCAGGGATTGGTGTAAAATTTGGTGATGATGTACATATTTATTGCATTATGTATGTGAATTATACTATATACCAAACGGTAATTGCAACGTAACCTCACTTTTAATGAAAAGTACATACAATCCCGACTATAATAAGGCTGTCTCCCTCCTTTATCACTCAGTCCAAACACCGCAACAAATGCTACCTGACACTTAGGGTGGAGATGTGGGACAAAATTCACACTAGAATTTCCAAATGTTCTATTAGCATTGCCACTAAGGAAAATTCCTGATCGTCTACATAAAATCTACCCGGGCTCTTCTGCACTGTGCTGGAGAGAGTATGGCCAGACGGGCCGCTTTTAAAATATTTGGTGATTCTGTCCAAGCATTGCACCCTTCTGAGATGAAATAAGAACCCTTATTGTAAATGTCACTGGGGTCACCCAGAGTTCATTGTCAAATCTGCTCCTTTGCACCGCTGTTCTGCACGTGAACAAACCACTCGACAAGCAGATCTTGCATGTCCTACGCTAAGAAATTCCAAATCGCTCTCCATTGGAAGAAAAGTAGCCCCCCTTCTCTTGCAGAAGTTATAAATCACATTTGGTTCATCTCCAAAATGTGCTACATCAACAGCCTCTAGAATAACAGTCAGTGCCTTTTACAGGGTTTGGGACTGTGGTATGTTGATCACAACACCTCCTTCCGAGATCTCTTCTAAGCCCACCTCACCCACATTGTGTCTCTTCCCACCACCAAACCCAACACATTCCCATCCTCCCTCTCTTGTGTTACATCACAGTTGCTATTATGCAATTCATGCTTTGAGTTTTGTTCGTCACTCCGTTACATTATGCGCATAATTGGTCTTTGTTTTCACTGTATGTTACTGTTGTGCCATAATGTTTTGTGATACGGTCTGCCATCTAAAATAAACTAAACCGAAGTTTAAAAAAATAAATAAATAATAAAAAAAAAATGGTAATTGTGAACAATGAATATTGTGGTCTTGGTATTTTGTTGCAGGTGATGGAATTTTACTGCCAGTCATGTGAGACCGCAATGTGCCAAGACTGTACTGGAGGGGAGCATGCTGAGCACCCCACTGTGCCACTGAAGGATGTGGTGGAACAACATAAGGCAGCGCTGCAGGTTCAGCTGGATGCCGTCAAGAAGAGGTACCATGATGAATGCTCCTGTCAGTGAGGCTGCCTTTCCATGTAGCTGTATGCAGCATGACTTAATTAATTGGTCATTGTGACTTGGTACTCTGCCACACATAAATGTGCTCCCTCTCAAAGCCATTACTACTGCATGTTAAATAACTGCAGCCTGCACATGATGTACCAGCAGGACTGAAGAGTACAGCTTACATTATACTGTACAGCATTTACCACATAATACTATCTGTGGACTAATAATATACAGAGCTGCGTAATTTTGTGCACATTTACTCTGTACCATTGTGCTTTTTTCTCTTGTTCATGTACAGATTGCTTAACTGTAAATAGATCTAACCAATCAGGTTTTGGGACCAAATGGCTGAAATAGTGATACATATCATGGGGCATGATTAGATAGACATTTATATGCCTAATACAGAATCACTAGTTTCCCTTGTCTTACACACAATATTGGGAAAATTGGGGCTGATGTGGGGTCTTTTTGAAAGATAAATGATATGTATACAGCCCTTGGAATAGGAGAAAGCGCTAAATCCAGATATATCCTGTTGATAAATAGACCTCTTAGTACAGGCCTGGCTAACCTGTGGCTCTCCAGGTGTTGTTAAACTACAAACCCCAGCATGCATTTCCAGTAGATAGCCAGATAATAGCTGATATGGCATGCTGGGACTTGTAGTTCCACAACACTGGAGAGCCACAGGTTGGCCAAGCCTGCCACATACAGAATGATTCATGTATGGCCACAGCAGATGCTGTATTTTGGAGACTGTGACACAAGCTACAAAGGTGACCTACTGGGTGAGAATTCCACCCATTGTGGTGACACATGCCGAAAGATTGCAGCAAGTTGTAGGATTTTCTTAGAAAGGAAAGCAATATTAAGCAGGATCTGTCACCACAGTAAAGCAAATAATTCACAATGTCAAAGTACATATTGGTTCCTAATAACCAATAAAAACCCTTGTAGTACTCACCATTCCACCAAGAAAGCACTTTGAAGTATATTCATTGTCTCAGGTCCTCTCTGCCCATCACTGCTCATGGAAATGTAAAGCATTTACATAGACCAGTGTTTCCCAACTCCAGTTCTCATCCACCCCCAACAGCTCATGTTTTAAGGGATTTCTGTTGGTGGGAACAGGTGGGATAATTACTGACCCAGTCAAGTAGACTAAGTCACCTGTGCATGATTAACAAAATCCTGAAAACATGAGCTGTTGGGGGTGCACGAGCACTGGAGTTGGGAAACACTGACATAGATAATACTAGACCATTTATATTACTTATGTGCAGGAGGTAGATGGTGCTGAAGAGATTCGGCTCTGTGTGACAGTGACTGGAACGTGATGTGTGTAGGAGTTGCTGCTTGGCAGAGCTGTGCTCTCTACAGCCAAGCAGTGATGCGGAATGGGAAGTGGTACAGAAGAATTCCAGAAGGGGCTGCTGTCTTCAGGGCAGTCTACTGGGGAGCTGAGCCTGCTGCTCAGCCTGAATAAACGCATCTCTTTCCGATTTGTCCACGTATATGGGTAGAAGAATTAGATGGGATCCGGCCAATCCTCTTCTGGTATTAGTCCGCATTCTGAAGATGACAGCAATGCCAAGCTGATGGTAGTCATCTTTCAGTAGCATTTACCAACATGATTAGTCCTGTCAACACGTTAGAAAATAAGAAAAGAAATCTATAGGGACCCTGGAATGAAGGATTTATGAACAGAGTACCAAGGTTCCTGTATTTTGTGGAAGGTATTAATACGGTAATGAAGTAAACCTCTGATGTACCAGATAGGAGATATAACGGCTGAAATGGGATTTTTCCAGTCTTTAGCTATCTGGAGCTCATTGCATTGGATATATGCTGAGTTAACTTATCCATCAGTTAGGTGAGCGTCTTTATTGGGTAGCAGAGCTACATGACGAGAGGGTCTAGTGCTATACAGGAACCCATGATCTATTCTTTTAAAATCTGCAGTTTGATTAAAAAAAGTGGAGATGTGGGGGCATTCCCACTAAATATGGAAAAAAGGTCCTGTGGAGATATTGAAATTGAAGGGAAAGAAGATCCCTTATTTTTTGCACAGGTCAGTAAATGAGGTTGGAGCAAATTCTCCTAATCTGTGCGAAAACCTCGAATTGTTTCCAGGGTGAAGCAAATTTTGTGGAGTTCCCCATTGGGGAAAGTGGGTTCATCCAGATCGGAGTGAGAAGGGAGGGATATTCAGTGGGTTTGTATGCCTTAACCATTTTGTCACATAGCACATGTGGAACAAAAATAAGCAATAAAAATAGCACAAGTCATATATACATGTACATTGTTCATATTTGTTACTATTCCACTGCTGTGTTTTATTTACTAAATGAATGGAAGGTGCTTTACTAAACCGCCTATTGTTTCAGGTTACCAGAAATAGACTCTGCCCTTCAGGTGGTGTCTGAAATCATCAATCAGCTGGCTGCACAAAAGTCCTGCATTGTAGATGAAATTCATTCCACCTTTGAGGACTTGCAGAAAACACTAAATGTGCGCAAAAGTGTTTTACTAATGGAACTGGAAGTGAACTATGGCCTGAAACATAAAGTGAGTGGTTAATTATTTCTAAGAGGAAAAGTTGCTCAATCCTTTGTTAACTAGCAAAAGTACATATAGGAGAGCAGACTTTTGGCTACTTATTGTTTACTTATTTCACATTTTAGAGTTTTACAAGCTAAATAAAAACATTGTCTTCCTAGCCTTTAACAGTACTTTATATAGAGTCTTATCTGGCAGCATGCATTCATTTCTGTTTTTATAACTTGAATTTTAGGCTTAGGGTAGGGTGACTTATGCTGACTTAATAACTAACAGCTGTATTCTGTACTTTGGCCTTAGGTCCTTCAGACTCAGCTGGACACATTAATTGAGGGGCAGGACAGTATTAAAAGTTGTAGCACGTTTACGGCACAAGCACTTAACCATGGGACAGAAACGGAGGTCTTGCTAGTAAAGAAACAGATGAGCGACAAGCTCAGTGAGCTAGCAGAGCAGGATTTCCCATTACATCCTCATGAGAACGACCAGTTGGACTTTATTGTGGAGACTGAAGGACTGAAGAAGTCTATTCACAATCTTGGAACAATATTAACCACAAATGCTGTGGCTTCTGAAACCGTGGCCACTGGTGAAGGGTTAAGACAGAGTGTGGTTGGTCAGCCAATGTCTGTGACAATTACCACAAAGGATAAAGACGGAGAACTGTGCAAATCTGGGAGTGCCTGTATTTCAGCCGAGTTGTTTACGCCTGACGGCAGTGTCACAGATGGAGAAATACTAGACAATAAAAACGGCACTTATGAGTATTTGTATACAATCCCAAAGGAGGGGGACTTCACCCTTTCTCTGAGACTATATGATCAACATATTAAAGGAAGTCCTTTTAAACTGAAGGTAGTGAAGTCTGCGGATGTGTCACCCACCACAGAGGGGGTAAAGAGGAGAGTGAAATCTCCTGGCAGCGGACACGTCAAACAGAAGGCAGTGAAGAGGCCAGCCAGTATGTACAGCACTGGGAAAAGGAAAGAGAATCCTATAGAGGACGATCTGATATTCAGAGTTGGTAAGTGACACTTCTGTCCCCTATACTATCATGTCAGTTTAATGAAGGAATTGTAAAAACTGACTATTTTTTTTAAAATATATTTTGCATGTTTTAGACTTTTTATCAAAATGACATAACTCCTAAGACTTCATGTTACAAACCTTGTCCTCGAGCACAAATAAGTCATTTTTATAACCATTTTACGAAACTATTTTTGGGTGAGCAAATAAGTTTGAATACAAAATATATGCAAGTTGTTTCTCTACAACTCTTCCTCAACTACTGGCATTTGTCAAATTTGCCGGTCATGATTTTGAATGTAAGTTCCGAGGACTTTTTCTGTTGCTGGTTTAGAAAATGAAAGCAAGAGGCTTGTGGGTTTCTGTTGAGTGCACTACAGGAATTCTGTGCACTAGTTTTCATAAATATCCCCACTGGTCAAAGTGGAAATGTAGAAGTGGCGATATGGAAAGTGTAAGTGACTGGTTGATACAATGACAGCAGAAGAAGTGGCGGTATGGAAAGTGTAAGTGACTGGTTGATACAATGACAGCAGTAGGAGAAGTGGCGGTATGGAAAGTGTAAGTGACTGGTTGATACAATGACAGCAGAAGAAGTGGCGGTATGGCATACCACCGTATACCAGCCCATTTCAACCACTGAATATCCCCCATAATAATGTATTTCAATCGTTTTGTAAATGACAAGCTGAGCTGTTTCAATGAGACACACAATTGGAGGACTTTAGATATATAACTTCTATAGGTAAAATCCCAATTCCACTCGCATACCCATTGATTATGTACCCATCACCCGATTACCTTGATGCTAACACAGTCCACTTACCGTGTCATTTAACCGTCCAGTTACTACAGAACAAGTCATTAATTAGTCATTCTCAGAGGTATGCTTATTTCATCTTAAATAGCACTGAAAACTACAAATAGCCTAACAGACCCACTAATTTTCCCCCAGCAAGTGTACAGACCTTATTTAATTCTCTTAAATCCAAAATGTATCGCACCCTTTTGATATGAAAGAGTTTTGTAGAAACATATAATTTATAAAGACACAAAAGCCACTTGATTTAATTAACTTTCCTATTTGGAGAATCACTCCTGGATGTCTGTGGGCTTGTTCTGTAAGTACAGATGTAGTGGTAATTACAAATATTTCAGAAATTTTGCCTTTTCCATAATGTCTTAAAATTAGCCAACGTGTGGTTTGTTGTTTTTCTGAAGTGGAATATAAAAGACTGCCACAAAAGTACAAAATGTGATAGCCATGATAAAATGATTAAATGCTTTTTTTTTTGGTCATCCATAATGATTATTGTATGTCCTATTGTGTTTTACTAATCCCTTCTAGGTACAAAGGGAAGGAATAAGGGTGAATTTACAAATCTCCAAGGAGTAGCTGCATCAACCAATGGAAAAATATTGATTGCAGATAGCAATAACCAGTGCGTCCAGGTATTGGAAGCTTCTTCTGTGTTTGTTTTTAGCGAGAAACTGCAAACACTACAGGGGAGTCTCTTTATTCACTGCTGCATTAAAAGAATCAGACCTGATATTAACCCATAATGTATAGAGGGACTACTGTTATATATAGAATACAACTTCACTGTAAACGTTAAAAGGTCTGACATATGCATGTATTTATTTATTAAGTTATTATAAAATTAATAAATATCTATTTTGTGTAGTAAGATGTAAGCAGGGGGTTAGTAATTGTTTTTCTTAGAGAATAGAGCTGCTAGTAGCAGTTGTATTGAGAATATAGTCCCACTACCTGTTCTGTCTGCAAGACTTTTTCAGTTTAGATGTTTGTTTGTTATGCACCATATGCATAGTTAATGACTCTGGTGTAACTATTGCTTGGCAATAATTGAAGGTGTAATTCCCTATAGCAAATCATGTATTTCTGCCTTGTATTGTATTCTGTAACCTGTGGTTTAATCAAGAGCTTTGTTCGCTACATGGTAACGGTCTGTGAATACAACCTCAGCTTCTTAGTATTTCCATTGTTCTTAGAGCATGCCCAGCTGCTGTGTTAAGCGCTGACGTTCTGTACTTTGTTTATTCATTGCTGGAGATGCGGCTCTGCTCTCATAATGCAGCACAGGATATGGACCCCATTCAGATTGTGATCTCGCACCACAATGGGTGGAAATTTCCACTGTAGTCATTTGCTTGCTGACAAAGTTGATATTGTTTTGAATTACAATGTCCCAAGTCATTTTAGAACAAAATACAAGCTAACATTCAGCTACATTACACTATGTACATTTTTAAGTGCACATACACACCTACAAACAGATTGTTGGCAGTAGGCTAGAAGATCTTTTTTTTGTTTTTTGGGAGTATTTTGTATGTTTTCGATGGTGGCCAAAAAACGAATGAAATATTATTTTTATGATTTTTTAGCTTTCAGTAAAAAGCAATTTAATTTAAATTGTATTTATTCAGTCATTTCAATTTACATTAGATGATTATACTGGTTATTTTTTTAAGAACCAGTAATCAATTTCTTGTTTAAAAATCAAACAAACAACCCATACCAATACCCATACCAATAAGCATCAGCAGTTTATCAATATTACTTATTGATAAACATTTATTGGTATGACAGCACAATACTCCGCAGCACCGGCCAGTAAGGAGAACATGACACGGAGACAATGGAGACGAGTACGATTGGACAGAGGGGGGACTTTCTTGTCAGAGTTTACAGTTTACTGGGAAGGGGCAAATCTGGGACAAGAGGAGGAAATTGGATGGATAGAATAGAGTTTTTAGCAGCAGCAATCTGTGCTCTGTGTGAGGGGTGATAGGTGGGAGACTGGGCTATGGTAAAAAGATGGGTTTTGAGGGATCATTTAAAGTTTTAGCGCAATAAAGCAATATAATATAATATATAATAAGCCTTGGCTTTTAGTGTAAAACTATCTTTACAATAAAGCTATCTTCTACAGCTGATTTGTTTAGTAAAGGTGTTGGTGTGACTTATTTATAGATCTGTAATCATTAACACCATTGTATAAGTTATGATATAATTTACCCTTTGCTACAAAAAAATTGTTAGGCTAAAACACAAAAAAAAATGTTGTTTTTGCTTTAATTGTATGTTAGATCTTTTCAAATGATGGACAGTTTAAAAGTCGCTTTGGCATTCGAGGAAGGTCACCAGGTCAACTACAAAGACCAACTGGGGTGGCAGTGCATCCAAATGGTGACATCATCATTGCGGACTATGACAACAAGTGGGTCAGCATATTCTCCTCTGATGGCAAATTTAAGGTAAGACATTTTTATATAAGTAGTAGCAGTACCATAATCCCATCCATGCATTTAAATAAAACTTTGCTCTGTAAGATATTTCTTTGTTGTACCATATATTTATTATAGATTAAATAAAGGACATTTTTAAAATAATTTAAATATTCATCAATATGTAATAATGGCAATATTGTAGATAAAAATGATGTCTCAGCAATGGCCTGTATCATGCTTTGAATACCCAGTAAGCCAGAGCCGGATTTAGACCTCATAGGGCCCTAGGCAGGATACTGTTTTTGGGCCCCCTCCCTGAAACAATCCATAGCACTATATTTTTGCAGCCTACCATATACCCCTATAGTTCTGTAGAAGTGAAAGCATGTGCCGCCGCATGCCTACCATATACCCCTATAGTTACGTAGAAGTGAAAGCATGTGCCGCCGCATGCCTACCATATACCCCTATAGTTACGTAGAAGTGAAAGCATGTGCCGCCGCATGCCTACCATGTACCCCTATAGTTACGTAGAAGTGAAAGAATGTGCCGCCGCATGCCTACCATATACCCCTATAGTTACGTAGAAGTGAAAGCATGTGCCGCCGCATGCCTACCATATACCCCTATAGTTACGTAGAAGTGAAAGCATGTGCCGCCGCATGCCTACCATATACCCTTATAGTTAAGTAGATATGAAAGCATGTGCCGCCGCGCAGCGGCAGCACGCCGCCAAAGGAGGTGAGGGCGTGGCTTGCATCTTTGGGGGCGTACCTTACATGTGAAAAGAGCAAGGCCACCCTGCTGCAGAAAAAGGCACCTCTAAATAATTACCAAGCAGTCCCGTTTTTTTAAGTAGTTGGGTCAAAACAACTTAATAAATATTGAAGTCAGGGCATAAATACTTAAGTTGTTTGCAAAAATAATACGCATAAATCCAAATATGTGCTCTTGTCACTTTTGTTCCTCTATCATCACACTGTGCCCCTTCATTGTCACTTTTGCCTCTTCACAATATCACATGTGCCCTTTCACCATCACCTCTGTGCCCATCACCACCTCTGTGCCAATCACCATCAACACCGCAGGTGCCTAGGTTGCCTAGCGGTAAATCCGGCCCTGCAGTAAGCATGTAAATGGCATTTCCCAATATTAACTGATCTTTAAATTTGAGTTGCCTATTTGCATATCCTGCTAATTGTGTTGTGCTCTATAGCACATCACATACTCAGCAGAAAACCCCTACCCTGCACTGATGAGCCCAAATAAAAAGAGAAGGTATGTCTCTAGGAGGGATTTGTGTATTGGTTCTGACCTATATCTTGCACAGAACATGGAATGAAAGGGCCGCAAAGTAAATGACGTTTCCCAGAATGATTGCTTTGTAATTATAGTGCTTACTTGTCATACAGTTAAAATTAAAGGCACGATTAGGATCAGATAGGTTGACTGAATTGCAGGAGGTCATGGTTTGCTCATATGTCTTTAAAACTAGAAACTGATTTGGGTTCATTCAGATAATTCTACTTAAAGTGTGAATGTTCCGTCATGCTCCTCATGGAACACGGATGGACCCAAAAAAAATTAACATGTATGGGGATTATGGCCCATATGTAATATGTTCATGTCTGTTCACACACAAGATTCAGAAAATGGACTACACAGCAGAGTATTGCATGCTACATTGTCCGATTACCTATACACTTTTACTTTGTAAATAGGACTCATTTAAATAGATATTCGGTTTACTTTGAGTTATCTCTAGCACTGGTATAAACATGTGTCTAACTCCCTGCTCTAACTGAGTATCACTATTACTGAAAAATAATTACATTATTTGTATATTGTAAAATGAATGTACTATTCATTTTTTTTCTTATATCTGTTGTTGATCCTAGACTTTATATTGCAGATATATTTGGTTTACATATGGGTTTCTTGTCATATTTAGTTCCTAAGATTAATCATGCCTGAAAGCCAATTTTAATAAATCACTTGCCCATTATGAAGTAGCAGGAATAAGTAACACTTCTCCGCAGATCATAATTATTGGCAATGTGTGTAGCTCATTGGTTTTACTATGCTGATGTTTTGTTTTGTTTTTCTCGTTTTTTTAACAGACAAAAATTGGATCTGGAAAATTGATGGGTCCTAAAGGTGTTTCAGTTGATCGCAATGGACATATCATTGTGGTAGACAACAAAGCGTGTTGTGTGTTCATCTTCCAGCCCAATGGCAAAATAGTAACCAGGTTTGGTAGTCGAGGAAATGGGGACAAGCAGTTTGCAGGTACACTTGATGGTAATATGTAGACCACCTTCTCGTCTTTTGTTGTCTATTTCCTATTGCATGGTGTACACTCGTCATGTACATTCCATTTGAATAAGGCACACCTTTGTCCTGTCTGTATGATTCCTATTTTATATTAAATTACAATGTACTAGAGTGCAAGTTAATCAAGTATGAAAAGGAAACTTTCCACATTCAGAAATATATATGTGAAAGGATATATGAAATCATTGAAATTAGAGCTCAGTGTTGCTGATCCTGGGGTCTATTCAAGACATTGTTGCAAGGAACACGGCCTGTCTCATACTTGGTTCCAGGCAATATTCTGACATAGCTACATATATATTTATTTTAAATAGATTTGTGTTTTTGTTTAATTTATATTGCTTTCTTTATAATCCAGTTAATATATGTGAATTAAGTTACATTAAAGTGATCTAATTTAACATACTGTTATGTAACTTTAATTTTTTCTGTTACTTCTGTAATACAAGAAGAGATTAAATAATTATTACTAATGTTATTATAAATTCGGTATTGGAGGACTGCTAAACCTACAATACAAGTTAACTTTATAAAATAGAGTGAAATAGTAATATGTAAACACTTTAGAAGCTTATCAGAATGGAGATAAATTTCTGATCATAAGGGTTGTACTTTTACTTTAAATGGCTTCATTTTTTTCTTGTTTTTGTTTTGTTTCTGACCAACTATTGCATTTCTGTGAAATCTTATCCATACACTCATCATCATCATCATCATCATCATCATCATCATCATTTATTTATATAGCGCCACTGATTCCGCAGCGCTGTACAGAGAACTTATTCACATCTGTTCCTGCCCCATTGGAGCTTATAGTATAAATTCCCTTACAGACAGACAGACAGAGAGTAGGGTCAATTTTTGATAGCAGCCAATTAACCTACTAGTATGTTTTTGGAGTGTGGGACGAAACCGGAGCACCCGGAGGAAACCCACGCAAACACAGGGAGAACATACAAACTCCACACAGATAAGGCCATGGTTGGGAATTTAACTTATGACCCCAGCGCTGTGAGGCAGAAGTGCTAACCACTTTGCCACCGTGCTGTACACATATGTTTTAATCCCATCATTTTTAATTCAATCATAAGTGAAACAAATGAATGATTGCTTCACACACACCACTTTTGAGCACAAAGGCATTTTGCATGCAAGTACTATGTGCTGTGCTTGCAAGGAAAATGTAGCCACTTATTTGATCAGATTATGGAATGATTTGGCTACCTACATTTGATTGCATTGGATCTATTGCCACACATACACATCAATTCTTTAAAAATGAAATATTCAGTAGGAATTGAATGATTGGATTGTAATGTCTGTGTAGCAAATTTTCAACCTGTCAGTAACGGCATTGAATAACACAGACAATCTGCCACTTTTAGCCATCTTTACAGGAAATAGCTGCTGATAGACTATAGCTTTCATTCACCCGCACAGCATAAGTAAATAGAATGTCAAACATCTCCAGTTCTATTAAAGCATGTAATATATATGCATTTGTGAATATTTGTGGTTTTTTTTTATGTGAAGCATCTTGAGTATATAAAGTAGGTATACTACTGTGCTGCATCATATATGGGGGTACTATGTGTGTGTGCTATAAATCACTGTGTCCTGCACTTGGTAAAACTAGAATAAGTTATACTCCTCCTGTAGATGGCATGCATCTTGGGCACTGATATGCAGTGCCATTGGTGATGGTGAGCTGCTTTGTGAACCTAGCATGTGTACAAATGATGAGTAGGACTTGTATGTTTAGGTTTAGTGTGCCTTTAAAAATGTTGGTGTTTATCTTCAGTGTTTGAAGAGATGGTGTCCTGTCCTAAATATTAATGAAAGGGTGCTGCCATGTTGGCTGCCCAGACCAGCAGTGCCGTGTTAGTCCTGCCATTACCTAGAATGGTGTTCCCATGATGACCTCTCCTCCTGGAGTATATTGTAGAGTGGGCAGAGATCTACATTCTATCTGCTGGATAATGCAGAATGTGGGGGCTTTTGGAATGTCATAATCCCTTGTAGCTGGTTCCCTTCATTCACATAGTTGTGGGGAAAGAAATAAATGAGTGATACTTTATCAACTGTCACATCCCTCGGAGACTCAGGATGTGCATTGTTGTCATTAAATTGTTATTGTTTTTACATTACTTCTTTCATAATGTTTTGGAATAAGTAGTTTTGCCAATATTTTAGCAAAATGTTAAATGCCTATATTCCATTTTGTTCCCTTAGGACCTCACTTTGCGGCTGTAAACAGCAATAATGAAATAATTGTGACGGACTTCCATAACCATTCAGTCAAGGTATGTAATATTTACCAGTTACTGTAACTAGTAAAGCATCTATCCAAATAATTTTGTGTGTACACATCTATTGCCATTCTAATATATGATGAGATGCTTTTTGAGCGTCCGCATTGTTCAGCAGTTAATAATAGTTTGCTCCTGATGACGGTTCTTTTCTTACTCTTACAATTTATATCTGAATACAATAAACTTTATTGATAAAAAAAAGACAAAAATACTATGACAAAAATAAGTCCCACCAAACTGAACAAAGAGGAGATGCAACTACTTTTCCCTATTTTTGTGACAGGGTTTACTAACAACATACCTCTTATTGATTGACATGGTACTGAAGCTCAGCTGTTTAACAGTTCTACTGCTTAGCTTTTGGAGACTTTCCTGAGACACCTGATATCTAGAACATCCTGTCCTACATTCTGAGGCTGCTGAACAAAATACAGCAAATCACAACCTGTATCTATTACACCTTGTTTATACGTGAAATATTTTCAGTTGACCTTATAAAAAAGACAAAACAAAAAACCTTGTTTTAAGACTACCTAGGTTTAATGACAGTACTAGTAAGTATGCATTGTTTTATATACTCCTAAAGTGCGCTGTCTAATAGGGGCATGTTAATGCTCTCACAAACAGTAGCTTAGGGGCACGGCCCAATTACAAGGGATATGTGTAATGACATCGGAGCATGTTTTACATACTGCCTCCACATTGAGACGCTGTGCAGCAGTGTATATGGATTCCAGAGGTACTGTTAAAAACTAATATATGTAACTGACTCCAATTTTGAGATAAAACAAACAAGTAGAGGTGTAGATTTGATTCATAGGTTATTTTAATAGAAAAACAAATAAGATATTTAGGATTAGGGGAGATGACGGAATAAATTGACTATAAATTCCTTCTCGGTTATAACCAGACTGCTCATAATGCTATCAGATAATACATTGTGACTCATCCATGTTTTCAGATGAAGAAAATGAAAAGATAAAAACAGTGACGTGTAACAAGATATTTTCCAGGGACCTTTTACTCGGTCATTAGTTTCACAAGGGAGTATCACATTACAGTTAGGGAGAAACATCTGATCACAGTATAAGCTCAGAGAACTAACATTAATTGGATCCGCAGTCAAAAAACAAGGTTAGTCTGTGACTGTAAAGTGATGTTTTCTCATCAGCTGGTAAGAAGACAACACTATCTATTAACAGACTAACCTGCTACACAGACATCATAATTACTCATACCAAGTGGGACAAACTATTCTGGTTGGGTGAGGTGCATGTGTTTCTCTGAGGACCTCATGAGGCTCTCAGACTGCCTGCTACCTACCACTGGGATATAATGTTTTTGGCAGCTGATAATGGTTCTGCCTTGTTAGAACAACACACACTTTCCCGTCCAGCTGCTACAATTGTTATTCTGCTGCCTAATGTATACCAAATCTCTTAGATTGTAAGATTATTTGGGCAGTGCTATATTTACCTTTGTTCAATGTTATTGTATTGTATTTGTTTATGTTATGATCCCCTAGGTATACAGCACTGCGCAGTATGTCAGTACTTTATAAATGTAAGATAATGTACATTTACATACACTTATTTGTTTAATGCCAGGTATTTAACCAAGATGGCGAGTTCATTTTGAAGTTTGGTTCAAATGGAGAAGGGAACGGACAGTTTAATGCCCCAACGGGAGTGGCTGTGGATTCCAATGGAAATATTATTGTAGCTGACTGGGGAAATAGCAGAATACAAGTAAGAATTTATGAATAATTGTGCTTTCCACAAAAAATACTACATGTATGCATTAGTCATTTATGTGAGCAATTCACAGATGTAATTAAACTACAAACGAACAATAAGAATGACAAGTGAGGCTATTAGGACGAACGCACTTAAAGGGCGACAGGGTTTGTAACAAGCTGAATGATGACCTGGTGTGTTTTAACATGGGGTGGGGACCGACCAATGGGGGCCCATGTGGGAGGGACCTTGATAGAATATAGCAGGATGTACTTCCTGCTTTACTTCACTTGCAGCACGAGATCCCACCCACCCATCCCTCAAGTTAGTCAGGGGTTTTGTCATATGGTGGGGTAGGAAGGCACTGCGTTCAGCGGCTGATTAGTGGGCGCACAGGTAGTTGGTCGTAGGTCACTGCCCCCTTTGATGTAACAGTAACTCCTTTTGGTCCGGCTCGGTGAGGGAGGGCAGCGTGAGTTGTAAGGGGCAGTCACTCTGACGCCAACTCAGCGCTATGTATGTAGGGATTTGTTCCCCCGTGTTTTTTGCGGACTTACGGCGGTTTGCGCCAGTCCATTAAGTAATCGTGTGTGATCAGCTCGTGAGCTGTCCCGCAGTGCTCTTTCTCCGCCACCATAGGTTAGTTAATATAAAATCCTTATAATAAAATTCCTGCCAAGTTTAATAACTTATTCAGGTCTCCGTGTCTTTATTTGCATGCTATGGTTTAAAGTTAAGGTTGATGTGAAGTTTGTGGTAACATACACGGTGAGCCCTTTATATATAATTTTGTTAAAATTTACATTTAGTGAGCAGCAGCGGATTCACCATGTTCCGGTTGGCTGTGTTCAGAAACGCTCTTGATTTATTCATTCAGCTTGAAAGAAGATTGATGGTGTTCTTGTAGTTAAAACTAGGAACATAAATAACACACATTTATTCTCCTTGAATTATCCCCGTATTTTAACAGCTTTAATGGCCAGAATAAGCGTGGCCCTAAACTCCAGTTCCCCAATTCCAGCCCAAAAAATTTAGGACTTGAGCATTTCTTGAGGTTGACAATGTTTGATGATGGTGTTCCAGCATTGAGACCATTACTTCTTAACCTTTACAGCAGCCAGTTGTGTAAAAAAACATAAACACCCTGTGAAGATACTGGGTTTTCTGGCCCAATTCTACCCCCTTCACACTGGCTGGCCACCCAGGAGTGCCTCACCATGACAGGGGAGCCTACCCAGTACCTTCTAAGGTTCATATAGTCACTCAGGCAAATGCAGTTAGAAAGTATAACAATACATTTATTCTAATAAGAACAATCACTAGAATATTATATGCACACAGTAAATAAATGCCAGGCAGGTTTACCACATTATCTGTCCCTTACCCCACTAGCCAAAAGGTGTTAGTCACTTGGCTGTCCTGACTTGAAGACCCATGGATCTGCAGATGTAGTACATTATTAGAGAATGGCATCAAAACCAGCCACTCTGCAGCTTCCAGCCATCAATTCCCCAGAATGAACATCCCCTTCTCCCCTCGAGTGGTTCCTTTATATGCAGGGTCAAATTTTCAGTCTGTCCCTCTTAAATTTTGGAGTTTTCTGGATCAGGGGTTTGAGGGGGAGTGAAGATGAGCTGTGCTTCCATAGAAGCTTCCCTGCTGGGTTCTAAACAAAATGTCTGGACTAGTCCTGTGGAGATCAATGGATACTAATTGGTGTTACACCTCACCTGTATCATGCAACCTGATCCTTACACATAAACCACCTGGCTTCACTTTAAGGACAATGAATAACAGCTTCCATGCAATATCAACAAGATACATTAAACAATATTATATTAATAATATGCATATTTACAATAAGTTACAATGTCCCATTATCCACCCGTAATTGGACACTGCAATTGTACTCTGGTGATTTGAGGAACAAAATACAGGGTTATAAAAAGTACACGTTATATTCCACATTTTGTGAGGAAGGAGGGACAGACTGGTTAAAGTGTTATCAAACACTTTTCATCACAAACCCTGTGGTAGGTGTGCCATTGTAAACTGTTTAGGTCATATCACTTTTTTTGCACTATATCCATCCCTTTTACCACACCAAACATGCTAACACCAGCATAGTATACAGGCCATGCTAAACATTTATTGTGGCCCCCAGTGACCACTATGGTCTTGCTTGGTCCAGTGCTTGAGGGGCAGTTGCCGTTCTAGTGATTGTGGTGTGCTAACACTATCACTGTACAATATGACTTAATATCTTGAAAGTACTAACTAGAAATGTTGTGGATGGAAACTGTAACATTCAAAAATACATTCTATGAAACGTATCTCGTGTAAACAAGAAGAGGGCATCTGGCATGTAAATATACTAATCAATATTATTCTTTTCTCTATCACTTTTAGGTTTTTGATGGGAGTGGATCTTTTTTGTCCTATATCAATACTTCTGCTGACCCACTCTATGGTCCACAAGGATTGGCTCTCACATCAGATGGTCATGTTGTTGTAGCAGACTCTGGAAACCATTGTTTTAAAGTTTACCGGTATTTACAGTAACTGGATGGCCACCATTTTGTGGGATATACTGTACTGTATATGAACGGAGCTTTGTACAGGATGGATGGAAATATCCCGATCTTCATCAGAAGTTGTCTCCAAATGACTTTCCCTTATTTAACCCCCATACGATCATGTTTACGTTTCAGCGATGGCTCATGTCTGTGTCAGATGTTTCATCGCTTCACATTGGAAAAGGAATTTTCCAGTGTAACATAGGACACTATCAATGTGTTGCAGGAAATCTCCAAACACAAATGTAAAAAACACTCCTCTTGCGCACTTAGGTCTTGGACCTCTTAGAGCACTAACTCATGGACAGGATGCTCCACATTTGAGCTTCCACGTTCTATAATCAATTGTTGTCATACATTATTTACCCCGCACTGAAATCTAGAAGTCTTCTAGACATGTGTATTCTGGTAGGTATTGTATTTAAATATAGGCAAAAATACATTTGGTCTTTAATAACATTAATGTAACATAGTAAAAGTACATGTGTGTGCAGAGTAAAACTTTACAAACCGTTGTCACATTTGTAATACTGAGCAATTTTTTCTGTACACAACCATTTCTCGTCTATGTGCACTTTTATTTATCATGTGGTATATTGATAAAGCATCATCATGTATATGCTGTTTCATTTCATGCATTTTTCCACTTGCTTTTTATACAAAATTGAAAAAAAACAATTTGAATAAGTGTTGATTGTGGTTCACATGAGGGGTTCGGTTTAAGGCAATTAGCAGTGGAGTTATGCCTTATTAATAAACGATAAAGAAACTTAGACCCTGTAGAAATGTCACGTTTTTTTTCCACACTGAGACTTCCCTACGTAGAAATATTGTGGTCTATTATTCCTAGTTGTGCAAAGCAAAATGGCAATGTGAGGCCTTGTATTGGATTAATAGCCATAAGGATTTTGGGCTAATGTTTCAATTGTTGTAACAAAATTTGAAGTAATGATTGTAATTGTATATAAGATTTTTTTTTTTTTTTTTTTTTTAAATATCCTCTTTTTAATACCATTCATGGTATTGTGATTTGGCCTGAATGCAGAATAATTATAATTGAAGTGCTTTAAATACTAGCCACATTTTGAGAATGACTTAATATAAAAACAAAATTGTATTTACTGTGAATGTTCTATTAGTCAGATCTGCTGGTGACCGCAATGATTGTAATGGTCCCACATCATACTCTTCTCACAACTTAAAGCCCAGCCTGTGTTCAAGCAAAGTGAGCAGGTGACAATACCCATCTCTCATATACCTTATGTCAGAGCCGTAACTTAGAATTCTAGCGCCTGGGGCGAGAAAGACAAATGCTGCCCCCCTAGCCCTCAATTTTAACCAAGTGAACCTAAAATATTCCTAAATTGCGCGCTTCAGAGTTACGCCCTGGGCAATGGCCCCTGTCGCACAGCCCTAGTTACGGCCCTGCCTTATGTTTGCATTAATGTAAAGCACACAAGGAGGGGGGCATGAACACCCACCTGGCAAGGTGAGAGAAGACTGTGGCATGGGACCAATACAGCCATCAGGGACCCTGGTGGATGTGGCGAACAATGCATCCAAGGTAACTGCAATCTTGTTTTTCATATTAACTCATTGACGTCTACTAAAAACCACAAAAGTTTTGTATGGCATAAATGCAACTGATGTAGGATTTGTTTATGGTATTGTCTTTCCTGAGAAAAGCAAGCTGTAATCCATCTTAGTAAATCTAACTGGAATTGTTGTGTGCCTTCACTGTGCAAATTTCTAACAAAACACAGATAGACTTGTTTATGTTAACTGTGCCCTGGAAAGTTCGACTAGATCCGAAATTAAATTCGAATTCCACCCAGGGTCCCACAATGTCTCCAATAGTACCAAACAGGAGCTCCGTCCCTCTATTCAGACAAATTTATTTTTAAATTTCTCCCTCTCAAGCTCCTCATTAATCCCAGTAGGAAGCTCACTGGGAGGGGCTCCGACAACCTCGGCAGGAGTCTGCACAAAGCATGTTTGTGTAGATGAGAGGATCACCTACTTGGGACAGTTAGTGGCATAGCTGGACCCATCATATTAAAGGGTCTGTAAGTGAGATCTGGTTTAACTTATTCCACCTAATTCCAAATCTTGGGTAGAACTATTAATTAAACATCTTTCTTTTAATTTAGAAAAAGCATTGCGTATTTCACCACTTCTATATTTGCACTACAAGTATATAGCCACAGAGCTAGACTAGCAGAAGACAAGTGTATTTTTAGGGGACTGTCCGTTTTGCAGGTGTATCACAGAGTACATTTGCAAAGAAAAGTCAAATGTCAACAACTAATTTCTGCGTATCCCACTAGCTCTGTGCATTAAACTTATGATATTACAGCACAATGGAGGGACAGGGCATATAAAGTCATCCAGGACCGGCTGGTCAAACTAATCACTGGCCGAAAAGTTATCCACGTCAACTCAAAGATTACATTATGCACAGGCCGTATTTTTGGTGTTTACCTTCAGACTCCCTAGTATTACTCTTTGTTCCAAAGACCAAAAGATAATCTTCTTGAGAGCTACCTATAGCCAGCTCAAGATCTAGACAGAGAGAGCGAAAAAGTGACTAAATGAAATAACACTCTAAACTCTGTTTTTTCTAAGTGCAATTATTTTTTGCCATTTAAAATAATTTTCTTTTTTCTCTCAGTTTTGTGTCTTTATTTTTCCAAAAACACTGTTAAGTGTCGACATTTACAATGAATATATATTTTATTAGTTTAGTTGTGTTTTTTATGTTATGTATAGTTCGACTGACATTTATACACTGAAGATTTAATTTATTTAATATGGATCTATTCCATTACATTCCTGGTACTTCATTTTCCCATTTTTAACCTATTTCCTTGTAGACAGAGCTTTAATAAAAATTACTGGAGTGTGTGTGTGTGTGTGTGTCAGTGCATGATCAGTTATTAAATTAAAAAGTGGGGAAGAGAACCCATTTCACAGTCCCTGCCCAGGCCAAAGACTTGACAAATTACTAGAGGGGTTTAGTCTCAAACTGTAATGTTATAGTTTCCATAACATGTAGTCTACTGCTATTTTGTTTATTTTACAGAATATATAACCCATGCTTTGGAAATGATGATCTGTTATTTTTCCCTGTTTTATGCTGATCTGTTATTTTTCCCTGTTTTATGCTGATCTGTTATTTTTCCCTGTTTTATGCTGAACATCCATTTTGGTTCTCAACATATTGCGTAGTAGAAATCACTCGAGAGAATGGATCAGTTTACATGCAGCATGTGTTCCACTGTAACTTGAGCACTGACGATGTGACATAGTACAATCACAGTAACAGACAGTGATGGCTACAGAAATAGCGCTGTCAAGAACCATGCAAAACATGACTTCACTTTGTTGATGTCCTCTTGTGGTGCTGGTAAAAGAAAACCAACAGGATGCAAGAGAGCCTCTTCCCTTCCTGGGTGATACATAGCATTAAATACTAGAAATGTAGGCCTACAGATATGTCTGCTGAAAGGAAGGTTATTGAGTTATTTATTAACTAATATCTACATAACTTGTGTTTTTGAGGATAATGAAAACCAAAACTTTTTATGTAATCGATATATCTCACAAATTCAAAGTTCAGACCTGATTTTCTACTGAAACTTTGTTAATTCTAATTTAAAAAAATCTGAGATCAGAAAGTATAGCATGTTCGTTGTAAATACAATATGCTGAAAATAAAATATCATAAGCACACCAGTATTTTTTTTTAATCTTTATTTACAATATAACCTAACAATAAAAGAGAGTACAAAGGCCAATGTATTATAGTATCAGAGTGCAGCTTTAATGGTCTCTGCAATACTACTAAACATGGGAAAACAGGCCAAATGCAGGGAAGAATGTGAAACCTCATCGTACAACCATAGGAGCACATTTATCAATATTCACATAAAGTGAAAAGTAGTTTTCAATCCTTATTGCAATGATAAGGATTGAACTACTTCTCACATTTATGTACAGCCCTGCACAAAAACAGCAGTTCCGAAAAACTGCTGTTTCAGAGATAAAAAAAATCATACTTACCCCCCTCTTCGGAAGCGCTGTCTTCGGGTCTTCTCTTCACTCTTCAATTGCGCATGTCCAGTTCCAAGAACTGGACATGCGCACACAGATCCCCTCTCTGCAGAGAGAGAGCGCTGAGTGACAGGGAGGGATCATGTGATCCCTCCACACATGCGCTGTCCAGCTCTGCTCTCCGGAGCAGAGCTGACAGCATTAGATTTCTTCAATTCGGATGATGTACGCCAGCTTCAGCTGGCGTACATTAACATGACAAGTTCCCGAAAAAAATGTTTTTTCGGGACTTGTTAGATTGCGGCCAGGAGCAGTCGCCATTCTGTTGAATGGTGACTGCTCCCAAAAACGAAGAGGAATGCAAAGCAGCAGATATCCATGATATCTGCTGCGATGCCCCCTTAATAAATTTGCGGAGGACACTGTGGGACCTTAATGACCCGTTAAAAGCACTATCGTGCTTTATTAAATATGCCCCTTAACCTTACAAAGCACACTGACCATTGATAACAGAATAAGACGAGTTCACAAATGGGGCGTAATACTCCCTTATCCTCTATAGGATGGTGAACTCCAGAATGTTTTTTTAAAAAGGATTAATACCTTGTTTTGATTGCTATTGTAGCCAGCAGTTATTTAAGCTTCCAGACCTGTCCAGTTAGCATTGGAGATCTCTTGTTTCGTTTGACTTTAAGTATAATACAGCTTGCTGTGACCTCACTGGCAATGTCCTTGTATGTGTATCTACCATCTCTATAGAGCGTTTATATTTTATGCATACTTTATCAGTTTATCTGATCATCCTACAGTGTACTTGCACTATTGAATGTCTATTATACTAGTCACATATGAGCTAATCTTGCTTCTTAGCCTGAGCGACAGGGTAATTTTAGACGCATACACAGGCTGTATCCTTTCAGGCATAACCGGAGTTTGTGTTAGTAGGATGATGACCACACACAGCCAATAGTAATCATCTTCAAAACAAATTAACTAACCTGCCCGGTAAAAATCTAATTTCAATTAGATTAGTGTCAGACATTGTGGCTGTTTAGGGTTCACACAAGCTGGGGTAGCTGTCAAAATTTCAAAGATGCAATCATTTCACCAAAAGGAGAATAGTTGGAGAAGTGCAACACTTTAAAGATGTCAACATGAAGTTTGCCAATAGCTGTGTCTCTATAATTATGTGTCATAGTCTGTTACAGTACACCTAGACACAAAGTGAACTTCTAGGTTGTGGAGAATATTTCACATATCGCGCTGAGCACATGTATGTTTTCACTGTTCTGCCTGCATTTCTTATGATTCCATGAAATGACACAAGCTTGTATAAAAACATGATAAAAATGTACCATTCCCTAACACAAATGCTCCATCTACTGTTGGAATTCCTGTATGAATTGATCATAAGACAAAATGTCAATAAATAGCTGGATTGTACCTAATGACTTCCATTAAGTGTATTTGTGGAATGTGTGAAATTTCAAGTTGTGAACATTTCAGAACAGTCTAAAGTAAGTAAAGTGTAACACTGAGGAATGGGGTGTGAACGTTTAACAGCACTGCCTGTTATTTACATCTGCAGACTCCTCTTGTTTCCCCACCCTACATGCTTATTTTATACATGTTGTCAATCATATGATCTTCTATGATATTCAGTTTGGCCCTAATGCACCATTTATGTCTTAGGGCATACCACACTGTTTTGTGATTGAATACATACAGTACTAAATAAAAAAAGGCCGAAAGTAGAAATGTGGACCATTAAACTTGAGCTTTAGTCTACAGTAATGGTTTAATAATAATAAATTAAAGCATGCACGGTGTCTATGCATTCATTAAAATTAATGTTTGCTTCATTTTTATTTTGTTAATGTTAAAGTGTGAAATTAATATAAACTCCATAGTATCATAAATGCTGCCAACAAGCAAGTTCAGTAACATATCCAATCCATTGAGCTATTCTAACATTAACGAAAAGAAAATCTAGCAAAAAGTATCCATCACTAAATATTAAGATGTCTTTATATCAAGGATTAGTTCAACTTTAAACTCTAAATCAAAGCTTAACTTCTAAAACATTTTTCAGGAATTGGAATCCAAATGCTTTCTTTGTTACAAAAGTAATGACAACATAATAGTTCAGGGTTAGCTATTGAAAATAACAATTTTTTTGCTGTGTTGGCTTCACCTGGAATAACTAGTGTTAAAGGACCCATGAGCAATAAACATCACTGCTTCAAGGTTCTGCCTGATGCCTATAACTTGCTGTATCCTATGACCAAGAGATAAGAGCTTACACTCTTATCTGTTGATTGGCTGTCCATTGTTAAACCCAGTGTGTGTGTCAATGCTCTGCCTGCTCGCCAGCAGTCCTGAACCATAGGAAGCGGTCAGGAGGTACCAGCCAGCCCACAGCAAAGAGGTGCTGCAGCAGCTCCAACAGCTGCCCAAAAGTAAACGGTTCCAGGTGCCAGTGAAGAAGTCTGGTGGTGGCAGCACTATCCTCCTACAACTATTGTGCAGTTGGCATTCGCAGTCGGTGAGTGTCTGGTGGCAGGTAATACTAGTAGGAGCAGTCTGTAAAAAAGTCTGTTACTGACGGTGAGAAAGGAACCCAGATAAACTGTGTAAGGTCCGTCTCCCAAGGACCACACCCAAAGACCGGATGGCAAAGTAAACCCAGCCTGTCACATTAACATTCCATCTGAGTTGTAGATTTAACCATATTTAAGAATCAGATAACATTATAGGTGTCCTGTATTTCACATCCCACATTATCACGTAAGTAGGGGCGGATTGGGAACTAAAAGAGGCCCTGGAAAAAATTATGTAAGTGGCCTCATGTGGGCGGGACCAAATCAACTGTAGTCGGGCCAACACAAAAGTGGGCAATATTTGGAAGTACTGGAATTTGGTTGTAGTAATATGTAGGAAAACCTAGATGTGATAACTTAATACACAGTGGGTCATTTCTAAAGCAATGCAGGGAAAAAGCAGCCAGTCCTGTGTTATAGAATTACATTAATCCTTTTGCATTATCTGCAACTGGTTTATGCCTCTGTGCTCCAACTTGTTTAATTGCCTACTAACACATCCTTCCAATATTCCCTACGTAGAAACATACTTGACTTTGTTTAATAAGTTTAACTATTATGATACATGTTGGCACAATTGTATTTGATCAGACGGTCAGAGCAGCATATGAGCACCTCATGCACTGTTGCATCTTTCCCCTGACGTCATGAGATAAAAGTCAAATCTCTATATAATATATATGTGTACTGTGCGTTTCATAAAAATGCATTTAAAGTAATTCCTAAAATAAATGGCTTTCTAGGTGTGATCAAGGTGAAATGCTTTAAGCATCTGCAACAAAACTCTTGTAACATTTGTTTATTAGCTCTAAATGTGCCCTGTGCTTGGGGATGGTTTTAATTAATAACAGTGCAGGGAGCGTGGACAATGAGATCAGTACAGTGGGGGCTGACAATGGCATAAATGAAGGGGAGAGCAAATATCAGGGTTGCTGGTGATGTAGGTAATGTAGTAAGTGCAAAGGAGAAAGGATTAATGATATTGTCAGTACAATGGGGGCTGGCCATATGTTCTACAAAGTGATTTAAGAATGGGACCAGTGCAAGATAGAAGGCAGACAATGGGATAAATGCAAGAACCATTAAAGTATCACCAGAGCTGGATTAATTTTAGGCAATACAGTGTGCACTACTGTAAAGTACATGCAGCTCTGCCTTCTCAAGCAGTACAATGTGAAGCGTAACATACCTCCTAACTGTCCCTGCAGTCGGACCAAATCCTGAATGTCTCACTTAGTCACACAAATTCTGGATTGGCCCGACAAATTCAGGACAGGTGGCAGACTGTCCTGCTTTCTCCTACCTGTTCTTGTCACTTTCACCATCTGTAGCTGCTGGTGTCTTTAGATCAGTTGCTGCTTGTCTGGATCCTGGAATGTTGGGGACTCTATTTGGAGAAAAAAAATGGATATATGAAATGTAGAAAACTCAAACCAGCCCCAGCATTAAATAAATAGCACTCATATTCAATAATTAGGTCTCCTAGCCCAAACATTAAAATAATAGTACTCACATTTAATAGATAGATATATTTCCCTCCAACCAGACCTGATATTAAATAGTATACACATTTAATAAATAAACCTAATCTCCCTCTAAACAGCCCCATCAATAAATTAATCGTATTTACATCTAAAAGATAACCATTTCCCACAACCATCCCCGGCATTAAATGATTCATATTCACATTTAATAAACAGCCTTCCTACCCAACCTCAACCTCATACTCATTTAATAACACTACCATTCCAGCATTAAACTAAATGTCCCGTCACTTCGCCTTAAATTTTTAGGCCGTAATATTAAATTAAATAGCCTCAAAAATAAAATAGCACTCGTTAAATAAATAGCCCCCACCAACACTCCACCATTAAATGTATAACCTTCCACACACATATTAAGACCCCCCTTCCTTTACTTTACACATTTTAGTAACATAGCACCCCCAATCCCTTGCATATTGTAGTAATATAGCAGCCTCCCCATTCCCTCACATCTCTCCCATTGCCCCCTTCATGTCTCTCATTACAGCTTCCTTCCTTTCCCATCTATAATAGTATAGTATAATATATATATATATATATATATATATATATATATATATATATGTATATGTATATAGAGCAGCCCCTTCCTCTATATTATGAGGCCCACAGCCTCATAATAGTTTTTATATATATATCAGCAGGCTCCCCTCACTTACCTGACAGCGTGCAGCATCGCTCCTCTATTTAGACAGGAAGTTTTTGTCCGACCTCACAGCATTGTGGACCCCAGTAAGCAACAGGCAGCCTCGCGATTGGCTGCCTGTTGCTTTCCACTGGCCACCAATGTATTTGATCGGCGCCCCGATCCCCTCACTAACAACCCCATTGGCAACTCGACGCCCCCCCTCCGCCGACTACCATCCACCCAGTGCCGGCGTACGCAGGGTGTACTTTGAAAAAAAATAAATAAACAATAATTCTGTAGTAAAGCGGCCTCCGGACGGCCTCTTTAGGGTGCCGGCCTACCGGGATTCCTCCCGATAAGGCCAATTACCAATCCGCCCCTGCATGTAAGATGAATGCATGTCACAGATGTATCAGTTTGACACAACACAAAGACCATCATTCAGCAAAGCTGAAATCAGCAGCAGTCAGAAATCACAGATGTCCATGGTAACCTTCACTGATACCACAGGTCATAAATCGCCTCTGATGCCAAGCAATAAAAGCTTAATATTTGTATAGCAAGGGCAGTACAATTTTAACACATTTATAATTTTTTCTTAAGCCAAATGATAAACAAAACAAACAAACCGTGGTTAAAAACACTTAAAGCTAAACATGTAGTAAATTAACTAGTCAAATAAACAATTTGATCCTCCTCCCACCTCAAAAATAAGTGAAAGCTATTTTAAGTACAACATGTATTGTTTACATCACATATTAGTGTGTGCTATTCAAATATTAGATATTACAGAGCAGCAGTCTGTAGTATGAAATAGCCCACAGAAGGCTCTTGTAATGTCCGTTTATAGCGGCAGGTAAATTATTCCACTTGCTGGTCCTTGTGATAACCAGTGACAACATAACTATCCCTCTCAGCATTCAATTATTTTTCACCACTGTTTCTGGCATTATCAGACATTCGTAATATCACTTGATGAATTGATACCTTAAAGAAGTAAAACCACATTAGAAAACTTCAGAATGTTCCCTTCACTAAATGAAGCACTGCTGTGGGAGAAGTCAAGTTACAGAAATAAGTCCATCCAGGAGTCACAGGCACTATTTGGCCGCTTCCTTAAACAGGTGAGCTTTCAGCAGGGTCTTGCAGTTAGAGAGAAAATACTTGGTAGACATTCAGATGAAGAGTTCTAGGAGTAGTGGGCAGCATACGAGAAGGGTTGTAGTCCTGAGAGCTGTGGTAACCGAGGAAGAGAAGGAAGGCTGGTGAGAGCAGAGAGTTGGGATGTAGTGAGATTGTAAGCTTAGCTCTACCTAGTGGGAAAATACTTTTATAGTGAATGCATAACATAATAGGGCAACACGGTGGCGTAGTGGTTAGCACTTCTGCCTTACAGCACTGGGGTCATGAGTTCAATTCCCAACCATGGCCTTATCTGTGTGGAGTTTGTATGTTCTCCCCGTGTTTGCGTGGGTTTCCTCCGGGTGCTCCGGTTTCCTCCCACACTCCAAAAACATACTAGTAGGTTAATTGGCTGCTAACAAATTGACCCTAGTCTGTCTGTCTCCGTCTGTGTGTGTTAGGGAATTTAGACTGTAAGCCCTAATGGGGCAGGGACTGATGTGAATGAGTTCTCTGTACAGCGCTGCGGAATTAGTGGTGCTATATAAATAAATGATGATGATGATGATAATAATAGGAAGATAAGGTGATTTCAAGAGAGAGACAGGAGAGAGACAGATAATCAAGCGGAGAGACATAATTCTTGTGGCAGCAATTTTGAAAAGTCTGTATGGGACATTTTCATTGCCGCAAGATGGAGGTTACAGCAGCTTTCCTGGGCATTGATAATGGTATTAGGCATTGAATACAAAGTGACAAATGCAATTGAAAACAGCAGCCTTTGGTGAAGCTGCTAAGCATTGAGCACAGGGGGATGCTGGTGAATAGGTTGGGCTGCAGGGGGCGGGAGGAGCTTCATGTGAGCAAAACTGTGGTGGACAGAGGGAGCGTGTGACACACAGTGGATGTGGGAGCGTGATTCAGATTGCCTGTTGAGTAGGGAGAACGCGAGAAAAAAACTGGTGGGCGTGGATGGCATGTGAGACAGAGAATGGTGGAAGAGGGTGCATGTGAAGGGGAAAAAAAAAATCACATGGCTGCTCCTCATACACCTATATCCTCATACCAGTTTTTCCTTCACATATCCCTCTGCCCAGCAGCTTATCTCTTATATGCCTCATCAGATCATTCCCCACATGCCTCCTTTACACCAGTGTACTCCATAATGCCACATCTTCTTATTCTCTGTTACAGGATTTTTTCCGGGCTGCACCTACTTTGTGGAATTCCCTCCCTCGCACAGTAAGACTTTCCTCTAGTCTTCAAACCTTCAAGCGTTCACTGAAAACCCACCTCTTCAGACAAGGTTATGATATTCCTCAACCATCATCTTAATTTCCCTAGATTACCCTATTACCATCTTCTACACTGCTAACGCAAGACAACAACCTTCTGACCAACATTGCAACACACACAGCCCACTCAATACCTTTACCTTTGCAGTCTGGCTGGTCCATTGTGCAATATGATGTAGCACATGCCCTTGTGTTTCAAACGCCCATTGTCTTATAGATTGTAAGCTTTCGAGCAGGGTTCTCTTACCTCTCTGTCTGTATGTATTACCCAGTATTGTCTTATTAATGTTTGTTCCCAATTGTAAAGCGCTACGGAATTTGCTGGCGCTATATAAATAAATGTTGATGATGATGATCTTCTTACCTGATTCTTTATTATTTTCAGGAACAAGTGTCACACACCAGGCTCTCAGGTTCTGCCACCTACCTCTTCGCTGCCCTTCTAAGTTGTCCCTGCGGTCCTCAGGTTCTGCTGGTTTCAAACCTCTGTGTAAGATGCTGTCCAGTCTGTCTCCACTCCAGAAATCCTTCCAGAATCAGAGTATGGGCATGGCCATCTTGGGTTCAGTCACATGATTTCTCTCAATCAGGTGATAACAGCCTCCATTTCAGATTCTCTTAAAAATCAGTCCATGGGTGCTGCCATCTTGGATATAGTCAACTGATCCATCTCAGCAACTCAGAGTGCTGCTTCTGCCCAGCTGATTGCAGTCTCCAATCAGGAATCAACAATAACTATGAAAGGACTTCCTGGAGCCTTTACCTGTTGCCAGTGCAACATATTTCAGATGACAAACTGGTTCTCAGCAGTTTGCATCCTTGCTATCTATCATGCTATAGTCTTGCTATTTATACAGCTCTGACAGTGCAGTCTGGCTCTAGTCCGATTCCAGCAATCTGGTTCCATTTCGGTTACAGCAATCTTCTTCCAGCATTCTGGTTCCAGTCTGGTCCAGCAACCAAGTTCCTGTTTGCTCCCCCCTGCTAGTGTAATCACCATCTGCACCAGTCCATTCACTACATGCAGAGGAACATTATCAGGCCACCCAGCTTTGTCCACGTAGACACCAGTCCAGCTTCAGAGACATAACCCAGTCTGGGTACAGACAGATCCTCAGGCGTGACAACAAGCAACAAGTACATTTGCAGCAGTGAACCATTTGACTACAGCAGTCAGTCTGCCTGAGGACACTTTCGTCCTGTGTATTATATAATGGGGATTATATATGTGGTATATTCTGATTTCACTATTGATATCCTGAGCCTCCGTCCAAGATATAGGGTTACCCTAAAGTTCGGTTCTTTATAACCTTAAAGTGGTGACTTCCTGCAACTGGGTAAGCCGAACATTACACAGATCTTAGGCCATCTCTGTGAAAAACAGAAATACAGGTTATATGTATGTCAGAGTCAGCAGTATGTAGCCTTACATTATCAGTTCAGGCAGTTCATCAGCAAGCGCTGGGTGACAACTATTTAAGTATCTTGTCACCTTTGGTAAGATGGTCTCCAGGAGATCTGGGGGTGGGGCTGGGGCTCGGTGAATCACATCACTTTGGCCCCGCCTTCTACTATGAAATGCTGAAATTCACGCAATTGCAAAGCAGGGGGCATAGTATAATGGTGCACTTGATTCATTAAGCTCTGCCCCATAAAGATCCTACTCTTTTGGGAGTGCAAGAGAACTCCCCGAAATTCAGGAGCCTCTCGGAAATTCCGAGAGAGTAGGCAAATATGAACTGAACTATTACTGTAACTGAGAGCTGCAAGCAGCTGAATGGCTGCTTCAGTTGTTGTTGTTGTTTCTAAAATCACAGCCTTGTAAGTGTTGACATGGATTTACATACTTCTTGCGCTCATTTGTGACACTTTGTTACTCAAAATCAGTAACACAAAAAATACAAAAATTTAAATCATATTTAAACTCAAATATATATGACCAGACTGGCTCTGTGTTGGATGGATAGCGTTGTTTCCCCTTCCTGAATTGTGTATCTCCTAAGTTAATGATATTGTAAGTAGTGGTGCTGTAAACCAGAGTATATCCAGCCTTCCTCAAGTATCACATATCAGACCATATGTCTTTTCTTTTTTTTATGCAAAGTCTAATGCATTTGATTGAACCAGTAATTATGCCACAAGTTCCTGAGCTGTAATGAATTTGGCACATGTGTGTTACAAATGTAAAAAGCACTTCACCAATTATTATCTTTTATTTATATGGTGTCACAAGGGGTCTGCAGCGCCATAGAGAGAATAGGACGAAACAGAACACAGCATACAGTGCAATACAAAAACAATGTGCAGTTAAAGCAACCCAGCTGAGAGCAGGTACACAGGTCAGAGAGGTATAAGTGAAGTCCAGAACACTTAGAAACTAGGAGAAAAGGGGGGGCGTGAACTAAAGCAAGCTAAACCAGTGGCCAGGATTGTGAGTGCAACTAACAGGATCAGAGCCTTTGAGATGCTAAGGCAAGGGAGAAGATGAGACCTAGTCTAGAGGTGCAAAAATGAGGACACAAGGAAAGAGAGCCCTGCTTGTGGGAGCTTACAAACTAGAGAGAAGGGGTAGATTAACAAGAAACACAAAGTGGGGAGTCCGGGTAAAGTGACTAGAAATCTGAAGGGAGAGATGAACAAGATTGGGTAGTATGAGGACCAAAGGAAAAATGAGGGTGAGGTGTACTATGATTAGTGAAGAAGGATCATAAAGAGGCGGGTTTGGAGGGCAGGAGATAGGTTAGATAGAGGAAGGTTAGGCTTTCCTGAACAGGTGGGATTAGGGGTATGTTCGAAGTTTTACAGGTTAGGAGATAGCCTAATAGAACGAGGGAGAATGGTCCAGAGAAGGGGGACAGCACGGGAGAAACCTTGAATGCGGGAGTGACGTGATGGGAGGTGAGCCGGCGGTCGCTGGCTGACCGTAGAGGTTGAGAGGGAGCATGAATGGAGATGAGGTTGGATACATGAGGAGCAGTGGAGTTGGAGAGGGCTTTGTAATGAAGGGGGTGCCAGTGCAGTGCTTGACAGAGAGGGAAGGCAGATGTAGACCAATGAGAGAGGAAGATTAGTTTTGCTGCAGCATGGAATACGGACTGAAGAGGAGCGAGACGGGTGTCCATCAATTTAAATAATGCTGGTCCAATCACACACCAGCACTTTCAGCATGTCGTATTAAGTGCTTTGCTAGCAAAATGCTTTATGTGCCAGGTAAAGGGGCACTTTAGGAACTCGACTAATTACTGGCTGAAAACCTGTAGTACTCAAATCCTGCTTGTGTCCTAGCCATGAATCCTCAAAATAAGGCCAGCTGGATTTATTGATGTAAACAACTTTTCTGCAGTAGCTGTAGAGTATGCAGAAGATCCCCCCTAACCATTCTTTACCCCCCCCCAGTTATTATCCAACCTCCAAAAAAAGAGTTGGCCTCTCTAGCCCTCGCTGTAGTTTGTATTCTCTATTTTATCTTTATAGTTATTGTTACTTATTTTGTACCCATAACCTTAAGCATTACTGTTAACCTTTCTTGTCCATAGTGGCTACATCTTTCTTACTGTATCAGCTATCTGTTGTGCTCTTAGTGCTTTCAATAAACAGTTTTGAGATACAGTATGTATGTATATATATATATATATATATATATATATATATATATATATATATATGAACAAAATGAAAAACTAAATTGTTTTGCCTTATTTATGTTTTCAATCTAGGATAGATGTGGTAAAAGTATTCATAGTACTTTCCTCTCTTGCCATTTTCAGACATTGTAAGTCCTCTGTCTATGATGGTCCCTCTCCCTCTTGTCACTACCATGATCTCATCTCGTTTGAATTGAGTGGCACAGGTTACTTTCCGGCCATTCAAGGACGCATAGCAGCCACCCTCTTGAAGATGGCACGAGTTGTTGGGCACCTTAGTGCTATGTAAACTATACTAGAGTATTGATATAGCAAATGCTTATAGATGGTGGTTACATTAGCAAAATAAACCATAGGGGCTATCCACAAACTCTTTCCTTTGAATGAAAACAGGGGACCCTATTATTTTTTTGGAAGGTTATCATGGAAAGGTCACATCTATGTTTGCAGGCTCTTAAACATGTTATTCAGTAAACTACAGGAAAGCAGAGACCACAGAAAGCTCATTAGGGCTGTGGATGGCAAACCTTTATGCAATGACTGCATCCGCTGGAATGGAATGAACTGCAATGGAGGATATTGCATTATCCATTAAGTGCTAACAGGACAAGATTTTCTTACTTCTTTTCTCTAATGACTTTTCCCATTACAAACCACCATGTTTGTTACAAAAGTAATTTACATTTCTTCAAAGCATGGGAGTCATTATTTCTGTGGCTATTTAATGTTACCCATTATTAACTGCAATGCATGTATTGACTGTTTACACCCTTTACATTTGAGCCCTCCATTCACACATTTCTAGAATGCGAATCACCTCCATAACAGTTACTTTAGCACAATACATATTTTTTTTGCATTTTATCTTTACCTGCCATGTTACCTGTCAAGTAAAGAAATATAAAGGTTATGTTACCATAAAGAACTATACAAGGCCTATGTACATTGGTGGTCAGCATGAAAAATAAGCAGTATTCACATATGACTGTTTTGTAAAAACCACACAAAACTCTCAGAAGGCACTTGTTAAAGTTGCCTCATCACCTCCCCCCCCCCTTACACACACACACACACACACACACACACACCTTTACTGAATTGCTTTTAAAGTACTGAAATCTGAAAGTGTAAAGAAAATTTGCCTCCCTCCATTGTTGGGACAGGACCCACTGTGGAATTCAATTTGCAGATTTCTCCCCAGAAAATGTTGGCCTTCGCAATTAATTTATTAATTCTACTTTTCTTCTTAGAGGCCCAGTCGTCTTTGTGAAAGGTATACACTATGCCTAAAATTACCATTATCATATAATGTCAGGGGGGGAAGCTGCAGGTCCTAAGTACAAAGTAATTCTAATATATAACAATGTTTCTCTAAATGAGGCTGCTTGTGAACCGTGATTATTATACTGTGAAAGCCAGTGTAGGTTATTTGGGGGCATATTCATGTAGCACCGCATAATATCTTTATCGCATTGATTGAACTATTTCTCATATTTATGAAAAAACTTCAGCAGGGACAGCAGACACGATAAACTGCTGTCCCTGTGAAGTTTAACACTTACCGTCTCACTGCCCGGTCACTGTGAAGAAACTTGCGATGCCGACATCTTCGTTGAACTCCTATTGCGCATGCCCAGCCGAAAGTATAGGGTATGCGCACAGAGACTAGACTAACGAGGAACTGTTATCATGTGACAGGGGGGGATGACATCATCCCTCCACATATGCGATGTGAAGCTCTGCTCTTTGGAGCAGAGCTGACAGCAATGAAAGTTTTCAATAATGTTAATGTGGCGTACACTATGTTAATGTACGCCATGCTTGCCAACTCTCCCGGAATGTCCGGGAGACTCTCGCAGAGTCTCCCGGACTCCCGATAGAGTCTGGCAATCTCCCTGATCTGCCCACTTCCTAGTGAAGTGGGCAGAAATCGGTTCAAACGCCACGATTCACCGGGAATCGCAGCGTTTAGCGGGACTAAAATGACGCGATTTCCGAGGCCCCGCCCCCTATATGCCCACCTCCCCCTTGCAGATTCCGGAAGAAATGTATTAAAGGTTGGCAAGTATGATGTACGCCAGCTTCAGCTTCGGAACGTGTTAGATTGCAGAAGGGAGTAGTCACCATAGAATTGAATGGTGACTTCTCCCAAATACGAAACAGAATGCAAAGCAACAGATATTCACGATGCACGATTCATAAATCTGCGGGACACTACAAGTGGTGTTTAAGTTACGGTAAGTGTGTGAAAGTTTAATAGCATTACTTCTTTAACATGCCCCTTAATGTTAGCACCAAAAAAAATAGGACATGCAATGCAACTGTCAGAATACTAATACCACTTTCATACTGCCGCCCCGGCAATATCCCGGGTAGTTAACCCGGGATATTGCCGGGGCACAGGGCAGTAAAGATAACAAGATTCCCGAGTTGGGCGGGTTCATACTGCACCTGCCCGACCCGGGTTTTAGAAAAAAAAAAGTGTTAAAAAAGATTTTAATTAAAAAAAAATACATAAGAAATGTTTACTTAACTTATTTTCAGCCAGCGGTGTCTCCGGTGCGTTGCCGGCTGTCAGGGGGACCTCTGGGTACTAAAATGACATCATTTCTAGTCCATTAGAAATGACGTCATTTTAGTGCCCAGAGGTCCCCCTGACAGCCGGCAACGCACCGGAGACACCGCTGGCTGAAAATAAGTTAAGTAAACATTTCTTATGTATTTTTTATTAATTAAAATCTTTTTTTTTTACTACACAATTTTTTTTTTTTTTACAGTATGAATGGCGAGACCCGGGAATTACACGGGTTGCACCATTCATACTGCAGGCGAGTGGGGTCCAACACGGGAATTACCCCTCGCAAAATCCCGGGTCTAAGTCCCGGGATTTTAGACCCGGGATTTTGTGGTTGGACTATTCATACTGCACCAAGACCCGGGTTTTTCAGCGTGCCTCTGCAAAAACCCGGGTTTTTGGTGCAGTATGAATGGGGTATAATTCACAATGTTGGAATATCCAAATTGCTGACATGTAAATTAGCTCAAACACTTAAATGTGTTCTGGTTTTAATTAAAGACTGAAAAGCAGCTTACACCTGAATGAGACTGACAAGGAGAACAATTTTTCCATCTGAATTCAGTATAAATATTGCAGTGTCTGTTACTAGAACACAGCACTGCCTGATTCTCCAATACTTTCAGCAGCTACACAGGTACATTTGCAGCAGCTACACAGGTACATTTGCAGCAGCAGCCCCGCCCCCTGTGTACCATGTGACCACAGCAGTCACATGACCGGGTGATGTCAGAAGGTCCTTTGGATGACCGGGATCTAGCTATTATCCTGGCAGTATGGTGAGTGCACTGCGCGGTGTCCATGCTGGAGCTCATTGCTGGCTATATATGGTCCTGAATTATCCCAACACCATGTACACTACTGACTTATATTATTGGTGTTGTCTGCTGCTGTTATCTGTCTCTGCTGTTTAATACAACTATCTGCTCTTCCTACATATACAGACCCTGTGCCCTCGCCTGAGATCAGTGCTGATTGTACATGTAGGTGTCCATAAGCCCTGTGACCTGGAGCAGACTTGGTGGGTCAGCTGTCTTCACCATGGTGGGCAGGGGGAAGCTGGCCCGTGTCTATTCCAGTGTTTACACAGTTATTCCACGAGCTGTGGTGGAGCTTTGCTCCATCCCACGCGTCTTTGGACTGAGATTCCACGATGAAGGCAAAAGTAGGTTGTTTCTTCCACATCTGATTGGATGGAATGGAGTCAGTGTAGTATCTGCCAAGGCTGAATAATCTACTGCCATGTCCACACAATGATAGTGGCAAATAAGTGTGAGATAAGTCAGTTATGGTCATAATAGTAAGTTGTAATCATTCATGTTATTCTGTAGCTTCATTGGGTAGCATAAGTCATACCTAATCATAACGTTTGGTTACAGTTAGGGTTAAGTCCAGGCAGTGGAGTCTCTGAGGTGGTCGATGTGTCCCCCATAGGATTTTTAAAAAGTATTAGGTGTTTGGTATTCTGTCAGCATCACCATTTATTTATAAAGCACCACTGCAGCGCTGTACAGAGAATATATTTGTCAAGGCGATCGCCGCCCCCCCTCCCCAGCAGGGGCTTGCTGCCGGCGGCTGCACACTATGTGCAGGTGCGTTCAGCAGAGACAGGCAGGGAGTGTGTGCTGCTCTGATTGTGTTTAATCACAATCAGAGCAGCCCGGCTGCACACTCTCTCTACCGAACGGACCTGCACATAGTGTGCAGCCGCAGACAGCCTTAGCTGTCATAAAGGGGACGGGGACTAAATCGCCGCCCCCCCCCCCCCCCCCTGTAAAATAAAATTCTAGATCCGCCCTTGCATTCACATCAGTCCCTGCCCCATTGAAGCTTAGGGGGGTATTCAATTGTTCGTCCGGACCGCCGAAAAACTCGCGCTCTAAAACTATTACCATAAATACGGTGATTACTTGCTGAAATTCAGCGAGTAAATTACCGTATGAACGGTTTTTATGCGCAATATTACCGTATTAACGGTAATAGTTTTAGAGCGCGAGTTTTTCGGCGGTCCGGACGAACAATTGAATACCCCCCTTATAAAACTGACCCACACACACACTATTGTTAATTTTGTCAGCAAACACGGGTAGAACATACAAGTATAGAACATACAAGCATAGACAAGACTATGGTCGGGAATCGAATCTCAGTGCTGTGTGCAGAGCTGGATTAAGGCTTCGGGGGGCACGGGGCACTTAAGACAGGGGGGCCCCTAAGATCTAAAATTAAGAGCATAGTGACACATCCTGCATTACATCACCTACAGCCCACAGTATGACACTTACAGCTCTCCCAGAGGGTTCGCTTAGGTTGTCTGCATAAGAAAAATCATTGCTTCCACAAACTAAAATACTATACATTAAAACAATCATCAAAACACCACATTAAAATGGGTATTGACACCACACATTAAAACTAGCAATGATATCGCACATTAAAAATACCATTGATAACGTACACTAAAACTAGCAATGATACCGCACTCTAAAACTAGCAATGATACTGCAAATTAAAATACCATTGATAATGCATCATTGGGCATGGCCAGGCCACCCTCCTACAGACAAAAAACCTGCATTGTTGTATACACCATTGAACGGTCACCAAAAATTGGGATTGTCCCACTAGAATAACAATATTTCACAGACTTTGCTGCTCTCTCCTACCTGTTCTTCTCACTTTCACCACCTGTGCTGCAGGTTTCTTTAGTTGCTACTTGTCTGGACCTTGGAATGTTAGGGGCCCTATTTGGAAAAAAAAATGGGTACATTTAGAAAATTACAGCCACCCCAGCGTTAAATCAGTACCACCCATGATTAATAATTAGGCCTTCCTCCAGCCCCAACATTAAAATAATAGTATTCACATTTAATAAATAAACCTATTTCCCGCAACCGTCACTACCATTAAATAATTCATAGGCACATTTAATAAAGCGACCTCATTCTCCCCAAACTCACCCCCACATTCAGTAGCGCCCAAACCAACCCATCTTAAATTAATTAATTGTCCCCACTATTGTGCCTCTCTCCCCCCCCTTTTACTCATGCTGTATCTCTCCCCCTTTTTCCTTACTGTGCCTCTCTTCTCCCCCTTTTTTCCTTACTGTGCCTCTCTTCTCCCCCTTTTTTCCTTACTGTGCCTCTCTTCTCCCCCTTTTTTCCTTACTGTGCCTCTCTTCTCCCCCTTTTTTCCTTACTGTGCCTCTCTTCTCCCCCTTTTTTACTTACTTTGCCTCTCTTCTTTCCTTTTTCCTCCATAGTGTGCCTTTCTGCGTTATTCCCTTTTTTTTATTTACTTACCTTTCTGTTAGCTTCATTCTTCTCTTCTGTCTTCTTGTTTCTTTCCTGGTCCTCTCCGCGCTGCTCCTCCTTGAATGACAGGCGTGACTTGATGACGTCACGCCTGTCATTCAGTGTTAACAGTGCACAGAGGAGGGAGGAGGAGGGACGCCAGCGGTGAGGTGAGTATATCTTTTTTTTTTTTTTTTTTTCTTTCTTTTACTACCCTGCTCTCCCCACCAATGAAGGGAGCCCCGAACACGCCAGCCCGCAAGCCCCCCTCCCCCCAGGCGCCGCCGCCGGGAGACGGCCGCCATTGGAAAAAAAAAAGGAGAATAAAAAAAAAACATCAGAGGTTAGGAGCGCGGCGGCGGGGGGCCATCGGAGAGAGGTGGGCCTAGGGCACGTGCCCCCCCCCCTTAATCCGGCTATGGCTGTGTGGCAGAAGTGCTAACCACTAAGCCACCGTGCTGCCTATAAAATATAGTAGTCATAGGGGGAGATTCAATTAGCTGCGATGTTACTTAGTATGGTAAATATATACGCCGATTTTTGCTCATACCTCTATGGAGCGCGAGCAAAAATCAGCATAGACTTCAGTAAAAAAAATATGTGCAAGGTGTCCCCACGTCCATTCCAGAGACACATTGCGCATATTTTTTTTCTAATGGAATCTCCCCCATAAAGTCATATTAAACTCTTATCATTGTGTTAAGTAATCTACATATTCCCTTTAGTACAAAATACAACCCTTATCTCCAGCAATGCACTATAAAGTATAAAACGATGTTTTCAAATGAGCAAAAATTTTAGTGTTTTTCGATAACACCAAAAAATATTTTTTATCTGGTGTGTAAAAATAAAGGTAAGCAAAGTTTATCAAATGGAATAAGATTGGTGTGTTAGACCTCATATGCACGGGCATTCGCTTTATGTATTTAGTGCATGGTCTTAAAGCCTATCATATGCACTTTGATGCTTATAGTCAAAATAATGTAAGCAAGTGGGTTTGTACATGCACACAGGGCCATCTTAACAACATTATGGGCCCCCGGGCAAAGCAGTGCACCGGGGCTCCTAGATATAGATATATAGAGATATAGATATATAGAGATAGAGATAGATAGATGTACTTGCTCAGTGACCCTTGAAGGTTTTTTTTGCAGGTTTTTTTCTTTTGCAGGATTATTTATTCTCATTAAGAGCCATGCCTATGGGGCCCCCTTGCCCGTGGGGCCCCCTGGCAGCTGCCCATCGTGCCCAATGGAAAAGATGGCCCTGCATGCACACACTTTCAAACAAGCATTTGCTTAGTGACAATTTTGATGTTGCCTGCTGCATTTAAAAGCATTAATGTTTGGTAGCATACAGTGGATATCTATGGGACCGCTAATATACATAGTACAATATGCTTCAAGAAAGCTTTCAGAACATACTTCTAAAAGTATTTTAAAATCAAAGGCAAAACGTTCTGACAGGTTTAGTGTTTTTCAACACTCTAGGGCTTTAAATCTTTAATAAAACAAAGATGATATAAGATTTTTTAACTTCAAATTATTTATAAAATGTAATATTGAACACCACTTGATAGAATAAGGACTAAATTAACTTTATCTTAAAGTAACAAACCATAAAAAAAACTCTTGATGGAAGAGGACTTGGATGCTAGAGGACAAACTAAAACTAATCGACATACTAAAGAATGCCAGTCCACAGTCACCTGCAAGGAGCCCAAGTTACTGCCATGTCACTAAAGCAGCAGATGACACATAAGCTCCGGGTTTCCATGGCTTTGCAGACCAACAGCATGTCTGCAGTCTTCACACCGTCAAAGTGTGATGAGTTTGCAATCTTTGTTGCTATGTATCCTCTTCCAGCATGGGATCCCAATAATGCCATCAAATGAGTATACTCATGCCTGGACTATAGCAATAACTCTACCTAGGTCTTCCAGAAAAAAAAGATTTCCACTAGATTTGCAACTGGTACAGAATGCAGAAACCAGTCTTGTAGCGAACCAGCCCAGGTTCCTGCCAGATAACTACTGTTCCCTTCACTGGCTGCCTGTAAGATGGCAAATCTATTTCAGCATTGAGTTATTTGCTTTCAAAGCTCTATATAATCAGGGTAGATAGCTTATAATTCCCTATACTTCCGCTCCCAATTTGATTGACAGATGAAGGACTACAGACTACCTAGCATCTCCACTACGTCATGTAGAACCAGAGCTTTTAGCATTGTGGCTCCTACTCTTTTGCACTTCCTGCCTTACACAGTCGGAGTAGACTCCTCTCTCTATACATTTCTTTAAAAAGTCTCCGGACTTGCCAGTTCACTGAAGCATTTGATTATTGCTTTTATACTTGTCATAGTACCCAGTGCTTGGCTCTCTTTTCTTTATTTTGTTTATCTTTGATAGGAATGTTTATTAATCACATGTTTAAAGTGTAACGTCCTGTTGGGAGAAAAGTGTGTATGTATATATTATTATTATTATTTATTAATACTATACACTGCTTTCTCATTTGAATTCCAGGGATGTCACCAGGACTTCCCCCAGCAGAGGGCAGTGCAGTAGAGGCCTCTGTCCGATCTCTCCTGCCCTGATATCTTTATGAGAACTATGTAAACTGGACCTAATAAAGAAGTAGTTCTGTTAGATCCAGTTTACACTGAATTCTTAAGTGCTGTCAAAAGACCTAACTATCCAACCAGAGTCTCCCTCACATTCAAAATAATAAAACAAAATTAAAGTGAAAAAAAAAATTATACTTGCATTCACAGCCCTATCATTCTTTAAAATGTACACTAAGTGGGGTATTCAATTGTCGGCGGGATTGCCGAAAATCCTGCGGTCCGCGCACGATTACCGATATTACGGTAATCGTGTGCGGAAAAACCGTTAATACGGTAATTTACTCGCTGGATTTCAGCTCGCAGCAGCTAAAATCCAGGGAGAGATTACCGTATTAATAGTAATATTTTTTGAGAGCGGGATTTTCGGCGGTCCCACCGACAATTGAATATGCCCCTAAACGTGTTTATTGTTAATTTCGGGAAAGCTCACGGGTTGCACATTTGGGTAAATTAATGGACTTTGCTCTTAATTTGCAAGCGTTTAAAAAAAAGTTGAATCTTAAAGTGTATTTTGTGTAATTTTGCGTAGTATTCTCTATTTAATATATTCCAATATGGTAACAAAAGAAATTCCAATCTCATGTTAGTAAACTAAAAGAAAAAATAAAATTATTCCTGAAGAATGAGACACACCACAAGCCTGAAAACTTGCTTACACATGAAGTAGATGCACCATAGGCTATCCTGCTATATCCTTTGTCATTACATGTTATTTTTATTATAATACATACTGTTATTATAATAATTGTTAATATTAACAATATATGTTAAAACGTTACTTATTGTTCTGGCCTGTGCTACCATTCATACAAATTTTACGCTGGGTATCATCCGTTATATGTTAGCACTTTCATCTAGTTATTTCCCTATCTTAAAATATTTACTATTACCCTCTCGGTGTAGGTGTATCACAAGTTATCCTATTTATTTGTAAATGTCTAATGTGACCTCCCATTTTCAGTTTAACAAGCTGAAGTAATATGTTTGCATTAGGTTGTACACATAGCAAAAATTTCGAAAATTTACATATATTGGTTAGCACTTCTGCCTCACAGTGCTGGGGTCATGAGTTCAATTCCCGACCATGGCCTTATCTGTGTGGAGTTTCCATGTTCTCCCTGTGTTTGCGTGGGTTTCCTCCGGGTGCTCTGGTTTCGTCCCACACTCCAAAAATATACTAGTAGGTTAATTGGCTGCTAAAAATTGACCCTAGTATATCTCTCTCTCTCCCTCTCCCTCTCCCTCCCTCCTGTAAGCTCCAATGGGGCAGGGACTGATGTGAATGAGTTTTCTGTACAGCGCTGCGGAATCAGTGGCGCTATATAAATAAATGGTGATGATGATATATTAAAAACAACGGTATTTCTTTTTTTTCTTTCAGTCTAAAAAAAGGGGTCTTAGTGTTGAGGAGAAAAGAACGAAGATGATGGAGATATTTTTTGAAACTGTAAGTGTTTGTGTGGTCATTTTTTTAAACACCTTTGTTTTTTCAGCTAGCAGAACCATAGAGGTGCCATGGTATGACCTACCACAGGCAACTTCCCTTTACCCCTTAACATCAAAGCCTTCTAGTCTCGGGCCCCTAGCATGGCTCTGCTAGATATTGGGTGGGGGGATATTAGCTAAGATGTTTTGGGTGGAGTTACACTCTAATCTGAGAAATGTATATTTTTGATGGCATAAAAGAACACATTAATATAAATAATGGAAGTTCCTAGCAATCAATCAGTTGTAAAGAAACAAAGGAACCCAGGACTACACTAGAAGTATAAAAACTATAGTTTGTTTTGTATAATATGTACCCATTGCCTACTAGGTTTCTTTGCTCCTTGTTCACACCCTTTCTTATGTTAAAGGAGGCAAATGAATGGAATCAATCTTAAAATATGACAATTTTGTTGATGCAAAAGTTTAAATGGTTGGTAGATTTCAAAATGCTTAAACATTACAAAATGTATTTTTTAAAGTCTTATACAAATATTTATTTCAGTTTAAGATAATGTTTCAGAAAATCCTCAGGGAGCCCTAACAATACATGTTTTCCATATCTCCTTGTTAAAGCACAGGTGTGTTCATTACTGACTGACACATTTTAACTGGTCCACAAGTGGTAGTAATTATTTAACTTGTGACCCGGAAAACCTGCCCTGTGGGGCTCTCCGAGGATTGGGTTTGGGAAGCCCTGGCATAAAAGATGAGAAGGGTACAATTTCAGTTGAAGAATTTCTAGGCATATGCTGATATCATAATATGTCTTTATAACACCACACTCCCTGTAATGCTAGTTTTGGTCTATTTTACAAGCTGGTGATCAATGAACAGCCTGTCCTCACACACATTCAGCCATCTGATCCCACAATAACAACGTTTTTTTTTCCCTTGCATACTTAGCAGAAGTACTACTACATTCAGTTTCTACTTAGTAAAAATATTTTCATTAGATGCTTATTATGTTTTCAGAAAACCCAAACCAAAATAAATAACATAGGGGACATTGGGAATTTTAGGAGAGTGTTTTCCCCATCTAAGGGGTGCTGACTTAGATCCAACCAGTGCTGCTACCAGGCCTAATAAACTAGGGCATGACACCTACAGTATATAATTTTAAACCCTAATTTGTGTAAGGTAGATCTCTTCCCTACCATGTTCAACTATATTCAACCCCATTTAATTAAATTTCCCTCTGTGCTGACTTAATCCTCTCATTAGTAGTCAGTGATTCTCTCCTCAGCAACTTGTCCTTGGAAGCCTGGATAGTCAGTAGAAAGGCCCTGGGACTGCACCAATGAAATCACAGGACTACCATTCAATAAAAAAAAAAAAACAGAGGCTTCAGCCAATGAAACCAATGTGATTTCAATCATTGCATTTGTAGTTTCTCATTAAACGGCTCGGCTTCAGATTGGTCATACAGCAACAGCTGACAAGATGACTTGTGCTAGTAATGTCACAGCAGTTTTTAATACCGCTGGACTTCACATTGGTCAGACGAATTGGATAGCACAAATTCAAATATTGAAACCTACAGCTTTCTATAGTGAAACCAGAGCGCTTATTAAAACTTCAATGTTGAAACTGCTGATTACAGTGGGATTCATGTTGTGGCCTGCAGGAGGGCCTGACATGCTGCATGTGGCCCGCGGGTTGCCTGATGTACAGCACTGTTTTCAGCCCACGGCACATATTGTACATCTGTAAATTGTTCAAAAGACAGGAATGTTCTTTTCTGTGACTAGGGCCATGTGCACATAGCTGTTTTTATTTCCGCCTCCACTCCATTCAGGTTCTTAACTGGAGAACGGAGGAAAGATGGATGTTACATAGAGATTGTGGATCTTTATTTAGTAACAGACTGACTGTGCCCATGGGGGTTTTATGGAAACAGATGTCAAAGCAGGGCCGTGGGAAAGTAGAACATGTTCTTGTTTCCCCCTGTCTATGCTCTTCAGTCAGTCTGTGTCCATATTCAGTGCTTTGCTCCATGAACATCAATGATCTCCATGTGAGTGTTGGTCTCACCTCAGTCCTCATGTCAAAAACCGAAACTGAGGGGAGACAGCAATAAGCCAGACATGTGCACTATGGTTGCAGTGTTTTGTGCTTCTGTGTTTAGTTTTCTGTTAAAGAAATATGGCATCCAGAAGTTCTCAGGAACTGTTTTACTTACAGTCTTCAATGAGATCTCTTAATTCCTGACACTGTACAAATACAGTATGCAGTGTTGTTTAAGCATCTGCAGGAGATTCCATTGCAGACTGTATGCATCTGAAAGTGCTTCTGAGTGGAGAGTTGTTTGGCTGAACCTTACTGAGCTTGGAAAACGTGTCATTGTGTACTGACAACACTACACCGTAGAACTGAATGATTACACCTATACAAGCAGTGTTCAGCAATGCTTCTGGAGGAGAGCTGAATAAAAATCTGTTTAATATCCTAAATGCATTCCATATTGTAGAGATCTAAAGTGAAGAAGTATCAGGACAGACTACGAAACATAATCAGTTTTGTAATATTCTCCTGTCAAATAAAATCCACCGTTCAATTATATATACTTTTATGTACCTTAAAAGCTATGGTTTGCTGTTTTCCTTTGATACATTTGGTAATTTGTATCTTTAATGTAACATACACTATGCATGTAAAGGTATGTTCACATATGTACATTTGGGCACATTAGGGTGGTCTCAGACAACAAGAAAAGCAAAGATTTCTTAATATTTAATTATTGGCGTTGAAGTGAAGGGGAGTGATTAAGCTCAGAAGGCGCTGCATGGAATGTTTTCTGAGCTTAATCGCTTCTATGTGAAAAGGGAAGAGTGTTCCCCTTCACTCCAATGTGTCACCACAGGAGGGGTAAGTTCTATGTAGGCTTGCAAAGCAAAAGCATTTAAAGCTCCTGTCTGATACCACTCTTTAGCAGAGAGAAAATAGGAGTCACAGGGAACATTCTTTCCACCGTGTTCACATCATCCCACATTGTTCTATTTTCACTGAACGCTTGTCAAGATGTGAATAAGGAGGACATTTTATTGTATGATGAAGAAAAACAATTCCCTTGAATCAACAATAACATATCTTTTGTGTCACAGTATGATTAACAGAGAGTTGCGCGTGTGTGTGTAAATATATATCAAATGGCGCAATGATATGGTGTATTTGACTGTTGATGTTTGATAGATGGGTTTTGTCTGTTTCCCTTTATTCTTGTTACCCGGTTTGTAAGATTGTTGCGTAGGTGTTAAACCAATATCTTTTTGCGTTTAGGAAAATAGCTGATTGTTGCCAAATTTCTATATTATTTTTTTTTTGCAACAGAAAGATGTATTTCAGCTAAAGGACATGGAGAAAATTGCCCCAAAAGAGAAGGGAATTAGTAAGTTTGCATTTATTTCTATAATGATTTATGCAATTCTGTTCTCATATTTTATATGTTTTAGGACGACCCATTTTGCAGACGTTGACAAGTGCTTAAAGAAGAGAATGCTACTCAAAACTTAAAAGCTTGCATTGGGTGGGGTTACCGTCTGTTTCTTACCACTGATGTAAAGATTATCCACTGTATAAGTAGGCCGCTATCCTACTTCGAACACGACCCAGTGGTGGTGATTAACCACCGTTTACAACTTCTGACTTGCATGTACTGTGACTGGGTAGGGACATCAACAGCACCACTGCCTCTTTGAAGCTGGGAAGTGGGATTATTTGATGTTTCAGGAGACAGGCACCAAAGGCACTTAACATAAAGAGTAAACTAAATCCATTAACATCTTGTAGATTTCTTAGTGTAGGGTAGTAAATGAGGTTTGGTGTTGCCAGGAATTTGTCAGAGGGGGCTGTCAGCAATCCTAATATTTTTGTTCAGTTTTTTAGTTAGTTGCTGAAGAAATAAATGTATGATCTATATAGGAAATACTTTAATTATGACTGCAGAGACCACATATGTTTAATGACAAAGAAGTTGTAAGAGACGTCCCTAAATTAAAATTGAGTGAGACAAAGCATCAGATGTATTCACCCTAGAGTACCAAAGAGCTATGGTGTGTGGTTATGGCACCATAAACTGATATAGGTAACTCATCACTTTGAGTTTATGAATATTGGAAACATGCTAATGCAGTAGCAATTCGCTAAAACGGTAGCAAAGAAGAAGTTGGTAGTTGCAAACCATTGAGCCTTATCTCAGTAGCAGTAAAAGTAATGGAAACATTTAAAGTAGTTTGATACTGGTCATCATAAAGTGGTTACAAATAAGTTACACAAATAAGGACTTCTATAGGAAGGTGGTCAGTGAGTATGTTACTGGCTGAAGGATGGACTGTTAAAGGGATATTCCACTTTAAATGTGAATTGTTTGAAATCCCTCTCTTAACAGTAATAGAGCATTTGGGGCTCCTTCTCGGTGAACATAAATATAGAAGGGACTCTGATCGCCTTGCTCAGCCATTTGGTATCAGGAGATCTGGTGCAGTGTCTAATTGAGAGTCATAGATTGGCTGTGTTGTATCAGCCGTGGAGAATAGCGTCAAAGATGATCTGCAGAGGTCACAGCTATATGTTTGCTGCAAGGTGCTCTTATTGGGAGGAGATTAAGTAAAATTCATACCTAAAATGAAAAAACAAACCCTGGATGTCTATGGTCCACTCTGAGGAGAGACCAGTAAGATGCATTGTGCCACACTGTTCCATTCTGTTCACTTTGTTTCTAAGTGACATAGTAAAACGCGTCATAGGCAAGGTATTCCTTTATTGTTGATTACACAAATATCTGCATTATGGGTGCTTTTACAGGAGAAATAGATAAAATGGTAAAATGTTTACATGGATGTATAAAACAGTGGAAATATTTATGGTAGGGAAATATAATAATAATAATCGGTCAGAGTATTGCATTTGGGTCACAGTAATGGCAATAACTACATAGGAGAATAACTGGGTGTGATGATGCCTTATTGCAGTGTTCACAATTAACATAATATTCAGTTCTAAAACAGTGGCCCTCCCTCTGTACTGTTTCTTGGTGAAATGCGTTAGGTATTATTTAGATTAGCTGTTGCTGAGGAAGTGGACACAAATCTCATTTGATCATTTCGAGCCAGCTTACAGAAAGCTCCTTCCTAGAGATTCACATGTCACAGGAAATTTCAAAAGTACAGTCTCAAACTTATGGGTGGATGTTATGGAGTACCAATAGAAAATATTATTTTGATGAAAGAAGAGTAGATACTTGGCACAAACATCAAGTAGATGTGATTGAATGAACAACAGTACAATAATGTTTAACAAGAATGATCATTTGTACCACAGGTGGAGTCATTGATTTTGTTTTCTCATATTTCCAACATATTGTAACTCATCTATGTTCAAAGAAAGTAAGGAAAAGACAGATTGTGTGATGAACTGTGTCAGCTGTGATGGCACCTGAGGCTCAGAGGCCTAGAGTTGCTTATATAAATAAGAAGGCACTATATAAGAAGTTTGCTATCCATTCCAAATACATCCTGTCATCCTATTACGCTGCGCTCTCTCTTCCCAAACAGTCCTACTTCAAAACCCGTATCTCCTCCCAGTCCATATACCCCTTATGCCTCTTTTCCACCATCAAGTCCCTTCTTTCCACTACCTAGCATCACTTCCCCTCCTCTGATCTCCCTTAAGGTTGATGGTGTCGCTCTGTCCCCTGTTCCCAATGCACGCTGCCTTGGGGTCATCTTTGTCTTTGCCCTCAATATCACTCCCAAAATCCAGTCTATTGCCCATTACTGTCACCTCCACCTTTGCCACAATTCACCCTTTCCTCTCCCTGCTTGTCACCAAGACCATTATCCATGCTCTTGTCATCTCTCGCCTTGAGTGCACTCCTCTCCACTCTGGCTTGGATGATAAATGTCTATACCGTGAAATCTGTGCTGAATGCAGGGGCAAATCTCTCTCCCAACGTTCCTCTTCCACTATGCCTCTCTGCAAAACCCTCCATTTTTAATACCTTTTAGCATCAGGAGCTCCCAGAACTCTTTTTTTAGTGAGCTGTGGGAAAGGAAGCAATGCATGTGGCAGTGTTTGAGCCCATTTTAGTAAATTTTTTGAAAGTGGATAATAATGATTTAAAATAAGTTTGTTAGTGAGACAGGGAGGGTCTGCATTAAATAAAATATTGTTGTGGAAACTGACTATTTTCTAGTTCTGCACCCTACCCAGCTATGTAAAATACAGAATCTCCCAGTTCTTTCTTGATATTTAATTGAGCCTGAAAGTCCATGGTATATGCTGTCCAGATTCCCGGGCAAGAAACCTCTGAGATATTTAATGTGTGATGGGTTTCAATGGTATGAACATGTCTAGTACCAACCTTATGTCAACAGATGCTCATATTCATATTGAAGCCTGAATTTGGATGTATGGAGCCGTAATCCATTTCCACATTTTGGGACACAGGTCAGGTGCTCTCAGTTAGCACTCCATTTGTGACAGCAGTATCATGGAAATCTTGTTCATTTTTGAGTAATGCATTAAGTGTTAGACCCTATTAGTTATTGTCCATTGCTTCCCACCTTGAGACAAATCCCAATTAGTATCTAGTTCAGTTGTTCCCAAACTGTGTGCCACGGCTCCCTGGGGTGCCACGGCGATCTCACAGGGGTGTCGTGGCCAGGGCCGGTGGTAAAGCAAGGCGGGGGACTACTTGGTAATTATTTTGCCTTAGGGGTGCCTTGAAAAGTTATTGAGACCCTAAGGGTGCCTCGAAATGAGAAAGTTTTGGATCCACTGATCTAGTGAATTGCAAGCCTTTAACAGTTTTGGTAAAAGTAGATATCCATATGTTTTGTTTTATGACACTGGACCCTGGACATTTTTTCCCAGGCATGATCTTCACTGCACGCGGCCCTTGAAGTATATTGGAGCTCACAGAGAGTCTCTGTTCAACATTTTAAGGAATCAATTAGCATATCTCAAATTTTGGTGCATATACATATCAGCAAAAGTGTATAGTATGTGCAGTGTTCTCCCTAGAAAATTTTGGCATCCGGGTAGCATTAGGAATTAGCCGAGTGGGGGCAATGTAATACTTTGCAGTATTATTAGAAAATGTTGGAGGTTATTGTCCACACCTGCCAGGACTGGTTTAACACACTCATGACAGCTTGTAGTGCTCACATAGTGCCTGTTAAAACTGGAGAAACAATGGTCTATTATTTTAAAATAGGGGTCTGTTGGGCTCCAAGAGCCAGGTGGCAAGTAAAAAGAGCCAGGTGGAGAACACTGATGTGGTTAATCCAGCCTTTTGCTAAATTATTTTGCACATTCTTGTCAGTTAAAAGTTTCTTGAGTTGGAAAGCCAATGCTATGTGAAGAAGTTCTTGGAATGAGGACCAGGTCCATGTGTCCTTCAGTCTGTAATGAAGTGGTTTCCTGATTCTCGCCATTTCTGAAAAGCTTGGGGATCCAGTCCTGGAAGAAATTTAGGATTATTCAAGAGTGGGGTTAAAAATCGGGGAGAGGATCATTTGTGACGGTAATTACAGGCATCCCAGATTTGTTCTGAAAAGTAGGTAATGGGATCATTTTTTAGGAGATCTACTTGTTCGGGGAAGGTCTTTTCTTTACAGTCATATGACTTAATTCTATGTGAACCCAGCTTTTCAGATGTTGAGGGTCAAACCATGCCACTATATGGCTGAGGTGCATTACCTAATAGTATGCCCTAATGTTCCTTTGTTTCCTATGACTCTCCTCAGGGCATTACATTTTGGCCTGGGATGTTTGCCATTCCATATAAAATCTAAGAAGTATTTGTTTAGGAGTTTGTGGGAACTATTATAGGGAATGTCTGTAAACACATTTGTCAGAAGGTTCATATGTTATACTGTACCTATTTTGCTTACGGTGGTAGTCATTATAGCGATTAAGAAAATGCCGATGAGTCTTACCCTGACATCATCATCGCAAAGCTGACATTCCTGACGTACTGATAATCCCGACTGTGTGAAAAGCTGACCTCCAACAATTGTGACCCATCAACATCCCAGCACCACAGATAGATGTCACTTTCAAGGGCGACACTATTATTCCTGCTGTTAAGGGGGCAATGCAAGGAGGCGCCACCTGTACAATGTTTTTTGCGAAAGGCTTCTATTTTATACAGCCGGCGCCTCCTGTCTTTTTTTTTTCTGTCTTATCCCTGCATAAGAAGCAGTTGTTCTGTGTAATCTTTGTTAACGTAGTAATGATTTGTGACAGCATCCATGTCCGTGAAGGAGATCCTGCAAAGCCTGGTGGATGATGCCATGGTAGACTCGGAACGCATAGGAACTTCTAATTATTTTTGGGCCTTTCCCAGCAAGGCTCTTCATACACGGAAAAGAAAACTGGAGACATTGGAGAGTCAGGTAATTCTGATACTGTCTTGGCACGTGTACAGCTGTAGTGCAATAATTTGTTATTTGTTTTTTTTTAAGGATCTAGTAATGTCCAAGAAGGGGGAGAATACACTAGCATTTCTAAAAATACAAAAATAAGTAACAGAATGTTTCATGAATATATTTTTTTCCAATTGATATGAAAAATAACATGCTTAAAAATGCAAAGCAAAACCTAAATCCAATATTAACTAACATTTGGCGAGTACTCACCCTGTTTCAGAACAAGTGTTTACTTGATCGAGCAGTACAAGACCACTAGAGGGCGTTATGTCTACAGATTCTCTGTCCTACACTAATTCTATTTCACATCAACATTTTGTAGAAGGAAACCAAACACACAACTAAGTGCATGACGTTAATGGTAGGCACCCCACCTTATTTGGCAGCTCTCTGGTAGGTTATTTATTACAAGCAGAATGAACCGGAAAGTTTGGAGCAAGTTCCTATTTCTGTATGACTGTTTACAATTTGTTTATATTCTAGGTCTCGCAGCTTCTTATTTTCTGTGCTGTAAAATTATATTTGGATTTGTTATTATTTGACTATCCAACTATCCACTAGCACTTTACTTATAATGCCCAAATTCTTCTTTTATTGCACCCTATAAACTATTTCACAGGAAAAATAGGCACTGTTTTTTTTGGGTTTTTTTTTAAATATAGTTTATCAAAGTTTTTTGCAGAGACATATATAAATAATAAAAAGGTAGATGAAATCTGATGGGGGAGGGGGCAGAAAGGAAAAAAGGGCAACAGGAGGAATGGAAGAGGATACTAAGAATCACACTACTGCATAAAACATAGTAGGGGGCAACGTCATCTAAACAGCATTACATAAAGAAACAAATGCACCGGCTTAAGTGGGCAAAATCAAAGGTATCCAGAAGTATAAAACATCCACCAGCCACCAGATAGCTGAGGAGCAGTGTGGAGGAAAAAGTTACAGTAGCGCTGTACAGAGAACTCATTCACATCAGTCCCGGAGCTTACAGTCTAAATTCCCTAACATAGACACAGACAGACAGAGAGACTAGGGTCAATTTGATAGCAGCCAATTAACCTACTGGTATATATATGTGTGTGTGTGTATATATAATATATATATATATATATATATATATATCAGCCACAACATTAAAACCACTGACAAGTGAAGTGAATAACATTGATTATCTCATTACAATGGCATCTGTCATGGGGTGGGATATATTAATATACTAGGCAGCAGTCAGTTCTTGAAGGTGATGTGGAACAATGGGCAAGTGTAGGGATCTGAACAACTTTGACAAGGCCCAAATTGTGATGGTTAGATGACTGGGTCTGAGCATCTCCAAACAGCAGGCCTTGTGGTGTGTTCTCAGTATGCAGTTAGTATCTACCAACAGTGGTCCAAGGAAGGACAACTGGTGAACCGGCGACAGGGTCATGGGCGCCAAAGGCTTATTGATGCGTGTGGGGAGCGATGCCAGCCTGTCTGTCCAATCCCACAGAAGAGCTACTGTAGCACAAATTGTTGAAAAAGTTATTGCTGGCTATGATAGGAAGGTGTAAGAACACACAGTGCATCATAGCTTGCTGCATATGGGGCTGTGTAGACACAGACGATCAGAGTGCCCATGCTGACCCATGTCCACCACTGAAAGTGCCTACAACTGGACACGTGAGCACCTTCTTCTATTGCCATGGAGCAGTAGAAACAGGTGACCTGGTCTGATGAATCACGTTATCTTTTACATCATGTGGACGGCCAGGTTCGTGTGCATTGTTTATCTTGGGAAGAGATGGCACCAGGATGTACTATGGGAAGAAGACAAACCGATGGAGGCAGGGTCCTGGCATTCATGTGTATGTTAGTTTGACACGTACCACCTACCTAAACATTGGTGCAAACCAAGTACACCCCTTCATGGCAACAGTATTCCTTGATGGCAGTGGCCTCTTTTCAGCTGGATAATGCACCCTGCCATACAGCAAAAATTGTTCAGAAATGGTTTGAGGAACATGACAAAGAGTTCAAGATGATGACTTGGCTTCCAAATTTCCCAGATCTCAGTCCGATCGAGGTTCTGTGGGATGTGGTGGAAAAACAAGTCCGAGCCATGGAGGCCCCACCTCTCAACTTACAGGACTTAAAGGATCTACTGCTAACATCTTGGTGCCAGATATCAGACACCTTCAGGGGTCTTATGGAGTCCTTGATGGGTCAGAGCTGATTTGGGGGCATGAGGGGGACCTACACAATATTACAGGTGGTTTTAATGTTATGACTGATGTGTGTAAATATGGTTTGTTTATTTTCTACAGTAGAAATCCGTATAAGTAGGGAAAATAAACTGAAATTGTCATTTATTTTCACACAGAATTGTCCCACAAATATACTGCTATGCAAAAGTGATACCAAGTGTGTGACTTTTAAAACAAGTGTACATGTGTTGGCTATAATAAGATGTGTATGTAAATTGGTCTGTTTGGTGAGGGGAGGGTTGTTTATCTTTGCATTACCTATGTTTCAAAACTACCACACACACACACACTTCTCTTTTATTACAACAACATTTTTAACATTTTATAAGGTAGGCCTTGGACTCATTCAAACCCTATGTATGTTAGGTCATTTTAACTCTAACATTAGAGGCACAAGCTCTAATGCAAGCTCCACCAGTAACAGCTGAAGTGGATCCTGCAAGCAAACTGCAGAGGTGGCTTCTATGCATAGTACAGAGCAATCTCAATTATCTATCTTTGACTGCTACCATAATTGGGCTGATTGAGCCTAGAAATTAATTGGTTGCCTTAAATTAGCAATTCCACACACTTTTTTTTTTTTTTTTTTTAAAGCAGCAAATATTGTACCTATTTAGCAAGCTGATTTTTCCAGATGGTCCTCCTATAACTCAGTCTTTTCTTTGTAAACATCATTCTGTAGGGAAGATTTTTATATGGCGGTTATGGCTGTCAGTGCAAAATAAAAACCTGTCTCACATTGGGGAATTTGGTTGCTGCTTATTTACTGGAGAGTGTAACCTGATCAGTCTTGAAGTTGCTTCATGTGCTGCTAAGAAGAAGGGTGTTCCAAAGCTTCTCTGCTCAATACATCACATCATGTGACTGTGGTTGCCATAGTAGTTTTTTGTTTTTATGTGCATATTTGTACTCCTGACACCCTGTTATGCTAAGTCAACCCATACAAATGCTTTACCACTCTTGTTAGTAAATCAGCATATATACAGAAAACCCTCTTTTTCAATTGTAAGCCCAAGTTTAATTTAGTAAATCTATTAAAAATCTATTTAAAATGTTCTGCTCTTGTGCTAACTTCTATAAGCTATAGTGCACTGCAGGATTGGTTACAAATGGAACTTACCCCCTTGCTTTGTGCAGTATTTTGTCTAGTTTTCCAAATGATTTGTGTCTCCATCTTTTTTGTTTAGTTTTTTTTCGTGCCTCTGTGACTTTTACAATGCAATCATCTCCTATTAGAAAACAAAATCACAAATCTTGTAAGTTGCATATTTGTACTCCTCGAACCCCTTGTGTTATGTGAACCCCTAAAAATAGGGGAACTGTTCCTACCAGGAGACCTACAGCTATTCACAAATTTATGACGATACAAATTTGAAATAGTTTGCCCAACTTTTTTTTGTAGCAAATAAATTAAAAATGCATTATTTTCTTGAAACTAATGTGCTTTCTAGTCTTAAATAAACCAATGGCATTTTCTGCAAATGTAAAGTCTTCTTACAAAAGCAAGGCAAGTACGGCACAGAAAGATTACTGATATTGAAGTCGAAACGCGATGAAGTGGTCCAAGCACAGGAGTGTCCTTTTTTCTATGCCAATGTTTTTTTATTCTTTATTTGTAAAGGAAACAAATGTACACAACAGCAATATAAAATGGTAAACAAACACGTTAACATTTTATCTGTATATTTGTTTATTCAGTATGACTGGCCTTTTGTATTTTGCTCTTCATGTATCGTGTAATGGATCACTGCTCGTGTACGGCGCTGCGGACCTTTTGTAGCGCCTTATAAATAAAAGCTAATAATGGTTTGGTGTGTTGAATATGTAAAATATTACTTAGTCGGAAGGTGGCTATAAATCACTAGTTGGCCAAACATACGTCTGCTTTTACAGGTGTAATACATTTTTATATATATCATCACCATTTATTTATATAGCGCCACTAATTCCGCAGCGCTGTACAGAGAACTCGCTCGTATCAGTCCCTGCCCCATTGGAGCTTATAGTCTAAATTCCCTAACACACACACACAGAAAAACAGACGGGTCAATTTTTGTTAGCAGCCAATTAACCTACCAGTATGTATTTTTTGCATCCGGAGGAAACCCACGCAAACACGAGGAGAACATACAAACTCCTCACAGATAAGGCCATGGTCAGGAATTGAACTCATGACCCCAGTGCTGTAAGGCAGCAGTGCTAACCACTATGCCACCGTGCTTCTTCATATATGTTTTAGCTCTGATGGTGTAAATGTTTGAAAATCTCTTGGACTGCAGCCTGAGAGCTAGAAAGGCCTTATGCATTAATGTGCAGCCCTATCTTCTGTTCTTACCTCACACTTATTATTTGTTGACATTTTGTGATTTATATGCCGTGACCTATGAATCCACTTCTAAATTCTTTGAAACATTACAAACGTTCTTATATTTACTTATGAATTATTAATTATATTGTTGCACAGTGCTTAGCAGTGAAAATAATGGCTTGTACACATGGGCGATGAAAAATTGCTAGCTAAAGCACAGACAAAACCTTGTCTTTTTGTCTGTGCTATTAACAGAGCATAGTGTTAGATGCATGTTCTCAAAACCTCTTTACAGCATAGAGTAATATCATCTTAATGAGCGATTCAATAGAACTTTTATTTTCCAGAGCGTTAACTATTTTCATCACTGCATCACAATTTAGGTCAAAACAAGTCTTTCGCTTATTGTTTTGACTATCGGTGTGAAAGCTTAATGGGCTTTCAGAATGCATGTTTCATGCTATTTAAATAGTGGTCTCTGCGTTGTTGATCTAATAATGATATATTTGTCTTTCATAGTGTACAGCAATTGAAGCATACATGTTTGTGTTATATTTTAGTTGCTGCCATGCAGAATAATTAGACACCCGATGCTGGTGATGTCATCAGGGATCTGTCCACTGAGCAGAGCCTCTGGTCACAAGCCTGCCATAATGCCCAGTAACCGGGGCAAACGCTCTCTTAGTCTTGGCTGTCACTGATTTCTAAGTCTATGCCATTGCATGGTAAAGTAGGTTTCTCTTTTGTAGTGTCTTTGCACATAAAGAAAAGTGTATCATTTTATACATATAAACTTTTTCAAGGTTTAGACCTCTTAATAGAGTTCACCTACCTTTATTTGGTATCTCTAGAAACGGTAGGAATTGCTGAACAAAAATTAAGGGTATGCTTGCATTTTTGTTATAATTAAGTGAAAATAACACAGAAGAGGATCATGGCATTCTTGCTTTTTTATGCTTTTACCTTTTATAATGCAAAAAAAAAATTCTCTTTCATCCAGTCTGGGGGACACTGCTTACCATGGGGTTGTGGAGGGAGCTTGGGGAGTTGGCACCTAACTAGTTAACTTTAGTACTGCCGACAGACCCCTCCCCTCTACAATCCCCCTGCCCCCTCTTGTTCAGTTTTTTTTTAGGTGCCCGTGAGTTGGGCAGCGTTTTAATGTACTGCGAGTAATTTTTACTTTTATTTTATTTATTTTCTTTGAAAACTTTCTTTTTTTTTAACAGGTGGCAGCGCTGGTGTGTGTTCTGCTATAGAGAACACACACAGCAGAAACAGCGGCAGGCACTCCCCTGATCAGATGAGAGCCAGCGGCTCTCACTGACAGGGATAGAAAGAATGGGTGCCTGAATTTGGAGTGACAAGCGGTCTCACCGGACCGCTGTCACTCCTGGAGCCTCCCCGATAACCGGCGCTGCCACTGCAGGCATAGAGCGCCGGTTATCTGATATCTGTTATAGCGGCGGCCATCTTGGATCGGGACACAGCGCTATTAAGGAGAAGAGGAGGAAGGGGGCTATACCAGGATCCCCCCTCATACATAGGAGGGGGCATCTGGTATCTTCCGCTGCGGAGACCTTCCCTGGAGGTCTCCATTACTCTGCCACATTAACCCCGTTTTTTTTCCTGGATTTGGAGCTGCATGGACAGCATTACTGAAGGGGGGGGGGGAGCTAAGACATAGAGCTCCCCCCCTCCTTCCAGAGAGAGATGGTCTGTCCCAGTCTTCTGGCGCCTAGGAGAAGCCCGGGAAGAAAGAGATCAGAGCTGAGGGAGCACACACCAAGATACTGCTGCTGGACTTCTCCCCTATTTGGTCTATGGGCTAAGTCTTGATTTTTTTAAACACATATTCTGTACTGCTGTGTACAAGTGGGCTAGTAGGGGTTATTTTATAGTCTCCTACTTGCTTATGTTTTTTGTGTTTAAAATTTTTACAAGTACAGCTTTTATGTCTAGATTGGTTGATTACTTCTAGTTCACTTCTCTCTCTCCACACATTATATCTCACTCTCTCTCTCTCTCTCTCTCTCTCCACTCAGCTAAATTTAACAATTTTAGTCTGTGTGTTTGGTGTGCCTTCCTTTATTAAGAAATGTCAGATAAGGGAAAGGGCCCTATTGCAAAATATTTTACATGTTCTAAATGTCATGTTAAATTACCTAATGGCCAGAAGGACCCGTTGGCGTTATGCTCTGTCTGCGAAGCAGAGGTCCCATCTGCGCAAACCCAGCAAATGTCAGCCCCACCGACTGAGGAACCGGCCGGGGTGGCCTCCCTATCACAGTCGGTTTCCTCTTTAGCTCAGATAGTTTGCCAATCCAATCAGTTGTGGTCTAGTGTTGTAACCTCGGTGGCTAATAATCCTAGTACACAGCTGGGCCTCCCTACTGCCACTGGTTCTATTGGACCCTCTATGCCAGGGCCTTCCTCTTTACAGACGGACCAGGCCTCTGTTCCCACAGAACCGCCATGGTCCACAGCATTTAGAAGGGGTTTGGATAAGCTGAACCAGTTACTTGAATCCCCTAACATCCCGCCTTCTAAAATAAAGCGTCTTAGGTCTGATAATCCCCTTATGGTCCTTTCAGACTCTGAGGAGTTTTCAGAGGAAGAAGGGGAAATGAATTCTGATCTTGACCAGGTTCAATCTTTGAGTCGGGAAGAAAGTTCTAAAAGCCAATTTATTAATGATTTGGTTTTAGCAGTAAGACAAGCTTTGGACCTCCCAGAACCAGAGGAGCCTATTCCTAGAGACAGAAGTCCCTTTAAGAAGGCCAAAAGAAAGGCTAGCTGTTTTCCACCTTCTGTAGAGCTTAAGGATATTGCTGAAGGAGCCTGGAAACAGCCTGATAAAAGGTTCTCTGTACCTAAAAGATTCTCCTCCCTGTATCCGTTACAGGAGGAAGATGTGGCACGCTGGGAGACTATTCCAAAGGTTGATATTCCAATTGCCCGATTGGCCAAACACACCTTACTCCCAACCCCGGGTTCAGCATCTCTGCAGGATGCCAATGATCGTAGGGTAGAGTCTCAGCTGAAATCTATATTTGCAGCTGCGGGTTCTTCCTTTAGACCCACTTTTGCTTCAGCTTGGGTGGCTAGAGCCTTGGAAACATGGGCAGACCAGTTAGCAGAGGCCTTACAGGACTCTGACTTACTTCCCCTGGCTTTGCATTTAAAGGATGCATCTGGGTACCTTTATGAGGCGGCCCAGAATACTGCAGCTGTTTCATCATCTATCCAGGCTGCATCTATTTCTGCAAGAAGGACGTTATGGCTGAAATCCTGGGAAGGAGATGCGGAATCAAAAAAGTCAGTGGAAATCATTCCTTTTTCTGCAGCAGGTTCGGCCCGGAATTGGATACCCTGATCTCACAGGCAACGGGGGCAAAAGCAATTCCTTGCCGGTATTCCCTAGTAGGAGCCGTAACCCTCGGGTCAGCTCCTTTCGCCAGCCCTTTCGGGGGACTTCCTTACATAGGGGTCAGTCCTTTAGAGGCAGGCATCCAAATTCTCGAAGGCTCCTCTGCCAGGGGGAGATCCTCTTTTGCAGGTAGGTGTCATACCTCCAAGACCCAGGAGAAGCCTGCATCCTGACGACCACCCTGTTCCTTTGGAGGGGGTGCCAGTGGGGGGACGTCTGTCTTTGTTTCAAGAACAATGGACAGCGTCCTCTCAAGATCCTTGGATTCGGGGCATTATATCAGAGGGGTACATGATAGACCTACTGGGCACAGCTCCACATCGTTTCTTCTTGACCCCGTTACCCCGAGATCCATCAAGACGCCAGGCAATACAGGATTGTGTCGCCTCTCTTCTTTCTCAAAGAGTTATCAGCAGGGTCCCAAACTACCAGAAAGGACAGGGCTTCTTTTCAAACCTGTTTCTGGTCAAAAAGCCGGATGGCTCCTTTCGGCCCATCTTAAACTTAAAAGGCCTCAGCGTGCACTTAAGGGTGGACAAGTTTCGGATGGAATCCCTGAGGTCAGTGATAAACGGCTTAGAGAAGAATCAGTTTTTGGCGTCCATAGATATAAAGGACGCTTACCTCCACGTTCCCATTTGGATCCACCATCAATCTCTCCTGAGATTCACAGTGGGATCCTCCCACTATCAGTTTCGGGCCCTCCCATTCGGCCTCCACAGCGCCGAGGGTCTTTACGAAAATCATGTCAGTTATGGCAGCATGTCTTCACCTACAGGGAGTTCAGGTAGTACCTTATTTGGACGACCTGCTCATCAAATCTTCCTTGGACACTGGCTTAAGGCATCACTTATCCCTCTCCTTGGCAGTTCTCGAGGGCCATGTGAATCATGTCAACAATTGACTTAGCTAATAAACCTAAGGAAATCTCAGTTGATCCTGTGTCAACGCATGGTTTTCCTAGGGCTCATTATGGACACCAGTCAGCAAAAGGTATTCCTGCCCGTCGAGAAGATCAGTTCTATTCAGAGTATAACAACTCAGGTCTTGACTTCTCCCAGCCCCTCAATGCACTTGTGCATGCGGCTGCTGGGAAAGATGGTAGCCTCCTTCGAGAGCCTTCCATTCAGTCGAGCTCATTCCCGATGTTTTCAGTGCGATCTATTAAGCAAATGGTCGGGATCCCACCTACGCTTGGATCTCCAGAAAATATCTCTATCCCCAAGGACGATAGAATCGCTCCAGTGGTGGCTAGTCCTGGATCACTTGAGGGTGGGCAGGTCCTTCGCTCCATGCTCATGGATCATAGCCACGACGGATGCCAGCCTAAAAGGTTGGGGGGCGGTAATCCTGCACCTCCGACTCCAGGGACTTTGGTCGGTTCAGGAAGCAGCCTTATCTATCAATGTGCTGGAGTTGAAGGCTATTCTTTTAGCTCTCCGGGGGGCCCAGTCCCTCCTCCAGAACCACCCGGTCAGAGTCCAGTCCGGAAATGCTACAGCCGTGGCATATATCAACAGGCAGGGAGGAACCAATAGTGTAGCTGCAATGAAGATTGGCGCTCAAATTTCAAATTTTGGTTTGGGCAGAACAATATGTCCCTGCTATCTCCGCAGTTTTCATTCCAGGAATAAGAAATTGGGAGGCCGACTACTTAAGTCGAAACCAGATGATGCCGGGGGAGTGGTCACTCCATCCGGAAGTTTTCCAGTCCCTGGTTTAGAGGTGGGGTCTTCCGGACATAGATCTCATGGCCTCCAGACACAACAGAAAGGTTCACAGGTTCTGCGCAAGGGCAAGAGACCCCTTAGCGGTGGCAGTGGACGTCATGACAATGTCATGGGAATTCAGGTTGGGATACCTATTTCCTCCGATTCCCATGCTTCCTCGCGTACTCAGACGAGTAAGGCAGGGGGGTCTGCCAGTAATTCTGATAGCTCCCTCATGGCCGCGCCGAGTCTGGTACGCGGACATAATCTCTATGGCGGAAGGACGGGGAATTCCTCTTCCATCTCGAGACGACCTGCTTCTGTAGGGTCCCTTCCATCACCAAAATTTACCTCGGCTCAGTTTAAAGGCATGGCTGTTGAAGCCAGCCTCTGGAGAGCTAGAGGTTTTTCCCCCAGAATAGTAGACACTTTAATGCGAGCCAGAAAGCCAGTTTCAGCTCGCATATGTCATCGGATTTGGAGAGCTTACATCAGATGGTGCGAAAATAGGACATGTCCCTCGTCTTCCTTTCGTCTCCCTCGCTTGTTGGCTTTCCTTCAGAATGGCCTGGAGGCAAGGCTTCAATTAGGTTCCCGTAAAGTTCAGGTATCGTCTCTTTCAGTGTTTTTTCATCTGAAACTAGCGGATTTACCACATATCAGGACTTTCCTTCAGGGAGTCCTGCATATTCAACCTCCCTATGTTCCGCCTACAGCACCATGGGATCTTAACCTGGTGCTGGATATGCTTAAAGGACCTCCCTTTGAGCCATTAATTGGCGCAGATTTGAAGTGGTTAACCTGGAAGGTCCTCTTTCTTTTCTATTGCATCTGCGCGTAGGGTATCGGAACTAGGAGCTCTGTCTTGCTGGGAACCATATTTGGTTTTCCACGACCACAGAGCGGTGTTGAGAACCCTTCCTTCCTTCATTCCTAAGGTAGTTTCGGCTTTTCATCTGAACCAGGAAATTGTAGTTCCGGTCTTTTCATCTACTTCCCATTCGGATCAGCAATCTATGGAAAAGTTAGATGTGGTTAGGGCTCTACACATTTATGTCCAAAGAACTTCTTTGATTAGACGTACTGATTCTCTATTTGTTCTTTATGATGCCAATAAGAGAGGCTGGCCAGCCTCTAAACAGTCCATTGCAAGATGGATTACGGCAACCATTAAACAGGCTTACATAAAGGCTAACCGTCCTGTGCCGGAGAGACTAACCGCCCATTCCACCAGATCGGTAGGGGCGTCGTGGGCAGCAAGAAATGGGGCTTCTGCAGACCAGCTTTGCAGGGCAGCCACCTGGTCTTCTGTCCATACATTTACAAAATTCTACCAGTTTAATGTATTTGCATCCACTGATGCAAATTTCGCTCGCAGTGCTTTACGAGCGGGGTAACTTCAGAGTAGTCCCACCCTTAGGGGTCTGCTTTAGAACGTCCCCATGGTAAGCAGTGTCCCCCAGACTGGATGAAAGAGAAAAGAGGATTTATGTACTCACGTTAAATCCGTTTCTCTGATTCCGTCTGGGGGACACTGCTATCCCTCCCTTCTGCTTTTCTTCTGTGTGCTCTTGTTTGACTGGCCTTTACTCCTTGGGCTTTTTAATTAACTGAACAAGAGGGGGCAGGGGGATTGTAGAGGGGAGGGGTCTGTCGGCAGTACTAAAGTTAACTAGTTAGGTGCCAACTCCCCAAGCACCCAGTGTCCCCCAGACGGAATCAGAGAAACGGATTTAACGGGAGTGCATAAATCCTCTTTTTTTAAGGAAAGGTATTTACTGTGAAGCAGATGTTATCGGTAATTTACAAATATTTAAGTAAGGATTAATTATCTTCCCAGTAAAACATTAAAAATACAAAGCTACTGCCTTTTAATAAGACTAGTACCGGTATTAACAGACAATCAAAAGTGATTTAAAAGAGGAAGACAGCTGCCTTTAACACAATGTGAGTGTTATCAAAGCATGCACTGCGTTTGGCTCTGGAGTCATGATTATATAAAAGATTCTTCTCTTACCTTGACCCAAGTAAGATGGAAAGAGTTGTAGCTGTTGGACAGCATATAACCTGAGAAGGAATAAGGAAAGGTGACTTTCACTAACCATTCTCACCTATGCTCGCTAGAAAGATACCATCAAAGAATGTTCTATACTGTATGTACCTAGTCTTGAAAGCAAACTGTTGTCAGTGAAGAAACGAAGCATGGATGTGTTGTGCCATTTAAGGATGACAAATGCACAAAGGGAGGACTTCTTTTTGCAGAAGGAACAATCACGGAAGAATTGTACCAGCACAGAAGTTATCAACACTCTCAAACAGGACTGACATATGAACTACATCCATATGTGGCATAGACATCTAACATAGGAACCACAAAGCAATAAGGAAGCTATCTAATGAGCAGCTTGATAATGCTACCCAGATTGAATAGTGCAGCCAGATGAAATGCTCTAGCTGCTTGCAAGGGAAAATAATAAGTCAAAATTTTCCAAAAATCAACAGTAGCAGAGTTGTTTTTGGTGGAAAGAGTTACTGTGAACATGAAAATGAGACCCCAGGAAGGAAGAAGATGTTTTTTTGATCTCTCATTCAGTCATGACAAGCTAAAATACACAATAGTCTACCTGCTTCACAGCAAGGGTAAAGTACTGGAGAAACTCAAAGAATATCTTTCTCAAGTAAGCAATAAGTTTGGCAGGATGCCAAAGACATACGTGCAGCTAATGAGACTGGAAAACACAACTGGTGTAAGGCACGAGCCATCCTGAAAAGGAATGGAATTCTGTTCCAGGCCATAGTACCAAACAACGCTGAATAGAATGTTATCGCAGAGAGAAATAGCGGGCAAAGCATGCTAATTCATGCAGGTTTGAAGCAATCATGACAGTCTATTATCTCTCAAATTATTTACCAAGTAAGGCTACAGGGACAACTCTATACAGTTAATAAAATAGAACAAAACCTAAGCTGCAGCATAATAGAATATCTGGAAGCAAAGCTTATGTACATTCCTAAAGAAAAGTGTACCAAGTGGGAAGCCCGTGTAAAGGAAGTAATTCCGGTAGTCTAAGGTGAGGGCCAAAAGATTTATGCAATGCAGCCTTTAAAGAAGGAGTAACATTGCTACTACATTAAGATCAAAGATCCACAAAACAGAATAAGAGCATCCAGCCAATCACCTGACCTACATGATTAAACCGCACGACAATCCCCGACAGACAAAGACTTGATGGTCTTGCTCTGCGGAGCACTGTGGCGCTTTAGAATTCTACAATAATAATAATAAAGACTACTTATCCATGAAAAGCAGAGGTGAATTAAAGCTGCTGCTTCAGAGAAATAATCGATCATCAACCGTCCTGGGAATGGCTGGCATGTAGTAAAGAACCCTGGTGGTCTTAGTAGGCTGGATAAATGGTGAAAGTGAAATGAAATGAAACATGACTTCAATTGCAGTCAGCGCCCTATCTGAGTGGAGTTTGTATGGTCTCTCTGGGTTTCCTCTGGGTACTCCAGTTTCCTGTCACACTCCCAAAACATACTAGTAAGTTATTTGGCTTCTGCCAAAAATTGACACGTGTGTGTGTGTTAGAGAATTTATACTTTAGGCTCCAATAAGGCAGGGACTGTCAAAGAAATCAGTTATGTAAAGTTTTTGCAAACCCTGTGAATCTACAGACCTGGGAGATGGTACTGCAGAATTTAGCTTCAGGGGGATGACCAGGGGAGCCTACTCAACCATAGTGCTAAATGTGCACAGTCAGTTACAGCAATGTAGGTGTTTGTGGCGTCTGGTCCTCCCGCTCGCACATCCTCAGATTTTGGTTGGGGTTCTCAGATGAACCATGGAGCCCCAGGAAAGATGGCTGCATAGAGCAGCCCCAGGGACTCTGGTGAAGGGCAGGAGCTAACTGGCTCCAGGTGGTAGCGCAGGGCAATGTGACAAGGATTCAGTGTGGCGTTGTGCTAATTACAACTAATTGACTTTAGGTTGAGTATGCAGGAACAAATATAATTGTAAAGGAAAGTTACCATAAATATGGTCTGTTCTAAGATTAGCTGAGGTCTGGTTAGCACACACTACAGATTTTTTTGTTCTATTTATTTCCAACTTCTTCTTTTCTTTATCAGTTTAGCAGTTTCATACCACACACACTTATTTAATGAATGGAATCTTTTTTTTTCTTTTATTTAGTTTTGTTTTTAACCATTTTATATTATGCATGATTCTGCTGGAGGGAGCAAAAAGCTGCTTAATCGTTCATCAATCCATAAATCACCTTATCTTATAAGAATGATCCTGTGCTGGTACCTCTTGGGAATGGTTATTCTTGGGCCCATCTCCTGCCAATTTGTTCCCTTCTTTGGTCCAGAGTTGAGTACCAGTCTGTATTGAGTTGTCTGGCAGTGTCAAATAATTTAGCTATGCCGAGTTTGAATTATGTCTGTAGCTCTTTGTCCAGAAATGAATGACTATATGGTCTAGCTTTTGTCCACTTAAGAGTGTTTAGTGTCTGGGACTCTTGCCAATGTATGGACAACACAAAATATCCTTTAGATAAGCTTGCGATTGCCTCATAACTGCATCACGAACCTTAATGAAAACTGAACCAATAAATTATCATCATCATCAGTTATTTATATAGCGCCACTAATTCCGCAGCGCTGTACAGAGAACTCATTCACATCAGTCCCTGCCCTATTGGAGCTTACAGTCTAAATTCCCTAACATACACACAGGCACAGACAGACAGAGAGACTAGGGTCAATTTTAATTTCAGCCAATTAACCTACTAGTATGTTTTTGGAGTGTGGGAGGAAACCCACACAAACACAGGGAGAACATACAAACTCCACACAGATAAGGCCATGGTCAGGAATTGAACTCATGACCCCAGTACTGTGAGGCAGAAGTGTTAACCACTAGGCCACTGTGCTGCCCACAATAATAGCAATTGCATATTTGCAAGCGTTTCTACAGTTCAGACATCTGGGACTCAGGGCAATGACTATGAACTCACCAAGCTACTTGGAATACAGTAACAGATATCTTTAGCCAGGACTGGGTGGTAGAGTCTTCAGGCTTCTAGTGAAAGCTGCTATACTACTGTTCCTGAAAGTCAGGCAGTGAACATTTATTGGACGGTACAAGGTTTTATTTCCCACTCTTAAACTGTGTTTTCTTGGTGTGGTCTCATTGAGAATTTGCTATTACTCAAGGCTTGATGCATTGGTTTAGTATATTTCCTGGCCATTTTAAAAGTTGAGACTATGGTCAAAGGACGACTGTGGGAAAGAGGTGATCATTGATTCTTCTTGCTGATGTCACAAAATCAGTGTGGAAAATAGTCTAATGTCCAAATCCTGTTCTGTGATTATAGTTCAGGTAAACATGACATCCAGAATTTTCTGGGACATTCTGCAAGCTAGCACAAAAAATCTGGAGTTGCATATTGCAACTAGTCTCATTCTAGTTGGGGGGTTTTTGTTTTTCGTTTTTTAAGTTCTTTTGTTGGATTTTTTTTTAGAAATACGTATATAGTAAGCAAATAGTAAGGATGTATACAGAAAGTAAATTAAGGGGGAAAAGATGAATTATCTGGAAAGTGCACAGTTTGAGCATCCGAAATACAACAATATACATTCCAGTGTTAATGCCACCACTAGAAAAGCATGACAAAAAAAGACCTCCCTTGTGTCCTCTTCTCTTTTGTTTGTGTGGGTTTTTGAGGGCTTGGTTACAGAATATCAGCGAGTGATGTATACAGTGGAAATTTGTTAAAATTCTACTAGAGGAAGGGGAATGCCAAAGTACACATTTTGAAATGTGTTTGGCTAGATGTGGGTAAACGAGCTCTGGGACTTATAATCAACCAATTAAACTTTGTGAGAAGTTGTTTCATGTTTTAAAGAACTGGTATTCCAATGGAGAGGAGATGAAAAAGAGGTATAGTAACCTTGGGAGGATGTTAATTTTAATAATTGTAGCATGAGCAATCCACAATGTAAGTAGTTTGTACCATTTAGATAGAGCAGCTTTTATAGTGTTCAGCATTGAGTGCTGGTGGGAATAGTGTCTAATCATGTAGATGTCCTGGTATTTTTTAACCTCTGAGGCTGCCTCGAAAATTTAACATCCTTTCAAGCACAATTTATGTGTTAGGAGGAATATTTAGACCCAAGACCTCAAATTTGTTGATATTAATTTTAAAGTTAAAAAGTTAATGTTGGGGGATGGAAGTAAGAGATTGTCAGGAGCATGTGATGTTGTCATTATTGTGGGTCTGCGTAGCCAAAGGCTCCATGACTAGCCCAAAAATGATGAGGGACGGCCCTCCCTGGTTCTATTATGGAATCTATAGCGGGCAAGTAAGTGAAATAATTAGCACAGGAGTTATGATACATACACAAGCAAAACAGTTTAAAATAAAAGGGGTTACATTCAGAATGGCACTTACATGAATTGCCTTTTCTGGCTAAGGGAAATTGGCAAGGAAGATGGACAAGTTTATCAATGTGAATTGTTTTCCCAACGTCTGACAATCTGCTATACCTGGTCTCAGCCTTTTAAAGACACTTCCACACCTCTGTCTACCCCCCGGGGGTTGTGGCCTGTGACACTTTCTTCAATCACCATTTGCATGTTGCCTGATTTACTAACCAATTCTGCTATGTGATCCAACTTTTCTGTAGAGCGTCACATCGATCCAATTGTATTATTAATAAATCCCCTATGACTCTGTCCATCTTTTGATACCAACCATAATGACATTTTGACAATGTGACATACCTTTTCCAAAAATATGTGATTTTAGCTGTTCCCGGATACCACCCGTACCTGTCATTCACAACCCTGGTGTGATTTCTGCTCCTCAGTATGGAGTGCCACCCGGATTCCCCAAAATATGAACTATGACATTTTCCTTTTGAAGCCCATATTTCTATATACCTCTATAGGCCTTCAAAATGCTGCCTTGGGCTGCAAGGAAGTCCAGCTGTGACCGACCCCACAAAGTCTATTCAGGAGTCCAAAAACTAACTTGTGTCAGGATATATCTCACAGCAAGAGCTCTTTGAAGCTGCCACAGGTGACACTCCTATCTTATCACACTGGAATGTGCAAAGCCATCAAATACATTTACATCAGACTTTCTGTTTTCACATTTTACACTTTGATAGCTGAACTGAATCAATGAATTCATTTGATGTAACATATTTACACTGCAGTTTTGATTCATCCCTTATAAATAACTGTAAGTTCCCTATGTTCACGACAAGGTTTGTTACTCAAGTAAATATATTTTGTGGTCTGATAGTACAATTTATATAATGTTGATAACAGAGTTATCATATTTCTTTCTGTAATTCTTCCATTTTCTATTAAATTTACCATACATAGTTATGTGTGTGTGTGTGTGTGTGTGTGTGTATGTATGTGTTATTAAAGTAATTTTATTGCTTACCAATAAAACATTGTCCAATGCGGTGGTTGTGGTTCCAACGCACAATGTATTTAATTGCAATGATAGCTGGATTTTACAGCAAGCCATTATTACATATTAAAGTTGTTACATTAAAGCAGGAAAGTATATAAACACCGAATACATTACATCTGCCCTATAGTGTTCCCGCTCTAGTGAATACAGCCATGCTCTCACGTTGCCAGGATCAAAAAGAGGTAGAACAAAAGCCAGCATGTTTGTATGTACTGTACAGATAACACTTAGTGAGGTCTTCATTGGTCCAGGGTTAATGATATTCCAGTTCCTTGTAAGTTATAGGTCAGTTCATTTGATCCTTACAAAGGGTGAGGGGAAACTTCCCCCACCCCACTGACCCACACAAAAGTATTTTTGAGCATTAATCTCATATTGCTTGTATCTTGCAATCACTAGATGCGATCGGAATTCCGTCTACACCGGGTTAATGCTGGTGAAATAAGCTTTAATATGAGACTAAACTCTTCACCTTTTAAAACACCTGAACCTTTACTACCGTATTATATATGCATAAATAAACTAATATAATTTACTAATAAATGAATGTGGATTGGAACCTTAATAAATATGACTATCACTTATAAATATATAAGTGAATGTGTAAGTGCGAGTCTATACGCGCATTATTTATCGTGCGATTGCGCCATGACACGTGGAGTACTGATTGCAATCGCACGGTAAAACAATATTAATCGAAATACTCTCTTTCATCCAATTATTCGACTTTGACAGTGTGTGTATGTGTGTGTGTATGTGTATATATATATATATAACACATGCTACTGACACCGGTTTGCTGGACTGCTTTGCTGTAGTTTTATTCAGAGGTGTCGGGATGTTACAGACAGCAACTCTTTTAGTTCCAGCAATTTACACAAACAGAAGTATTTACAATTCCTTGCTACCCTGCTTCTAGCTGTACACACATTCCCCTCACTAGTCACCGGCCACTGGTTGGCGTTGGTCGTCCCGCCCACAACACAAAGCAGCTATTTCTGCTTCCTTCCAGGCACTAACTAGCTGGATAATTACACCCTGGTGCTCCACCTATAACCCTGTGCTCTGTGCTGAGAAGATTGTGTGTAGGTTTAACCCTGTCAGCAGCATGAGCTTGCAGACTGCCAGAGAAATTCATAGTCTCTCCCTTAAAGGTCTGTGGAAAACTTCCCTTTTTGCATACATAGTTTGTTGCATATTTACTTAGCACTGTCTTCTTGTTCAGAAATTTTAATATTTTATTTTCAATTTCAATTAATCCAAGTAGGTTGATGATTTACGGTGTATGATTAATTAAAATGCCTTATGCTGTCATTCTACTACAGTAAATTTGTTATTTCGAATTAATATACATTTACCATATATGAAGGAGTCTGGATTCCGCTAGTGATAAAATAGAGAAGTCGGAGTCCAAGGTTCGGCGTACCGACTTCACATCCCTGGTTTGTGCCTGGCAGGAGGTATGCACTCAGTGGATCAGATGTCTGGCTTAACATATGAAGGTGCCTGCACCCAGGGCCCTTTTTTCCCTGCAGCTCCCAATCATGGCAGAGATAACAGGTAGTCCTATTGCTGGGATATTTCTGCTCTAGTTTCCGCTGCCTGATTCACTTTAGGCTGCAGATAGCCTTGTGCAATTGTAATGTGCAACTGGAACTATGTCTGATTTGTAGCTACTGCTCAGCTAGGTATTTGATGTTGCAGGTATATGTCCCAGAGAGATATGTTGTTTTCGAGTTGAAAAGACAAAGTTATTTAGTGAAAATAGATTTAGGGACGTGTGTGTGTGTGTGTGTGTGTGTGTGTGTGTGTGTGTGTGTGTATATGTGTGTATATATATATATATTGTGTATGTGCTGTTTATCAGCACAAGGCCACACACTTTCTACTTTTTTTTTTCTATTTCAGTTTAGAAAATGAAAGCAAACAACATATTGCTGGCTGTGGGCAAAACCACAATTTTCCTGTGAACTAGTTTGCATACATTTTCTCTGTTGTATTTCAGGTGCATCCAGTGTTTCACTGATCTCTGTAACTGTTGGCATTTGAGCTGTGCCAAGTTTGCAGTTGACACCACTAACTGAACCACAGATAAAACTAGTGCTTTCATTGGTTTATATGAATCCTTAGTGTGTCATGCAGTCTATTTCACCTATAGCGTTCTCCTATTGGGGAAGGGGTATGACGGAACTGCTGCAAACAGAGCATCTTGGCAAAATGCTATGACATTTATTGTGTGTTGCTGTTGGCAAGAGTGCATGGTTTTGTTTTTTGTTTTTAGAAGAGTGAATGGTTAGAAATACACAGATATGCTGTCCTGTGTGTTGTCTGTTATAAAGATCTGACAAATACAAAGAGATTTTCTATGAATAAGCACTCAAAACAGTAATACATATTTAAGGCCTGTGTCTTGTATACTCAACCAGGGCAGCTGTTCTGTGTGAATGAGACCCAATGTTACCTGATTATTTAACATGTCTACTTTCCTAAAACATTTTAGCTTCTCAGTATAATCCATGCACAACAGCTGCTGTATAACATGGTGAACATTGCTGGCTGAGATAGCAGACAACATGTGTTGTACTCGTCTTGTCTTAGAATTCACAGGTGCACTACAATTTTCAGTAGATACTGAAAAGGAAACATATTGTCTACAAGCCATGTGGGATTGGTAACCCAATTTCCTGTGTCTTCTACATAACAGTGGATGCACAAGGGATAATACCAGCAATTGCCCCAATAACAGGGAACTATCATGGTGTGATTTTTAAGAATATTCTCACCTCCTAGCCTAGCCATAGGGTGTCAGCCTCTCTCTCCACTAAACCCTCTACCCATCAGCCCTTTGTGGCCAGAGCAATAATCTGGTTGGTACATTGTTGCTCTTATAGCCTTAAAAGGTTAGGTGTCTTATTATGACATCAGGGTGAACTTTATATGCCTGCTAGACAGAGGAAGAAGCGGAAGAATCACCACAAACCACCTCATCTACTTATTGCTTTTCTCTTTTTCTCATTAGTTCTGTTTTAATTATTATTATTTATTAGTGTAGCACCATGTTATGAAGCGTTTTCCAGATAATAATATATCATTCACACCAGTCCCCATTGGAGCTTAAATTCTTAATTCCCTAACACACACCCCAGGGTCCACTAGTTAGATTCAATAAACCGACCAGTATGTTTTTGAACTGTGGGAGGAAAACTGAGGAAAATCACGCAAATGGGTAGAACATACAAACTCCACCCAGCTACTGCACTACTCAGAGTGGAACTGATTGTCCCCATCACTGTGCCACAGTACTACCCACACAGTGGAAATTATTGAGGATAGATTCTAAAGTGCCAGGACTGGCGGTAGACGATACAATGTTTGAAAAACAAGCAAGACAGTGAGCTAGTTTTCTGGTGTGTGAGATAATTAAGGAATAATTGACAATGCTTGAGATTTTTTTTTTGCTTAACAGAAGGTTGCTTAAGAGAGACCCCTTCTCTGGGGGAAGAGGTGAGGTTTTGGGATATCCTTTCCAAGGTCAGTGTACCAATAACCAGAACTGTTAAAAATATCTCTATCCATAAACTCTGGGATAGCCTTAAAACACATAGACTGATAAATGGAACCATACCATTCTGAAGAAGCAGCATGCAGATCAGCAATTACGACTGGGTAATGAAGTTTTGGCTGAAAGACCTGGAGGATGCAATGTAAGGGAGTACCCCAAGAGAAGCTTTTATTACGTGCTGGAAATGCTCATAGCAAATGATTATATAGTGGTAGCATCAATGGATTGATTTGTTTAATTTGGCTGTTTCATGGGCTTACCGGTGGTGGCTCTGGCAAATTAAATATTATTATACCTGTTACCTTTTGTGGGGAGTTGCCTTTTAGCCCTTTGATTAATACTAAACAAAAATCAAGCAGCAGAGGAAGATGATGTTGAGTGTTCATAAGGAAGCAATGCAATATTGGTCAGAGAGGTCTTACTAACTTCATTGTATTTGAAAGTTATCCCTAGTACCCTAGTTCCTTCTGTTAGTCCAATAAATCAAAAATGACTAATTGCACCAGCTAGATAAGATCTTCAGGATGCCTTACCTGTAGGCTCCTGTATTCCTAGTCACAGAACATTCCTGAGATTCTACATACTGGGTCAACATTTCCAGTGCCAGTGTTCTCCCCAGTACTTCTTTCCCAGGTGCTCCTCCCAGCTGTTTTTACTTGCTACCCGGCTTTTGGAACCCAACAGAGTCCTATTGTTAGTAACTAAACCATTGTTTCTCCTGTTAGAACAGGTACTATGGGAGCACTACAGCCAGTAGTGTTTGTTAGACCACTCACCCCAGTCTGAGCAGTCCTGGCAGGTGTGGGCAATAACCACAACATTTTTAAAATATTATTGAAAAGTAATACAACTGCCCCCACCCGGCTACTTTTTAATGCCACCCAGAAAACACTGAAAACTCCTAGGCGCTAATTTATTGGAAAATCTGCAATCTATTAATATTATTATGCAACTCTAAACTCTAAATTTGTCACTCCCCAATAGAGGGGATTATGCCACCCTCTCTAAAGAATAATATAGCAAAATGAATAGACAGTTGGGGGACGCCAAATTATAATGTGCAAAATATATATATTTCTATATACACACACACGATGATTATGGCAGAATGATCATCTCAAACACCTGATTTGCAATTACAAAAATAACACTTTATTAAAACATCACATTACTCCATAAATCAAACCAATAGGCTAATAAACCTTGTGATATACTCTAAATATATAAAATCAATCTAAAACCTATTCTAATATGGAAAAGGATCTCGAATAAATAATAATACACATGTAAGAGAAACCTAAAATATACACCATACGTATATATTCTATACTGCAGTATCGCACACAAACATGGCTCGGTGGTAGTCAGCTTAACGATACTGACTATCTGACAGTAATTACAGCGACGTTGCAATTCCCAAGACTCATACCCCGATGAAAGATACCTCGACTTACCATTACATAGATGCAGTCATTTTAACGAACCAATGTCTTGCCGACTGTTGAAAATTATGTCACTTCAAAACGCGACTCCTCTTAAAGCGCTATGCACAGACCCAGCAGACATTTATCTCATGTAAGTATTATTTTAGGGTTTAGGGTTAGGAATTAGGGTTAGGAGTTAGGGTTAACCTTACCGTTACAAGCCGGGTCCGTGTATTGCTGCTTTAAAGATGAACATCTCACAGCCACGTTTTAAAGTTACGTCATTTTCAACAGTCGCAAACACATCGGGCCGTCAAATGACTGCATATATGTAATGGTAAGTTGAGGCAGCTTTCATTTCGGGGTATAAGTCTTAGAATTTGCAACATTGTTGTAATTACTGTCGGGGTAGTTAATATCCTTATATCGTACTACACCCACATGGCTGAGGTGGACAAGGAAGGTGCTGTATGACTGGCAGGAACAAACACAATGATAGTCCTCACAGGCTGGCCTCTATCTTCCCATACTAACCCCTGCATAGTCGTCTTTCAAACCCAACAAATCAGGACAAGAGCCTTGGAAGACCCTCCTCCCTTTCCTTCTTTCCTAACCCTGTACCCATCACCACCACTTTGTTTATGATGTATTGCAATCATCTGTATTTGCTGCCTTTTCTGTCTTAAGAAATGTGAGGATTTTTGCTGTGATTGTCATTATTGGTATATTTTATTATGAGTGGCCTTAATTCCTCAATAAAGAAAGGTTCAACAAGAAAACATGTAAAATGTTGCCACCCTTGTACCTTGACTTGCAGATATATATGCCTCTTGTAAGAGTGCCAAATCAGACGCTCTGTAGAAATGTACTGTGTGATACGTACACATGGACTTACTCCTGGACGGTCATGGCACAACCGCTTAACAGACCATTATGAGATACCATTAGGGCACTTTTCTAAAGATGTGGAACGGTATTCAATTGTATGTAATGAAGCAGGTAGGTAATACTTTACATCTTTTTTAACAGAGCTGCAATGGAACGTCAGGTTAGCAATGAACATGTATTATACTTTCATATGTCTGAAAATTTACATTTTGGGTGTTACTATTGTGTCACATATTTACCATGCTTGCATTGCATGACACTCTCCAAAGAAGAGCTCTAGATGCCTGTGCAAAGTCGTGATCAAGAGGAAGCCTCAGAAATAACATGAAATACTTAGTTGCCTCATACACTCTTGTGTTTGTTATTCTTAGTAGTCTTGTATACTTTTATTTGCATATACCTTCTGTGATTATACATTGCAAAACATTGTAATAGTAGTAGTACACCCTCCCTAACATCCAGGACTCATGGACCATACCAGAAAACCTAGATGTGCTTGCAGTGTGCCATAGGAAGAAATAATCAGAATTACATTTACATATTGCCAAGTTCTCTTTTAGCAATTTATTTTATTTTCCTTATAGAATGTTGTGCTTTTTTCAGACTAATAAAATTGTGTAGTTAGACTGCTTGCAACCACACTTTTGTGATTTATGTGTACATTTTTTTATGCTATAGTAACCTGGAGAGAATTTGTAAGAACAACAAACCTTCAGTAAAGTTTATATTTATAATTTTACAGAGAAATTAATTAAATGTTGGAATATGTTTAAGGAAAATATGTATAAGTAGAATAATGTAAAAAGAGTTTCCCCTTTTTTTTGCACATACACTAAAAATGATATTAATGTCAATATATTTTCAACAAAAAATGCTGTAACAAAAAAAAGCATCAAAGGCTCGAGTTGTATATACATGAACTTGGTTTGACACCACAATCTTCCGACATCGTTTTGTCAGGTGCTTCAGATCCCTGTTCTGCGCTATTGGGCACCCTGTTTCTTCCTCTATATAACTAATCCATTCCTCACCTCACATCATGACACTGCCCCTATCACATGCAGCCCTGGCCCAACCAACTGTACAAGATGGAAAATAGAGGTATAAAATGCCTTTGGTCACTAAAGTCTTAAACATTTTGGGAGAACTGTATGAAAAGTGTTTATTTTTGCAATAGAAGAACTGGTAATTGCAGATCCAAGGGCTCACTGTGAAACACCAGGGCATGTGGGTGTCATCAGGTATTGTTTTCTGCCAAATCAGTGTGAATCCGGGCTTGCTATCACTATTTTTTTACTAGTTTATTGCTGAAATGACATTTTTTAAAGCTTCTGTTAATTCATTGTTTGGATTCTTGGCAGTGTGCTCAACCTTCTATCAAAACTTGAAGTTTCTTGTTTCATTATGAAGCATTGTGCAGTGATTTCAGTAACTTTCTTTTTTTCACATTTGTTCTGTGAAATGTATTGTCTCTTCCACATGACAGTTTATGGAGTGTTTGGTCCAACACTCCAGTGATGTAACAATCGGCAAACATGTTGACCCTGTAATTTTATCATGTTAACGTTCAAATCACTGGTATGTCTCTAGTTACTGAGAACACAGAGGCCATACAAAAGCAATCCCAGAGTTTGTGACTTGGCAGTGAATAGAATAGTATCAAGCTTAGTCTGTTCTAAACAAAGATAGTTGTCACAGTGTTCATATGCTGTCCGTTGTATTGTTTCAGCTGTTCATGTACATTTGGCCACTCATGCGATGATGACAGACTGATGATATATCATGTATTTTTGTTCACTGACTGCTTGTGATATTCATATTTCAATACATCAAGAACTTAACAATATATTTATACCATGGCTTTCATCTAAACTTATACCAGTACTGTTCGTAGGAAGGACCATGTACAGTACAGTAAGAATAATATGTTTGCAGTCTCGATCATACTGAAAATAACAAGCAGGTCTGGTTGCAGAAGAACTATGCAATTTCCCAAGACTTCAATTCAGTTTATCGTTCAAGGTATAGGCAATACTGAGGAATTAAGCCTTTTTCATGTTTCCCTTTTATGCATCACTATCATTGAATGTAAAAAGAAATTTGTTTCCATATATTTGCATTTTCTCTTGTGGAGTACGCATAACCTCTGCTTTGACTTGTAATTAACTGCATATTTAACTGACACCTCTTCACCACATACGCCTTACTCTCTGTACACTTCCTGTTAAGCTTTATCAACCTAACATAATACCGTGGAAAACATTGAGCCCCCCACGCACCCGGAATTATGCATCTTCTAACACTAACTAAGAATAGTGTTGATGTACCTGTTCATTTACCCTCTCCTTTCATCTTAGTAGGTTTTATTTTACTTTTTATTTTCAATAGACACAAGTAACAATTACATACAGCATACAAATACAATCATATTAAAAAAGGTCTACTTTTTAAAAAACCTTTATGGGCATGTTCTCCCCATGTTTGCGTGGGTTTCCTCCAACACTCAAAAAACATAATGGTGGGTTAATTGACTGCTATTAAATTTACCCTAGTCTCTGTGTGTGTATATTAGGGAATTTAGACGGTAAGCGCCAATGGGGCAGGGACTGATGTGAGCGAGTTCTTTGTACAGCGCTGTGGAATTAGTGGTGCTATATAAATAGCTGCTGATGATGATGAAGGGGGCAGAATGGGTGGGAGGAAGGGATCACAGATATTTAATGCTTGTGAGTGAAGAGGTCAGATGAGTTGGCAGAGTTGTACAATAAAGGTAAGATATAGCTACACAAGGGAAGATTCTCTGCGGGAAAGGTGATTCCAATGTTCCCTAAAAAGCCATGGAGCCCGTACTTTTGTAATAAAAAATCTGGCCTGTTGTGAAGGTGACGTGATTTTTTTTTCTCATGCATACAACATGCCAGATGCAATTTTTGTTTTTTGACTGCAACGAAAGGTGATGAGTCAATTTCTAGTGGGAAAAGATAGATGGTTTGGCTGAGGCCACTATGTTTGAGACCAGTTTTGTAGAGGGTCTACAAAGATTATGGGTAGGGTGAAAAATAATGAATATCCGCGGGTCTTTAGCAATCGGGGTTTCCATCATGGAGTTGAGAATTTTATATGGATTTTGTCCCAAAATAAGGTTATCTTGGGGCAGGTTCACCACATGTGGAAAAAAGTTCCCTTGTTGGGAACATCTTACTTAACTTGTCAGGGGTGTAATACCAAGAATAATACACTTTGTATGTCATCCCTTTAATCACTGTGTATATTTAGGCTTTAGATGTATTCTCCCTGATCTGCCATTATTTTTTGGGTGCAAGAACCAGGTCCGATTCCCATTTTAACGTGTGTCTATGGTGGGAGTCAGGTGTTGTGCCTAATAGTATATTGTAAATTATGGACATCATACCCCGTTCAAGGGGAGATTGTAGGTACAGTTTTTTTTAATGGGGTAAGGGAACTAAAAGCATCTTGAATTGGGAGAGAATGGGAGACGTGCCTTATTTGAAAATATTCAAAAAGCCCGCAATCCAGCAAAGGGAATTTTTGTTGGATGACATCCAACAATGCAAAGTTTGGTGGCAAGTTGCGCTATATTCTTGGTGCCCATGTTGGACCACCGCATAGAGAAACTTGGAGACTGTCCATGAGGAAAGTGAGGGTTTCCCATATGAGTGTGATTGGAGAAGTTGCAGTTGAGAAACTAAATTTGGAGGAGCATACATCCCACATCTTCAGTGCAATTCTGAGGGTTGGCAGGGAAATAGATTTAAGGTTCTTATGGGATTTAGAAAATCCCCATAAGGGGTAGAGGGAAGCAAGAGCTAATGATTTGGTCTCTATATCTACCCATGAAGTCGTGGAAAGGAGGCAAATGTCGCTGCTATATGTGCTAGGTGGGTAGCCCAATAGTAAAACCTGATATTTGGGAATTATCTGCTCCCTGCAAGAATTGGTTTCTTGAGGTTTGGTTGCTTGATTGACTTGGGTGCTTTCCATTCCATATAAATTTAGAGAATGCTTTCTGCATTGCAAAAAGCATTGAAAGTGGGACAGCTTTTGGGAGAGTTTGGAAGTAGTACAATAACTTGGGGAGGACACTTATTTTGATTGCTCTAATCCTATTATCAGGGGTTTCCAAGAGGCAATATCTTTAGTAATCTGGCGCGGAAGATGGGGGAAATTCTCTTGATAAAGAGATTCATAAAATGACATTATGGAAATCCAAAGATATTTGATTTTCTTGGATTGCCATTTAAGGTTAATAAAGGAGGACAGATTAGCCTTATCCTGTGGGGGGGGAGGATATAAAGTGTGAGGTTTTACATTTTGACTTTTTTTTTTTTATTAAACGTATTTATATAACAGATCCACCTTTAAATTGGTAATAAAATGTATGAAACTTGTTTGTCATATTGAGCATAAGCTGTTTCTAGTCCAATCTGAGGCCAAATTATACAATCCTGGCTATTTGGCACATGGGCTGTACTGATCATATAGGGCACAGTCAGTTCTTCTGACAACTGCACACATGATCAGATCACTGTTTTTATTTGACCACAATTTCTCAAATTGTAGTAAAAAAGTTACATCTGATAAATTTAATCAGAATTGGCAGTAACTTCAGAGATAATATATTTTTTCAATTAATGAGGTCTAAAATGTGCTACTTAGATCCTGGATTTCCAGAGTGAGGAGGAGCCTTTATAGTAGTGGGTAAGTGACTGAGTATTTGGTACCCACTCAGCAAGTTGGCGGCTGTCATTAGTAAATTCTGGACGGAAAAGCAGAATTATATTTCCATGTACGCTTTAAAACCTAGCCTAGAGACTTTAAGGTACAGGTATTCCTCACTTAACAACCGAGTTCCGTTCCTACGACTAGGTCGTTAAGTGAATTGGTCGCTAAGTGAGTACAGTACTGTTATATGCACCTACATGTATTGTAATCATTTTTATTGATTCTGAATGAAGAAAGAGACTAAAGAAAACTGTATTTTGTTAGTTTGCTTTACATTACATAACACTGCATAACAGAAAATAAACATGTGTACAGTAAAGCTCTACAAACAGCAGCAATTATAACAATGAGGACCCAGGGAGAACCTGGTTGTAAGTCCGAGCGGTCATTAAATGGGTAGGTTGTTAAGTGAGGAATACCTGTATAGCGGAATACTTTAAGTAGTTATATTTTTACAGACTGTAAGAAAGTAATACGGAATGTTTGTTTTCTATTTCTGTTTGATCCACTCCTCTTTTATTAAAGAAAAGCTGTAGCTTCCTCTAATCAAAATCAGTGGTTCATACATGCTAACTAAATAAATCTCATTAAAACTATTTGGAGTTTATTGGACATTTAGATTTGAAATTCTGACACATGACTTGATTCATTGAAAACATCCACAGCTGTTCAAGTTATGTTATGTTTTTTATTGAGACTATTTTATACAGCGGTTGTCACGCCTGAGGATTTGTCTGTACCCGGACTGGGTTGTGACTCTGAAACAGGACTGGTGGCTACATGCAAGAAACAGGATGGCTTGGCTTGGTTCCTTCACATAGGAGAGCATGAACTGGTACAGATGGTGGTTGCTGAGCATTCAGGAGGCTGCTGAATATGAATGGCACGGGAGACTGGCAAAAAGTCAGGAATAGTAAAACAGTGATAAGATTTAGCAGTGGAGACCAGGCTGGAACCAGAATGTTTGGTCCGGACTGGAACCATATTGCTTGAACTGGATTGCCGGACCGGACTGGAATCAGAATGCAGACTGCTCTGTCTGGGCAGAAACAACTGAGTAGACTGCAGACTGCTGGAAACCAGGTTGGCATCTGAGGAATCAACGTTGCACTGCCGACAGGTAAGGGCTCCAGGAAGTCCTTTTATAGTACCTGCAATCCCCTGATTGAAGGCTGTGGTCAGTTGAGCTGAAGCAGCACTCTGATTGGCTGAGAGGGATCAGGTGACTAGATTCAAGTGGACAGTGCTCAGGCACTGGTTTTGGAGGGATCTCTGGAGTGGAGATAGCCTGGGCAGCATACTGCAGAGAGATCTGAGACCAGCAGAGCTTGTGGACCACAGGGACAGCTGAGAGAGACAGCGGAGGGGTAATGGGACCTATCAGTCCGATGCATGACAGCGGTAAGCTTTGGTTCACGGCATAACTCAAGATATTGCAATTTGAGCACTTAAATTACAGAACACATATCTATATCAGAGAAAGACAAAAAGTTGGCTCCAAAGAGTCTGGAGGAGTTTTATTAACAATTATCAATATAAAAATAGGTAAAGGGGATAAAGTGAGGGTGAGCTGGGAGTCAGAGGGAGAGCAAGTAAAGTTCAGGGAGCCCAGAAGTTGGACACCAAATATTTCTGAATGTACCTTCTTGACTATAGCCTCTCCAACAAAGTTCGGATGCAGAAGGATAGATGGCTTACAGCCTGGAAGGGACTAGATACCATTAATAGTACATTAAAGGGGGAATTCAATTGTTACTGTAAAAAGTAACGTGGTTCGTGTACTATTACCGACATTACGGTAATAGTGCTCATAATTACCATTAATACGGTAATTTAAATGCCAGCAGGGTTAAAATTACCATATTAACGGTAATAGATTTTCCTGGCGGTATTCTGGGGGGCATTAAATTTCCCCCTGAGTGTTTTCATTAACGTGGACAAATATCAAAGACTTAGGACTAGAATTACTAAGAATCCTACAAACTGCTGCATTTACTATAGGGCGGTTTGAGGTTGTTATGTAAAATCCCTGCCAATGGGTGGCAGATTGAAATCAGTGGAACAGTCAGCTTTCTAGTCCAAACTGCCATCAAGAAGACAGGTTTTTTAATACCTGTTTCTGATTGGTTTGATAGCTCAAACATGCTATTTAAATTATCTTGTCATTCAGAGCATAAGAGGAAGCACCATTCACATATAAATTATGGGGGAAATCATTATTGAATAAGGGTCAAAATTAATTTATAAATAACTTATGGGGACAAAATTATTGTATTATGGGTGCACTATGTAATGCCACATTGTGCATCACAAATAATTATTTCCACCATTAACAATCAAATGGTATTTCCCAGTTAATATAATTATATATTACTATTCCCCTCATAATATAATAATATCATCATCCCCATAAGATGATGAAAAATAAAATTTGCCCCCTTAAGTTAATTATACATTAATTTTCCTCAATCAATAATGATTGCCCCCCAAATTTTTGTCAATGGTGCTTTCTCTTATGTTCTGAATGGTCAGATAGCTCAGAAAGCATGCTGTTTGAGCAATCTCACCTATTACAACCACCTCTTTTGTTTTGGCCGTTTGGATGGCGGTTTTGCAAACCCCATCTTAGTAAATCCGGCTGTTTGTATGTTCATCATAGTGAAAATCAGGATGGCGATTTGTAAAGTGGTGGTTTTTAAAAATGTAAATTCTAGCTGTTTAATGGCAGTTTGGCCTTTTAGTAAATCCGGCGTTTTTTTTAAAACCACTGGAAAAATGGTCGAAAGCTGGCACATTTATAAAATCGCCCTTAAGTAAATCTATCCTTTAGTCTAATTGCGTCTTATCTTGGCAAAGTCCTTTGGGGCCAGAGCTATCTCAGGCTCTCACTTGACCTCCTGTGACGTAATCATTTTCTACAGAGGATATTATGGTATATAGTGGCTATGTATCCATGTCTCAAAGTTCTAAGAGGGCATGGATAAGCTGAATTATTTTAGAGACGTGTGGCCCATGGAGGTGGAGAGAGAACCATTTAATAACTTTATCCTAGAAGCTGCAAGAGAAAAAAAAATGTGTTGTTAACTCTTTACAACTGGAAGGCACGAACGACTGTACCACGAAGCGAGAGATGAAGTTTATTAGAGCCTCTCTAATGTCAACCCATAATTAAAAGCCTGGGTGAACATCCACTGAATCAAATTGAAATCTTAATTGTATTTATGAAAATCCGGAACACACAAGCCACCGTGAGATGTTCGCTTATATAAGTTGCACATTTTAACTCTAGGCCTCTTGGCTTGTGCAAAGCTGGGTCAAAATGTCCACTGTCAAGGAAAGAGTTATAGGTTGCCGAAATTCTAGGCACTAAGAGGTCAGCTGATATTTTGTAGTGTTGAACTGTAAGTCCATCCGTACAAGGTGGTGAGAAGGTTTTCATTGGTTTGATGGCTAGAGAGACACCTTTTGAAGAGTTATCCAAGTTTAAAAATTCTAGTTGGGAAGGAGACAAACAAGGAACATTGTCTAATTGCAATAGGGGATGCCATCGGTTTTGAGTTTTGCAAGGTGGCTATATTAAGGGAGCGAAACCTTTTTAACAATTTTTAAAGGGTCATAAATCTGTCTGCCCTGACTGTCTAATATTGTTGACCACATTCCGAGCACTTCTAGCTATTAGTTTATTAGCTAGGAGAGTGTCCGCTTGGTTGCCCCTATCATAGAATCATCATCTGAGTTTTGGCAGCTTTCGCAGATAACAAAGTATTCAATTACCCTCTGAGGGAATTCAACGTGTGATACCCTTTATGCTTTTTCTAATTGACTTGAATCTATGCCTCTAGCACCTCCACTCTTTCTTTGTATCGTACATGCTGTGTCTCTCGAATACCATTAAGTTTGCCTCTAATAGTGGCATTATGGGCCTCTTTCACCAACCACACATCCTCAGTTGTGTGAAAACCAAAAAAGTAATAGCTTGGCCAATGTCTTGAAACATATGTATGGATACATAAAAGTGAGTCATCTAGCCTCCAACTTGGATGCGTGGGAGGTAGCTGAGTGATGTCACCATGAAATGAGAGTGATCTCTGCTTCCTACATTTTTTGAGTAAAGTCAGCACTGATACAAATTAAATCTATATGGGTGTATAGCTTGTGGGGATTGGAGTAGTATTTGGCTCACCCGAATTTAGATCTCCAAGAATCATGCAAAACAAAGACTTTAGAAAAATAAAAACGGGCTTTCAAGCAAGGCCCTGTCGATTCACTAGTGGAAGGAGTTCTTTCAAGTCCCCTGTCAGGATAATAACACCTTCCACCACTTTAGAATGTTGATCAAAGAATTTAAAAAAAATGAAGAGTTGTGGGTATTTGGTGCATAAAGTGAGTCCAGAATTAAGTGATGATAGCTATAATCAGGAATCTTCCTTTAGGTCCTATATTGTTTTCAGTAGTGTAAATGGGATGCCATTTCAAATCATAATAGCTACAATCTGATGTTTGTTGGTAGCTGAAGCAAAAACAGCTTGTGAGAACTTTCCTTTAAATGTAGTATGTGGGTTCAAGAGGTGGATCTCCGGAAGCAAGATCACATCCACCATCAATTATTAGGTGACTTAAGCCCATTACTGTTTATTGAAAAAATCTTCAGACTTGTAGGGTTAAGGGTTGTTCATCAAAAGAAAAGTAACATAGCAGGAGTATAGTGGCTCAAAGCTCATTCAAAAACCTGGTGTCGGGGTTAGGTGAAGAATGGGGTACCAGGGAATGAGAAAACCTAGGGTGGCATACAGTAGACCCAATAACATAAATACATTTCTACAGATAGGAGTCAGGTGAGGGGTTGGCCAACCCTGCGAGTAAAGGTTAACATGGTGATGTACCACATCCCGAAATAAAACCAATAAAGATTATGAACTAAGACAGAGTGCCCAGAAGGTCATCTAGGTTAGGGTTCTGACATAGGAGTGTAAGCAGTATGCATTTGTGGTAAGGCATAACAGATTCCATAGGAGATAGTCTTAAAGGAGTGTCCTAGCTATTTAAAAATAGATACACACTCAGGGAACTCAGACTTGTAAATTGAGAATTGATAAAAAGGAGATTAGGCTTGAGCAAAACAGATAATTAAAAGAAAGGACATGGTAATGATAACCATAACTAATCCGACAAATGCTGCCAACATTGCGAACATTTAAAAAACATGAGAGAGATGACACAAGCAGTGCCTATTAGAGACTATAGGACCCCATTCCAGGTAGGGTAGAGCAGAGTCCCATGGGAGAATTGCGGTACGCCTAGACGAGCCAGCAAATCCCTTCCTTGTTGTAGGGTTTTAGCAGTTAGGTCTGCCTTCTCTGGATACTTGTATTTGAAAGTGCTATCCTCATTTATAATTAATGGTATGAATCCGCAATGTTTTGGTGATATTTAACACGTCATTCCTCTTTGTTTGTGGGAGTTGTGAGAGTCATGTCAATAAAAAGCTGCAGACTCTCACCCTGGGATGGAATTTATAGTTTATTGCCGACAGTCAACAATTTTGGTAATATCTAACATGTCGCATCTCTGTGTTTGTGAGAAATGTTAGAGTCAAGTCAATGAGGAACTGAAGGTTCTCGCCCTGGATTGGAATTGATGATTTATTGCGAACTGACGCCAATGATGTAGTGGAACGATCATGTTGCATGGTGGCTGACTTGGGTCCCCCTTAAGGTGGATAGCTCTATGTGCTTGGTTTAAATAATTCCTCAGGTTTGGCTGCTGGGTGGAGTTGCTGGAACACGGACGTGTTTACAGCAGGAATCACAGCTGTCTCAACAGACTCCAGGGTCAGCTTTCTTTGCATATAGTTAAACTTCTCAGTTCATTTCAGTTTGCCTCTAACGGCATCTGTTTCTTATCTTAGCTAATGTCCATTCTTGGTTCACAACATCGTTGAAAGACATCATTTCACATTTGATTCCAAGGGTGCTAGTTCTGCACCCAGGGAAGCTAACTCAGACTTGAACTTGAGAGATTGCCACATGCAGCTCAGATTGAAGGTGATTTTCATGTTCATAAACATCATTAATTTAAAACTAGCAAGCAAGAATTCTTCTGACAGGAGATCTGGGCTGCATGAGTGACAGAAAGGCCCTCCTTTATTACTGAGACATTTGGATGATATCTCTTAGAGTTGACTTCTTCTGATGGTGTGCTAGCTGCACCTGTGAAACTGTAGTGGGGATAGATGTCTGGAAGAGGGTCCACAGCAGGCTAAGGGACACTGAATTTAAATTAAATACAACAAAACATTAGCACTGCCACTATTGGTGTGTGCCCCATGAGAAAGAATTTATAAACATGAAAGCATAAAGAGAATGAAAAAAATAAGGCAATAAAATCGTTTACATAGTCGTATACATGTATAAGTAGTAGCCGGACTGCAGGGGATGTGAGACAGAATCAATAATAGACTATGTTTGAAAGGGGACATATATATTACTAATGAGCGAGCATTAGTCTTAAAGGTAACTTAAGCTCAGCTATGACTCCAAAACAAAATTTTAATATAATAGAGGTGTAAAGGTAAATGAGACTAATCCATAAAGCACTGGATTATCACAAACACTTGCATATGCTCTATAAAATTATTCCTATGGCAATTTGTTGAGCCTGGGGCTCTATTATCTATATCTGGGGCTCTGGGTCTAGTGACTGAAGATCAGCCAAAAAGCTCCGGTGGACAGATGACACAATGTAGAGGAGAAAAACAAGGGTAAAGATGAGGGTGAAAGGGGGAGACCTACAGGAGGAGGTGGCATGCTGGGAAAAATCAACAGCACTGCCAATGAAGCTTGAAAAATCTGTGGTTCCACTGCTTGGCATGTATTACTTGAAACTTAACGGGGAAGGCAGAAAGGTTAGGAAGAAAGTGAGGGGATAAAAGGAGATAAAATAAAGCAGGAAATAGAGAGGACTCTGGCACCTCCCGGTAGTAGATTGAAGCAGAACAGGAAAATCGTCGGTGAGGTGCTCAAGGGAGTGCTGAAACACACAGGGCTGTCTGGCAATATGTGTGTGACCTTGAAGCACCAGACGAGTATTGTCTTTATTATAGTTATAGTCTGTGCACTCCAGTAAGAACCTGCTGTTTTTTATATTTTGCTGTAATTGATATTGAGGGGTAACACCTCCCAGGATTATAAATAAGTATTTAGTAATATAAATAAATATTGCATTGGAGATCACAGGTAATGTAAAGTTATCTATTTTCCGGTATGGTTTGTGATGTGCTGAGGCCGAATGAGAATTAGATGCCCTCAGGATCTCCCAGTGGACTATGCTTCATGTGGGACACACAATACAGGCTCAACAAGCTCAGGGACATAGGACCGTGCACCCCTAGAGCAGCCAGTGATGATCCAAGGTGACCCCAGAAGGTAAGAAAGGGCACTCTACTCTTATCCAGACGTCTGTAGAGTAGAATAACATTCCCTGTTAAATGCAGGGTGCTGATTGGTTAGAGAACTGCACTGCTAGCCTGGGGGCCTCCGCTGAAGAGAGCTGCTGCACAAGATAGCTGGATCCTGCCCTAGATGTCTTTTAGATGAACAGGGTAGTGGGATTATGTACCAGTTTAGAAACTGTGCCCAACCAGGGGCTTGCAGTTTACTTGGAACTATCAGGCCGGAAAATGATAGAGCTTGATTCAGTTAAGACAGCCCAATTACTTGCAAGGGAGACGACAGCAGGTAAAGTTGATTGTGTGGTCGACCGACCCCACAATTCTATCATCTAAAAAATTTGCCAATCTACTCCACCACTTCCAGTGGAACACGGGACCAATTATTATTCTAGAAATGGTCAGAAATCTGCCATATTTGATAGCCTGCAGAAACACCGCCGTTAATATACAGTTTAAGCACTTATTCTATCTGATCAAAATATAGTGTGAAGAGACACCACAATCTAGCTGCCGCAGCCTGACACAATGGAGAGCTGTTGCCTGAATCGCCATTGGCATCACCATCACTGAGAATTGTGTCCTCCAAGGACAGATTCCACTCTTTGTATTTCTTGTCTGAGGTTTTATTTTACTCATCCCTGGATCATTTATTTGTTTATATGGTATATATCTGCCTGTCTTGTGTGACACATTGACACCTCTGCTACACTGTTAATTCCTTCAACATAAGGGATATAAACCATTGTTCTTCATTAATATCTTGGGCTGAAAGTAGGTTTTGTGAATAATTGTTTTCATTTATTTTGTAACAATTTCCATGATCCACAAGCTATACTACGTCTTCTACATGTTTCCCATGCCATATCCACTACTATATCCTCTCTCCTGCTGTTCATATGTTACCACAAGGAGTTGAAAAAGTAAATACAGAAGTAATGTTCTTAACTAATGTCAATGACTTATTGCATTCTTCCCAAGCCTGCTACAGGAAGAAACCTGGCAGAGAGTCACATAGGTCATAGACTAAGAATACACTGTGCATTCAAAGAGTAACAACTCTGTGTGAGTCTGGATTCGCTCTTTTATCTAATCAGAGTGTGTATTCATTGTATGGGAAAAAGCTAATGACCCTTAAAATATATACTGATTGCTATGCTTTAAGGCAAATCTTGTGATACGAAGTGTAAGAATATAGATACATTTCCTATGTTCGGTATTTTAGGTGCATTACTGTGTGTGTATTGGTGCCTGTTATAATAATTTTTAAGTTCCCTGTTGTCCATGTGACCTCACATTTTAATTTCACAGACATCAGCGCTTTAAGCACTTTCATAAACACATGTGCTTTTTTTTCTGTTATACCATTCTGAAATCCCACCGAATACAAGGTTGTAGCAGGTTTTTTTTTAAATTAAAGTGGTGGCACCTGAATGGTTGCAACATTTTGCGTCTTTTGATGGAAAGAATGTGAAAGACTGGGGTGTTGTTTGTTCTTATCTGCTTGTTGTTATACACACATTCAAAAATGACTTTTTGTTTTGTGTGCCAAGATATTGGAATGAGGTTGAAGGTGTGAAGATGTCACATGTATGGGGGTGTTCCTTGGTTAGTAGAGGCACTGCAAAGCCCTTTCCGTTTGCATATCCTCAAGAGTGATCAGTTGTATCCACTTTATACTGAAAAGTACATTGCTATTCGCATTCGGACCAATGTAATTAAAATTTTCAGGTATACAATAGGGATAATAATACATAATAATAAGTCCCATTGTCTCCTCACCGTTAAGACAAGTCAGACAGGAAAGAGAGAAGTTTATTAGGAGAAAAGGGGAATAGTTGAAATGAAGGAAGGGAGTCTAAAGTGATAATAAGCTGGAATTTGATGTCATGTTTTTGCTCTTTCAATATCCACGTTTTCGATTTAGTCCCGTAAACCTATAAAAGGAATTTCCAAAACCGGTTGTTCACCTATATAAGAGTAAACCAGATTAGAATGAAATATGTTGCTGGGACACATTCTTTCCATTCTATAAACTGCATCTTCAGATATCATCAAATAGTCCTTAAAATGTATAGAAATTTGGAGCCGAAAAAAAAAAAAAATCAGATATTTGCTTTTTTTTTTTTTTTCTTTGATCACTCCCTCAGTACTCAGAACCTTAAACAATAATGTGAGAATATTTATGTCAGACTTACTAGGTGCTCAAAAACTAGTTAAACCTGCTAGATAGGAAAACATACCTCAGAGTCAGGACACCTAAATTCATGATAGTAATCTTACATGCAAATGTTGTTATATCAAATATTATTTTTGTATGTATCTTAGTGTCCTTTATTTTCAGTTTACAGAGTCAAATCAGAAGAAAAGGCACTTACAGCAAAGTGTGGATAAAGCAAAAGTTGGACGTGAAAATACGGTAATTTTGTAATAATTTGCATTTTTAGCATTATTTAATAGTATAAATGTTGACACAACACCACAGAGTCTATGGGCTTTGTGTGAAAGTACCGGCTTTGTGTTGTGTTTTGTGAAATATTTCACTGCTGGGTCATGTTTTCATGAAGTTACAGAATGATCTATGCATAAATAAGTAAGCTTGTAAAATTCACCATTTATCGAAAATATTAGTCTGATATTGTCAGGTGTGGTCCTAAAATGACTAAATCAGGCTATGATTAATAATAAGTTATTTTCATTATTGCATTGTCATTACTTGTTCACTAGTACTGACAGGTGATTATTTATTGGGATCAATAAATAAATTAATACATTTGTCAGAGAGATATACTCAACACATGACTTGTGGGGAGGTCGGGGGTTTATATTTCAAGTGAAGATACCCTAATTTTGTCTCATGCAAAATCACCCCTATTTAACAGAGTGCACGTTAGATTAAACTATAAAAGGCAGGATCAATTTTGGATTGGTATTTTTTGACCAATACTAAAGTTGCACCTAGTAAGTCCTTTTTAAGAGCATATTAGTTGTGACAGGATGGATCTCCTTTGCCACCCAGTCCATAGTGCTGGGGAACGACTGGGCTTGCCTTTCCACCCTTCCCTTTCTTTATCCCAATTGTGCCCCTCTAAATGCAGTAGGATGAGCCTGATGCCACCATTAGACTCTTTCAGCAGCACCTAGAGCCGCTTCCTTTTGGGTAACTCTCGCTGCTAGTGCTTGCTGGGCACCTGGGCTGGTACACCTGACTTCTTCCTTTAGAGCAGTGTTGCTGTGGATGCCTTATACACAGTATAGGCGATGGAATGCATGAGGGAGAAAGAGTTCTAGGATGAGGATGGGGGGGGAGAGAATGTGGCAGGAGGGTACATCAAGGAAGAGACTGGAAATTTCAAGTCATACTTTACCTGTTTCATAGGATTTCTAATATGTGGTATTGCTGTATAGTTTATATGGAGTTAAAATTTTGTTTTCAAAAATAGTGGCATAAAGTGGCAAGTAAAATGTCTTTGCCTCCATACTCTTATCTGCTGTCTGTATGTCTTATACATAAACATGCATTTTTTGTGTGGTAATAGATATAAAACTGTGTAGCAGATTTTATTAGCCTGAGAACAGAATATATTCGAGACTTAAAAGGAATGTTGCCCATAAGAAGCACTTTGGTTTTGTATAATATTATGGGAATTCTTTAGAATGGTTTTCAGAGTACATTAATGTGATAAGAATGTTGACAAAGCACAAATTGCTTTTAAAGAGATACAATTCCTTGCTTTGCAATTCAACAAATACCGCAGACACTGCTTTACTCCGAAGATATTGCCTTACAAAGAGGTATAATTTACATAGGAATGTAATAAATGTTGTCACGTAAAAGCAGACAAGTCGCTACAGTGCCTAAAGTATACTGCTGGCACCTAAATTTGGGGTGCAATTGCTACTGATCTTGGTGGGTTCAATTGTTACCTAGATGAATATAATAGGTTTGTAGGGGACGATGGCTGCATTTGCAGAGAAGCAGAAGTTTACACTGGCAGAAAGGAGTGAAGCATATAGTAGGCACATTGGTGTGTGGAGCACTGCAGAAACAATATTTCATATTGTGTAGCCCACTTGTTGTAGTAAAATAAAGGTGTGGACGTGTGTGCTGTTTCAGGGATGTTCAGCCATTTTCCCTCTATAAAAGGACTTACACTCTGTACCACATGAGCTGGTGGAGATCCCTTCTTATACTTTTACTTTTAATGAGACAAAACCATTCCTATACATAGCGCATTGTGAAAAACAACAATGGGCAGTGGTGCCCCCTTGCAAATCCTCAGCTTGCCACAGTGCTAGCCATACAGGGCTTGTTTGTACTATAGTGAAAACCAGCACTAGGCTTGCCCCTCCTCCCTTTCCAGAGAGGATCACAATCCTGCGCTGAAAAGCAGCGGCTCTTCCTCACCCCCCTGGGCTGTGGGTGCTGGCGTTAACAATATTGGGACCCCTGAAGTGGGTGTCCCTAAGATCCTTTGCCCATTTTACCAAGAATATAAAAGAAACACAATTGTTTTTGGTTAGAGGACTCCTCCAAACCCTTATTCTTCATTTTATTAAATATAAAGAACACCTGCCTTTCTTTTTTTCTTGATCCATCGTAGACGAAATGGTGGGGAAAAAACCATTCCCCCACACACTTATTAACAGCATACATGAAATTACTTTAGCCATGACATTGCCAGTATTCTGGCTTCGATCATTTTATGTTGGTCATTCGTAGTGGGTGACTAGGTTTTTAAAGGAGAATTTTCAGATTACATTTATTTAGTAAAGTGGTAAACAGTTGTTTTGGGAAGTTTTTGAAAATTGTGTATCATTTTGATAGAGCTGGCAGGGGTTCTTATTTTTCAGGGCTGGTAGCCCAGGGAAGGAACACTGTTGGCTTTAGCTCTGAGCCCATAGGTTCACTGAACCTGCGGCTACTTTTCACAATGGCAGGAGGTCCACGCGCTTGTGATATCCATGTTATAGTGGAAACCAGCCTATGCTACTTAGTGTTGAGGATTTGGGGATCGGGTGTAAGCTACTGTTTTGCTAAATTATTTTATTTTAACCAGCTTACTGTACCTGGGGGACTGTTTATTACATGTGGTGAGTCTGTCTGGAAATGTGCTTCTTTATTATAGGGCGCTCAATGTGCATTCCCTCAAGATTCTCCCTCCTCTATGCACGTGGAGTCAGACCTGTATATCCATAGTTTGTGAATGCTGCTCCCAGCTGCAGAGAGGACACATACATCATGATGTGCACTAAGCAGATTACAGCTGTAGACCTTAGCTTACAATATAAATGCTGTGTCCATGTCTAGCACCCCTCCGTTCAGTCCATGAGTACATGAGGAGATTTAGTTTGGATATATAAAACCCATGGTAATTTGAATATACTCCAAAATGTCATGCAGAGTGATTTTTGGGAAACAAAGTGCTGAGGCTGCTGATATCAATGGCACAAAATGAGATGGCACCACATACCATTTCGTCAGTTCTTTAAAAATGAAATTAAACTGTCGGGGTGGCTCACAGTGTAACTTACCAGTTTATGTAATTACTTTTTGCATGTGTTCTATATTTAATTTCCATTGATATTATCTTACAGGAGGAGCGATCAAAACTGGCAGAGGAGCTTGCATCGTTGAGGCAGCAAAAGGTGCAACTCATGGCAGAGTTAGAGAAATACAAAGAGTGTGATCCAGATGTTATAGAAGAGATGCGTAAGTCTTTGTTTCCAGATCCCTGGACAATGATTGTTCTTCCCTCTCTCATCACCAGGACATTGTAACCTTATATGGCCCTGCACCAGCCCCTCACTATACAGCAGCCTGTCACAATGTTCAGGTTGGCTGCTTTCTTGTTTCTCATTGCATCATAAGGTAAAATAGTGAGTACAGCAATACATAACTTAGTATATTCATTAGTAAAATACTACCGTGTTTTAATTCCGATCAAATTTACACATTTATTATAAGGACTAAAGTATCCCCTATTGGCCTATATACTTGTGCCCATTTATGGTCACAGAGCTCCTGTGTTGAAAGGGGGTGTTATTTAAATTGGACAAAAGCTGGTATGGATTCATTCTAGGGGGATACAGACTTTAATGTTGTGTTTGGGTTGGTGTGTAATCAGTTTAATAAACTGTGGGGGCACAGTTTTGTGAAACAATATTAGGGGGCCCAAGTTGGTGTTATATTTTTTGATCACAGGCTGGTGTGTAATATTTTTTTTTTTTTTATGTGTGGTATGGCAAAATTCATTGTAATCAGGATGTAAACTGGTGTAATAATAATCTATTGGTACAGGCTGGTATGATGTGGGCACAGGCTGCTGTGGTCATTGGTGGGGCAGAGACTGGTTATGTTTTGGGCACCGGTGGGTGTGATGTGTTGTATAATATGTTGTGCACAGGCAACAATCACATTGAAAACCTAAAGAGGGCTGTGCACATTCCTTGTAACTTTACTTACTTAAACTTGTTTGCAGCAAAGAGTGGGATAGAATTGCATAGTCCAGGTGTGTGAAGTTCATAGAGCCTTATTCAAAAAGACTTACTGGTATGATAAAAACATCAGGTGCTTCCAAAAATGATTAGTTTGGGGTATGCACACTTATGCAACAGAGGTATTGTAGGTTTTTCCCTTTTCCTAAAAAATTGTCTATTTGTGTTTTCATTTCAATTTTGTTGATTGCAAGGTCACATTAAATATGGGAAAAGGTCTGATATGATTTATCTTGACTTCAGGCATTTACATCACAAATGCCTGCAAATTCAGTAAAGTGCAGACTTGCCACTGTTAAATTGATGAATAAAGTCATCTTTCTTTTTTCCAGTGATAATCTCCCTAATCGATGTCTGTAAGATATGCTCTCTTCCTATAGAAACAAAATTATTTAGATTTTTTTTCTTTATTGTTCGTTCATAAAATTAGCAATACACAACAAAGTATGACAATTGCTGAACTGCACAGAGTAATAGTGCTATAACTTTGTCATTATCTCATCATGGCTGGAAGTGAAAGAGAATAAGATACCATCTTATTGCTGGCATATGTTCAAGAGAGCAAGCCTCTGCTCAAAGACTAACTGTCACATCTCTTCTCAGATGATTTATGGTGTGCGTACATTGAAGCTTTATTAATTAGAAAGCTTCTTTTGTTTTGCAGCCATGAAAGCTTAGTATTAACCCAGACCCCAATAACTCACATTGTGCCGTTTTCTTACCTTACAAATGGCATTAGATCTACATGTGTGATTATACCAATCCGAGATCTGCCTAATCTCATGCACTTTCATTTTCAAAACTGAAGCAAAAAGTTTTACTATGTACTTTGGTACCTTTACAGTATTTCAGTGTGAATATCACAACAGTCTCTGGCAAAGTATTGGCTTTTTCATGTTAGAGTAAAAAAGTAACACTGACAGTTTACCCATTGTAAGGAATTTACTCTCTTTCCAATCCACCCACATTTTTCTTAATTAATTCCCCACAACTGATAATGGGATAGTTTGAAAAGAATTGATTTGTATTTAGCTGTTACAATGTGATATCTATAAATGGCCACTTTCATACACCAGATGATGCGTTTTCTGTATTTCTACATGTCCTATTCGTCTGGGATCAGATTGTTCTCACCCAGAGTATATGAATGACTGTGCTGATGTTAATGTTGCTTGGAATTGTGAATAACTCTTTATGAGATGCTAGACAGGCTTTCACCAAGTCTCCTAAATGCACCTAACGTGTAAAAGTTCACTCTTGGAATAATATACCATACATCTGGTTAGGACTGGTAAGACGAGCAGTTTTTACATTTGACTGCCTACAACTATGACCAACCCACAACCACTCATTTCTCTGCTATTCAAGATTTTTATGGGAAGATAGACATTTGTCCCATAGAAGTATGTTTACTGGCTGGATCCTTGCATCATAAAATGATATTAATGTTGTAAGAAAACTGGTGCACCATAAAAATGTCTTTGCGTGTTCTGTCTGACCACCAATTAGGCAGTACTTGTCTAGATGCATAACTGCTCCCAGGGACCTGTTCACATTTTGTGTAAGTGTATGTATATGTTGTTTGTGCACTTTGCTCACTAACAGACAGATTACCCAAATTTAACAGAAATGGTCTGAATTTTTAGAACTAATTTTTCTCATCCACCACTATATAAAAACTTGATGGCTGAGATTACAATCCCTTTTAATATATTTTGATTTTGCCAAGTTGTACAACACTGGGGAATATACATGACAAGTTTTTGGTACAGTCTTTAATAATTTTCCTGAAACTGATTTTTTTTTCGGGTCATTCTCTAAACTCTTAATGGACTGTTTGTTTACTGTTTTTTAATAGACCACAAGGCTGTAGACATTTTATTAATCCTTTGCCAGAATAATTTCTTTGAATAACATGACTCATTTAATCTGACTCAATATTTCTTTGTGTACTGAATTACTCTTGTATGTTATCACTTTCCAGGTAAAGCAAACAAAGTGGCCAAAGATGCTGCTAATCGCTGGACTGGTAAGTATTTGCTCACAATGGTCATCAGCTAGAGGCTGCAGATATACCCATGGTCGAACCTTGTTGTGATGTAAGGGGTGTAAATACAATTTTTAAGTTGCATGCAGGGAAAATACTGTGAATGTACTACACAAGTACTGGACACCTTTATGTTTGCTCTACAGTTTAGAGTTGAGCTAGAGTACACCCCATCCAGACTCTAAATCTGTTACAACAGGATTCTGCCATGGTGCACAATTGCTCCTTCTGGGCATCTTAAGTATTAATGTTTTATTGTGGAAGCTGCAGCTTAGTTTTTGTTTTTTTAACTATTTCACTCCCTTAATTGTATATCACTTTTCACTGTGTGCATACAATAGATATATTGTATTATAACTGATAAACTATTTAAAGAGCTTAGTAGCCTGGGCTTTATAAGCCAGGTACCAGAGTAAGTGGAACAAGATATAGCATTAAGCGAATCGAAACACAGTGTAGTAAAGTTAGGAGCGTGTGTTAACCTGTCAAGATGGCGTCTGTCGCCCTGGAGCAAAATCTTACCCTTTTTTAAGAGAGATGCTGAGCAAATCGGGCTGAATAGTGGCTTAATGAACTCATTAATGCTCATAATTATGTGGCCAAACTCAAATACAAATTTAGCTGTATGAGATATCCTACTGATAAACATTCTCTTTATAATGGTGTGCTAGAAAACTACAGACCCAATTTATTAACAGCTGTAAAAACCCTTGGGGAATTTATTAAATATTTACACACTTAAGGGAATTCCAGGATAAACATTGAGGGGAATATTCAATTGTCGCGAGTTTCCGCGGCGTTAAAACTACTACCGTTTTGTCGAAGGACGTTTTCTTTAGACTCCATCTCAATGTTAATGTCCTTCCATGTATACATTGTAAGCTTTTGACTTCGTATTGTACATACCTTTTGTTGACTGACCATTCAATATAAAGAATTTAAAAAAAACAAAAAACTACTACCTAGGGAGCCGCGAGCTAAAATCCAGCGAGAAAACTACAGTAATAACGTTTTGTTGAGATTTTTCGCTGTTTCCGCCGACAATTGAATATGCCCCATTAAGTAGTACAGGGTTACTTGGCAAGGCTATGAAATTTAAGATACATGCATCTTAAATCTGGTGTAAAGAGGCATCTGGAACATGACAATCATCATCAACTTGCATCCGTTATAGGTAGGTGCAAAGTTGATGGCTCGTGGCTCATGTATTTCATGATCCGTGTAACACAAAATAATACACATCTCTCAGCATTGTGCTCACATTGCGATGCCTTTACTGTACAGCACAAAAACGTTAACTCCCCTGAACTGCAAGGGCAAGATACATGCAACTGTAAATAAAGAAGCAAGTTGTGTGCTTACGCAATGGACAATTTTTCACCAAGATACTTCTTTACATTGCACTTACGTACAACTCTAAGCTAGGTGACTATCCGATTACAGTACTGAAAGTTGGAAAGTGGATCATTTTCTGTGCACCATCTAACATATTCTCATCTGCACAATGTGTTTGTTTGCTCATAGCTAACATTAATAAAATGCAATTAAGCAAACAATTTTCTTAATGGCCAATATCATATCTGTTTGATGTATGAAGCAGTAACTGGTCTATTGGTGATGAGATGGCTATTCGTGCAGAGTTCTATAGAATGCTGCTGTGATCTGTGGTCAGGAGATGAAAGCATGTGATTAGCAGGATGTGGACAGGGCCTCACTCAGAAATAAGCAGGTGGACTATGTAATGTTATGCACACAACATAGAGTGAGCATTACAAAATGGCTTTTTAAGGCTTCTGTGTGCAAATACCACCGATGTGCTGTAAGCTGCAGCAGCCAATAGGACACTTGGTTTTATTTGATTCTCTCTTACTAAACTGATTAAAGCTTTTTATGTGGTTGCAATAGATTACAGTATGTGTTTTATTTGCTCCACATGAGATAAATCTAATAATGTAGTAGTACATGCTGTCATCTTAAAACTATTGATGGAATCACAAGCTGTTTAATACACATTTTGTGAAGAAAAAAAATTGAACAGGAATATATATAGAAAAATCAAAATTTATATTTTATTTTAATCCTGGTTTATTCTGTTTGTGATGTACGTATTTGCTTCACGCTACTGGAGTGTACAGTTGCCTTCTAATCCTAGTTTACTAGGTTGGCACAAAATGTATTTGGCTTATGTTATCATTTGTTTCTCACATTTATCCACAGATAATATATTTTCTGTGAAATCTTGGGCCAAGAAAAAGTTTGGATTTGAAGAAAGCAAGATCGACAAAACGTTTGGCATACCTGAAGATTTTGATTATATTGATTGAGTAAAATGCTTGTTATATATATATATTTACCATTGTATTTAGACACAATGTATGTAATCAGAAATAAAGGGCACATTCCATGTGATGTTTTTCAAGAGTTTTATGAATCTTGCATATCAACTAGTGCATAGAGGAATTATACAAACTATTTTATATTGGTTTGTAAAATATTGTAATATTACTGTGTAACTGTAGTTTCGTGAATTCAAAACCATTTTATTCAGCAGTGTGAGTTAAAGATTTTAGTAAAACTTGTACCTGCCCATAACTTGAACCCACGCATTTTGACATTATATGCCTTATCGCCGTGCAATTTTCCATTACTAGATTCACTGGATTATTTATGCACTAGGCTGCATACCATATTTCCCAGACTGATTGGCACTTATTTAAAGCATCACCTCTGTATTAGCAGAAAGCAGTTGGTTAACCCAGTTGTCAAGTAGCCCTTCTGGTAAAGGAAAACTAACATGTGAAGGTTTTATGTTCTTTAGAGAATCCCATATTCTTCCCCAAACAACACAGTCACAAAGGTCCTTTTCCTGGGAACCGTTGGCTGAGTGCCACAGATGCCATTGTTAGAGCCAGATCTCCAGATGCTGATCTCCTGGGATTTTTATGCCCAACAGTTTATAGAGTTTACAGAGAATGCTGCGTAATACTAAAAACATCCAGTGAGCTCCAGTTCTGTTGGTGACAACCAGAGAGGTCAGAGGACAATGACCAGACTGGTTCAAGCATGTCGAACCTTAAAGTGGATCAGCTATAGCGGTAAAAGACCACAGCGGGTTCCACAACTGTCAGTTAAGAGCTAAGAGCAGGTAATTGAGGCTTCAGTATTCACAGGTCACCAAAACTTGACAATTGAAGATTGGAAAAATGTTGCCTGGACTGACGGACCTCAATGTCTGCTGCAACATGTATCTGATAGGATCAGAATTTGGAATAAATAACATGAATTCATGGATCCATCCTGCCTTGTATCAATGGTGCAGGCTGGTTCTGGAGGTAATGGTATGAAGAATGTTTTCTTGGCACACATTACACCCCATAATAAAAATTAAGCATTGTTTAAATGACCATGTGCATCCCTTTATGGCCACAGTCTACTCAACTTCTAATGGCTACTTCCAGCAGGATAGCTCGCCATGTCACAAAGCACACATCCTCTGAAGCTAATTCCACATACGTGACAATGAGATATGTGTACTTGAATGTCCTCCATAGTCACCAGAGCTCAATCCAATAAAGCACCTTTGGTATGTGGTGGAACAGGAGACCCGCAGCATGAACGTGCAGATGACAAATCTGCAGCAACTACTTGAGGCTGTCATGGAGCAGAATTTCTAAGGAATCTTTCTAACACCTCGTTGAATCCATGCCATGTTTTGGAAAGGTGCACCTAATAAAGTTGCTTTGCTTTTAGTGTTTCATTCTAATGATTCAGTTCACTATCTGTAGCAAGTCTCCACACTAAAGCTGCACACACTACAATGTGTTCATATGACCTAAATATTGTATGAATAGATATGTGGTCGATTTAACCACACTTCATCAGCTTTTGCAGATCTGGTCATTCTGCAGCGGAGTTAGATGTCAGCCATCCATGACATGCGGATACATTAAATAACTATCTGGAGTTTCTGCTTCAATGTTGGTCAGGTATATGATTCAAAATAACCAAAGAATCCAGTCCAATTATAGTGCCTGTGGCTATCTTTGGCATACATACCCACAGGAGGTTTGACGCTCATCAGGTGTAAGTAGTTTTGCGAAGATCAGCGCCCAGAATATAAATTACAGATAGCCAGAGAGTGGGAAGAAGACAGCAGCTTTCCTTGTAAAACAAGTTTCTTTCTGTGTGTCTCCATGACCTTAGAAAGGAAGCAGGTGCTAAAAAGTAAGACTGCTGCTTTACGTTGAACCTGTCAGCATGAAGTAAAATTTTCTGAGTGCTTGTTCATTTATGTTTTCCATTTGGGATGGTTTTATACAGGTTGCAAGAGGGATTATAGATCATTATGACCATGTCATCATCATCGACATTTATGTATGTAGTGCCAGCAGATTCCGTAGTGCTTTACAATTGGGGACAAACACAATAATACAATCTATGGCCACTATTAGAAGACGTCACTGCCTGTTCTCACTTAACCCTGCACCTTGTACTTGTAACATATTTTTTGTTTAGCTCACTTTCAAGCATGAATTGGCAACATATAGTTTTTATTGTAGTCATAGGGAACAATGATCCCTACAACTAACCTAAATTTCTAAGGTGGCTATAATGTAGAAACTGGCACATTTACAGCAGTGTGAATGGGCCTTATTCAATAGTACAGTGTACACTTTATTATAACACCATCCTCGCTTACCGCAACAAATAATGTTTGCACATATGTGCACTATTCAATGTGAATGTATGTTTTGATATCCACAGTCCACCAGCTCTGAAATTATGCCAGACATTGATGTAGAATTCCCTTGTCAGTGGCCCTAATGTTTTTGTCTGTTAAAAAGTTGAGATAATATATAAATCCCTTGATCATTCTGTGCAGAGCCCTGGTGTGGACTATGCACTAGTCATTTGTAATCAGTACTGGAAGACAACTACCTACGGTTTATATTTCCAAACTATAAACTGAACACCACATACTTAAACATGTATATTACATTTTAAAAAGACAATGAACTAAACAGTACCAATATAAGTGAATAAAGTGTAAGAAAATAATAGTAACATAAATTAATGATGTTCATCTATTTGCCCTGAGAACATTATTAATTATTTGGGACATGAACTTAAAAAAAAATGGTGTCAATAGTACGAACATGCGCGCTGGTCCATTACTGAACTTCAATTAGTCACATAGCCGTAAAATATCTCCTGGCGGATCTATACGGTGAATAGCTTGTTACATCTTATCCCACAGATGTTAGATTGGACCACATACCTGTTGAGACTACTGTGTTCTGCTGAGTTTGCTGTCATCTTTCTGGGACCATTACTGAGCTCTTAGATGTTGTGTTGTGGAACATTATCTTACTGAAATATCACCTTCTCAGATGGAAACACTGTTGCCATGAAGGGATGCACATGATTTGCAAACATTTCAGATATTCTTTGGCTTTCAAACATTTCTCGACTCGTATCAAGGACCCAGTGTAGGTCACAAAAACACATGCAACAAAATTCCACTACACTGCATTTTTGACTGACTGAATAATACTCTATGGACATGATTTTGTCATATTCAGATCCTTACAGCAGATTGGCATCTATGAAATGTTATATCTGAAAGGCTATTTTTCAGCATCCACATGAATATATTTGACATGAGGTTATTGTGGGGGAAGATATTTTCCCTATGCATACCAGACTTCCTGTTAGTAATCATATTGACACTGCAAGCAGCCTCTTTATCTAAATTGACTAAAATAGAACAATAACTTGAGCTAAGCTCCATTTCTAATATAAATAGAAAGTCAAGTTGTCATAGCACAAGAACTTCTACTGCTGTTATTAAAGCCGGTAATATTAGTTCTCTTGTGTTCATGTACATGGGAGATTCCAGCATAAGATTACATAATGCATTTTGTGTGCTACTCATGCAAAAAATATGTGAATCTCACACAAAATCACAGTTGCAACAAAACCTAAATTGACAAAGCCCAAACCCCCTCCCACACACACAAACATATCTTCAAACTAAAATATTGCAAAAACTGCATATTTTAAAACAAAAACATAAAACGAACATAAACACTTCACTTCCTTAACCACCTATGTCACCGCTCATAGATTATACAGCAATTATTGCTGTAAAGGGGAGAACTTCACAGTGTTGGAATAAACATGCGGTTACATTAATTGCATGAAAGTAACTGTGAATAATCATGGATATTTTTTGTTATTGTATTTATCAGTTTAAGATCAAAAACTATATATTCTAACATTCTATCAAAAGAAAGTGTAATAGAACAAAAAAAGAACAAGTGCCTTTAATAAAATCATTACCAAGCTGTAAAGCCAATTTCACGTCTCATTTAGATTGTAAGTTCTCAGGTCGTCCTGTGGTATATACACTTTACTTGTACATGTATGTAATGTCTAAGCACATATTGTTTCAGATCTCACTAAAATGTTGGCGCTCTACTGTATGATACAACCTTGCTTGGGCAGGGCCACCTCAATCTTCTGCTTTATTGTGTCATTGTATGCAGTCTGACTGTAACATGATATTCTTGTTGTATAGCACTGAGTAATATGTTGGTGCAGTATATATATAAAGCTTAGTCCTTTCATACACACCCTGTGACTGAGAGAAGGACAAACAGATTCTGTGATCATAACTTTTACTTTTACTCCTGAGGGCACATTGTAGTTATTGCTGTGATACTTATTTTTCCTCGAAATTAGAATTGTAAAGTGTATGTATTTGCTTTATTTCATTTTTTGTCTTTTCTTTGCAGTCGTTGACAACCGTATAACAGTGGATAGGACAGACCTTGAGGTATATTTACTAAACTGCGGGTTTTGGAGATGTTGCCTATAGCAACCAATCAGATTCTAGCTGTCATTTTGTAGAATGTACTACATAAATTAACAATAGAATCTGATTGGTTGATATAGGCAACATCTCCACTTTTTCAAACCTGCAGTTTAGTAAATATACTCCCTTGAGTTAGGCTAGGTACACACTACAGAAATTTTTCCCTGATGCGTTATCTTTAATGATTTTACCACCAACTGATAAAGAAAAAGTCCCGATTAGCATGCCGTTTTATGTGTACACTCTATACACAATTTAAAAGATTTCTCTTCAGATCTGTGCTCTTCATCTGTCATAACCATCGGCTGAAAAGATGATGACTCTGTAAACTCTATGGAGATCCTGATCGTGAGTGCATACATACTGCAGGATTGGAAGGATGTCGTTCCATTGCTGAACAAGATTTTCAAGTCAGTTTGAAAATGTCAATCAACTATTTCATGTGCGTTGGAGCGATAATCGTTCATCAGTCCAAGGTACACACTACTGTGATATCAGGCCAATCAGTTGTTTTCATCCAATTGACCTGATAATCGGCTAAAAACAATGTAGTGTGTACCTACGCTGAGGAATAAAAGGAGAATACCAGAATTGAATAGCTCCACAGCATTCGGCCTGTAGAATAAACAAGCCATCGCGCTCAGAATTAAACTCCTCAGCAACTCTCATTGTTAATTGGAAAATGCACCCTCATCATAAGTTTAGCCTCTCTATCTCTATGTTTTTCTATAGTCAAATCTATACTTTCAGTAAAAAAAAATTTAAAATATTTGCTGATCACTATACAGAAGCACATCTCCAGACATGGGATAATCATGTTTTATGCAGAAAGGACTTGTCAAAATGTATTTTCTTTGTAAAATAAGAGGTTTGCAGTGTAACTTTTAAAGGTTTCTTTTTTTTTTCTTACTATGAGAGGATGCTTTGAATGCTACATGAATAAACTAATTTTTAAGTATTTTAACTCCATTCTTTAGATTACTTCTTCCATAGGTTGGTGTTTGTTTCATAATGGTGGACTTGCATGTTGGCGTACTAGCAAGAAAATTGGATTTGGATAAACATAATAAGAAAAAACATAAACATAATGTTTTAAATAATTAAAAATATTTTCATCACTCAAATTTTCAATTAGGAAATCCTTGAACTGGGATTCTGTTCCTTGATATGGCTTAATCGTAGTCTTTGATAACACAATTCTTTTTCTATATAGAAATACATTAATGTACTGCAGATTTAAAATAAACCTATATTTTTCATTTCCTTTGGGGTAAGAAAAATCATTAACTAACCTAGTCTCGGCTCTAATTTTTAAGAACACTGTTACCAACATTCTCTATATCTCTTATCAGGAATTTGAAATAGTTTCTGAGAAGTTTATTGTGATGAATTAATGCTTCACATTACAAAAAGAATTACCATACAAACAAAAATAAGCCGTACACACCTAAACTTCCATGGACGATTAGACCCTTTTAGGCCTATATGTCCGCAGATCTCAGGGTGTGGGCACAAAAACGACTGGAGAACCCAATTATCATTGGCTCAGGAACATTCACGTGACTGTTGGGATTGGTGGAAAATGAGGTAGCACAATGACCACTGTCTAATCATATGTACTTTCATTGTAACCGTACAAATTGTGCCCTTAGCTGTTATTTTACAGCTTACACCTATTTTAAGATATTTTAACCTTTTTAAAAATGTTTTATTATACTTTAGAATAGGAAAGTGGTTGATCGTATACATATATAGCCAAATTATATATATATATCACTTTCTAAGAAAAAAAAACCTTATCCTACTATGATTAAAACCTTCACAGTCGAATTGACCTGCAATTGCCTGTATCAACAAAAGATAGAGGAACATCCTATTTAGAGCAGTGATCTAAGTGAGCTGGTATACGGTGGTGTGCCATACGGCCACTTCTCCTCCTGCACTTACACTTTCCATACCGCCACTAAATTTCCATATTGACCACTGATTTAAAGGGGAAAAAAGAAGAATGACCGTAATAAAAGGTACAGGTATATATTTACAGACTAAAAACAAGTGACTCAGTTTTTATTTTATTGACATTATATTCAAAATATACAAGTATATTAATATGTCTTAATATAAAACAAATATATGTCCTCAGAGACATCTACACAGAGTAAAGCTGGTCAGACACACTGCGAACCTGACAATCATGGAGACCAATTTGGATGATCGTCATTGCAGGTAAAAATCATATTCCAATCACATTTTCTGACATCAAATAATGACTTTATTGATTTTGATAGGATGATTTCCAGTTCTTTGGGGTCCATGCATATGGTGATATCTGGCCAATTGCTAAATATTACAACATGTGTGGCCAGCACAAGTAGACGGACGTTGCTCAGGATATTGAAACAATAGGGCATACTATGGAGAAATACCAGCAGTAGTATTCCAGTTGTTTCCAGTGGCAAAGCTATGCTTAATTTGCATGGCCATGTCTATGTTGGTGAACTATTTCTTTGGTGTTGGACTGTGTAAACTCTTCCAGTGTCAGGAAAGTACAGCCTTAGCTGCATTCAGTGAACGTGGAACCAACGTATTTTTAGCTTTAGAGGGAATTTAGATTTGTTTAGTTTGTTTGGGTCTCTTGGAATGTTAAGCTGAAAATGTGTCCCACAGAATAAGGGAATAGCCTCCATGAAGGGCTTAATTTATGGCAAGAGTCACTATACAGTAGAACCACATTGTCAACAGATCCTAGAGGAACTAGGGTTCATTTTGATACATTTATGGAACTTGGTGCAAAGTAAAAGGGTGGTGTTACCCATAGTTTTGACTTTATAAACAGCACTAAAAAAAATAACAGAATACGGTTGTTAAGGGAAACACCATCTTTTAATTTAGCCTTTAAACACATTGTCATTTTAAATTAGCTGAATATCGCCGATTTGCAGAAATCGGACCTTAATACATTTACCCGCTAGAGATTTATATTCAATATAATTATGGAACCAGAAAATTCTTCTGCTATATGAAAACCTGGGACTTCTACTGTACAATGCTATTTTACACTCGTAAACATCATTTCTTTATTTAAACTACTACTGTAAAGAAAATTTTGCAGCATTATTTTCTAGGTAAGGATTGTTACTAACATATTGGCAACAGTGGATGTCAAATTTGTAAACACTCTAAAGGCTTCTTAAACTTAACAAAAGATGAGTAAATATTCTGGCCCTCATTCATTAAGGAATGCAAAGTGATAGTAATGTGTGTGTTCTTTAAAATGTAAATTTTGTATACGCATGTCCATATTCAACAAGGAGTGGCTGTAAAGAAACTTTCCTTGATGAATACGGCATTGTCACTTACGTGATGGAAAAATTGGCGCACATAGCAGTGCGCTATTATTTGCCCCTCTAGCTCACTCACCAGCAGCCATACATTTGAGTGCGATATGCATTTGTATTGCTGATTAACAGTGGAACGCACAGGCATGCAATTCCTTCCTTACACTCATGTCTTATTATCATAGTTATTAACATAATTGCATACTAACCCTGCTCAGTAAACCTTTGTATGATGCAGCATGTATGATTTCTGTATGATTTTGCCTGATATGAAAAAAGCATATATGATGAAGGTGGGAGTATGGCTGCACTGCCATATACATTGTGGGAAAAATGGGAGAATGACTGTGCTGCCTTATACTGTGTGAGATAATGAGAGCATGACTGTGCTGCCATATACTGTGTGGGATAATAGGAGAATGACTGTGCTGCCATACACTCTGTGGGATAATGGGAGAATGACTGTGCTGCCATATACTGTGTGGGGAGAATGGCTGAACTGACATATACTCTGTGGGATAATGGGAGAATGACTGTGCTGCCATACACTCTGTGGGATAATGGGAGAATGACTGTGCTGCCATACACTCTGTGGGATAATGGGAGAATGACTGTGCTGCCATATACTGTGTGGGGAGAATGGCTGAACTGACATATACTCTGGGATAATGGGAGAATGACTGTGCTGCCATATACTGTGTGGGGAGAATGGCTGAACTGACATATACTCTGTGGGATAATGGGAGAATGACTGTGCTGCCATACACTCTGTGGGATAATGGGAGAATGACTGTGCTGCCATACACTCTGTGGGATAATGGGAGAATGACTGTGCTGCCATACACTCTGTGGGATAATGGGAGAATGACTGTGCTGCCATATACTGTGTGGGGAGAATGGCTGAACTGACATATACTCTGGGATAATGGGAGAATGACTGTGCTGCCATATACTGTGTGGGGAGAATGGCTGAACTGACATATACCGGTACTCTGTGGGATAATGGGAGAATGACTGTGCTGCCATACACTCTGTGGGATAATGGGAGAATGACTGTGCTGCCATATACTGTGTGGGGAGAATGGCTGAACTGACATATACTCTGGGATAATGGGAGAATGACTGTGCTGCCATATACCGTGTGGGCAGAATGGCTGAACTGACATATACTGTGTGGAGATAATGGGAGAATGGCTGTGCTGTCATATACTCCGTGGGATAATGGGAGAATGACTGTGCAGCCATATACTCTGTGGGGATAATGGTAGAATGGCTGCCCTGCCATATACTGTGTGGGGATAATGGGGGAATGACTGTGCTGCCATATACTTTGTGGGGATAACTGAACAATGGCTGAGCTGCCAAATACTGTGTGGGGATAATGGGAGAATGCGCTGCCATATACTGTGTAACAGTTGTGTAAATATAAGATTTTACTCTCATGTTCCCCTGAAGACACATTCAATTGGAGGTGGACATGACCTACTGTATATATTTTCACACAGTCAAAATTAAGGGAAAACTCCAAAGTTTTAAGCATTACAGATAATTAAAAAAACACCAATCACATGACCACAACCACTTCCATACAATAAATTATTTTCTACACAATAATGTATAATATTTAATGACACTGCAGATATATAAATCATATTGTTCAACAGACAATCTGAGGATAGAGTTTCTGCCATCCTGGATTTTATTTGGCCTTAGGAAATGCAGCTCAGTTTGAGATATAGGAGTATATTTACTAAACTGCGGGTTTGAAAAAGTGGAGATGTTGCCTATAGCAACCAATCAGATTCTAGATGTCATTTTATAGAGTATACTAAATAAATGACAAGTAGAATCTGATTGGTTGCTATAGGCAACATCTCCACTTTTTCAAACCCGCAATTTAGTAAATATACCCCATAGTAACAGCTACACATGTATTTATTTTTATTGTCAATTAGACATGTATAAAAGTGATTCATATTCTATTATGTTTAAGTACTTCCATTTCTGTGTTGAGACTTCAATATATTCGATTGACAATAACACAGTATTGTGCATACATAGACTACACAAAAAAACGATATCCTTCTCAATACCACTAATTTCTACACTGAATCTCCATTTAGAAAACCTTTATAAACACATGAGGACTCATTTCTACAATCATATGGCAAAAGAAAAAGCAAATGCAGTAAATTACCCTTTTTAAATGGAGGGACTGACATGGCTGCAGGTTCAATAATCATCCCCAAATACACACATTTTCTTATTAACCATAATTACACCACAGCATCGCTCCCGGTAAACAAAACAGGCTAGATCCACGACATACATGGACTGAGTATAATGTATGCAAGGACACTGGTGTGCCTATACCACACAGCCCCATGATATGACAGTATAAGATAGGGCTCCGAAAAGTAGTCATCTGACATGAGCAGCTTACTGAATGGGAGAGGGGGTGGTTTATAGCGGTGTGGTCATTCCAGGATATCTGCTATAAGTGCAGCGATTGTATAGATACCCCGCTTATTTCAGCAGGTTGTTGAAAATCCTCATCCCACTATGAGCAAGGTACAAGGAGGCAAGGAACTTTTTCCTGGTGAGAGGCTGACCGACAACACAGCAGCCAATCGAAATCCGCCTTAGTATACGGCCCAGCCCCACCTCTTCTGACATGACTTTCAGCCATTAGGAGTCAGACGGGTGTTTGCGTGACTGACACACAAAGTGTACTTTTAGGAAGGAGGACGAGGTGGAAGGGAGGAAATAACTGGGAAGGAAGTAAAATGGAGGTTCTAACACACATGTATTTTGAAAGCCCAAAAACCTGCAACTTAGTAAAAAGCAAGCCCAATTCCACTTGTTATAAGCGGAATTTGCAACTATGGTCCTGGCTGCCTGCAGGTCCAATGGGCGGCGCGTGTTTGACGTCATCAGGTACGCACCAATCACGTACTGCCGAGAACAGCTCCGTCCACTGGATCTGGCAATAAGGACCGTCGATCCGGGTGGGCTTTTGAAGGAGTTGTAAAAGAAGTTGCCAGGAGAGGGAAAAGAAGATGTGAGCAGCAGAGAAGTCCACTGCCAGCATTAGGAGAAGACTGCACAGCCGGTCAAAGTGGGAGAGCAGCAGCGGCAGGACACTCAGCGACCTGGAAGGGACAGGTAAGTGCTCTTTGTGTGTGTGCCCCAGCATAGTTCCAGGCCTTTACCCCTAGCCCTCATCCCTAGCCTTATAACCCTTAGGATGGCCATCCCTAGTCTGCTCTCCCTTAAATTCAGCACCAGGCCTCAGCCAGGATGAAGCTCCTAGGCCCCAGCCACTCAGCCAGCCCGAGGCCCTGTGGTCTAGGCCCCGCCTAGACCACAGCCAGCCCCAGGCCCTTAGACCTCACTAGGTCCCCGGCCTGCACCACCTACCCCAGGAACACGTGAGTAGGCCAACCCTAGCCTAACGCCCATAGCGAGAGTGTGTCTTATTGGATTGCCTAGTGTTTGTATGCTGTATTGTGACTGTGTACTGTACCCCCTGTCCCCTTTGTTGTATCACTGCTGTGTTGTGCATCTCTCATTCGTGGGTAGCGCGCAGGAGATAGTTGTCAGGGTTGGTGCGCGAACGAGTATAGAAGCATAGCTGTAGTTAGGGTGCTTAGGTAGGGGGACTGTTTACAGGCATTGGTCGGCAGACTAGGACATCAGAAGACCCCAGCGAGTGAGAACCCGCTGGAGTAGCAGGGACAGAAGTACTCTCTGTGGTGGACCAGCTTACGTAAGTTTAATATGGCGAGGGCTGTTCCCAGTGGTGCGCTCACCTTGCGGAACTGTCCTCCCCATATCTCTCCCCACCCACTTACAGCAAAACGAGTGCCCGGCATACGAGACAAGAGCCTCCCTCCCCTGTTATGTTTGGGTACTTGGCCACCCCCCTCTTTTCTTCCACACAGATGCTGCCAAAGGAGAGGGGAGACCCTCCCGAAGATGACCAAAGACTAGCGCGGTGCATAGGGTAAGTGTGAGTCCCTTCCCTGTCTTAGGTCCCCATCCACAGCTCCCTTTAAACAGCCAAATTCGAGTGTAGATTATTATGAGATCTCCAGCCCCCAGTTTCTTATACAGTCGTAATAGTCATTGGACTAGCAGGTTAGAAAAGAGGGTACATATATCTTTGGGTTGGCTCCTACCTTAAACTATGTTCAGTCCACATAAATACTAATGGATGAAGTACAGTTACTTGACATCCCTTCAAATTGGACAAATTGTTCATTTCATATTATCCACAAGAACTTAATATTTTCAAATTATATTGAAATCCCTAACAGTATATCTAATTGTGATGATCTGAGTTTCAAAGTATTATACCTCTGTATGAGCAGAGGTGTCAGTGGTTGTTTGTGTTTAATTATTGACTTTTCCTTTCAGTAATTGTAACAGTAGTAGGTTGAGACAGTCAGACATTTGTTTGTTTGCTTTTGTTATCCATGGAGAATTTGACTGGAGGTAATTACCCAGGTTTATTTGGTGCTAAGAGCTTTTGTTCTTCAGACACACCTCCAGGTGCACTGAGCTGTGTAATAGTCACAGGGAGACTGAAGCTGAATGGGATTTAGGGAACTCTGCAGAGACTGATTGTGGAGCTTCTGCTACTGTATTCCTAATGGAATTTTGCATTTACTTCTTATTATAAAACCATGCTTATATATCCTGTCTGCCATAAAAATGATAGGGTATGTTAATTGTTACATATGCCTGGGAATAGGAGGACATAAATAACCATAGCACAGTCAGGGGCAAGACTCGATTTAGGAGCCTATTAGATATATTTTAAAAGAAAAAAAAACAGATGGCCCAGTGACCCAGCCATAGGCCGGTCCCATAGTCAGGCCCAGGGCCGTAACTAGGGCTGTGCGACAGGGGCGACCGCCCAGGGTGCAACGCTGAAGGGGGGCGCAATTTAGGAATATTTTAGGTACATTTGGTTAAAATTGAGGGCTAGGGGAACGGCAGTTGTCTTTCTCGCCCCAGGCGATAGAATTCTAAGTTGCGGCTCTGGTCATGCCCCTCACTGCCCCTGGCATTTTTTTTTCTTATTAAATATTTTAGCAGTGCTCCTCAAAGTGACTATAGGAGAAAACTCTCACTGATCATGTCTGTGTGTATGACATTATCCCAAAAAACTATTTAAAACTTAAAAAAAAAAATCTTTTGGGTTCTGTTGTATAAAGGTTTTCTGCATAAGAGTTTATATACTTCTATCTGTTATATGAATATAAAAACTGCTAAAATATTACTTTAAATAACCTGTTACCTTTCAGAATTATTTATATTTGTATAACAGAGTGAGTGTATCAAAGATTGAAAGGGGCACTAAATAATGCTGCTGGAGTCACTGATCCATGGATGATATTTAATTTAACTATGTAAATTCATCTCATGCTAATAAGTACAAATATACAGAGAAATAATGCTGTCTGGGCAGAAGAGAGTGTGTCCATAATTTTTCTAAGCCTTTGCAGAATAATAAAGTGGAAGTAAAGCATACCAGAAAATGACATTTGTCATAGATGAAGCAAGAAGTTTAAATATTCTGTGCAGCCTTAGCTAGCTACCCATATTCATTTTTGCCTATTGCATTTTTTGCACCATCCCCACATCCAAATCTGATCCAGTTTTTTGCGATTTGGGTTAGCTGATTATAAAGGGGTCATGCTGCTATTCAGAAGTCCTTAAAAATGTGCCCCCCCCCCCTCCCCATCTTCCCATGAATGTAGGTTAGGCTCCTGCCTTTGTGAATTGGCATTTTCTCTAGGACAGCCCTTTGGGACTCAAAATCACAGTCAAATCCATGTTCAGATCGAATTTCATTGTACCTGTGCTTCTTCATTAACACCCCCCCCCCTCCTGTCTCCTACTTTTGAAACCTATGTTCTTATCCATGTATTCCCCTCTTCTCCATCCCAAATGTTTTGCCGCAAAATTGAATTATGATTTTTTTTTTTCATTTATATTTGCAAAAACTGTTTTTGGTCTTTGGTTTATGTATGTGGTAAATAAAGAATGTAATATTCTAAGTCAGTTCGGCATTGATCTGTCAGGGTGGAAAATTGTGTCACAGTATGAACTCCATCAATGCATATTCAAAGTCATCGGCTGACCTTGAAATGAGGAGAAGTGCAGAGCGCACAGATGCACAGTTCAATACAGCTGATTCCTCTGGAGACTGAACAATTGGCCCAGTGTAATATTTGCAACCAATAACTGTGGCCATCTTCCTTACAGAACCAGCCATTCGACAACTGGGGTGAACTATGGAATTGTACAGTGCGGCTTCTTTGCTCTGACTTTCTGAGTGGATAAGAAGAAGTTTGAACCAGTTGTTCGCTAATTTGCTTTGATCAATTGAAATGGATGACATGATGGTAGAGAGAGCCTTTGTCAAACTTTAAATCCTCTTTTTATTGAAAAACACTATACAAGTCCCATATTTAAGAAAATTGCTAGTATTTGATTCAAGTTTTAAAAAAAATATAGAGTAACAAATTAAGCTAAACTGTACTGTGCTTTGAGATATAGACTTCATGCTGTTTTGTTGTTGTACAGAGATTCAAACCTGTGACTCAAGCCTAGAGATGAGTGACAAGCTCATCAATCAGGATCAGTCATTTGTCAATCGAACGACCATCTTAATTCCAGATGTTCACTGGCTGATAGCAGTCAGCTTCTAACTACATGCTTGTCAGGACCAATACGGATCCTAACAATGTTCACAGAACCATTATCTGGTATTACTATTGTTTTGAGCACACACATGCTGCAATATCAGGCCAATTGTCTTAAGTATTCTGACAACCCTCTATTGGATGTACATGTTTATTACATCGAAGCAGTATTTTAATTACATTTACTGTCTATTCAGATAATCACTTGTATAAAAATTGCATAATTGAAATGGAGGCTGTGAGGATCTTTCTTAAGTAGCAGAACCATTATGTTTTTTCTAATTTTTTTCTTATTGGAATAGAAATATCGGTTCTGTAGTTTGCCAGAAAAAGAGGCCTTAGTGCCTTGTAAGCTTGCAATTATTTTATACCATCATCATCATCAGTTATTTATATAGCTAGCTTCGCAGCGTTGTACAGAAACCTCACTCACCAGTCCCTCCCCCATTGGAGTTTACAATCTAAATTCCCTAACATACATACACACAGACAGAGAGAGACAGAGAGACTGGGGTCAATTTGATAGCAGCCAATTTGATAACAGCCTACTAGTATGTTTTTGGAGTGTGGGAGGGAACTGAAGCACCGGGAGGAAACCCACGCGCACACACAGGGAGAACATACAAACTCCTCACAGATAAGGCCTTGGTCAAGAATCTATTGAAGGTTGTTAGGACTGCGGTTACTAGATAAGCTTTTAGAACCAGGCTAACAGAGGTCTTCACCTTTAGCAGTTGCCTTTCCCGTAGAACTATACTTGTTCGGAGGTACTCGGATGCCCCCAGGACTTAAGCTCAGAGGTAGTAAAAGCTTATCCAAATAACCACAGCACAGGAGGTAAGCGAAATGCTGAAGGGGGATGTCAGGAACAGGCCAGGTTCGTGGGAGACTTGGAAGCAGGATAACCAAGGGACAGGCAAAAGGTCTGGGCAGGCAGCATACAAGAATATCCAAAAACAGGCAGAGATCAAGGGGCACAGGAGTTCAAGCAGGATCCAGAAAACAGGCTGAGGTCACAACAGGGATTCAGGTCACAGATATCTAATATCTACAGGAGCAAAAGCAGGTTAGCACACAGGAAGATATAACCAGCAGGGAGGCTAAGCCCTCCCTGCCTTAAATACTTTGATGGGTCAATCAGAAAGGAGGAGGCACAGAGCTGACAATCAGCCTCAGGAGGATGCTAATTAATTACTAGTTAGAACTGGCATAGGTAATAACATAACCCAGGAACATGTATAAATATATAAATAATAACAGTATATAGTAACTTATGCATGTGCTCGGTTGCTAGATCACGCCGGAATGCGGCGCTATTAACAGAAGAAATGACATCCCAGTCGTCATGGTGATGGTCAGGACGTAGCTGCAGAGTGGGCAGAGAGTCACGGCGACTCGGGGCACCGCCGCGGCTCGTGACAAAGGTATGTCCTTTTATTCATTTTATTTTTTTATTTCAAAAGTGTTTTACACGCACTGGGATTTGGAAGGGATTCCCTTGGTCCTGTCTTTTCCCAGCCTCAGTGAGAGCTAACAAAACAATGGTCAGCCTTGTGTGCTCAGCTCTCATTAAGTTTGAGCACTGTGTTGTAGATCAAGCCATGGATGGCTTCTCTTGGTCACTTACAAATATGTCAAAAGTAGTGCGGACGAGTCCTGCCTTATAGCACAGGACTATTGTGCTCAATGCTAAATGCAGCCCTTCCCACAACTATGAAACTGTGTACAGACGGAAGTCATCATCTCTGGGTATCAATTTAGAGGTGCCAACTTTGTAAATAGTTATTTCCCTTAAGTTTAGTGTTACAAAATAATAAGTAAAGTCTGTATGAGCAATCATATCTGTGTCATCATCTATACAGCCTTAATAGTGGTGTTCTTTTCTTGGAAAGAAATAGATCAGGCCTGTCCAACCTGCGGCCCTCCAGATGTTGTGAAACTACAAGTCCCAGCATGCCCTTCCAGCTATCAACAGGTTGTCTATTGGCAAAGCATGCTGGGGCCTGTAGTTTCACAACACCTGGAGGGCCGCAGGTTGGACAGGCCTGAAATAGATGGTAGACTAGGCACCCAGGCTTTGTTACCAGTGAGTGGAAGAACGAGGGTGGAGGTAAAGATTACATTCATTTGCATCACTGATTGGAATTATTGTATGTGTAATGGATTACCAATTCTCCATAGTCTGGATCCGAGTCCAGTACAGCTCCTGTTTATGATGACTATTGCAGTACTATATTTGTTAGTGGGAGTGTCTACTTCTTCTGCTGCTTCCTTCTGAGTGTGCACTTCGTTCCTGCTCAAATGGACTAATCTTACAAGTCCAAACAATTACGATTTACAGATGGGAAAAGAGTTTCCTAACCACACCAGTGGGGTCCTGGGTGTATAGTTTAGCAGAGGCTGTGGAGATATACTAGCCAGGGCCAGTGTAGACACCCTGGGTGATCTATGCAGCTCCCCTCTCTTCTGTCTACTCTCCCTTGGGCACAGTCCTCATACTTCGTGTGGAGCAGGGACAGGGTGGCATCTTCTCTTCTGTCTGTGTGACACTCAGCAATAACTTCACTGTCACAGTCCCAGCGTATTACTCAGATGGAGGAGTCAGCTTCTCTGCCTCTCTATGCCAGCACTCAGCGTAGGGTACCAGAGGGTAAATAAAAACATTGAATGAGCGATATGCTGTCCGCCTAGCGGTAGTAGCGGCCCTGATGCTAGCTAGTACTTTCAACAATTACATTTCTAGTACATAAAGCTCCATCCCCTTGTACACTCTTCCATACATATAGGTTTTGTTTAAATTAAATGTACTCACAATGGTAAAGTAAAACACAGCATTTGTGCTGGTATATTGTGGAGTCCAGTGGCAAAATGTGGAAACAATCTGTACACCAGCATTTCATGTCGTCCCATTATGTATTTCACAATGCTGCTTTATCAGTGGGAATTATCACATCAAGAGGATCTTTCTTGGTACCATTTCACCATTTATTTTGCAAATACCATGCCACATTATTTCTATGCACACATATCATATTTACACATCTACCAAGTACCATATGGCAGCTATAAATTCTGCCCTAGTATACAATCTGCATTGTACAGTAAAAATACAATTTTGAATGGAAGTTTCTTGCATCTCCATCAAAGTGTCAAAATTAGTACAACTTTTTAACCTTTCTGGGTTTTTTTTATCAATACTTTTACTTGTCACTCTCTATAAATGTGACATCATCATCATCATCAATTTATATACCGCCACTAATTCCGCAGCACTGTACAGAGAACTCATTCACATCAGTCCCTGCCCCATTGGAGCTTACAGTCTGTGACACTGGGTGTCCATTCCTATTTATTACATTTCAGAACTCTCCTATCTTTTAACAACTGTATATTAAAATATATTCATGCTTTTCTGTTCCAGTTCTTTCTAGAAATACAGTTTAGTCAGCTTCTTGGTGTAAATAACAAGCACTGTAATCCTGTCATTTAAAAAAAACAAAAAAAAACTCTGATATATCAATTATAGAAAAGTAATCAGAATACTCCTTCTGTTTATTAACACATTGCCAGTTAGGCAGATCCTTAATTGATAATGAAAAACACTACTGTAGCTCCTGACAGCGGTCAGGTGTCCACTCTTAGGAGCATATTACTATGCTTATTAAATGGATGTTTTATGGAGTTTCTGGAGTAGCCCAGTGAAAGGATGAGGAGACTCTATAGGTTCCACTACCGAACTGAAGCCAAAGCTTGATAACAAAAGAGACACAAGAGCTGACAAACCTGGAGCCTTGTACACCACTGTGTACATGGGCACAATGACTATTTTCTCTATATTGGTATCATCTCCCCCCTGACTCACAGAAGTGTGGGATTCGTCCTATACATGTGAAGTATCTAACAAACTTATGAAATCTCCAGTAAGCTCTGCATGGAGAATGTTTGGAGTGCTGGTGGTACCATTTCAGTGGTGACAGTCAGCCCTCATTTGACATCCGCAAGTAGAGTCAAAACAGTCATAATAGAGCTCCCATGTATTGTAGTCTCTTCAGAACAGCCCATTGTTGCCAGCCCTTGAAAATATGTTTTACTAATAATTTTAGGAAAATTGACGGACAACCAAACATTTTACTAATACATTATTTATACTTTATAATAGAGTTTGAAAAAAAAAAATGCAGACTAGCTAGATTACAATTGACAAACTCCTTTTGGCCAAACTTCTGGGATTTATGCATCTATTAGTTATGTAAGTAGGATGATCCTGAAAGTCAGACCCTGAAGTAACTGGGAAAGCTGGAATAGCTTCCTAACCTGGATTTCGTTGAGGTTTACACACAGGCATCTTTTAACCTGTCCCTCCTTCATCCCATTATTGGAAGATGAATGGAAGAGAACAGTTACATAGAGATCTTTGCACATCTCTGTTCTGTCATTTGCTTTAATAAGTTGGACACATGTAATATATCTATGTCTCTCCATAAAGGCCAATGAACTTTATGTGAAAATCCATCTCACCTCTATTCACATGACAAAAACTCAGAGTGAAAAACAAACAAACCCTAATCTGGAAATCAAACACCTATAAGTACAAGGGGGTAAAACAGGTAAGATCATGTAATCTCCCACTCCTTAGACACCAAGGGGTTAATGTATCAAGCTGAGAGCTTTCCGACGGGTTTGAAAAGTGGAGATGTTGCCTATAGCAACCAATTAGATTTTAGCTATTATTTTGTAGAATGTACTAAATAAATGATAGCTAGAATCTGATTGTTTTTTCAAACCTGCCAGAAAACTAAGCTTGATACATTCACCACCAGGGGGTAAATGTATTATACTCTGATTTTTTCAACTCGCTGGAAATCGGCGAGTTTACAGCTAAAATTTAAAGCGGCGCTGGCTTGTAAAGGCAAACGTGCACTGAAAACTCACCTCTTCCGTAAAGCCTACCAACCATCCACTTAACCACCTCTCCTCCTCCACTCGCTCTCCCGTCTCTCTTCTGGCTCCCCTTGTGCCTGTTCTGTCTAACCTCCCTTAGGATGTAAGCTCACATGAGCAGGGCCGTCTTCCCTCCTGTCTCCTCACCTGTTCTTCTACTCCATGCTTATTGTATCAGCCTGTGTGGAGCTTCTGAAGTATTGGTATTTTTGTTTATTGTTCTGTACTGTTTCACCCTGTATAGTCCACTGTTTGTACTGTGTACGGCGCTACGGATACCTTGTGGCGCCTAACAAATAAAAGATAATAATAATAATAATAATAATACACTGTAAGCTCCAATGAGGCAGGGACTGATGTGAATGACAAATATTCTCTGTACAGCGCTGTAGAACTGGTGGCGCTATATAAATAAATGGTGATGATGAAATGCCCCCCAGCCACTTTGCAGGAGTGTGATTTGTAGCCTTTTCCAGATCCATGAGAAAATTTCATATCATGTGGGCGTCTCCTTTTTCAACTTCAATTATGAGATATTCAAAATAGCGATACTTCCCCTAATACCACATTATTAGATCATGACTAATGGTTGCATGTATAATTATTTACCTTTATTTTACTACTGAGTATTGGGGTTAGCCTGATACATCTGTTTTACTGTTATATTTCCAATGTCAATGCAAGTGAAATCATTGTCAGCTCAATGAGAAATACCCTAAAGCATGGCAATTGCGCCCTTGGCACATGGTAACGTTTCCAAGGAAACATTATTCCAATTGTCCCCTGTGCTCCCTTGGCGGCTGCATGCCTCACTTGACAATAGACGATTTCCCAATTATACATTACAGCTATATTTATAAGCTTATTTAGCCGTATGAGTAAGGCTGCTCTCTAGTAATTATATGTGACTGGGGATCTCGCACTAGCTGACTGACATTGTCTGGGGCTGGCACCAGGCACAAGCCTTTGGGTCTTTGTTAGGGATGGCCAGCACCGCCCAGCGGTGTACGCAGGCAGTGACAGCTCCAGCGCACACACTCCCAGGGGCGCGTTCACACACACACCGCCCCACGTGTGCACGGGGGGGCCGCCCGCTCTGCTGCTGCTGCTGACACCCGAGCAAAGCACAGAGCCCGAGAAACAGCAGCAGGATGGCGGGGCTGCTTCTCCCTCACAGGGGCAGTCACTGCTGTGCTGCCACAGCCGTCAATATAATGCTGGGGGTCTTCCACGTTCTGTTGCCCTGCTTTCGGCAGGGAGGGGGGCAAGGTGAGGGGCAGCGATACTGCCACGGAATAGATGCACAATAGAGAATGTGGGTGCACCTCTTCTAGTGCCTGTCCTCTGCTGGAGGGGCCCTGCTGCTTCATGGGGTGAAGGAGGAGTCGGATCGCGCTGTGGAGAAGAGGAAATGGGCCTCTTTTTAGGTTCTTGGATATGTTTTGGGCAGATAAAGAGACCAGGCTGTGTTGGCTGCAAACTCGTGCACCCCATTTGTTTTGCTTTGTTCATGTGCAGCGTGTGCATGTCAGTGGTTCAGGAGCTGGCATATCTGGGCGCTTGGGCACCTCCACATGAGGGAAGCTATGTTTCCAGGGGTTGGGATACCACCAGGTATAAACAAAAAGAAGGTTGTGGTCATATCTTCTGCCATCCCAACTCCTGGATATTGTTTCAGCACCTAGTAACCATTTGTATACATCACTCTCTTGGCACATGTTTTGTACAGGGTTTCCTTATTGACCCATGCAAACATGCTAGGTAGAGATTATGGTATTTGCTATCAATGTGTGCATGGACATAGGCCTTGTTGGTGTATTTCTCTTGTCCTAATGATAGAAATAAAATGAGCTCTTTTGTTTTGTGCAACCTCTAGTGATCGAGCCTGTCCCCAGCATGGTGGAGCTGTGGCAAGCCGAAGATGCTGAGCTTATGCTTCCTACTCAGGTGAGAAACAGTGTTTACTATCTGCTCCAAATAATTACAATTTGGCATATATGTATTTTTTTTGCATTTTTGTTTTATGGGCAGTGCACTGAAAATAAGTTTATTGAGATGTGACAGTTTGGCTATAGTAATGGTTTTTGGTTTAAACTGTGTGTAATTGTATCTGTAATACAGTAATACCATGCATTTCACGTGATAATATACTTCCAGGATGCTTCCTCTGTAAACAAAAGGGGGTATCCTCGCTGGAAAACAATAAGGTCTACGTGTGAAGCAGCCTCTTGTCTTGGAATGTGTAGGATTTGCTGTCAGCGTCACTATGAAATTGTGTTTTTCTTTGTTTGCTTTTTTAAGAATTTTACAATTTTCTTTGCCAACTGTGCTTGGATCACCTAAGAGATCTGCAAAGGGAAGCTATACACAGAGACTGTAAAATAATAATGGCTGTATGCTTCTTTTTATAAAAACAAGTGAGGTCTTATTGCCAGAATTGAATTAAGCTGGCCCATGAGTCATCCTGTTCGCACAGGAGATGCATTTTTAACATTTAAAGGGACACAAAATTAAAAATAGATGACATAGCTTTCATTAAAGAATCAGTGTTCCTCATGTTCGCATAAAATTTGTTTTACATATTCTATGTAGTGATATGTAAGTACAGAACCATTTCTTCCCCTTTGTTGTGTTTATAAATAAGTAGCTATTGCAGGCCACTTAAAGATAAGAGTCCCTTTGCTCTTGCCATGTGTCTGGGTTTGCATAAGTGTGCCTAACTTTACGGTGGGGCTCATAGGTTTGCGGAGGAAAATGCGCACATTTGTAGATGGGAGGAGTTGGATGCATTGAAATTGCCCTCTTTTGCAGCACAAAGCAACGTAATAAAACGCCCTACATCCCAAATTGCTACCAGTGATAAAGACAATATCCATATATACCCACTGTCGTCTCATTATAAGGCATATATGGGGATAAATGGAGCATTATTTTAGGAGTTAATTTTTTTTTTTTTTTTAAATTGGTTGTAGTAATGGGGTAAACAGTTTGTTGTGGAGTTTACAATTGCACGGTGCACCTCTTAAGATCTTTTCCACCTCTGTCCATTAAAGTACAATTTTAATGTGTGAAAAGGGGGTGTGCATCTTGAGATTGGGACTATTGAGGAGCATCCGTGATGTATAATGACCTCTGCTGATTTTTATGTTAGAATTATGCACAAAAACTTTCATGCATGGAAATGTCAACAGATCCAGTTAAATGCTCAAAACAGTGGTACTGCATCTTGCACATCCTACATTGTTCCACGTTGAGGTCCCTTTAAATTGGTATATCTGTAACAGTACAGTATTATATTTTAAGATTGCCCTTTGGATGTCTGTGCTGCCCTCCATAATACTTTTAGAAACAAACATAAAGAGTTGGTGTGAATTCCATGCTACGTCATACAATGGGTTTTAAGAGTTGAGTGACATATGTGCAATGATGCATTCTTCCATTTGTTGACTAGAAAAGTATATGGGCTACCTGTTTCCTGGTATTTGTCCAGTTGTGACCATGTAATCCTGGCAGTGCTGTGAGAATAGTCCAGTAACTGTTTATTTGACAAGGTGCAGACTTGCTACTGGAGTGCATAGGTTTGCCAGCAACCAGTTATGTTCTAGCTGGACTGTATCCAAAGAATGAAATATTGTTGTAGCACTGTGTCTGGTGAATTGTGCATATAAATAATATAGTACAGGTACAGTTATTGTACAGGTCTAGTGACAACAAGGCTGCAATAAGCAAGTGCTGGCCGCCTGTTAACCAGACATTCTGAATGGCCTGTTTAAAGGTTATGTGTGGACTGTTGATGTACTTTCCCCAGTTCCTTTTTTGTAGTATGACCGTGGTCGTTAAAGTTTTCTGCAGCCTACTTGTGGGGGAAGGTGCAATTCAGCGCTGTGTGTGTGTGTGTGTGTGTGTGTGTGTGTGTGTCCAGAACATCCACAGAGACCCATTGCTCTGATTTTATGGTAGGAATCTCTGTACATTTTTTCTCGCACCCCATAGACGTATGCAGAAATATGCGTGGAGATTCCTACTATAATGGCTGCCAGTGTGCGCAGCCAGACATCGCTGTGATGTCCACGCTCCACATCACCTGCAATCGAATTCCACCTGTAGAGCTATAAAATATATACAGTTGATTTAGAATGAAAATCTATTCTATGATGTGTTGTATTCTTGCATCCTCTGCAAGGATTGAGAAAAATATGAATGTCTCCGCTTTCCCCAGCAGACCAGGGATACAAATTTACAGTACCCTGTGGAAAACACATATTGGCATAACACCTTCGTTTCACCTAGTTTGGGAGTGGAACAGAGTAAGTGCAGCCCAGCCCAGCCCAGCCAGCCTACAGCACCCACATTCTGCCAGATAAGATTATGGCAGGGTGGGGATAGACTTGTTTTACTTAGTCTTAGACATCCGATAGCCACTATGTACACACTGGTGTTACCAATGCATCTTAAAACGCAGAATTGTGACATAAGTTTAGCACAATTAAAAGACTCTGGAAATAAAAAATCATTGTATCAAATGAGACCATACAGAGTTATTTACCTTTGTGCCTTAAAGTTGTTACGATGCATTTTTTTTAATGTATATTGTTCTAGTACAGTGTATTAGAAGCAGGCGAACACAGCTGAAAAGTTGCAAATTGGAAACGCAGTGAGACGCAGTTAAGAAACATGTATATATGCTTTAGCCTTCAACAACAATTTCCTGTTTTGCCACAGACGCATATTTAAAAAATAAAAGGTTAAATGCATTTGCAATACCGTCTAAATGTATAGCAAACACGTTGTATGCATTCATAAACACAATGTGTAATTGTGAGGACTTAAGTAGTGTTTCAGGTATTCAATTTCTCCACTAGAGTTTTTTTTTCCCCAAAGCAGATGTCCTTTTGTGCATTTACTTTTATTGTGTGCACTGTTAAAGAACTTTGTTCTTTCCATTGGCACTGAAAGGGGTCTGTTTCTTCATTGCAATTTAGTGCCTTGGCGACTTTTGTCTGTGCGAGGAAGGTTGAGCTATCTTGACCAAATCGTCACTTTCCAAGTTTTTGTCATTGCTTTGGAAAAGGTGTCTGATGTAATTTCAGATTACTCGCCATAGACTGAAACAAATACACTTTTGTGTCGAATGGCCAATAATAATACAGCAGGGTTCTGGACTGTTTAAAAGGAAATAAAAGATTAGCATTTATATTTGCTAAACATTGTGGATGATAATCCTAGATTTATTAGTTTTATTTTGTATTAATCCCAATTAGCTACCCTTTGTGCTAATACATTTTTAATTGCTGTAAGCTGAAATAACTCTCGTTAGGAACGGATATGCAGACTATTGAAGTCTGAGCGAAATATAGATTGTAAGCTTGGGAGCAGGGCCTGCTTGCCTCTGGCTTTATTGCCCCGTATTGTTGTATTACTGTGTTTGTTCCCAATTGTGAAGCGCTATGGAATTTGCTGGTGCTTTATAAGTAGATGTTAAGTGATGAAATATAGTTGTCTGCAGGCATCTTCTGTGGTTAGTTGTCTCTGCTAGGAGGATTCCATGACCTTTCTGTAACTCCCTGACCATAACATGACCCTTGTTAGAGGTGTGCAGCCCATTGTAAAAGTAGACAGTCATTCATCTAGCTTGTTCATTGTGTCCTGTTCATTACAGTAGTGATGAGCTGTTTGCATGATCAGATTACCAGAGTGAAGATGGCGAGTGCACCATGGTTGTAGCTAAGGAGCTAACAACCCCATTATTGGTGTCTCTATGTAATTGTGAACAAGCTGTCACACAAAGGGAGCAGCACGATTACTGCACTTCTCTTCCAGCTACCAGAGGAGGGGCGAGAGCAGATGCTAAATCCTTGATGTACTCCCTAAATACCAGCACAAGGAGTAAAGCCTGCGTTCATTGTTCTTCTACATGGCTGCTAGAGAGCATGAACAAAAGGTTTGAAGCGTCGCTTGCATGTGTTAGATATGGCATTTAATAGTATGTTATGAAATCTTACTACTAACCGCAGAACAAGTAGCTGTACTAAAATTATATTCATTAACTGCTCATAATGTTGCAAATAAACAATAATTTCACAAAACATTTCCTTAGGTGGCTGCTGTTCCATTGTTTTTGCTTTGTGCTAAAGTGGCCATGTGCTAGTAAATGTCTTATTTAAAGGTACCCACACACTGCAATATCACAGTTTGTAACCAGCCAATTGGCACGATTTCACAATATATATGGGTTGAAAGTGGCCGTGATTTTCCCGATGATAATCCCTGCTTATCTTCTGACCATGCTGGGCTGCAATGGAGACAGAAGTGATCCGGACAATCAACTGGATGTAGTTTATTATTGACACTCTGAACAGTAACTGTCCTGTGTGTATCCTGCAATGTTGAGAAAAAATGGGCAGCACGGTGGCATAGTGGTTAGCACTTCTGTCTTACAGCACTGGGGTCATAAGTTCAATTCCTGACCATGGCCTTATCTGTGTAGAGTTTGTATGTTCTCCCCGTGTTTGTGTGGGTTTCCTCCCACAATCCAAACTTAATTTTCTGCTATCGACTTGACTCTAGTCTGTGTGTATGTTAGGGAATTTAGACTGTAAGCTCCAATGGGGCAGGGACTGATGTGAGTTCTGTGTACAGCGCTGTGGAATTAGTGGCACTATATAAATAAATGACGATGAAGTATGATACTATAGTCAGTTGGTGTTGGATGGTGTCTGATCGTTCCCTGCCTGAGACATGACCCCAATAACTTCACACTTTTACAAGATTAACAGAAATAGTAATGAAATAGCGCTAAATATATATATAAGGGACACAAAAAACAGTAATACATATATAAAACATCAAAATAATAAAAAATAAATGTTGAGATTGTGTGCAGCTGGAGGTTTAAGGCACTGCAAAGCCTCAAATAAACAAGACATAGAAAGAAAGGAGATCCACCAGCACTGATCTTAATCTAACCTAAAGATCTTTTGTCAATGCAAAAATTCATAAAAAGAAATCTCTAATTATTTGCATTAAAGATATATTTGTTTTTGTTGAAGATCTTACATTAATTTAGGTTAGACTGCGATCAGCACTGCTGGATTTTCTATCTTTCGGAGGATTGGTGTTATTGGCGTGGATGAAAATGGAAAGAATAGATTTATTTTTTTTTATAGGTATTTAAAGGAAATTTGATAACAAAAAAATGATGTAATGCTTATTAAGTACAGTATAAATTACTCCAACAGCTTCAAGGTCTTGATAAATTACGTCAGAGTAATCCACTTATTCAATGTTCTCTAGACAAATTCTCTGAACAGCATATATGTTTTATATATTGTTACCTTAGTTATAACATCATTATTTCAAATTACCTTAAAACCAAAATGAATCAATTGGACTCTGTCCTTTTCTATTACGCAACTATATCGTTCCTCTTTCATGAGATAGTTTATCACATAGGGAGGAGTGGTCTTAGACCCAATAGTAGTCCAGACGGAGCTGTAGTGGGCAGAGATTAGTAGCTGTAACTAGTGCACTATAGTAACTGCTATTAGTGTTTTGTTTTTTTTCTTTCCTTGTTCTCCTCTGTACCTTGCCTGTGTTCACCTGGCCAGAACTTAGTTTGCTGGCATGCAATAGTCCGTGTATGGTATATCTGCTCCTGGCAGACAGCTGGAGATGCCCTGCTGGTCTTTTATCTTTTCATACTGGTGTCCCTCTCCCAAGTGTTTTCCTGAACTCCTGGATGGTTACTTTATTGCATAGTGTTGTTAGTGTAGTTGACACTGTATCATTGTCACTTCTCTACTCAATCCTCACTATCCTTTGTACCTATGACCACATTGTTCTCTACACTTCCTTTTAACTTTCCCTCCCTCCAATGTTAATACCCAACTAATTAGCCCTCTCTATTAGTCGATCATCTGAGTAATATATATTTATAACTTTAATCTTTCTATCCCCGTCTCTGTCACCTATTTACTCTCCCTGTCCTACTTGCTATCCACTCTTTATTTATACCTGACTCTCATTCTCCTCCTTAAATCCCTCCTCTGTCTTATATCTGAGTCCTGTACCTCTGGTGATCTCCCCTTCTTGTCCGGTCCCTCTGGTAGTCATTCCACCATACCTCTAACTCCTTCTTTTTCTCCCTTTGTCCCTTATCTTCATACTTCTCCACTGACTTGCCCCGTTTGTGTTTTTATCTCTGTCTCCTCTTTATATAAGCCTCTCACAAACACTTCTGTGTCATTTTACTGTTCCACTTGCATCATGTCTGTGAGTTACTTCACTCACTCCCCTGTAACTGTTCTCCATGGCTCCTCTCTCCCTCTTTCAATCTCTTCCTTGGTCAGCTGATTTCTCTCCTATTTCTTTCTCACTGGCCATGGCTTTCTGCGGTCCTCCTGCTGCCTCTGCTTGTGAAAGATCATCTATACCAGTCGACTCTCAGCGTGCAGCTCCTCTCTCTCTGCTGTTCTCTATCTGATATGTCAGTCAGTTAAAACCATCTGATCCTTTTGGAGCTCCAGTCGTATGTCGCTCGAGCTCTTATGATTGGCTGCTGCAGTGGGAGCAGCGGGAATTTCACTCTGGATAGCTGATCGTCCGCCTGTATCTTAGGCAGGAAGGAGCATTTGCTGATTTTGTGCCTGTAATTTGTTCTGATCGCTTTCAGTAGCATTTAAACACGGCACTAGAGAAAACATATTTTATTTTCTATCTCGTTAACACCAAATAGATCAGGGAAATTCTGATGTAAGTAGAATAAAACACTTCACTGCAGAAAATCATATTTTACTACTTAATGGGTATACCCTTGCTATGTAGGTTAATGCAAAAGCAAAGCAATTTTACTAATCTTGTTGCACACTCTGCACTATTATTATTGTTATCGTCCTTTATAGAACACCAGATTATTCTGCATTCAGACAACTTTATTTTTTATTTATTCCTTACTTAATGACTACAGTTTCTCCTTTTTGACCCTCATCTGATTCCGCTATTTGCTCACACACACACCACATTTCATAATCATCAACTATTTATATAGCGCTACTAATTCCGCAGCGCAGATAAATGTTTCTATTAAAATGTGTCTGCTTTATAGTGCTGCTGCTATATATTTTTTGGGTTTGGGTGTGTTGAAAATGTTTGCATGACTTTGCTATCTAGAATAAAGAGACTCTAGAGCAGTGGTTCTCAAACTGTGTGCCTAGGCTCCCTGGGGTGCCTCGGCGATCTCACAAGGGTGCCTCGGCTAGGGCCAGTGGTAAGCAAGGCGGGGGGGGACTACTTGGTAATTATTTTGGCTTAGGGGTGCCTTGAAAAAATTATGGAGACCCTAAGGGTGCCTCGAACTGAAAAAGTTTGGAATCCACTGCTCTAGAGTATATTGAGCAGGTTTGTGAGCTTCTCATGAGAACTGTATGGCCAGGCATCCTCTGTACTGTATAAGAGTAAACATGAGTTTCGCCAAAGATTAAAACCAATGTGCATGTTAGGCTTAAAAGCCCTGTGGTGATTGAGGTCGCTTTAACATTTAAAAGCTGTCCGCACATTCCATATGCACATTTATCATACAAATGACTATGTGGACAGTTTTACGGTCAAGTCTATCATACAGCTTATCTTTATTCTTAGTTAAAAATGTGAAGCCACTTCCTGTAAATGAAGGAACCCTAAGCAATGCTGGTTTCCTATTTGAATTTAGTTGTTTTGCTGCTTCTTCTTTTTTCCCCTCTTGGACAAGTCCGTGTTCTCTATGAAAACTGTATACACACTGTTGTAATAAAATTATTACATTGTTCCTCTTTGGCTGATATATATATATTTATGTAATACTGTGACTGGAACCATCCAGCAACTTGGCTTGGAAGAACAGTATATTGTGTATTTGGAAATCTATTAGAAAGCAATGGAAACTTGTCATGTACTGCGTTCACTTCCTCATTGCTGTCTTGGTCAATTTAAATGACCAGCAGTTAAAGCTGCATTGTCTGTTTCTTGTCAGACAACGCAGTACAGCAGTGAGAAGATAATGATGGATATCCCAAAGAATTACAGTGCTACAGATTAAAAACTAAAAAACAAACGTTAAGATGAACATGCAGTGAATAAGGGAGCATGCTGGGAATTGTAGTCCTCAGTTTTTTATTTGTGATTAGACTACAATGAGCTACACATCGAAAACTCTGTATCAATACAGTTCTTAAATCCACAAAGGAAAAAAGTAAATATTTATATCTGCTGTTTGGTATTATGGCATTCACATTCACATTGACATGATCACTGAGCCTTTTTTCATACAGTAATTGTAAGGGGCACTGGTTAACAATTTAATAAGGAGTGAAGTACCAGGATTAGTGTTGGGTAAGAGGGGTCATTTTTAAATGTAATTTAGGCGCGGTGCTCAAAATGACTTGAAAACCCTAAGTTCCAAACAGGTTATATAATACATCCTTTACAAGTACTAGTGTAAGAGAGATTATCTACAAATGGAGAACAATGATGACAGTCGCCAAGTTTCCCAGGATTGAGCCTCTCAAATCCAATGATAAAACTGTATGATGCTGTGAGAAATCCTAAAAACACTTAAAGCTGCATGCAGGCTTTACAGGCCTCTGTCGAAATGGTAAATGTTAAAGGTCATGACTCTACCAATAGCAAAGACTACAAGTATGGCATCCATGGAGGGGTAGTCAGAAAAAAGCTCTTCTCTCCAAAAGAAACATTGAGATATAGCTTAGGTTTACAATGTTGCTTTTGAATGAAGCACAAGACTTCCCCAATGGAACTTAGATAGTGCCCCAGTCAGACGAGAACGCATGGCCGCAACGCTGTGAAGCAGCAACTGTATCTACTCTAACACCCTACAATGATGCTCTACACTACAGCATATATACAATGTAATCTGTGGCTGGATCATGTAGAAATAACTTATTGTAGATATTTATTTTAATTAGCAGTGCAGTGAACCTCTGTATATCATTGCAAATGTACCTATTTTTTTTTATAAGGGTATGTGTGTAAATGTATTCTGAGACAGTATGTCATGTTATTATACTTGCTGGTAGACTCCCTATGCAAGTGATCACAGATGAATGTTAATTTTGCAAGTTAAATTGTATTCAAAACAAGATTATAGAAATGTTACATCCTGATGGTACAATAGAAAACCTCAGACATAGTCGCAATGTAAAGAGGTTTTAAACTCCTCCAGACTGATTTATGGGCAGGCTGCTTGAAGCCATGAAGCACCTGGATTGGTTAGAGTGGCAGTATGTTGGATTAGTTCCTGCCAAATGTATCTCTGTAAATCTGTATAAAAAGTGCACTGTTTGACCATGTATTAGCATTGAACCATCTGTATTTTCTGGATATCACTAGTACCTCAGTACCTCCTTTTTAGGACTTCCTGAGCTAATCACTTCTTCAAGATTCTGCTTTGGCAACTATTTGCCTGTGCTGTAATTTCTGTGACCTACAGATTAGACCATTCTAATCCGTTATCCGGCTGTTCTGAGGTTGGGACCCAGCATTCAGTACCAACGTTCTGCCCACTACCTTCAGTTCTGGTCAGTGTGATAGGCCAGGGGGAACCATCCACAGTAACACTGATCTGAAGGCAAGAGGTCAGGTCTACTAACCCAGGTGCCGAGCAAGGGGGTACACTAGCAGCAAGAATTACCCAGAAAGAGGTGGTCCTAAGTGATTGTGAAGGAGCCTAGTGGCGGCAGCAGCAAAGGCCCCTCGTACTGCGATTAGTTGGCACATTTGGGATGAAGAATAGGGGACAGTGGTAAGGCAAGCCCAGCCGGTCCCCAGCAACACAGCCCTGACAAATTACACAAGTCTTTTATGGTTTCGGGATTTCAGAATGATAATTATTAAAGTACAATGATTTCTGTGCTTGCTAAAAAAACAAAACTGCTGTGCATGCAATAATTTATTTATCTGATAGTTTTCAAATTAAGAAATAAAAGATTCATGGTTGGTCTAAAGACAATAAGAAACAATTCAAAACTGTGAAACCAGATGTTTCAGAAAAGTGAGCCAGATTAGGAGGTGGGGGGCGTAATGTCGGAGCGTCACATTTTTCCATGTGTTGAGTGATTGATTTTGTGGTCAAAGGCTCTGATCACTGGTTATATTATGCCTGATAGAATTGGTCACTGATCAGCACATGAATTGTTTGGCCAAATACAGATAAGTTGTACTTTCTTTTGTATGGAAATCATCAATATAGTTGTTTTTTTTTGTCGGTGGGCACAAAACTCTGCTGTGGTTCTAATGCGGATTAATTATTCAGAAAGCAAATCTCGCCACTATTTTAAGGGTTTTTAGTTGTTTATATTCCTGGTTCGATTTACAGTTTTACATACAAATCAATGTAATGGATTTTTACAGCCTAAGAATAGCTTTAAAACAATTATATTAAAAGTGTTTTCTAACTTTTTACAACCCTAGTCTTATTAGTCACCTACCTGCAGGTCTCAGCAATGCAGCCTTGAGCTCTGCAAAACCCCACATGGAGAAGGGTGTGCCTAACTAGAAAGTGTTACACAAAGGTAGAGAAGTTAGTTTACCTAGTTCAGGCCTGTCCAACCTGCGGCCCTCCAGGTGTTGTGAAACTACAAGCCCCAGCATGCTTTGCCAGTAGACAACCTGCTGATAGCTGGAAGGGCATGCTGGGACTTGTAGTTTCACAACATCTGGAGGGCCGCAGGTTGGACAGGCCTGACCTAGATCATACTGCTATACATTTAACAATTCTATAGGGGTAGGAAGTTTTCTTGAACTCAAATTAAATTATTGTAATGTGTTTTTGTTTTGGGACATATAACTATGGGTTTAAAATAAAGCTGTTTTGTCACTTCTGTTTCGTTTTTAATGCATATCATTGAAGTGTACATTTTGTAATAACATAAAGCAATGTCTACATTTTTGTGTTCTATTTACAGACTGATTCCGATCAGAACACAGAGGAACATTTGCAGGAACAAAAGTAAGTGTGTGTTTTTATGTTCTTATGTCAGCCTGCAACTAATAAACCTGACAGCATAGTACAATAAACTGTTCCTTGTATGTTAATTCCTTGTTTTGTGGTGTTAAGTAAACTATAAACTAAACTCGTAATACCTATGTCTTTTGCACTTTGGCCATATTTTTCTTTTATAATATTGCCGACTGAACATTATGGGACAAATTTATTGAGACCAGTTAAGAAAGTAGCAGTTCTTATGATGAAATTCTAACTGTCACTTGCAAATGACATTGTCAGAAGTGACAGCTCTGCCACGTGGACATGAGACAATCAACACATGGAACCTACATGTTTTTCATTATATATTTTGATGGGAAATAACCTCATTGTTAACTAAATATCTACCTCTAAAAGTGGATAATGGATCAGATAGTAAAAGAAAACATATTAAGCACAATACAATATATAGAAATTGGTATTTCAATTTCTACATATTGTTGCATAATATGTTTTCTTTTACTATCTGATGCATTATCCATTTTTAGAGGTAGATATTCTAATACACTGTTCTAATACAACCTTAATTGTTGTTTTTATATTTCACTGACAAAAATCAATGAAAAAAATAACATTTCTGCATTACTGTAATTGTCTGTTTTATTTTTTCATTAAGGTGGTATTTAAATTGAAAACAAATATTTTTATATGTTGCTTATTGTCAGAGCATATTTTGCTTTAATTATTCAATACATGCTGCCATATTTCTGAAAAGGGTTGCTTAATATCCTTAGTGACTTCAATCAATACGTAGACTACTGTTTTAGTAAAGCTGTATCCAGTAGCAGAATTTCATTCTCTGCCTCATATTCATATTCTGCCTCTTCATTCTCATATTATTACAAAAATAACAGATCATTTGATATACAATTTTAAGTCCCTGTATAATACGTATCACATTTATGAGTAGATGGCTTTTATACATAGAGTTTTAAATTATGTTTTGTTTCTTGAGTTGATATTTCTATAAATGCCCCTAACATGTTATTTCTCATTTTAATGAACTTGAGATCGTAAGTAACTTGCTGTTTGTTTCATGGAGCAGTCGCAGTAGAACTGGGTTGAACCAGTTGATTACAGTATACACATTGTCAGTGACTTTTCTGAACCGTTTTTTTGCCCGGATGTTGTTACCCACATTCTGTTATCTGTCTTGATGTTTTTGAAAATGATATATAGAACAACTAAATTGTGTGTGGCCAGCATTAACCGTTTGATTGTTCAAATGTGGTCAATCAGTTCACCGAACAGATTGTAATGCGTTTTCCTTGATGTCTGGCTTGTTGTAGAAAACCATTATCTCCATCGTGATATTTCACATTGCTGCCAAAAGGCCAATTCATGTATTTTATAAAGGTATTTGAGAGATTTTGTTGCAGATGTTTTTAGTGAATGAGTAAGGTCGGGCATCCAGTAGAGTTATGTTTTTTTGGAGCTTTTACAAGGTATTTACCTGCGGAAAATCCATGTGGATAGAGCAAGGTGCGTTCCAAGAATGCTACCACAATGCTTGTAACAGCGGAAGTTGGTATGGGGACTAGAAACAATGGCTTATTGTTACTGTTCGTTCATTTACTTTTGTAACATAACATTCAGCTGTTTAGTTAAAGATGAAGTTTCTTTGTTTCGATTTTGTCATATTGAAGTTCCTGCAGTTTGTATCGTTAACTGATTCATCCTGTAAATCTGGCACCCACCTATTGCATTTATTATATAACTGCATACTTTATATAGCGTGTTTGATTACTATAATACAGTGCTGGATGCTGCTCTTTGTCCTTCATAGGGATTGGTTGTGTGTTCTGCTGCACCTGTAACCATGACATTTCTGCATATGGTTTAGTTTGTGAAGCTGAAATGGTCTCAAAATTCAAAAGAAAAATGCTGTACTATAATAATTTGAAGTTTGCAACTTTATCAACAGTATCAGACTCTCCAGAAAAACATATCTTAAATGTCTCTAGCTTTTCTTCTTTCTTAATGTAACCTCTTTTATACTGGTGTGATAGGGGTGCTTCTCACATATGCATGTACCTCTTGGGCTACCTCAGCCCTCCCCCTCTCCCCTCCCCTCCTCTCTTTATGTAATCACACTCCTTTATTTACTCTTCCAGCTATTTTACAGATAAAACATAATATAGACAGTGGTGCATATGTGTGCATCAGATCTGACACTTGCTCACCTTGGGGATTGCCTCACTGTCTCTCTCACTACACTTTGTCTCTCTCCCTCTACACTGTCTCTGTCTGTCACCTGGTCTCTCTGCTTAGGTGGACAAGGCATTTCACAGCTGCCCGCTAGTACTCTAAGCCCTGCACAGCACTCACTGTAACTGCTCACTACCCCTGCTGTCACTGTAGTAAAGTGCTTTTTATCCTTGTGAGGTCAAGGCTGTCTCAAATGGCTTAGACTTTGATGCAACACTCAATTCTGGTCCTGAATATCAGTCCTTGAGGGGGACTGGAACAGTCTACTCGAGGGGAACGCTGTCTAACTCATAATGTCTCCCAATTACCATCCCCATACAAGGAATCGAAGCAGGTATTTAAAACCTCCAATCCTGCTAAAAATCACCTGATGCATCCTGGGCTGGCACTATCAATTAAACCAAACTCGGGGCTCTTATCTGCTACATATTGATTGTGTCTTCCACATTTAATATATGAGCTTTTTCTTCATTAAACACTTAAGAGATCATTTCATACAATACTGCAGGCTGCTATAGAATTCGACCTTTAACAGCGTAAAAGGTATGATGTTTTAGAGAAAATGGAGGAATGGACTGAAGTGGGAAATGTCATTTTAATATATCAACATGTAAAATCCATGTGGTAGACACAAATCCTAGAGTAGAATAAGCAATAAATGGTGACTTTTTATTTTATGTCAACAACAACAGAGGGAAGGGGACCTTTTCGTTATAGGGTGGTCTACTAAAGGTAATTTTTCCTGACTGTTTTAAATTGATCAAAATCGCGAAAAATTGCCACCCCCTCCCTGGTGAATTAATTGGCCTAACTCTATTCAGTCACACAGGAATTTTCTTTCAGCCATGCAATTTGTCTCACTTTTGATGTATTTAAGGAAATATGATTTCACCACTGTCGAAAATAATCAATGGCTCATTAAGTGCAATGGTGTTTTCAGCATGTGCGCTATATGTAGAAAGCCCATCTGGAATGCTCTGACTTGAGGTGGAGATTAGTGTATTGCAAATGATCCTGCATGTTTCCCATGTGCCTGCAGCATTTATTGGCTTTTTATCACATCAATAGATTTTTGTACGTCTTTATTGATCTTTGGTGAAGTGGTAGAAGGAAACAATTATGAAATGATCAGAGCCACACTGGCCACTTCACACCAGCCAATCACAAATGACCAGTGTGGGAAAACACGTGTGATTGGCTGGGGTAATCTTGTTGACCATTTAGCAGTGGTCAACACCATTGTGCAGGTGGGCATTTGTTTTAGGAGAGTTTTTTTCAGGTTTACCACTTTGGATTATGACAGGTTTGGAACGAACATTTTGTTTTATATTAAGTTGTGAACAAGAGTCAAGTATTTTATTCAATTAAAGTTTATTTAAAAATTGTATGTGTGTTTTTTTTTTTTTTTTATCTTTTTAATGTAATGGAAGGGGGAGAGCTATTCGAGATCGTGTTCAATATCCTCGCCTGCACAGTCCAGAAGCGGGTGCAGGATGGATGTTGGGAAGAGCTCCCACAGCCAACTCTTATCCTCTTGGACGGAGGATGGTGTTATGTTTTGCAAACACCACCACACCCTTCCGCAGTTGATTTTACCAGGCTTGTGCAGCCCAGCCTGGGGTATAGTTTTTACTGTGGAAGAGGGATCTCCTGCTCATGTCCTCCATGTTATAGTGGAAACCAGTCCAGATTAGCTAGTTCTGAATGAGCATTTGGTGAGTGGGTGCTGGCTGTGAATTGAGGTTCTCCAAAGTATTTAACTTTTTTTTCTCTTCCTCTCCATTTCTCTGATTTTGAAGAAATATGTCTGAACCCAGGGAATCCATTTTGATTAGTTCCACAGTGATATGCTGTTATTGCAGTGGTTTGTGTATTATTTATTTTTATGGGGCAGGACAATTTGTAATACTTATACTGCATATTATATGTGTAGATCCCCTCCCCCCCTCATAGCTGCAGATGATATGAAGGTAAGCATACAGTAGGAAAAGCCAGTTATTTGGTTGTATAGGATGATATATTAATAGCAGAAATGGTAGGTTATAATGCCACTTTATGGGTTTCTACTGACAAATGATTTACACTAAAAAAAAACAATATTCAGCTTGATAATGCTAGAGGCCACCTCCTGCACCAGATACAGACTAGTGCAGCTGTACATAATATGTAGAGTATATTACTCCCCGCACAGGCTGCTGCAGATGGGTGCTAGAGCTGACTCTAACTGTCCAAAATGTGGGGTTGCTCCTGCTACCTTTTGGCATCTGCTCTGGAGCTGCCCTGTGGGTGGAGACTTCTGGTCGAGGTGATACGGGCATTGGTATTCCACTGTTGTTCCTCAAAATCTGTGTTTGAACTGGGAGTGGCCCTACTGCTGGTAGGAGTGTGACCAGATATGTTATTAATCTTCTTGCTCTGGCTAAGGTCATTATTGCTAGAGTACGGCTGGCCAGAGACAGAAACAACTTTGGTGGCTGGGTAGCCCTGGTTAATGAAGCTGTAGGGCATGAACGATTTACTTATCAGTCTAGGAATACTATGCCAAAATACTTTTAAAGTCTGGTTTCGATGGGCAAAATCAAGTGGGATCTGCTAGGGATCTGGATTGCTCCCCTCTTTACCCTATACTGTTGATCACAATGGACATCCTGATGTCATACTTAGGGGTCACTGCCTACTGTGGGATTCAGTGCGGATTGGTTAGGACTGTCTTAGTGCTTTGTTGCACCATAATGTAGATACCATAATATAGCTTAGAACACTAAGGGGGGGATTCAATTCCCTCCGAAGTACCACCTCGTTAAAACTACCGTAATAACGGTAATTACGTGCACCATTACCGGAATAACGGTAATAATGTGCATGCTGCGTTACTTTTAACAGTAACTCGGCCAATTGAATTCCCCCAAAGAACTCTAACTGTCTTTTTTTTTTTTTTTTTTTTTATGTGTACTGTTTAAATACCTTGAGTAAAAACATTTGATCTAAAAAGACAACAACAAAAAATGTCACTAATATGTGATTGACATGGTGGTTTTGTTACTTGCGTTCAGGAGCTCAGTGCATTTAATTTGCAGTTTACTCATTGAATATAGCAGGCAGTGATCAGGAAACTGCAGATCTCTTGAATGTGAGTAATATCATAATCTTGCCTAAGAAGGTTTAATGATGTGTACAATTTGTGTTCTCTTTCAAGTTTTATTTAGCTCTTCAAATGACTCATGACAAAGGACCAGTAGTTTTCCTTGGGGATTATAAGCAGTTTGTAGCTATACAACATGAGCAGATTTTCCTTAGACTGCATGTGAAGTGTTGCAATACTTTTTTTTTTTTTTTATGGTAAAAGAATTGGAGAAGACCTGATCTTAAAATAAAGCATGAAAAAAATGTGTGCCAAACAGCATATTGGAGAGCTCTCCCCTAAATGTACTTTGTCCGCTCATTTATCCGATTTAAATTTTATCTTGCAAAATGAAATGTCATTTTTGCATGTGGGTGCAAATGTAAGCATGCTCGTACACCTACTCAGTGTTCTTCTGTGAATGTCTCCATCTCCTTGCCGTTTATGGGTGCAAATGTTTACATTCCTGCAGTGATGGGCCTGCAAATCTAAATACTTACCTGTAAAATCTGGTGAATTTTTTCAAAAGTAGCTTTAAAACAGCGTTTGCACTTTGGAAAATGAGCTTTAATGTTTTTAAATAAAAACACTTCTGACCATAGTCTTTTTTTTTTTTTTTAAATCCAGTAATTAACGCACAGATAAAGAGAAGGATGACAATTTGGAGAAATCGAGTTTAAATAGTCTAGTTCAGACCTGTGTAGCTTTGTATTTTGAGGAATACCAGGGAGACCATATATTTTCATATTTGTGTCTTGCATGTCTTTCCGTATACATATACCTTTCATGTGTAATTCACGAGCGCTTTCCATTTCTGTGAATCGGGGACATCCGTTGCCATCCACGTACGGGATATAATAACCTTGGCTAGGGTTGTGAGGGTTTCTATGATCCAAGGAAATACCAAATAAATATATCTTTGGTGTAAGAGGAGGAACCCCATGCATCGTATTACAAGCACATGCCCATACCTTGGTCCAGAAATCATTTACTTTTGGGCATTGCCATAGTAAGTGCCAGAAGTTGCAATCCGTTGACCCACACTTTGGGCATTCAGTCATGTTTTCTCCCAATCTCAGCCAGTGAACATGGAGTATGATAGACCCTTTGTAATCTGTATAAATGTATTTGTTGATAGTGAATACATGACGTGTCTTTTTTCAAACTTTTTAGGATATGGGACGTTTCTTCCTCTAACACCCCTACATTAAATTCCCATTTTGCTTTAAGTAGACTATCAGATGCGTAATGATAATTTAGTTCTGTATACACGGTGAAGATAACGCCCACCCATATTTTGTAACAAAGATCCAATGGGTGAAATTTGAAGTTTGAGACGAGCCAGCAAATTGCGATTGAAAAGCATGTCTGAGCTGTAAGTGACAGTAAAATGCAGTCTGTGTAAACCAAAGTTTTGTCTGACTTGAGCAAAAGATTTAAATACCCCACATTCATAGAGATGACTTATTGCAGACACCCCATATTTGCTTAAAAATATATTATCACTTAGTTTATTCAGTTCCGGTAACATAGTATAGTGCAAATTGTAGTGTCTGGATCCAGGCCCTCATCCCCCATTAACCTGTGTGCCATATTCCATACCCTAATTGCCTGAGACACAATGTGAGGGTCAGACCTAATAGGTAAATCTATCAGAAGCACCTGGAGTGGGGAAAGTAACGGCCCCGCTCGCTCACCAAGAAAACCAACTAAAGTGCTATCCTCTGTGGCATAACATGTCTTGTAAATGTGATCATTGAGCTGCCATATAATTAAATGTAAGATTGGGTAACGCCAGGCCACCCTCCCCTTTTATATTTACAAAGCGTATTTATTCAATGTAATTCTGTGCCGCTTATCACTGCAGATGAATTAGGAGAGTAAAGAATTAGTGAATTGAAATATATACGATTTGCGATATATATTGGTGAGTGTTGTAAGGCATAAAGATATTTGGGTCGCATAATCATTTTAAATAGATTGATTCTTCCTGTCACAGTCAACGGGAGTCCAGTGCTTAAAGTGATTCGTGATGGTATCTGTATTTAATTTAATATGATCTTTAGACTTAGGGGTAATCCAGATACCGAGGTACTTGAAACGCAGCGTCCATTTAAGAGAGATCCCAGGTGGAAACACAGATGGGAGGACACCATGAACTGGGAACATGCAGGATTTTTAAACCAGAATAATGGCCAAAGTTATCTACAACTGTTAATAAATTATCCAGACATTCACTTGTATCCGACAGAAATAATAGTATGTCGTTTGCTTATAAAGCAATGATATCCGTGGCTTGACCAATTGGAAGGCCATGTATACCAGGATGAGCTTAAACCAAGCAGGCCAGCGGTTCACTTGCTATTGCGAATAATGCAGGAGAGAGTGGGCAACCTTGACGGGTACCCCTTTCAAGACTAAACGGGGCCGAAGTATATCCACCTACGCACACTTGCGCCTTCGGATTGAGATACAGCATTCGGATCCATTGAATAAATGTAGGTCCAAAACCAAACCTCCTCAGCACCTCCCAGAGATTAAATCATTCTACCGAGTCGAAATCCTTGACAGCATCCAGAGATACCACCGCAGCCCCCGGTTCAGAGACGTGAGCCATTTGCAAATGCATATACAAGCGCCGCAGGTTAGTGGTAGCGGATCTCCCCGACATAAAACCCGTCTGATGTGGATGAATGATCTGACTTATGACATTATTAAGCCAGATGGCCAGAATTTTAGCGAGTATCTTAACATCTGACCCTGACAACGAGATAGGGCGATAGGAAACAGGATATAGGAGGTCCTTGCCAGGTTTCGGTAAGACTACAATTAATGCTTCAGACATTGAAGAAGAAATGGTATTAGATTTCAGTAATCTATTAGAGAGTTAGAAATTGAGGGACAAAAAAAGCTTAATTTTTTTATATAGTTAAATCGTAATGCCATCTGCTCCCAGGGCCTTGTGATTGGGAAGCGAGGTGATTGCCAACTCCACCTCTTCTGCTGTGGGGGGGGGGGCATCCAGGAGAGCAGCAGCCTCATTAGACCGCCTAGGAAGATGGATGGAGTGCAGATATGTATTGAATTGCACCTCCCGAGCCAGGCAAGCCATATAACTATTACCCATGTCTGCTCCAGTGTATTGGGAATGTCTAGTAAGTAATAGCCGCCTCTTTGCCTTGTTGAATAAAAAATCTGACCACTCACTTTGCACGCTCAACCATCCAACTCTATCTTCAATTGTATGGGAAAGGAAGTATTTAGATTTAAGATACTTGCTCTGTTGTTCCAATTCTAACTTGAAGGCATCCCATATAAGTGTTGATTTGCCAACATTATTGTCCCCAAAATATCCCTTCCACAAGGATATAAGATCTGAACCAGTCGCCATTGGCTGCAACCAAGCCGGATGTAGCTTCCAGAAACGTATACCCTTTTCTGTGGCAATGTCAACTATTACAGAAGAATAGTCAGAAATGCCTCCTGACAATTATTCTATTGAGGACACTGAGCACAACAATCTAGAGGAAAAAAGGTTGAAATCTATTTGAGAGACAGAATTACAAGTAGTTGATTGACAGGAAAATTGCTGTTTATCTGGGTAACGCAATCTCCAAGCATCTACAAGTCCCATCTCATTAAGGAGCCTAGAAATAGCCGTATGTTTTGATGGCAATTGCTCCAAAATCTCCCTCCACCCGTCGAGGATCGAGGACATTATTAAAATCGCCCATACATACAACTGGTGTGTCAGGAGATTGAGCCATGATAGATGCTGCTTTTCCAAGCACCTCAGCATTATATGGGGGTGGGATGTAGACAGCAATTATATTAATTGGGGAGGACTCGATCACAGCACGCAAAAATGCAAATATACCATAAGGGTCTAATTGTAAGTAATCTAATGTTTTTAATGAGAAGAGAAACTCCTCTTGAATTAGGAGTGTACGGAGTGATAGACCCATCCCTCCCATGGTCTCTTCAGTGCCATAATTTTGCTACCATGTAGATAAGTTTTCACCAAACAAATAACAACTGAAGAATATTTCCGGAGATGGGACAGTACCAAGGAGCGTTTGACCTTATCATTCAGACCCCTGACATTCCAGGTGAGTAAGCGGAGCCCACCCATAGCAGGATTACTTACTGCCATAACGATTCAGGAGGAAATTGTTGACAATAGGATAAGACAGTGTTTGAGAAATACTTATTTGAGGATATTATTCCTTAAAACTATTCCATTGTTGACTAAAAGAAAATACAACATTAGTATTATGAGAACAAAAATAACCCATATGTAAATTACTAATACGCATCTAGTGGATTTCTCATTATAAATGTATCTGAAAAACCCAAAGTTTAACAGTGAAGCGAACCTGTTCTGTTGAATTCTCCAATACATCAGATAATAATGTACAACAAAAAGCTGTACGGCCAAAAATTGTACATAAATATGAAAAACAATAAATCTTCCCAACCCACCCGACTTACCCATTAAATTAACTAATTAGAGTATGTTTGGATCCCTACAACAAAAAGAAAAATTACCCCTAGACCATGGTTTCCCAAACCCAGTCCTCAGGGCTCCCCAACAGTGCAGGTTTTTCATATCTCCTTGCTGGAGCACAGGTGTATTCATTACTGACTGACCCATTGTAACAGATCCACAGGTGGTCCTAAATATGTCACATGTGATCCAGAAAACCTGCACTGTTGGGGAGCCCTGAGGACTGGGTTTGGGAAACCCTGCCCTAGACTATATTAACTAATAGGCCAGGGAGTGTCGCTTGGCTTTTAAAGGCTAGCACACTCCCAAATATATTTACCTAACCAACTTTGCCCTTAACATTTTGAGTTAATATTAATATTGATATCAACATCAACACTAAGGGGGCGCAATAAGTAACTTGTGTATTAATAAACAACAGTTAACCACAGGATCCGGAGATCATGTAATGAGGTCTGAATAAGAAATTTAAGCATATCTCCTTCAAGAATTCGATACTTTCGCAGGTACACTCTCTTGTCGAGCCAATCCACAACATCGCTGGGTGAAATGAAGAAATGTTGGGTTTTTTTTCATCCGCCAACACCCGCAATCTGGCTGGATATAACATGGAACAAGGCAGCTGCAGATCACGCAATCTCTTTTTAACCTGGTTGAACAAAGCTCTACTTTTTTGGGCTGCCAAAGCAAAGTCAGGAAAAACAGAGATACCATGATTATTGTATTTAAGGGAGCCTTGTTGACGTGCCAGTCTTAAGATCGCATCTCTGTCTTTGAAGTGGAGGATCTTAGCTATGAAGGTGCGTGAAGGGGCGCCAGGAGGAGGTGCCCGTGGTAGAAGACTGTGTGCCCTTTCATCTGTAAAATGTGAAGAGAATGCCTCTCTCCCAAATTCTTGCATTAACCAGCTTTCCAGGAACGCCTCAGGATTAAGTCCCTCTGTCTTCTCAGGGAGACCAACAAATCTTAAATTGTGGCACCGGAGCCGTCCCTCAAAATCTAACATTTTTTGTTTACATTGTGTAATCTGAGCATTCAATTCGGTTAACTGATCCTGACCAAGAGCGGTAGAATCTTCCAATGAGGAGATCCTGTGCTCAGTCACGTCCATCTGCTCACACATTTTTTTGGAGATCATGGCGAATAAGGGAGAGCACTGCAGCTCACCAATTCTGTCAGTAACCTTCTTTTCACTAGTAGCTATAGCTAGTAATACTTGCTGTAAAGAGGGGGTAATCTCAGCAGGCTGCAGATCAGGCAATGGTGGAGGAGTTGGGGTTCGAGTGGCAGTTGCCTCTTCTCTTCAATAAGCTGATGTGGACTGATGAGCATATCGCTCCAATTTGGCCGTGGCAACAGTTGCATAATTGTGTTTTCCCATAATATTGAAAACCATTATATGACAAGTTTAACGTAATTACTGTGCTCTAGTGTAGATGTTGTGCTGTTCTCAATATTTACAGAGAGTAACCCAAACCAATCTTACAATTCCCACAATATCCCCAGCAATATATAGAAGGTTAACGTACAGATGCGTAAAGATTATTAGTTGAGGGTAGTGATTATTTCGGCACTGAAATGTGCACATATTCATTAAGAGAGGGTATGGTTCTCACTCAAATTTTAACATTTAACAGTCCAGCATAACAATCCAGAGGTAAAGCCCTATATGGATAAGAGACTTTCTTAGATTTCCAAATGTAACAAGGGCTCAAGCTTGTTTATTATGCAGATCTCCGCTGGATAAATTTCATGCAGGATCTTATTGATTTATTCACCTAGAGCTCAAGAAGATGTCCTCCTCATCCAGAGCTCAAAATGGCTGTTGTAGTGACACGGAAATTTGAATCTCCTCTCTTTCCTCTGGAGCAGATAAAGCACAAATTGCCCTAAAGTGTGATAAAATAAGCTGAGATTAAGGTGTGAGAGGACTCTCCGATGTGTCAGGTTTTTGTTTACTCCCCCGTCACATTACCTCTTACATAAAGTATATACAGATCGCTGTATAGGAAGTTAGGGCAGAGAAATACCACGTCCGCTCCGGGACAGATGAATCAATACTTAACTCGCCATATCGCAGATATTCAGAGCAGCCGCTAATCCTCCTAAAGTGACATCCACCGGGTTTCCAGGATAAAGATGGAAATCGGTGGTTTCAGACAAGTTCAGTCCCTTTATATCGGAGATATAATACTTGACTGTCTAGATATTTAAGGTACCCAAAACTGGTCCAGCAAAAGACAGACAGTTTGTGCCCATATATTGTTTAATCTCAGCATGGTTTGGTATGAGTATATAAGGATAATTACACGGATGTCGTGGGAGAATAGGTAGCTCACGTCCTACACCATCCTACCCCAGGCCACGCCCTGACCGTAGTTTGCATAGGCAAACCGAGGTTTTTTTTTTCTAGTGTCTGGAAACCGCCCCTACAAGCCTGGGGTACTCTATAATTGAGGTGGCTGGTTCCTGCTCCCGCTTCACACAGCTCTGCTTGAAAAGGGAGAGCTGCGTGCACCTAACAGTAGTGCACGCAGCATTGCCCATGTATATTATGGGGATAGGAAGAGTTGGAGAGCAGCCAAGCACTGTCTAAAATTATAGCCACGCCCCCATGCATGATGGTCACGCCCACTGGCGGCATGGTGTGGAAACCCCTCTCTACAAATCCTGCGTTTGTCTGTGGTTTGTAGAATATACCACCTGTACATAGAATATGTTGTTGTGTTTACAGTTGACCTATGAAAGTTATCCAGTGCCATATCCAGTCTCAGCCAGCAATGTATTTGTATCAGAACGGTCCTCTAAGCTTTTACATCTGGTATTTTTTTTTCTGGGGTAATAGATTGAAATGAAAGAGATCCTGGTTCCCTATGGCCACCACATGAAGAGCAGGCTGGCTCTGAACACATCGGTGCAGGCAAAAGCACAGCACAAACAATATTTGGTACACAAGCGCGCACACACCATAGTGAATGTATGTAACCTCACAGTGGTCAAAGCCCTGCGTGGAGAGTGTTGAGAATCCCTAAGTTGGCTTATGTATTTTTTCAAGACCATATAGAAGAGTAACTCCATGGGAAACTTTTGAGCAAACTCCTCACCTCCCAGGCTTCGACTTACACAGTAAGCATAGCTTGTAGATTTCAGAGCTAATAAACTAATGGTGCATGTACATGTCTGAGCGAGCCCGTCCCACCCCATGCAGTCTGCTGTTTTCTAAACTCTCGACTAGGAACCAATGTAATGAGTCCTTGCAGGAATGTGTCGTAGCAGAGTGGGCTTTACTGCCGGTTATGTTCCCAAACAAATATGGATTAAAAGTTAACTTAATTCTAAACCTGTTTTATAATACCATTGCATTTTAGCCTTTGTACTAAGGTGGTAGTTTAATGATTGAACGCTGTATTTATCTCATCCATGTATGGTAGATTGTAACAGCATGTAAGTTATAAGTATGTGAATAAAAATGCCATTTTAGTGTGAAATATCCCACCCACATGCATTTATAAATAATGTATGTGTCATAGCATCAATGGGAATTCAGTTCTAGGACATAACTAGCAAGTATACCTTATGTTATGTAAAATATAATGTCAGAAGAAAAAAAAATGTACACAAGCAGTGTAAAGGTGAACTATGCCTTCTAATCTTAGAAGGGTGACTCTCAAATTGAGAGATTAAAATATAAAGGTATATGGCGGCGGTTCCCAAACTGTGCGCCGCGGCTCCCAGGGGTGCCGCGGCGCTGTCACTGGGGTGCCGCGGGCCAAGCATTGAAAGAAAGAAAAAAGCACATAAACTTACCAATCCTCCGGGCGCCGGGACCCAGCAGCCTCCTCTCTCCCGCAGCTGTCACTGAATATCGACGTCAGTAACAAGCTGCGGGGAGAGGAGGCTGCTGGGTCCCGGCGCCCGGAGGATTGGCAAGTTTATGTGTTCTTTCTTTTTTTTTCTATGGCTGGCGCACGGCAGAGGAGAGAGGGAGCGTGACCGCTGGGGCAGAGAGGGTGACCGCTGGGGCAGAGAGGGTGACCGCTGGGGCAGAGAGGGTGACCGCTGGGGCAGAGAGGGTGACCGCTGGGGCAGAGAGGGTGACCGCTGGGGCAGAGAGGGTGACCGCTGGGGCAGAGAGGGTGACCGCTGGGGCAGAGAGGGTGACCGCTGGGGCAGAGAGGGTGACCGCTGGGGCAGAGAGGGTGACCGCTGGGGCAGAGAGGGTGACAGCGGGGAAGAGAGGGTGACAGCTGGGGCACAACGGGGCAGAGGAGTGTAACAGGGGCAGAGGAGGGGGGACATCGTGAGAGAGGGCAGAGGAGGGGGACAGCGTGACAGAGGGCAGAGGGGGCAGTGTGAGAGAGGGCTGTGTGTCTGGATGCAGAGGGGGCAGTGTGTCTGGATGCAGAGGGGACAGAGTGCCTGAGGGCAGAGTGTCTGGATGCAGAGGGGGCATTTTTGCATACAACTAAATAAGTATTTCTGTCCTGACCTAAATACTTATTACAATTTTTTGACCCAACTACTTCTAAAACAGGACTGCTCAATAATTATTTTGGAGGGGTGCCTTGAAAAATTTTGGGGACTCTAAGGGTGCCGCGAACTGCAAAAGTTTGGGAACCACTGGTATATGGGAAAGGAAACTGAAGACACAGAGGTCAATGCATACGTGTGAGAGTGTGCAATAAACGTGTGTGTGTGTGTATATCTACTATATAAAAGCCTAGTGGTGTGTGTCTGTGTGTGGAAAAAAAACCCCCAAGCTGCAGCGCCACCTGCTGGGCGAAGTTATACACTGACCTACTAAATTTTTAGTGTGTGTGGGGAAAAAAACTCAGAAAGGGCTGAAATTTAGTATACTAAGATGTTTTTAATTTGTTAATTTAATTGTTAAAAGTGTTTTATAAAGATTTTAAAAAAAAATATATATATTTCTTGAAGGAGAAGTGACAGTTGGGAGTGGTTGGTGGTTGGCGGGGGTGACAGAGCGAGAGGAGTGTGATACTCAGGACCACTGAGAGAGATCCCTGTGTCTGGATAGACATCTGGATAGATGTGGCAATAAAGATGAAGGATGAGGTGATGGAGAAGAAGGATGAGGTGATGGAGAAAAATGATGAGGTGGTGACATGTGGACAAAACCACGTTAAAAAAGGGCGCTTGCATCGGGAAGTAACGCTCTTCCCCTGAGGAGGCTTGGGCTATGGCCCAAATGCATGACAAGAACCTTTGTAACACCTTAAGCAGCTTGATTTGACTAGAATGCATGAGTATCATGCACGGGTTAACTTGTGTGTGTGTGTGTGTGTGTGTATATATATATATATATATATATATATATATATATATATATATATATATATATATATATATATATATATATATATATATATATATATATATATATATATGTATGTGTGTGTGTGTATATATGTACAGTGCCGTAACTAGACATTTTGGTGCCCTGGGCGAGACTGGGCATCGGCGCCCCCCATCTAAGTGGGAGTGGCATTTGACAAGTGGGTGTGGCCAACCTAATGTGGGTGTGGCTAGCACTTTACTGAAAGAATTTGTATATTATATATATATATATATATATATATATATATATATATATATATATATATATATATATATATATATAGTAATAATTGGTAGATGTTTTTCTATGAATAACGTGGTTTACTAGAGTCCCACTTTCCAACTGGGCGGGGGTGATGGAGGCCAGGTGGCTGCCATTGGGAGCTGTCTGTCACTGGCTCTTGTAATGGGACGGGGGTTGGGGGTGCAGCTATGAGACCCCCTCATACAATAACTCTGGACAGCTGTGAGGGGCAGCTAGGATTCTTCTCATACCGGCCAGCCAGCTCCTGTGACAGCTCAGCAACACCTGGGGACAGCCAGTAACAGCCCTGTAGGGCTAGAGGGGGACACTATCTCACTTCAAGGATTAGCCCAAGGGGGCATAGCGCTTGTATTAGACCAATTGACTAATATCTCTGACGGTATTGACATGTGTTTGCCTCTGGCTGTTTGTCTGGAGTCTGCTCTATATTATATCTTCCATAATGTCCCAATTATCAGTCACACCAGGGTTCTCTTACATGTTTAAAACTTATGTCCTGATTACAGTATTCTGCAATTAGAAAGTGAGTAGGAAGAAGGGGACAGATCTTTATGTTCAGGGTGAAATAGGTAATTTTTATAGATTGTAACTACACAGGACAAACACTATGACCAGGGTCCCTCCAAATACTACATACTTAACAAAGCAAAATGTACACTAAAATGTAATAAACCTAACTCTTGTTTTCAGCCCTGTAGGGCTAGAGGGGGACACTATCTCACTTCAAGGATTAGCCCAAGGAGGCGCAGCCGCCCGATACGTGCCTTCATGCCCAGAGGAATCGCCGCTCTAATTCAGCTTTCCTACAAGCAACAATCCATTCCCCGCAATGCAGTGGAACGCATGTGCGTTCCAACAACAGGAAGTTCGGCATTTGGAACGCAAATGCGTTCCAAATGCCGAACTTCCTGCTTTCACATGCGTTCCACTGCATTGCCGGGAATGGATTGATGCTTGTAGGAAAGCTGAATTAGAGCGGCGATTCCTCTGGGCATGAAGGCACGTATCGGGCGGCTGCGCCTCCTTGGGCTTGCGCCCGGGGCGGTCGCACCGCCGTCGTTACGGCTCTGTATATGTATATATATATATGTATGTATATATGTGTATATATATATATATATGTATATGTATGTGTGTGTATATATGTATATGTATATGTGTATATATGTGTATATATATATATATATATATATATATATATATATATATATATATATATATATATATATATATATATATATATATATACACACACACACACACACACACACACACACACACACACACACACACACACACACACACACACACACACACACACTTATTATAAATTATTTATAGTGTGAGACTATACCAGTAATGCTCCAGTTTCCACAAACATCCCATTTGACCAACACATTTTGAAAATGTTCCCTATTTCAAATAGAAGTATCAGCGGTTCTGCTCGGTGAAAGTAAAGCATACACTTGGTCAGGTGCACACCAAACAACAGAGCACCTTCACAGTATGGAATAGAAGGAAGTTGCTATTTGTGGAAGCATTCTTCCCAAGAGTGTCATCCACTGCCAGAATGAAGTGGGGAAAAAAATATATTGTAATAGCTAATCACACTATCAAATAGTACTTCACTGACTGCCTGACTGGAACGGGTGGTCCAACATGCTTTGCCCTTTTTTTTTTTTTTTTTTTTTTTTATTTTAAATAATTCACCTATCGTAAACAAATCCGTTCATGAATACAGATATATAGTTGCTAGGGTAACATGCAAAATCAACACTTACAACGGTTAAACAACCATAGACCTTAATATTGATCATGACATCAGTTTTCACAAAACATCTTTAAAAGTAGATGCTCTCCATCCATCTTGTGTATTTGGGTGGGGTACGGGTCGCCGATGACGATAATGCCGACACAGAGCACACCTACAAGAAAAAAATGATTTAATGAAAAAACGACAGGTATATTGACAGACTTGCCTTGAAAACCACTGTGCAGATCTCCGATGGCAGCAGAAGGATGACAGCACCTCCTTCCGACTGGCCGGCAGTACTGTGTGACGTCAGTGCACCCTTCATGCCTTTAAATTTAAAACGGCAATGTCGGGACCCCGCAGGGACACTGTTTAAACAGGGTCCGACATTGCATATGTAAATTTAAAGCCATGAAGGGCGCACTGTCCAGAGGCTCACGCAGGGGGGGTTTCTGGGTCTCCTGAAACCCCTCCCCTCCGCTAAAAAAGTGCCCTACATAGCGGCACTGTACTATACAGCAGCTGCGGCGGTGCTGTATTGTATACAGCACCGTCGCGGACGCTTCTTTGACAGCGCCGTGGCTGCTGTATAGTACAGTGCTGCCGAAACGGAGCTGCTGCGGATGTGCATGCTCTCACTTATTTTTTTTTATTTTTTGGGGGGGGTGCGCCCCTGCTGTCGTGTTTTCATTAAATCGTTTTTTTCTTGTAGGTGAGCTCTGTGTCTGTGTTATCGTCATCGGCTAAGCGATTACCACTGGTATTTTTTTGATACGTTTGTTTAGTCAGTTGAAGCACTTAAACACTTTAATTGTGCACAGGTGGGTTTGCACTAGGGTTTATTTAAGTGCATTTTTGCACAAGGGGTATGCAATAATTGTTTTGTAACTACAAGCTTTAGAGGATTTTTTTAATTTTTTTTTTTTTTTTTTAAATTACCATTGCAACATTAATAAAGGAAAAAAAATAGGAAAAAGCCAAAAGGATGATTTTTTTTTTTTTAAATAGCCACATATGTATCCTAAATAACTGTTGAGATCACATTAACTCATGTACAGGCATCTCTCATGCCATGCAGTACCCTGGCAGCTCAAGATCTTTGTATGCATGAGACTGATCGTCTGTCAATAAAAATGAGCATGATGCAGGGATGTCCTGCATTACATCTAATTAGAAGGAGTGCAGCATACACCACATGGGTATGCCTCCTTCCTCTGTGGGTTCTGGACTAAGTGGCAAGTCTGTGTGTCATTTTGAGAAGGGGGCATGTGGGAATAAAGAGGGTTTTTTTTAGGGCTGTATTTTATTGCGATTAAGGATAATGTGTGGCCCTTTTGATGAAACTTGAAATGTATCAGGTTGCCCATCACTGCTATAGAAGGCCACAGCATCCACTGCGTTGCTAAGGACTTTTTTGGTGACCTAGTGTCAAAGGTAATTTCTTGGGAAAGGACTTTCACACACAACACTGTCACGCAAGTCAAGTCTGGTTAGGGGCCGTCTGCATTCTAGCAGAATACAATCTATTTTTCCTTTTTCGAGGTTCTGTTGAATGTTGTGTAACGTGCATCATGCATTAAATTTGCAGATTTTAGCAGGAGTACCTGTTGCACTTTACTCAAGTAATGCGTTTTTAATTGGGTCTATTAAAATGAATGTAGTCATTGTTGCTGAAACAAAATTATGTTTTAGAATTGCTGATTCATATATTGCCAATTCTATAATATAGCAAATGTTCTTTTGCAAATATAAAATGTATGTTTGTTATAATGCTGCTCTGTTAGTATGTTTTGTTTTGAAAATCATAAAAAAGATATTCTGAATAACCTTTTATAATGCTAATGTAATCTGTACATTAAGAGGAGTAATTTTACTCTAGAGGAAAAAAAAACGGTAGCGTGACAACTGGTTGGTTATCTACATTTTAATGAAGTGTTTAGCTGGGTACACACCTATACAATCTTACTTTAGAAGCAATGTCTGTAACGATTTCAACAATGATTGAAAGTCCCGACAAACATGCTGATTCATGTATTGAAACCGACACGATTTACCTTCAGATCTGTAATCTTCATCTCCTAACCATCTGCTGAAAAGATTGTGACTCTGTACACACTCTACAGATATCTGCCTACACTTCTGGTTGTGAGTATGTACACACTTTCACATTTGCCCGACACCGTTCCATTATTGATTGTGCTTTTCAGGAAGTTTGGAAAGCCGAATCAACAGATGCATTGTGTTTTGGGTACAATTGAACATGATCATGGGAGCGTACACACTCCTGCAATATCTGAACAAACGGTCGTGAATCGTGCGATCTGCACGATAATTGCATAGATGTGTACCCAGCTATTCTCTTATCTCCTTTCCAGTAGAGTCCTTCTCATCGTGCCAGTATTACAACTACGACACATGTGTAGAGTTGCCAGCTGGTGAAGGAAAAGGTGTCTGCATGGGGCATAATCCAGTTACAATAATACCCTGATCCTGGTTTAAAATAAATGTTATGTCTACAAACATGCTTTATGCACTAATACACCATAGCGCACAGCGCAAAACTGGTGTCTGTGGGAAAACTTGAATAAAAATTTAGTGTGTCGGGCATGCCAGAAGGGATCCACTGTGGGTTAGGCCATTTAGTCAAAGCCTGGCTAAGAGATTTTGCAAGCCTTGCATGTGCGTTCTGTGTACATAATACAAAATAGATCTCATCTGTTGTGCAATATTGTAACTAAAATGAGAATGAGTCTATGGAATTCCTGGAGTGCCAAATGAGCTATATAAAGCAGGGGACATCCTTTGTTATAATCTTTCTGTATCATTCTGAACACTGGAAGCTGCAGTTCTAATTTCCTTTTAAAAGCAATGTGAAAACATGCAGACTCAAATCTGACGTATTGAGTTATTGATCCCTAAAGAAAATATAAACCGTATGGCACGCAGCCTGAGCTTTTCATTGTGATGTTTTGATCTTTTTAAAATGTCTTATTTCCTGCCCTTTTGTGTTGAGTGCTGAAAATAGAAAATTATATTTTTATTGGGAAACATCCACTCAAATGTGTGGTTTTAACCACTTCATTTGCTAAATGTTGCATGGTTTAGGAATGCGATTCTGGTGTCGGTGTCCCCAAACTTGCTGCTTACATTGCGATGTTTCCTGGGACTCTGTTGTATTCTTTTCTGGAATCTATTGTATATCTTGAACATAAAACACAGGCTTTGTCTGACAGAATGAGATTCATTTAGATTTTGTGTAAAAAAGAAAGTATAAATATAGTACTGTGTAAATATGTTTTGTGCTGTAAAAATTAATGTTGTTGAATGACTGTTTATATATGGTAGTAGTGAAGCAATATATGCACTTGAGTACATGAAACTGCTGCCTATGTTCAGTTTCTGGCATTCCCATATTACAGCATGGGAACTTGTAGAGCGAATGTGACAGCCTGTATCCTATACATTCATCAGATCTCTACTTTAATAAAGATAAAATGTTTTGTGTACTATTATACCTATCCTTGCAATTTTGTTTACATCTGTATAACACAATATACAGTACAACTTGTTCCTTACACACCATTTGTTCTCATGTGGCTGCTAGTTTTAGACCAGCAAATACCATCCCTGCAATTAGTATACACTCACTGGTCTAATCTATGAACATGCAAAGAACTTCAAAGTGCTAATTGCACAGTAATGGTATTTTATTAACCGGGCGACAGACTGTCTGACAGAATCTTTGGTTTAAGTTCATAATGGCGGGAATATAAGAGATCTCTTTTCTGTTTTTAAGAAGCCATGTTTTATTTATTATATTCTGTTGCTCTTGTGTGTATTTTTAATTATTTCAGTCCAGTGCTGCCAATATGTCTATGGAAGCTCTGTTACATGCAGCAATGTGTCCCTGCTTGCTTTTTGTACCTGAAAATCTCCTGTTTGAGTGTTAGAACTGTGTGTAAGTGGAGTATTTCTGCCTCTAAGTAATGCTTACAACAGGAACTTCATTCAGGTGTGCAGCACTATCAAAACTGGTTGCAACCTCTGTGGTTTACTTCGGTGTCCCAAATAATAATTACATATTTTAGTTGTGATGTGATTATTACCACTAACTGCTTTGGGGTATTTGAGGTGTGAAAAATCTGGCCACATTAAGAATTAAGCGACAGGATAGCTTATGTGGCTACTCGCATGGGTGGGAAAACTAGACTGATCCCACCGTTTGGTGCTCTGCTCAAGCAGTGGGCAGCATGGTGGCTTAGTGGCTAGCACTTCTGCCTTACAGCACTGGGATAATGAGCTCAATTCCAGACCATGGCCTTATCTGTGAGGAGTTGTATGTACTCCCCGTGTTTGCGTGGGTTTCCTCCGGGTACTCCGGTTTCCTCCCACACTCCAAAAAACATAATAGGTTCATCTCTTACCTCTCTGTCTGTATGTATTACCCAGTATTGTTTTATCAATGTGTGTTCCCAATTGTAAAGCGCTACGGAATTTGCTGGCGCTATATAAATAAATGTTGATAAGTGACTGCTATTAAATTGACCCTAGTCTCTGTGTGTGTGTTAGGAAATTAAGACTGTAAGCCTCAATGGGGGCAGGAACTGATGTGAGCGAGTTCTCTGTACAGCGCTGCAGAATTAGTGGTGCTATATAAATAAATGGTGGTGATGATGGGAGGCCAGTTAGTGTAGCCATAAGACTACCACAGACACAGGCTTTAGTGGTTGTTGTTCTGACCCCTTTTACAAGTATGTTTGAGAATAATCTTTTAAAATTTGCAAGTTTTCGGTCCAAACGCGCATGGAACTCAGACTGGTTTATTAACTTTGTTGGTGACAACACAAGTGTATGACCAGCATTAGACCTGTGAATGTGTGCTTTGTAATGGTGCACTACATGTTTCATAAATTTGGAAGGATGTTCTATACGTAAGTCACTTTTTTATAAAATCTACCAAATAGATATAATTACAGATTAAAGGAGTATTATAGAACCAGGTATGAAAATCGCCATTGTTGTCTTATGATATGGCATCAGTAGTCAAACTAATCTATGTCCATTGTCTGTTCAGTAACTTCCACATGAAAGAGCCACATCAACTAATTGATCACCTTTTTCCGTCAGATTATCTTCCTTTCCCTACATGCATGCACGCAGTTCTGTTACTCCTTTTCTATAATTACAGAAGATTTATTGAAATCCTTTATCACCTATTATTTAGTGTAATTTATTTTCTTTGGTTTTACCTTAATCCACAGTAGAACAAACCTGTGCATTAGGACACAAGTGTGTGTCTGCAGAATTTGTGTTTGGTGTCCCCCTGATTGTCAGATATACACAACTATACTATAAAGCTGCCTTTCTTGAGGTCCCAGAAGAGTGAGTCACTCACACTTGAAAGTCCAGCTGAAATAAGCCTAAGCCAATGCAAAATACCTTCTCAAGTGGTTTCATTCCATGTCCGAGCAGTCTGGTGCTGCATGTTACTGTGTGTAAGCTGAGGCTGGGAGACGTGTATTACAAGCAGTTTCATCACTGGGCTCTGTAAGCTGAACTCACTGACAATTGAAGAGAATGTCTCATATTATACCGTTCTCCAGTTGCTGAGATTTCTTTACCAGGGACTTCATGTGGGTGGATACAGACAATTGCTTGTAGCAGTCTGACGGCAGTGAGCTTTATGTCTGAGCTGAAGTGCTGTAAATTAGTAGAAGCCACAGGTTTGATATACAAGTTGATATTGACACGGCGCAATTTAGCTCTTGCAAAAATTTGCCCCAGTATCGCATACTTCATATTGCAATGTCACTTGCTTATTTTTGTGCCAACTTGATCATTTTGTGGGAATTGTATAGGTCCGATATCTGTGAGATGTTAAGATCACAGCTTCTGTCTGGTGTAAAAGTTTGTGTCTTGTGATGGGAGGACTTTGATGGATCAGAGTATACTCCTAGTTAAGTTCTGTGTTGCACCCACATGCAAAAATGGGGTTTTGCTTTGCGTGACACAATATTTGAGAAAGCTGTGGTTGTGGGTTTGTTTCTCACCGAAGCAACGCCACAAACATTGAGCCTTGCTTTCCTCCCACACTCCAAAAACATAATGGTAGGTTAATTGGCTTGTGAAGAAATGGACAAGTGTGTGTGAGAGGGCTGGGGGGGGAATGGGTCTGTAAGCTTCTAAGAGGAAAGGTCAGATGTGAATGATTACATATTCTCTGTACAGTGCTGCATAACATGGTGGCAGTATATAAATGAATGAAAACTAATTTGATGTGGGCAAGCTGCAAATATGCACAAAATACCCATGTAGAACATTTCAGAACATAAGTGACATTCATAGAGGATTGTAGACCTTGTGGTTTTGAGTGTATGAACTGTTTTCTTTATTTAACCTAGCTCTCATACTGGGCTTGATATGTTAGCGGGAGTGGCTCATGGACACTGTGTATTCAATTCAGCGAAGAACGAAAACATTTGGATTTTGCTTTGAACTAGTTGTAGGACAGTTTCTTTAAAAATCCATGGTCTCATAGAGACCAATTGCTTTTAATATCCATATGCCCCTCCTCCTATGAAACGTAAATTTTTGAAAACAGATGACCCGCTGGTTAAGAACAACCATATAAGGTACATTTGTGATAGATCTGTGATCAGCTAATCACAGCATGATCTCTAGGAATTTATAGGCTGAAACAGTTTGACATCTATGGTTATTTGTAACATTCTCCTCTGAGGGGCAGATGCAAGTTGGCGCGAGGTGACGTGATGTGTCTGGGATTGTTCTGGAGACACTGTGTCAAAGTTGTTACTAAAATGTCCGCTCATTTTCTCTTGCGTTCCATAAATATATGAGGGAAAATGAGCTGAGATTTCTGTACTGTATTAGCTGGCAATGTGCACAGCCGGTCATTGTGGCGATGTCCGGCAGCACCTCACTGCCTAGTGAATCTGCCCCCAGTCAGTCAATTCTAGCTACAAGCAACAACAATAGGACACATTATGATGATTGATATGCAATGTGTCTGAAATTCTATGTTTCTTTTTAAATATCTGTAAAGTGCTAAAATATGTTAAAAAATAAATGAAAATAATCATGTTGGGGTCGAGTTCTAGCATACTTTAATTCTAATGGTTGGTTTAGTCAAGTCAGTGACTTAGATGTGGGATAGAATTCAGTTACTAACATGGAAATGTTATTGCACAATGAGCAGCTTCTAAATTAATCAGGGATTTTCTGACCTTTTTAAAGAAAGATTAGACATTTATAGTGTATCCTGAATGGCAACATATCTAAAATTATATATATATTTTTTTGTATGTTAAGTTCTATACATGTTATGATTAATTAGCCGGTAGGGAAATCAATTATTAGCAACAGTATCTGCGACTAATCCTGACCACACATGGACCAGTCCTGATGATCACCCTATTTAGCTTATCTTCTCTGGAGCCTGTAATAGATTTCAAATGTATGACACACACACTCTGATGTTTGGGGACTTCTACAAGATGCATAATATAATGTACAATGTAGAATATACATTATGAACATAGAACCACCTGAAGTCAAGTGGGCATTAATTTTAACATAAATGCTATCAGGCGTCACTGTATTAAATGCAGTGGTCGCACTTCTTTTTTGGAGTATCTAACCAAAGAGGAGTATTGAATCATATCACAAGTGCAGCCCCCAGACCTTTGAATGGACCACACGTTAATCTTTGTATTGAAAAATAAAATGCCCCAAAATTACTCTACACCCCCATATCTCTCATCCTAAAATGCCCCCACTTGCTCCAAAATTGTTCAAAGATCACCCACTTGCCGCTAAAAGCTCTAATATGCCACTCAGACCTCCCACTTCCCTTGTCATTCAGATTGGAGCCCTCAAAGGAAGGAGGAAGACCATGTGGTGCAGACTGCACTCCCTCCTCCTCTGATTAGATGCGCTGTGTAGAGAACCTGTGATGTAAAATCCGGCTGCTCCTATCACGTTCAGTCAGATTCTCTGCTTTATATCATAAAGACCAGTAATGTTGAAGAGGAATGGTTTAATGCTTTAACATTTCCTAGATGTCTGCAGATATTCCTAGGCATTTTTCTACTGTTATGTGTTTATATTAATGCCTCATATGACACCAAAGACTGAATTTAAGAGTTTTTAAATTCTGTGCAAAGGAAAATGGGACAACAGAAAAGATCCAATTGCTGCCTATTTCTATATAGTTACATGTTTTGGATATTCCTAACAAAACAGCATTGGTCATTTAAGTAAAAGCTGTTCTTAAAAAAATTAACTGGGCCAGGTGTTTAAGGTATCTGCCAGGTCTGACGTCTTGCGCTTGTCTATTGTTAGTAAACTCGCTCACTTTTGTCTGAAAAATCGCCATAGGTCTAAAGTACTCTATAAAATGTGACATTTATTTAATTTTTTTCTTGTAAACGTGATTTGTTCTTTTCTTTTAGCATTGCGAGGCCTAGTGGGAGGGCCTTACATCTGCAGCCTTCTGTTCTGGATTTCGGACCCCAGTAAGTATGAGTTGGGGACACTATATTTCTAATGTATGTCTTTAATACGTGGCATATGCTGTAAATGTGTACCGACTTACAGCATACTGACAGACATAAACAGTTGATAGAGAGGACCCTGCTTATGAGAACCAGCAATTTGAATAAGGCGAGAGGTTTGTCTTACAATGTTTCTTTTGCTTTCCCACCATTCCACTCTCCCACACGCTGAGAAATATACCACTTTGGGAGGATGAGCAGAGACTGTACACCAAATGGTGTGGTTCCCAGTCTATAGACCTCTCCAAACTGGTACACTGGCGGGATAGTTAATTAAAGAGGTTTGTCCTAATGTTGAAAACCCCTTTTATATGTAGTTTAGGTTCTTCTAATGAATTTAGTAGATTAGGCAGTGTTTGCTGAGTGATGGGTCAATTACACGTGGGCATAAGAAGACGTTGGAAATAAACCTAGCTAGTCTGTGAGCCTTTGCCCATTTAAAATTGGGAATATTCTGGAAACCTCCTAAGGATAGATGTTGGTTTTATCTCTTTATGTTTGAGCTGCTTATGTTTATGTTGCGGCAACTTACATCTTCCAAATATTGCCACAGTACAGACTATTGAGGGGAAAGAAAAAAGGGTGGAGAAAGAAGCACTCTATGGAGGATGGTTTGGGTGGGAGGGACTTTTAGTTGAGTTGGGGATAAAGAAGAATGTGGTAGAGGAAGCCAAGATGTTGCCTCTTCAAGATGAGCCTGGTAGGGGAATTGAATGGAATAAATACAATGGAAATAACATAGTCCATGTTGTGTCTTCAACATAGAATGGATTTTGTTTAGTAGGACATGTACTCACATGTCTAAGGGGTTATATATATATTTTTTTATCGTCCTTGGGCTTCTGAATGGCCACCATCTTGCAGTCTGCCTGGTGATATCTTGCATATGTCCCGCGCTATGGTTGAATGTACTAAATCTTGGAAATCTCGGAGTGCAGTGAGTGCATGTATGGTAACTTCACATTTGAAAGTTCTCTCATAAACACACTTTGATATATAAATGTAAGTATGGATGTATAGAAAGCTTTATAGTTCATGTATTAAAGAAGAAAAATTAAGTCTTTGCTGTGTTGGCAATTCTCTGGGGACAATGGGCTTTCAACACCTTGAATCTCCTTTAAATAATAGCCTGGACAATGAAATCTGGCAGCTTTGAAGTGTATTAATAGGAGCATTTTATCTGCCCTCAGCAAGGGACATCCCAGTTTTGCTAGCTCTCATCCACCAGACAATGAAAAATTCCTGTGACAGGACTGCAGCTTGCGAAGTAGGCCTCTAACATTCCAGTTTTGGAACTAGTAATGTGCAAGTTTTTTTTCTCTCTCCTTTAAATAAAGTGCATGTGGTGTATAAATTTATGATCATTTCTTCATCCATCGGTGTCACATGACCTTTTGAGTGCTCTCCTGGAGTTAGTGAAAGCATTTACAATTTAATATGGTGTTTAAGATGAAATAAATGTTTGCGTTTTATACATATTTGTAAATGCTATTAATAGCTTTTTAATGTTACGCTCACTGACTGTATCTTGACTGTTCTCAAGAATATAAAAGGATTTACATTAAAACTGAACTAAATAAAAAACTTGGGGAAACCTGGATGAACGTCCAGAAGCGTTTCCCACAATCAAGCGCTTTCTCAAACCTTTCTGAGCACAAAATAGAAACTGGTTTTGCACATAAACAAGCTGAGGCATATGAAAGCAGTTCTGTGAGAGCAAGTTTAGAACATACCCCCAGGGGCTCACATACCCTAGGTTGTGAAATGTAAATAGTCTAGAAGTATTTTGGTGATTTCCGTGCCACAGCTTGGTGGAGAAATTCTCAAAAGTTAGATCACAAAACTCATAAATTTTTTTTCTTCCTTATTTGAACTGTCTTTGAGATTCACTTAAATGAGTTATCTTGGGAAATACATTATTAGAACAGATGCCCATTTTATTGCTAAACATTGTTAATGCATGATCGTATTAGCGTTGTGCTCTGTTTAAATATTCAATTTCACACCTACATATTTTGCTGGTCTACAATTTCTATACTTTTTCCGCATTTTTTTCATTCCAAGATCACGCAGTCTCTTTTAATGACACGTTTTACATATTAAAGCATGCAACCTGTTGTCATATTGCGTAGATTCAGCGTCACTGATCATACATACTACTTATTATAAATTAGTATCCCTTTGGAGTACTAGTGCTCAGAATTAAATGGTAGATGGCATTCGTGTGGGATTGGAACCGTGCGTTAATTTATGGTCTTTAGATTTCAAATAATTTATTGTGTCAAAGAATCTATCTGTATATTCAAACTAACAAATGATTACTCCAAACGTTTTAATGTTATTTTAATGTAAAAGCAACTGATGGATTTAATTCCCTTCTGTTTCAGGTCAGTGGGGCTTCCCAAAGCCCAATCGTTCTGTGCTTTCAACCCTAGTAGGGACACAGATATTGAAGTGAATTCAGTGTTTACAAATGGTAGACATTTCCATGTGTCTCCCGTACATAACAGGGTGAGTGTTGATGTGCTTTTGGAAACTATGTACTGGATAAGAGCCAAAATGTTTAGCTTTTCTTGGCACATTTGTTCTATGTAACAGCTTCCAGCATGCAGTACCACATTTCTCTTTTAAAGAGTGCGTTGTTTTCTTTTAGTTGTGTAACCAGAGTAGCTCAGGCTTTTTGGATAATTGTATAATAAAGATATTTTGGTGATTGTTATCAGTGTTTCTATTCCTCTTGCAACTTCTTCAGTGCTATACGATCTTAATGCTTCCAGCATGTTGAAGGGACGCTGCTGTGTGTTCTGAAAACAATATGATGTGTCTGAAGGAGGTTTTGCTCTCGAGCTGTAATAGCACAGGCAAGGTACACAGGTTAAGGATAGAAGCTGTAAAGTATATTGGACTCATAGAAGTACATAGAAAAACATTACACATGCATGAATGGGTGTTACCAGCAGAAAGAAATTGTCATTTATGATCACTGTCTGACACATATTTTTATGCGCAGGCTATTACTGCACAGGGGTGCTTCACGTTTCTGATAGTTGTAATGTATATGGCACACGCATATAGACAGAATGGCAGCTGTCTGAGTTCTTTGCTTGTCAGCAGCTGTTTGAAGAACATTTACATTAAATGTAATTTAAGGCTCTCTTGGTCCATTTTTTTTGTGCCAAGTAGATTTCTGCATTGTGTAATTGGATAAAGTATTAATACATCTGCTTGTCTTTAGATCTTTATCGGAACGTTGTAGCAGGAAAGAATTTAGACTTAAAGGCATTCTATCCCTAAACTTTTTTCCTTGCTAAATTGTGCAGTTTAAAGGGAATGAATATGCTCAACCTACTTATATATTATTCCTCTGTTCAGGCTGTAAGCAAGCTTGAGTACATGTCTGCTGTATCTTTGTCTGCTCATTGCCATATGTTTGGACATCTGGACCATAGCCATACACGCATCATACTCCGCTTCCAGGGATGTCATACCTGTTGTTGCCACTAGGGCACGCTCCTAATCTATTGTATTGTGAGGAGAGATTAGCGCATATAAAGATTGACAGGAGGGCTCTGAGAGGAGATATAGGGTGTATTGTAAATGATTACTGATATTTATATGCCAGCCTGCTGCCTGATAGTACAGTTTACTAACGGGCGATGCCTGGACATCTTGAAATTGTCTATGTTTAGAGAACTTGTTGTGTACCTGCTTTCTTTATGGGATTTCTAATTGCTTGTTTTTACTCGGTTACAATCAGAGTGGAGCAGTCATATAAAAGATTGTCTCTGTATTAACAGTGATGTTTTATAGTGGGCCAGAGAGAGAAACTGAAGGTGACAACATTTTAAATGGAGTGTAACTGACTATAGAATTCTAAATTCTCAACATGATGGTGGTACAGAAAAAAAGGGGGAAAGGAATTGAAGATGGGATGAAGACTTATAATTACCAGCACTATTGCTGCTCCTTTGTGAATTATTTCTTTTTGGAGTTTAACAGATTGAAAAAAAATAAAAATAAATTGTGAATGTGGTGAGAGCAGAGGTTTCATCTCTCCTCCAGTTGATTCATTATTGCAATAGAGGTGTGAAATTAAGCGTAAATAGTTTCACAGCAGAATAGGCTATTGAAAGAGCTCTGACATTCTGGTAATTGAATCTTTTCACGTTCCACTTTTGCTTCTTCATTTCTTGAGATGCCATTTCACACTGTATTTGTAAATTCGCGTTGTGCAGAATTTTATAGTCCATGAATAGAGCTGGGACAGTCACAGTCCATTCACACAGTGTGCTTGGGGTAGGACTTAGGGAGTTGTTAGCACAAAAAGTGTTCTTCTTGCATTTCATGGGTTGGGTTTACATTGGCAAGTTTTTCATGGATTGGCCTGGGCTCTTTGGTTTCAGTGAAGGGATGTCTTAATGCTACAGCATACAATGACATCCTAGAAAATTGTATGCTTCCAACTTTGACAACAGTTTGGGGAAGGTCCTTTCCTGTTTTGCTGGTCAGGCAAGTTCTTTCACACCAGACCCCCGAGCTTAACATATGTGCATATGTATCTCAGATTCAGAAACAATTCCCATGTTACTAGCATTCCATGTTGCTCTCTCTCGGGCCATGCCATTTATTTATATAGAGCCGCTAATTACGCATCGCTGTACAGAGAACTCGCTCACATCGGTCCCTGCCCCAGTGGGGCTTACGGTCTAAATTCCTTAACACATACAGACACACACATAGACTAGGGTAAATTTGTAAGCAGCCAATTAACCTACCAGTATGTTTTTGGAGTGTGGGAGAAAACCGGAGCACCCGGAGGAAACCCACGCAAACATGGGGAGAACATACAAACTCTTCACAGATAAGGCCATGGTCGGGAATTGAACGCATGACCTCAGTGCTGTAGGGCAGAAGTGCTTACCACTGGGCCACCATGCTGTCCAGGTTTAGCTGACCCCAAAATAGTGGATCCACAGTACAGCATTGATTATATAAAATTATCTGCGTGGAAGGATTATTGGAAAAAGTTTTCTTTCCACAACTTAATCATAAAGGTCAACATCTGAATTATGTAAAAAAAACCAACTTGTATAAGCCATACATTCTTTTTCATGTGGACTGATGAAACGAAGATCACAAGATTCATTTAGATAAATATAGGTAAAGCTTTTGAATAACAAAACGCCTTGCCAACTGTTAAGCAATGCGGTGGCTCTATTATGCTTTGGGGTTGTGTAGCACAGGAAATACGGTCTGAGTAGAAGGAAGAATGGATTCAACTAAACATCAACAAATCTAGAATTTAATGTTCCAGAGTCAGTGAAGACATTGTCAATTTGCTGGAATACAAAAACTCTTTTTAGTTCAGTCTAAAACATTATCTTAAAATTAACCATTAAGTACTTACAGGAGCTAAAGACTAAGGTCTTGAAATTACTTTCAAAGTTCCCAAAAGTGAATAATAATCAAAGTCTGTGGGGTGATCTCAAATAGGCAGTGCTTGTAAGAATACCGAAGAGTATTGTGAGCTAGAAGAGGTTACAGAGAAGAGACCAGACAGAGCCTTATCTGGCTACAAGAAATTTGGAATTTGAGTGCGAACAAATTATGTTTGACAGTGTGCCCAAACGTTTCAATTTGCCAGTTTTATTTTTATTCAATCTGTTATATTCAGCAAATGCCAGTGTCTAGCATGGCATATGAGGTCAGCTTTCCACATATTTATTCCATGTGCTAGCAGTCCATCCCTTGTTTTGTATGCTCTAATGCACAACATGTGTGTTTATAGGCATATGATAACTTGGAAGCTTGAATGAACCGTTTGATGTATGCATATTTCCAGAGTAAATCATAGCATAGCTGTCAAAATTTGTAGAATAGTATTCATATGAACACATCATGGGGTTAGAACACGGAGGAAGCTTCTTTTTTTTTTTTTTTTTTCTTCCCCTCTTGCAAAACAGTCTTAAAAATTGGAAGTGTTGTGTAGCTTAAAATAACCGAATGAAATATAACATGGAGTAGTGAAACCGAGCAGCCGGTGTTAGTAAGTGCTGGTGATGGGGTTTATTGCTTACCAGGCTCACCAGGCTCCATTCCTGTTAAAAATGAAGATCTGTTACATAGCACATTCAGGACGCTCTATTTTTCGCTGCATGCATAACATTTTGTACCACAAAACAACAACACAAAAACTGCTGCTTTGTGTTATGTTACACTCTGTTTTCTGTGCAGTTACTTTTTTCTGTTCCATTTTTCTTCTCTGTGGTGAATAAAATGATAGTTATGGAACACTGAGTACAGGAATCTTGGATCTGTCAGTTATTGCCGAGGTTACATTGGGCCCCTAACTAGGAACGATTGAATTCCATTCCTAAACCTGATCGGCAGTAAATATAATGTGATAACATTATTTCTTTGTGATGTTGTAAATGAGAAAAAATGTGGTCAGTCCCCTGTTCTTACAATTTTGTTCAATTGTCTGCAAAGCTTCCTATCCAGCAGCGGCATTTACTTGCAATGCTTAAGAAATTGCTTAATTGTTCTCACAATTTACACCACAAACTGTCAGGATATGGACATTTGCTCCCCACACTCACGTTATTAAATTCTGCTGAAATTGGTAATAGATAATGCATTTGTGTTATTATTTTGGGTAGGCCATTTACTCACTATTTTAAATAAAACAAACAAAGAAAACGCTTTCCACTGTGCAGTTCTAAGGTGTATAGCTTAGGAAACCGTCTCCATTTCCCTAGGCAACTACATGTACACAGGCAGAAGGGTCTATAGCGGAGTTTTGTTCACAAGTCTGGCGTGATATTATGGTGCAGTTAGATCTGATGGCTATAGTGTCTGATAGCCTGTGTGGCAGCACTGAGGTGCCAAGTGTGGGCCCATCATCCGGCAATTAGGCAGAAATGGTGCATTCCACAATTTTTAGATGCCATAGTCCAGGGTTTCCCAAACCCAGTCCTCAGGGCTCCCTAACAGTGCAGGTTTTCCATATCTCCTTGCTGGAGCACAGGTGTATTCATTACTGACTGACACATTGTAACAGATCCACAGGTGGTCCTAATTATGTCACATGTGATCCAGAAAACCTGCACTGTTGGGGAGCCCTGAGGACTGGGTTTGGGAAACCCTGCCATAGTCTAATAGGCAGACTCCCCTGCTGCAGGACTTGTAGGTCTGACAGTTCTGTAATATTGGCATGCGGGTCATGTTTAATACAACTACATGGTAAATTGCTCATGAAGCCCTAGCCTGAGTCATATATCAGAAGTAACTTGCCTATATGAATAGATATATATTTTGTGTGTGTTTTTTTTTTTGGTAACCAGGTAATTCCGGCTGGAGGGAAAGCTACATTCACAGTTGTTTTCCTGCCAGATGCAGAAGGAAGTTTTGAAAGCTCTTTATTTATAAATACTACTTCACATGGGATTCTGTCCTATCAGGTAAGTAGAGTGCACTGCAATTACCATCCTTAATACCAAAAGGAACCCCCATGTTTTATATATAATGTGTTTTGTTTGAGGCAGATTAAACACTTGCATGTTTCTCTCTTGTAGTATTCCCTTTTTACCATCCATTTATGAGTAAAAGTAAGATCATGAAAACCCTTTACACCCTCATTGTGTGGAGTACACAGCTTACAATGCACAGTATGTCAATAGCCAGTCGGGCTGTATATTGCATTATGCTCACTGCAGAGTAGCATTTTTCACAGAGATTTCTCTGCCTTGCGTGCATTCAAGAATCGCGTGTAAGGAAGAAGCATAATGCTATATTTAACACAGATGTACGTAGGTGATAGATGTAGATATATATTTTCATTCTGCAGGGAATACGATTGTTAAAAAGTAGCCTCTCAGTTACTGCTCTATATATAAATCATAGTGTTGGTTTAAGCACCTGGAGCCTCATCCTCCTGCACTTATTCCGTCCCTTTAGCTGAATTTCCTTTAAATAATCTGGTTTTAATATATCTTTTAGAGGAGGGTGAGTGCATCAAGAAAGGCATTCTGGGAAACAATGAAGTGAATGTCACCTGCACATATACATCACTATTGCTTCTAAAAAAAAAACAACCCAACAAAACAAAAAAAAATAAACAAATACAATCATAGCAGGGTCACAATGCGTTGTCCTTTCAGCATTCTATGTATGTTTCAGGTTTTTGGTCTGGGAACTTTTTCTGCTGCTCCTGAGGATACTAAGAACTCCCTTCACAACACAGATGTAATGTTTCCTCGGATTGCAAATATCCACCTTTCACAATCACAGGTATGCCTGTTTGTTCATGTTGTGCTTTTAGTTGATTTTAGGACTCAGTGTTTTTTAGTACTTAATGTATTAAAGGTATTTTATTAGGAAGTACCAATAATGAGGCACTTTTCTAAGAACAGGGACATAATAGCCTGTTTTCAATAACCTTTTATAGTAGACGTTATGATCTGACAACAGCAGCAAGATATTTCATGGGATATGATGGACTCCTTATCGGGATAGCTGGGAGGTAACAGCTGGGTAGAATTGGTGTGAAGCAACTGATGTACAGGAAAGTAGACCTGACATATACACACAGTTATACTCACTAAACAGATATTTGATAAGAAAATATATAAATAACTGGCATTACATGTAGTGAGAGTTTCCTTTAAGTACACATTATACTTGTCTGCATGGACTTATCCATCTTCTGAATAGGTATAGATATTCCTTGCATATCTAATGCATATGATTGCACTAGATTAATGAGCTTGTGAGCATCCCATGTATTGGCAGGAACACACTCACTACAACGCTATTAAACTTTTGGAAGTCTGCCACCTTCAAGCACATTTGCTCAAAATGATTGCACTAGATTAGTGTCACAGGACCATCAGCCCACATTATATAAAGCATAGCAGATGTATTTCTTTATTTAAACACAAAACAAGAAAAGTTTCTTAATTGTTGAATTTTAATAACTGCACATTAGAGTAAGGCTGTTATGCAGACTATATGCATTGTTGAATTTTTTTATACTTATATAGCATGACATTGGGAAATTTAGTGTATACAGTATTTCTTTTTTTGTGAGAATCATTTTTTAAATGAATACATGTTACAGCAGCCCTGAATGTTTGCTTACATTGACAAAAAAATAACCAAAAAGCAAACGCACCCACTATCCTTAAAAATAAAGACAATAAAACATTCTGGGCCTGATAAATGTCTGAACGCGACCTGCATGTAAGTTGCATGTGAAAAAAGAGCACAGAACTTGTGCATGATTAAGACCTTATTCAAATATCAGCTAATTTCAAGATGCATTAAGATTTCCTGTCATTTTGTAGAATATACTAAATAAATGATAATTAGAATTTGGTTGCTATAGGCAACACATCCATATTTTTAAACCCACAGTTTAGTGAATATACCCTTTGGTGTAAGTACACTCTGTCTATGTAAGGAAAATTCCGTGAAGGCAGACAGCAATCTGCAGGATATACATATGTGCAATGTAAGGTGACATCAGTACGCATACAAGAATTTTATATTCTAAACTAAATGAACTAATAACAGTATAATTAATATAAATATGGATTTTCTAAGATTCATTTTTTTTGTTACATGGAATACTTAAATCAAGATACTTTCTATACATACTGTACATAAAGGCATTTTTATTCTCCTAATCTTACTTGCACCCACATGTTCTGTGCTAGCTAGTGGCATGCATACGTGTGGTTTATAAAGCAGACTAAACTGTATCAGTCAGCACTTACACCTGCCCTGTAGCTGGTGCACATGATACTATTGACACTAAGCCTAGTTATGAGAAACTCAGGCCTTGAATGGGCCACATCTGCGTCAGAATGCACTTACTGTACACTGCCTACATTAGTCCAACCCCTCCCGCCCCCATTTCGTCCCCTCGTCATAAGTGTCATTTGCATTAGAACATGAATTGCATGCACTTTCGGCCATTGGCATAAGGTCCATTTCTGAGCATGTATTTCACGCAAAATACACTACGCCAGTGGACATACATCCCAACATGAATCAGGCTCTGTCTATACTTTTGTTTTTGCTTTCACCATAGCATATTAGTATCTGCTCTTTTCGGTATGTTTATTTAAGAGAGAGAAATCTTACCATATGCAGTGGCCCTAACTCTGCAGGGGCACTACTGAATGTTTGGACTCCTTTTAAGCCACATGTCCACCAGGGTAAAAGGATGGTGGATTAGCCCCTGTATAAATGTGCTGTTTTAGTGGATATATGTGACCATGCTTAAGGGATCCTGTAATTCTGAAATGAAAAAACAATACTTTAAGCTTGTTCAAGTCACAAAATCTACCACTTACTTTTAAGTGCCAAATAAGGTAGAACTGTTAAAGGAACCTATTCCCGATTAGCCAGTTAATTTGGGTTCCTCAGGAATCTGAATTCTGGGAAAATAAGCATCGTAAATTAAAAATTTGGGGTGAAAAAAAGGGACTGGAATACATGCAGCTGTATCCATGCTGATGATAAGGCTATATTTAACACACTTGTGGTTCTAGGAGTGAAACATCATCATCATCACCATTTATTTATATAGCGCCACTAATTCCGCAGCGCTGTACAGAGAACTCATTCACATCAGTCCCTGCCCCATTGGGGCTTACAGTCTAAATTCCCTGACACACAGACTAGGGTCAATTTTGTTAGCAGCCAATTAACCTACCAGTAAGTTTTTGGAGTGTGGGAGGAAACCGGAGCACTCGGAGGAAACCCACGCAAACACGGGGAGAACATATAAACTCCACACAGATAAGGCCATGGTCGGGAATTGAACTCATGACCCCAGTGCTGTACGGCAGAAGTACTAACCACTGAGCCACCGTGCTGGACATGTTATGTGAGACATTGGGATTTTGGTTTTAGTTAAGAACTTAGTCTGAGAAGTTGCACCTTTTAGGTACATTTTATGTACTGCACTGTATTCATGTTTGTTCTCGGCACGCTGTACAGTTTGCTAGTCATGTATGTTCCCTCTGGAATCCAGGGTGTTTCTTTTAGAATATGCAGCAGGCATGTGTTTCATTGATGTATTCGTTTCACATCGCTGTGGTGAAGTATTCTGTGCGGTGTCATCTAGTGAGTTCATTCTGTTTTATCACCTGCCTATTAAGTTACTCAGTAGACTGCTGATTACAATGTTTTGCCTGTTCTTTCTGCAGGCAGAAGCCATAAACTCCAGTGTGTGGCAGGTTCATCTGAAATGCAGCGTTTCTTTCAAGCTGCAGCAACAGTGCAGGGTAAGTTCCATCTGCTTGGGAGAGGGTAACATTCTGTAGTGTCCAGGCTACGCTGGTCTTCTAACATATGGTCTTTCACTCCCATTACTTACAGAGCTGCTTCCTGTCTGGGAACTCGCTGCTGTTGCAGGTCTACTTTGCTGTCAGGCTGGACGGTGGCCAACATGACCTGGAGACACTCAGGAAATACATACTGGAGAATATTTTTATGATCTTTGTAACAACTGAGCGAAAAGTAGACATGGGTAAGGCAAAGTGATTATTGTATGGATCATCTGTGAACGGGGTGACAGACCCAGTACAGTTTAGGAAGCAAGATGGTCATCTGATATATGTGCATTTACATTGTTTCCCCTTCTTTTGCACAGATGATTCAATGGTTATATACGTATTGAATTCTGGGAATGGCCTGGTTCACATGCAGGTAACTGCTTTCTGTTGTGTTATGGTTCTTGCTGTTTTTTTAGTTTGTGAGTATTAGTAGGTCATTTATATAAGCCATCTTATATTATACATAGCACAGACTACCTGTACAAATATGTTTGCACAAGTTTCAGTAGGTCATTCAAATAGAAGTCATTGGAGAGCTCGCAGTGATCTGGAGGGGAGACTTTTTCCCCTTCACACAGCAGATTTCCTGTCTGTTATATATTTGATTAACACTGCAGCCAGCCTCTCTCTCTCCTTTTTAGGAAATGGCTGATAACAGAAATATAGCTTACAGTGTACTCCTTAGCATGTTCAAATAGTGTCGCAAGTTCTGTTAAGTTATGGGAACTTTTGCAGATCTGGGAAACTTTATTAGTAGCTCTCTTTATCATGTAACTTGTGTCCTAAGGGGATGTCTCCACCCAAAACAATATTGTGTTTGATATTGGGGAAGCTGCAAAAATGTACTTTCCTCCAATCCATTTCCCTAGAATGGGTCAGACCAGGGGCTAGATTTGCTAAGCTGCGGGTTTGAAAAAGTGGGGATGTTGCCTATAGCAACCAATCAGATTCTAGCTTTCATTTATTTAGTACCTTGTACAAAATGACAGCTAGAATCTGATTGGTTGCTATAGGCAACATCTCCACTCTAGCTCCAGGTCATTCTCCTAGCAGTGTTAACTTCTCATCATTCATCCCATCTGGATGAATAACCATTATAGCCATTACATATGATCAGCGGAGCAGAGGTACATTAGTTTCTCATTTTTGAGTGGATTTATCCTTTATGTTTAGTGGCCCCTTTATATATAAGGGTGTAAATAGGTTACAAATAGCCGACAAAATAGTGTAAGTATGTATCTTATGGAGGAGAATGAACAGATTGTCTGTCTGTTCTGCTGCATTTGTAAGAAAAAAAAATGATCAGTTCTTAAAATGTCACCTGTAACTATTCTGTGAATTGATTTACAACTGTTTCCTGCTTTCAGTTTAATATTCTGTCATTTGCTTGTTCCTAAAGAACAGTCATGAAAGAACTGTGATATTTTACAGCTTCTAAAATGTAGTTTAAATTGTGTGAATTATATTGTTCATAAAAAGTGTCAAATGTCACACCATGCATTTTCATCTACATATGGTATACTGAACCTGCTGCTGCGGGTACAGAGACAGCAAGTTACATTCTTGGGAATATGATTTCAAAAGATGGAGTTGGCCACACTTCTTTTTTCTTTCCTATAACATTGCTGAAGGTCCACCCACAGAGGCACTGCTGAATTCAAAAGAAAACCTGCATTTGTAGAACCCCCTCCTATTATCACTGTAATTATTAGTGTAGTACACCCACAGCTCCACTGTGTTCTTGTTTTCTATTAACCATTTTTTAAACCTTTACTACGTTTTGGCATCATTGTAGGATGTCCAATAGGTTTAAATGAGTCAAATTCCCGTAAATGATCAAGCAGCATTTCTAAAACGCTGTCACAACTGATTGCCATAAGGGCACCATACGGGTATAGTAACGCTAGGTACAATCATTTACAGTGTTAGATATTTTTACATGCAGTTTACAAACTGTAAAAAGTTGTTTACAACACATGAATATGAGGCCTGGCAGTGCGGGTTGTAGAGATTTTTTTATTGTTTTTTAAAAAAATGATTAACTGCGTTTTGTTCAGGAGTCAGTGTTGCAATGTAATGCTTCCTAATAGGCAGTGCAGGGTTAGCACTTTTATGTGGGTGGCTGCATTTGCATATATGTCTAGAGCAATTAAAACTTAGTAATGGGAATAATCAGCCATTGTCCTCAGCCATTTCTAGTGAACTGTGTGTAGAAGGGAAGACGCGCATATAGGGCTGTCGTAGGGTTTTGTTGTTTAAGGTTTTTGTCTTCGTAGTTTGGGGCACCGTGCCTAAAATATACTAAATTGCATTAGTAAATGACTCCTGGCTTTCAGCACATTGTTCTTAGCCGTCTTTATTCAATTGTTTAGCAGTGCTCTCCACAGTGACTATAGACGGAAAGTCTCAGATCATGTCTATGTGATGGAAGCCCTTCCGAGATTTATTTAGTTTTATCCTTCTGGTATTGAAGCTGTCTGGATAACGGGTGTTTGTATCCGTCATCACATAACTGTAGGCACTACGAGCGAAATCTGCATCAGCTGATGCAAAGACATTAAACTGATAACATTTTGTAAAGGTGTGGACAGAAGACCAGGTGGCTGCCCTGCAAAGCTGGTCTGCAGAAGCTCCATTCCTTGCTGCCCACGAAGCCCCTACCGATCTGGTGGAATGGGCTGTAAGTCTCTCCGGCACAGGACGGCTAGCCTTTATATAAGCTTGCCTGATGGTAGACGTAATCCATCTAGCGATGGATTGTTTTGAGGCTGGCCAGCCTCTCTTATTAGCGTCATAAAGGACAAACAGAGAGTCAGTCCGTCTAATCTGGGAAGTTCTTTTAACATAAATGCGGAGAGCCCTAACCACATCTAACTTTTCCATCGATTGCTGATGCGCATGAGAAGTGGATGAGAAAACCGGAACTACTATTTCCTGGTTTAGATGAAAAGCCGAAACTACCTTTGGAACAAAGGAAGGAAGGGTTCTTAACACCGCTCTTTCCTCGTGGAAAACCAAAAAATAAGGTTCCTGACAGGACAGGGCTCCTAATTCAGAAACTCTACGAGCAGAAGCGATAGCCAAAAGAAAGAGGACCTTCCAGGTCAACCACTTTAAATCTGCCCTGCTCAATGGCGCGAAGGGAGGCCCCTTGAGCATGTCCAGAACCAAGTTGAGATCCCATGGAGCCGTAGGAGGGACATAAGGAGGCTGAATATGCAGAACTCCCTGGAAAAAAGTCCTAATATCTGGCAAATCAGCGAATTTTTTATGAAAAAATACTGAAAGAGCTGAAACCTGAACCTTTAGGGAGCCTAATCTAAGGCCTGCTTCTAGGCCATCCTGATGGAAAGCTAACAAGCGAGGGAGACGAAAGGAGGACGAGTGGCATGTCCTATTTTCGCACCAGCTAATGTAGGCCTTCCAAATCCGGTGATAGATGCGAGATGAAGCTGGTTTCCTAGCTCGCATCATTGTTTGTATTACACTGGAAGAAAAACCTCTAGCCCTCCAGAGGCTGGCTTCAACAGCCATGCCATTAAATTGAGCTGAGGTAAATTCTGGTGATGGAATGGACCTTGAAGAAGAAGGTCGTCTCGATACGGAAGGCGGAATCCCGGACCTTCCGCCATAGATATTATTTCTGCGAACCACACGCCGTGGCCAGAAGGGAGCTACTAGAATTACTGGCAGAGAGCCCTGCCGTACTCGTCTGAGGACGCGAGGAAGCATGGGGATCGGAGGAAACAGGTATCCCATCCTGAATTCCCATGACGTCCACTGCCACCGCTACAGGATCTCTTACCCTTGCGCAGAACCTGTGAACCTTCCTGTTGTGTCTGGAGGCCATGAGGTCTATGTCTGGAAGACCCCACTTGTGGACCAGAGATTGGAAGACTTCCGGGTGTAGTGACCACTCCCCCGGCATCATTTGGTTTCGACTTAGATAGTCCGCCTCCCAGTTTTCTATTCCTGGAATGAAAACTGCTGATATTGCCGGAACATATAGCTCTGCCCAAACCAATATTTGGGCTGCGATATCCATCGCTGCTGCGCTCCTGGTTCCTCCTTGTCTGTTGACATATGCCACGGCCGTGGCATTGTCGGACTGGATTCTGACCGGGTGGCCCTGAAGAAGGGACTGTGCTCCCCGGAGAGCCAAAAGAATGGCCTTCAATTCCAATACATTTATTGGGAGAGCAGACTCCTGAACCGACCACCGTCCCTGGAGCCGGAGGTGCAGGATTATCGCCCCCCAACCTTTCAAGCTGGCATCTGTCGTGGCTATAATCCACGACCATGGTGCGAAAGATCTGCCCACATTCAAGTGATCCTGGCACAGCCACCACTGAAGAGATATTCTCGCCCTTTGAGATGGAGAGATCTTTTGAAGTTCCAGGTGTAGGTGTGATCCTGACCACTTCGACAATAGGTCCCACTGGAAACATCGAGAATGGGCTCGACCGAAGGGAATGGTCTCGAAGGAGGCCACCATCTTTCCGAGTAGCCTCATGCACAAGTGCATTGAGGGTTTGGGGGAAGACAGAACCTGAGTAGTTACCTTTTGAATAGAGGTGACCTTCTCTACTGGGAGAAATATCCTTTGCTTGCTGGTGTCCATAATGAGTCCCAGGAACACCATGCGCTGACACGGAACCAACTGGGATTTCCTTGAATTTATCAGCCATCCATGGCCCCTTAGGACTGCCTGGGTGAGGGATAGGTGATAGCCTAAGCAACTCTCTGTGGAAGCCTTGATGAGTAGGTCGTCCAAATAAGGAACGACCTGAACACCCTGCAGGTGAAGACATGCTGCCATTACCGACATAATCTTTGTGAAAACCCTTGGCGCTGTTGAGAGGCCAAAGGGGAGGTCCCGAAACTGATAATGACCTGATCCCACCGAAAATCTGAGAAGGGATTGATGGTGGATCCAAATGGGAATGTGGAGATATGCGTCCTTTATATCTATGGACGCTATGAACTGATCTTTCTCTAGGCCATTTATTACAGACCATAGAGATTCCATCCGAAATTTGTCCGCCCTTAAGTGAACGTTGAGGCCCTTTAGGTTGAGGATGGGACGAAAGGAGCCGTCCGGCTTCGAGACTAGGAACAGGTTGGAATAAAAACCTCTTCCCTTCTGGCAATCTGGAACCCTGCAGATGACCTTCTGAACCAGAAGAGAAGCTACACAATCCTGTATAGCCTGTCTTCTTAATGGATCTCGGGGAATGGGAGTCTGGAAGTAACGGCGTGGAGCCGGTCCCAGAAGGTCTATTTTGTACCCTTCTGAAATAATCCCCCGAATCCAAGGGTCTTGGGAAGACGCTGCCCACTGTTCGTAAAACAGAGACAGACGTCCCCCCACTGGCGCCCCCTGCAATACAGGGTGGTCGTCAGGACGCAGGCTTCTCCTGGGTCTTAGGGGCCTGGCGCTTAGATGCAAACGAGGACCTCCCCCTGGTAGTGGAGCCTCGGGAATAGGATTGCCTGCCTCTAAAGGACTGTCCCCTATGGGAAGAGGCCCCACGAAAGGGCTGACGAAAAGAGCTGCCCCTCGGGGCGCGGCTCCTGTTAGCATATACTGGCAAGGAAGTGCTTTTGCCCCCCGTTGCCTGAGAAATAAGGGTATCTAATTCCGGGCCGAACAAACCTGCTGCCGAAAAAGGAATCGTTTCAACGGACCTTTTTGATTCCGCATCACCTTCCCAGGATTTCAGCCAAAGCGTCCTCCTAGCTGAAATGGAGGCCGCCTGAATGGAAGAGAAAACCGCTGCCGAGTTCTGGGCCGCCTCACAAAGATACCCCGAAGCCTCCTTTAAGTGCAAGGCTAGGGGAAGGAATTCAGAGTCCTGTAAGGCCTCTGCCAGCTGGTCTGCCCATGCCTCCATGGCTCTAGCCACCCAGGCTGAGGTAAATGTGGGTCTGAAGGCGGAACCCGCAGCCGCAAATATGGATTTGAGCTGGGATTCAACCTTGCGGTCATTGGCGTCCGGAAGGGACGCTGAACCAGGGCCTGGAAGTAAAGTATGTTTTGCCAAGCGAGCAATAGGGATATCCACCTTGGGAATACTTTCCCAGCGAACCACTTCTTCTTCCTGTAAGGGATACAGGGAAGAGAACCTCTTGGGAATAGAAAATCTTTTATCGGGTTGTTTCCAAGCCCCTTCAGCAATATCTCTAAGTTCTGCGGAAGGGGGAAAACGGCTGGCCTTCCTCTTGGCCTTTTTAAAGAGACTTCTGTCTCTGGGAGTAATATCTTCCGGCTCTGGGAGATCCAACGCCTGTCTGACCGCTAAAACCAAATCGTTAACAAATTGGCCTTTTAGAAATTTCTCCCTTGTCTGAGGAATGACCCTGGTCAGTATCCGAATAAATTTCCTCTTCTTCCTCAGACTCCTCCTCAGAGTCTGAGAGGACCAAGAGGGGATTAACAGATCTAGGTCTCTTTCTTTTAGCAGGCGGGGTGTTAGAGGAGTCAAGCAACTGGTTAAGCTTGTCCAAACCTCTTACAATAGCTGTAGACCATGCCGGATCGGTAGGAACCGGGGCTGGGTCAGTCTGTAATGATGAAGGTCCCGGCAAACTCAAAGCACTAGAACCTGAGGAAGCCGGGAGGTCTGACTGCGTACTAGCATTACTAGCCACAGAAGTCGCCACAGTAGTCAGCAACTGGTTAGATTGAAACACCATCTGAGCTAAAGAGCTAACCGACTGTGTCAGGGAGGTAACCCAGGCCGGTTCCACCGACGGTGGGACTGAAACCTGCTGGGTCTGTGCAGTGGAAGCCTCTGCTTCGCATGCCGTGCAGAGCGCCAACGGGTCCCTCTGAGTGCACGGTAATTTTACATTACATTTAGAACATGTGAAATATTTTGCCATAGGGCCCTTTCCCTTATCTGTCATATTTATAAAGGAAGGCACACCGAGCACACAGACTAAATAAAAATCTAGCTGAAAATACAGATAGATAGCAGAGAGAGAGAGAGGGGGAGTAAAGTATGTAATGAACAGAGAAAATACCAAGTAATCAACTGATATATTTTTAAAAGTTGTACTTAAAAATTGTAAACACCATAAATATCTATGGCTAGTAGGAGACTATAGTGTAAACCTGCTAGCCCAGTATTACAACATCAGGTATGTGTGTAATTTAAGGTGATACTTAGCCCAAGGGCCACCAAGGGGAGAAGTCCGACAGCAGTCCTGTGCTTTCTCCTCAGCTCTGTTCCTCTTCCCGGGCTTCTGCTGGCGCCAGAAGACTTGGGAAAGACCATCTCTCTCTCTGTAGAGAGGGGGGGAACTCTATGTTTTAGCCCCCCCTCCTTCCGTTTTGCCGCTATTTTTTTTAAAAAAAAACAAAAAACTTGTCCAAACGTGGCAGAGTAGTGGAGACCTCTAGGACAGAGGTCTCCGCGGCGGAGATATCCGACGCCTCCCTCCTATGTATGAGGGGGGAATCTTGGTATAGCCCCCTCTCCTTCAGCGCTGCTGCCGACATCCAAGATGGGCGCCGCCGTTTATACTATCCGATAACCGGCGCTCTATGCCTGTAATGGCAGCGCCGGTTAACGGGGAGGCTGGAGGAGTGCAGCGGTCCTTGAGACCGCTTGTCACTCCTTTCAATCAGGCAAAATGCTGCCCAAACTCCAGGGCACCTAAAAAAAACTGGACAGGAAGAGGCAGGGGGATTGTCAGCAGTACTAAAGTTAACTAGTTAGGTGCCAACTCCCAAGCTCCCCTCCACAACCCATGGTAAGCAGTGTCCCCCAGACCGGATGAAAGAGAAAATTTCCTTTCCATTTAATGTCATACTAGTATAAAAACGTATATTTGCAATGCATTGAATACTTGGAAACAATTTCCAGAGGAGGCTACTTAAATGCCATGAAATGTTAACGAACTGTAAGAATTACGTAATTTGCTGGCGCTATATAAATAAATGTTGATGATGATATGTATAAAGTCTGCACTACTCTGTTTGTCTGCAGGATATTCATCATTTCCTAGGCGACAATTTATTTGTTCATTTTGAGCCTGTGATGCTCTTGAGTTCTTCCGTAAACTTCACTAAGGCGGCAACCATTGTTTGCTCAGGTAAGCCACCCTGCATATACTGTCTAGGGAATTTTTCCCTGATCACGATCTTACACAGATAAGTTTTACAATCTGATTTCTACCATTTGTGTACTGTTAGCACATGTATAATTAATATGTATGTAGACTTAAAGTGGAAAATCAAAATGCCTGTACCTGGTCTTCGGTAGGCCAGTAAGCATGATATTTGACAATTAGCAAAAAGTTTGTAATTAGTTTGCTTTTCTTAATTTGTCTCCTCTTCGCCGCAGCCCCGCGGGAGCCTGAGCTTGTCTGCTCTGAAGGAAAAAGGCTGAGTGTTTTAGAAGCTGCTTCCCCTCCACTCCCATGTGTTTCTCACAACATAACAGAGGGGTATGTGTCTATCTCTTTACATGTCATCTATTTGTGTATGCATTGTGAGTCATGTTAGTCAGGGTTACTGCTTGCTCACAACACTAAGCTTCACTTCAATGCTTGGCTTCAGTATAAGCTTGGTTTCTGTGTAGTATAGCGTTATTAGAGCTCATCATCTATGTGTGCTAATGATGAGCACAATGGGAGATATGTATGGTTCATGCAAGTCTATACTTATAGAAATGTGTGATCAAGGGTGAAAAGGAGAATAGGATTTCTCATGTGTTTCATCATCATCATTTATATAGCGCCACTGATTCCGCAGCGCTGTACAGAGAACGCATTCACATCAGTCCCTGCCCCATTGGAGCTTACAGTCTAAATACACACACACACACACACACACACACACACACACGGGTCAATTTTTTTTTCTTTTTTTTTTTTTTTTTTAAAGCAGCCAATTAACCTACCAGTATGTTTGTTTTTTTTTTTTGGAGTGTGGGAGGAAACCGGAGTACCCGGAGGAAACCCACGCAAACACGGAGAGAACATACAAACTCCACACAGATAAGGCCATGGTCGGGATTTGAACTCATGACCCCAGCGCTGTAAGGCAGAAATGCTAACCACTAGGCCACCGTGCTGCCCATGTGTTTGTGTTGGTTTAATTATTTGTTGATATATTTATGCAGTATGTGTTCTGAGACTTGGCACTATAATTCAAATCAGCCATTCTTGACATTTTTATGTCAGAAATTGTACTCGTCATGTAATTTTAGTAGTCACTTAAAGACCATCTGATAAGCTGGATCCAAAAGATGTAATCACTGCAATGTAATAAACACCTTACAATGAAATTCTACTTGGTAGTTGTTCTAATCAAATTTCCACATTTGATTAAAAGATAAATATGCATTTGAATGTTTTTGGGTTTTTTTTTGTGTGTGCCCATTCTGTTTCTTCATATAGCTTCTGTAATGTACGGATCTAAAATACATGCAATACAGAAGTGGAAGTTGCTCAATCAATTTATAGGCACATAGCAGGTGCTGAAATACATGCAAACATATTGGTGTACAATATTATTTTCTTAATATGCAATTTAATTGTTTTCTCAGGTATCTTAACTTTGACACTTCAAAAATATTATTTTACATACAACTGTTGGACCCTTTTGGATTATGGTCATTGTGGCTGGAAAACAATCTAAATTTTCAAATTGTAATCACTGATGTGTTTGTACCAGACGAAGTCCGGGGATTTTTCAAGGTATTTTGGGGAATGTATGACTTATTCCTGGGGGTATAGTTGCTAAACTGTGTGCTTAAGAAAGTGGAGTTGTTGCCTATTGCAGCCAATCAGATTCTAGTTGTCATAATTTATTTAGCACATTCTACAAAATAACTAGAATCTGATTGGTTGCTTCTCAGCAACCAATCAGTCTGAGATCTGGTCTTTCTCAGATGTCTCCAGTTTATTATTTTGAAAGCTACACATGAAACATGCAGCTTCTAGAATGTTGTGGTGTTCTGATTCTACTCTTAACTGCACTATCTTTGGAAAGCGGTTTACCTCAAAATAAACTAGTGCATTGTCAGCAGTAATATTATAAAAGGCAGATTCACCAATATACTAAATAGGTACAAAATACAATGATGTATTCTAGAGTGAGGCTTTCTTTTGTATACTGGGAATTTACTGTGTTCAGTTTAGCACCTTGGTGGGAGTAACATCTGGATCTCGGATGCTTTTCTCTCGTTCCCATCCAGAATTGTGCGTTTCTGAGAAATTGAGGTCTTGTGTATTCCCACATACATCATATCCTCCTTGAACAGCACACGTAGCCTTTCTTCAGCTTTTTCTCATAATAATCAAGATCTTATACTTTTCTTTTGTAACAGGATCCCTTTCTTAGACTAATTGGAGTACGTTTGTTGAATCTCCTTTCCAGGATTTGTCACACAAGTATTGCATGTGGCAGATTATTGCCCTGAAATTGACACTTTGTAGATCTATTAATCAGTACTGTTACAGTGACATCTGTTGGTCATTTAGTTGTGAGCCACAGGAATGGGAAGAACACGCATTTAAGCTTTGTTTTTAAAGAAGCCTATTATTTTTATCTATTTTAGTCTTCCTAGCAGCAGATTCAGTTGGAACTATGTTTGATATGATTCCCCTTTCACCTTTGTCTCTTCAGAGATGCAGCCCGGGCAGCCATTCTTTATTCCCCAGATATCACTGGATCGTAATATTATTGCTACTTTATAACTTTTTTTTTTCTTTGTGCAGATATTTAATTTTACGCACGTACTGGCCTTGCCTCCAGGCTGCTGGGATATATTTACATTGGAAATCCAAGCCAAAGACTCGCCGTTGAATTTCTTGACCAACGTAATAATAAGCACGTCTCTAGGTGTTACATTTGAAATTCCGGTGCTCATCCGCTACGCCGACCCTAAGGTGCGCTTTCTGATCTTTGTCATTATGTACTGTTACTTAACGACTGCCTTTATTTGAATAAACGTACAACAGAGGTTTCTTCAGAAATGTTTTTATTTTCTTTAATATACCGTAGAGGGCAGTCAGCTCAGTTTATTAAATATCCGCTGCTCAGTTCTTGTCAGCATGGCTGTATATTACGATCCTACACTGATTTTTGGACTATTGACTTATAGATAGGATGTGAACTTCTGTTTTATTTTATGGAAATCCAATATCTAATGCTGTGGAGGAACTTATTTTTATACCCCTGTAAACTTAAAATTAATTGTGTAGTTTCTACCATTTAAATAAAGCCCTTCCTGTAAATTTATTTAACCCCATCTTCCTCCCTTGTGGGATCAGTTCTGAGCCATAAGTCAGTAATAAGACTTGATATTTGGGGCCGTTCCTCAGTCTGTAAGTGCGTCATGGCATAAACTGAAGAGGAGCTTTTAAATCTCGATCTGAAGGAATAATACATGGCAGTGGGAGGATATCTTCTGCAGTAGTGTATGAATAGCCTCTGCTGGCTCTTATATCTAATAACTTGACGTTTATTGATAACCATAATCGTGAACAGATTGCGGAGAAGTGATGCAGAGAATGCTGTTCTAGAGTACAGGAAAGTTCATTTGCCTATTTTGTGTCCCTGTTGGATTGTGTTGCAGCCTTGCTGATGTCAAGACTGTTCACTATATCTGCAAATAGTATAAAGGAGAGTAATAAACATTAATTTCAGATATTATTTTTATTACCTTTTATGTATAAGGTGCTACAAAGGGCCTGCGGTGCCATATAGAGAGCATACAGTAAAATAGTACATGATCTAACAGGACAATACAATATAGGCAAAACAGAACAATACACCGCTGCCAGCAGCCAAACCAGCAATGAGGTGCTATAACTTGAGGGAAGTAGCATGAGAAGTGGGAGGAACAGGGGACAGAATCGGTGCATGCTGAGCCTGTACTCAGGAGTATGGCCGCAACAAATAGGAACAGAATCATCAAATGGGTACTGCGGAGAACTCTCAGGTGTGCTGGTGGCATATACCACCATGGTATTGTATTAACGTTCATACGATGAAATAGTTTTGAATTATATTTGGGTTAACATTTGTCTTGCCTAAAATTAATGTTCAAGTTCTTTGTGCGGTTTAAAATGTTTTTTAATGGGTTATCTTTAATCGTCAATTTCAGTCTGGGAGCCAACAAATTAAGACTTATGCACATTGTGGAATTCACCCCATCATCAGGCGCTTGTCCTATGGTAAATATCTTTGTTATGTTTCTTAGCCAGTGAACTAAACTAACTTGTCAGTATATCCAGTGTAAATGTACCATTTGAATGTTTTAAAGGTTTCTCAAGTTATTTTTTTAGTTGCATCCAGCAAACTTTCATGAGTATAACTGTGTAAATTACTTATAGATTTATTTATTTTTGATCCAAAACGTATTAGGGTAAAGAGGGGTGTAGGTTGTTTGTGTCTAGAGGAGCAGCCTGGCCTGACCAGACAGCCAGGTAGGCAATGTGGTATTAGGTTTTTATATTTAAGCTTATCTGCCAGCATTTCCTGTTTGGAGCTATGCATGTTAGTATCACAGTTACTGAGTCTCGTGTACTTTCAGAATACCACTCCCTGCAGGTAGTCTTGGAAATGGGTAAATACGTTTAAACTAACACATTATGGTAATTGTTGGCAGGTAGGTCAACAAATGATGGAGGGTCCCAAATCCTTGTAGTTTGATAAATTAACAAGTCTGCTATACTCACTATGTGTAGCTCACAGAAATGAATAAAGAGTGATTTGAAACTGATGAAAAAAAAAATAGCTGGAAGCAAATCCTAAATCGACCTCCACATTGTGACTTGTTTCCCTAGAAGAAAGTATGCGCTGGCAGCATAGCCTGTCTTTGGGGATGTCGGCTTGGAGTATAGACTACGTGTTAGGAACTGATCTCTATGAGAAGTACCAGAAGATGCAGGATGGGGAAACTTGTAGGTAGGTGTCTGATGCTGTGCTCTGTGTAAGTTCACATCGTACATGATTACGTGTTTAAGTACCAAAGTGTTTCTCCAGGAGGAAGAGTTCTGAGAACGCCAGCACTACACAACAGAAGAGGGATGTGGACCGACGTCTTGTCTTCCTGCCCCAGCTAATTGCTGAGCCTGATCTTGTGGTGAACTTCACTGCAACTGCACTAAGTAAAAGCTCGGTAATTAGACTGTACTTTGATATTTCTTTCCATCATCTACTGCTGGACTAGGTCCAGTTTGTTGATCTCCGTTTTCACTTGGAAGAATTTGAATAGTGTACTGTGCAGCTGAGATGTGAGCTTCAGATTTTAAAAGTAGACTGTCTGTCGTAAAGGCATTACAACAGTATGGTCCTTATCCTTTGTTTTTGTTTCAGGTGAAATATGTTACACTGAAGAACCCCTCTCCCTTTCCTGTGATGGTGCAACTCCTTCCTCTCTCTCATTATCCTAATCCACAAGCTGCTCTGAGCCTTCTCAGCAAATGGTAGGAGTGCTCTATATTCTGACCACTCGTAACAATGGCATGCTAAAGCAATTAGCTTTCACTGTAGCACCTAGTTTGGCATCGTAGCATTATAAAACTTTAATTGTCGTGTTACGTCGTTGAAATAACTTTTTGTTGGCGTTTAGGTACGGTTTAAATGAGCAGGGGGTTGACTTCACAACTGTTGAGTTCAGACTCCAAAGGGAATGTGACACAGGGGTAAGTTATCACCTTTTGTAAAGTTGATTGATAGACATTGAGCTTTTTGATGTTGCATGCCACACATGTTGTTTTGTACCGTCAATGTTACACAATTCAAAGCCATGTAATGTGATATGCCACCAGCCATCGAAGTCCTTGCTATTTATTGTTAAGTAATGTCAGATGTGGGACAAGCAGCCTTTCCACCAAATGTTTTCATTAAATAAAATTTCATATATTTTTTTTTTTAAGATAGCTGAAATTACATGTGTTTCCTTCTGGCTCCTTTTCAGTAGGCACAATCTTCTGTTTAGTCTTGGCTCCGACTGTACAATGGCTGTCAGCAGTCAAAGTAATATGGAATGGCCATTTACATATTCTGAATGTCACACTTAATCAAAACCCAGGGTACTGTTATGTAATGGCAAAATGTGTACTAAACATTTGGCTCCAAGTCTTTAATCGTTACTATGGAAACCTCACCTCTTTTACATGTTTATATCTTCATGAATGTTACCCAATTAATGTCCATTTTCTTTTCTGAAAGAAAGCTGGTTTCTCTGAGCAGAAACTTTCTTAAAACCTCTTTTCCTGTTACTAGAATCCCTGTTACTAGAGGTTTTATATAATAGATTGTGCTCTTTTGTGTATTTGCAGCAGGACGAAGATGACGAATGCAGCCGTGAAGTGCTTGAATTGCAGTTACAGCCTTGGGAATGTCACCAAGTTGGTGTAATCTTTACGCCTCTAGATTACAGAAAAGTTAGCTCACTTATAATAATCAGGTAAGTAAACAATTATAAACACTCTAAAAAGAACAAGTGAGAGCTTTATATAGACTGAAGATTGTACAGTATATGTCAGGGAAACATTGGGAATTTCTGCAAGGTGATGCAACGCAGCCGATTGGACATACGTGAAACATACAGATTTGTTGTATGTGGAAGGGATTTCATGTTTGTCTGACTGAGTATAGAAACGCGCTTTGACGTGTTTTATTATTGATACATAATATCATTTATTGCTTTCCTCTCGCCTCGCCTCTTTAATAAACATAACTTTCTTGACAGGAATAATTTGACTGTTCTAGACATGATCACGGTGGAGGGTCTTGGAGCCAGAGAAATGTTGCGCGTCGGAGGGAGGCTGCCTGGAATTGGGGGATCTTTGAGGTTCAAAGTTCCAGAGTCCACCCTGATGGACTGTAGACAGCGTGAGTGATGCTGTTGAATTTGTTTGAGTCTTGGACACAATATTTGACACTTCATCTGAAAGTCATCTGGCATTTGCATAGCTTCAATAAGAAATGGCTGTTTGTTGACCATATTTAAGTGACACTGGTATACATCTTTGGAATTATGTTCCCTGCAACTGATATGGTATTTGCATTACATTATTCTCATTCTACATTGTAATTAGTACGCCATTTTTGTGAACTTAAGAAAAAAGTTATTTCTCAAACAATAGTATGGGAATATCTTTATCAAAATGGTTGTCTCCACTGTTTGTATTTTGATGAATGATCAACTCCTTGTATTGAAGATTTAAATATTTTAGGTTTTTTTTGTCATTACTTGATCTCTATAAAGATACACAACTTTTTTGTTTTATAAAAAAAATTATAGTATGCTTTGCATGGAAAAAGGACCATTAAACCTAAATGACTGTTATGTCTAAAAATTACAAATGATGTTCATAAATGTGTTTGTGAAAGTTTAAGATACATGAGGTAGTGGTTTGATCATGGTGGTAACAATATTGAAGGAACGGGTCCAGTAATAGCCAGACAATGGGACTGTGCACAAATGTGCATAATAGTAAATCATACCATTTGGTTTTTATTTTCTAAACTGCATTCAAGAAATGTCACCTACAATCTGATTAGTTGCTGTAGGTTACAGCACATTTTTAATAAATAAAATGTATGATAAATAATCTATTGTTCATCCAAATGTGTTCTGTTTTTAATGTGGGGTGAGGGAGCCAGAATAAGATCTAGCCGAATGGATTATCAGCAGCCAGTGTTGATCTAGTTAATCTTGTGGGAGGGAGTCGGTGACTTCTTCACTCATTTGTCTGTTAGTGAGGGCAGCATATACGGCAGAGGAGAATCATTATGTGAGGAGGGGTATAGCGGCGAACAGGACGTAACATACTGAATTATATAGTGGAAGGAGCAGCGTCTCCCAACAGCACAGAGTATTGATGTGAGACTTCTGTCAAATTGATGTTAGTAGATCCTAGTGTCAAATGCACCTTTCAACATTCATGTACATACATACGACTTGTTTTTTGAATACTTTAATTGCCTTTTGCATGCAGCCTACATTTGTATTTACTATTAAGTTATTTGATGGCCCTGTTTCTTGTTTTGTTTCTGTACAGAGCTAAAGGAAAGCAAACAAGTCCTGTCCATCACCAAAGTCTTTAAAGTTGAAAATATTGGTTCTCTGCCCGTAACAATCGTGTCTATGAAAATCAATGGATACAATTGCCAAGGTTTTGGGTTTGAAGTCCTAGAATGTGATACGTTTTCTCTAAGCCAGAATACTTCAAGGGAAATCAGTATTGTGTAAGTATTAACCATGACCTTATTCAGCATTGTTAGATGTGTAAACCTGCATCAGAAAGTGATAAGCTCTGGAAGACGCAGAGGGTGGGAATTCTGCTGCAGTTACATAAACATGAGATGCCAAGTACCAGTAAAGTACAATGCTCTGAGCTGCCAAGTAACCACTCCGATTTATCAAATGCCATTAGTATTGTTAATGATTCCACTAATGTAGAATACAGTTGTCATTGTTCTATTTTCTTGATACATTTTCTAGCTTTATTATCTAGCGTTAATTAATACAGTAAAATAATACTAGTTGACTTGGCATAGCAGGTGTCCCTCATAGCAATAGATGTACAGGCAAATGCAAAGAATAAAATGCCTGATTAGTTACTGGTGGAGAGTACTTATGTCCCTGTGTGCTTCTCTTACTGCACAGGTTCATTCCAGACTTCACGTCATCCTGGGTAATACGTGAGCTGTCTCTCGTGAGTGCTTCCAATCTGGAGTTCCGTTTCACCCTTAACGTGACTCTTCCTCACCACTTGTTACCTTTGTGTGCGGATGGAGTCCCAGGCCCCAGCTGGGAAGAGTCATTCTGGAAACTTACTGTACTGTTTGTGAGGTTAGATGCAAATATTGTTAAATCCCCATTCTTTTATAGGACTATAATTATAGAAAATATATAGCTTAAAAAATGTTGAGGCATTTACAGCAACAACTTATTAATCAGACCATGCATTTGGCTCATTATACTGTATCTTAGCGCAAATTACAACTTTCTTCTGTGCACTATTATTCATAACATGCCCCCATGCTAACATAACATAACTTGTGGTGCATTACTACTGTAAGCATTATTGTATTGTAAGTGATTATTTGTTTCTGTTTTGCAGTTTGTCTCTTGTTGGTGTCGTTTTAATAGCCATCCAGCAAGCCCAGTATATTCTTACAGATTTTTTAAAGTTGAGACATAGAAACAGCACTAGTTCATCCTCCCAGCAAATCTCTAATCCAGTGGACACGATCACCTCTGAGTCCTACAGGTATGTGTGAAACAAATTCTTTGTACTCAGAGACTGACCTCACCTAGTAGAACTTTCCTGTCTCTGGTACACAATGTTTTTCTTTATTTAAACGCTAGTCTTTGCTCTCTTCTACGTGTGTTACATTCCTGAACAAGGCCATTGTCAAGTACAAGAAATATCTTTTTTAATTATTTCTGTTCAGCTAATGTCAACATGGCACTGTTCGGATTATAAATGTGTGGTTAATATTCTACTGTACAAAAAGCTAACATGTTTGGCTGCATTCTCTTTCTGTATTAATACACATTAATCAACAAATGTTTTATTAATGAGAAATATAAACTTTCTTTCATGATGAAGAATAAACTCGAAAAACAAATCCACCACTGCTATAAAATAAGTCCCCAAATGTAATATCAAGATACATAATGAGCCCACTGTGTTAAGAGCCGTTAGTATAGCAATTGCTACGTTATTAATCATTTATGCATACAAGCCTAGTTCTAGGCAAATAATATATTATCAGTCTTTTGTTTTCCTGGGTAATATACCCCAAACCTGAAGAGCCTTAGCACTCCTCTCCTTGTACTGCTCAATTCTCCTCACCTGTTTATTAGAGACATAATTCTCTTACACGTTTGGTAAATGGCTGCACTTTTGTTTGTATCTATCCACGGGCTGCAGCATATCGAGCTCATTACCAGGGGTACACAACTGCGTCTCAATTTTATCTCCCATCTTACACCCTTCACTCAACACTCTGGTTTCCACACATACCTGGATGAATAAATACTACACAGATTATTGACCCAAGACTCTCTGCATATTGGATATAATATCCATACGTGGTTATAGTGCACATTATTTTTTCCTCAATAATTTTGCCCTTTTCTAATCATTTTTTGCAGAAGATAAAAATATTATTTACTTAGAGGGCGGTATAGAAATCTCAGCATTTTTAGACTTGGGTATAAGTTAACCATGCCTTACCTTTCACACAATGTATCTTTGTATAGGGCAAACAAAAAGGGAAGGAATGAATTTCCTGTGGATGTACAACAAACATATGTTTAACTTTATTATGTGGATCTAGTGTATTAAATATGACTGGATCTCTGACCCTGATCGAGTTTACCATCGTGCATAATCCTCTCACAAATGGAATTCTTTCCATTCTTTACAGCCTATTTGTAAAAGTTTAAAATAGATGTTCATCCACTTCTGTTTTTGACAGCCCATAGATCCCTCTAACTTTATATGTCGTACTATTTTTTTTTAATTTTATTTATGAATTTATCAAAATGCTCTGCGTCCTGGATTGAAAGCACGATTTGTAGTTTTAATATCCTTGATGTGTTCTCCAATTCTAACTTCAATTTACATATCTCTTTAGTGCCAGTGTTTTATATCATAACTGGTTCTTCTTAAGAGTACACTCTGCTTGGATCAGATAGGCTTTATTTCTGGTAGTCTTGCCTCATCCATTGTATAAATTCTAGAAAGGCCCTGGTCCTGGTGCTTTCTCTGGACACAGAGAAAGCATTCCACCAGATTAGCTGGTTGATTATGGTAGAAACCCTGCATGGTGGGGACTTTCTTCAGGGGATTCAGACTTTGTATTCACGGCTGTTGCCAGGGGTATCTGTAAAGGGGGATATTGTCACTCTCTCTTCTCATCACTAATGGCACGCAGCAGGGGTGTCCCTTGTCACCGCTAATATTTACTCTAGTTATTGACTCCTTGGTAGCGAGAATAAGCATTTTGTCAGACATCAAAAGTGTTATAGTTGAGATTGAGGTATATAGGGTGAGTTTATTCGCCGACAACATACTTCTCAAATTGTCTCTCCCCCCCCCCCCCATACATCCCTCCCAAATCTATTTCTTACCACATAGAAAAGTTTAACTTTATTGCCTGATATGGCTAAGACAGAATCCCTTGCTATTCACATATCACCTCCTGCTTTAGCACTCTTGAAAAAACAATTATAATTTTTCCTGGCAGCGTTCCAAAATCAGATACCTGCGGATTTAGATCAAGTTGACATATGAAACTGTTTATATAGACAATATTCTGGTCAGATTGCAAAAAGTAATTATTTCATGGTTGGGTAGAATTGTAACACTCCAGATAAATGTCCTACCTTGTCTGCTCTACCTCCCCAGACCCCCTCCAGTTAAGGTTCCCAGATTGATTCTGACACAATTACACCACCGGTTCTCCCAATTTGTGTAGATAAATCAGCCCCCGCATACCTAGTTTTTGTACTTTGAGTAGGGCCACCTTAGATGGTGTAAGTGGTTTTCCAGACAGCTATCTCTACTATCTTGCAACTCACCTGAGCCAGAACTGTGCCTGGCTTGCAGACAGCAGTGGTCTGAGGGGGGTAGGCCTGGAATCCCCCTTCTGTAAAGTGCCCTCTTTGGTGTCTGCACTGGGTACTTCAGCTGATGGTAGTCCTTTCCTGGTGAAGTCTCACCCGGCCACTACCTTTTACAATAATCCCCTATGTAACAGGTATGTTTTATTTCAAGATCACCTCAGCTCCTTCCCCCTTTACGTCCCTGTTCCCCAGGTCAATGTCTCGCAAATAAGCCCATCCAGTCACATCATCTATCATCCCATTTGCATACCTACAAGTTAAAAACTTTGTTGTCTCTCTCCCTAAACCTGATATTACTAGATTTTTGGTTCTGCTCGAATCTTCCTAAGTGCATAATTCTCTTCCATAAGGCATTATATCCATTCTTTACAGCCTACTTGTTATTGCTAAACAACCTGATACCAATAAACAGGAACATAATTGAGAAATCGATCTGGGCAGACCATCAAAAGAGGACACCTGGACTATAGTGAAGGAAAGGTTCTAAAGCCTCAATCTCTTCCCTATAAATGAGAATTCCTATAAAGTATACTTTAGGTGGTACCTGTTCCAATATGGTTGAAACAGATTTATGGTACAAGCTCTGAGCAATGCTGGGGAGGTTGCAGGGGGTGGAATCTTTCTCTTTCATCCAGTCTGGGGGACACTGCTTTACCATGGGTTGTGGAGGGGAGCTGGGAGTTGGCACCTAACTAGTTAACTTTAGTGCTGCTGATAGACCCCTCCCCTCTACAATACCCCTGCCTCTTCCTGTACAATCCAGTTTTTTTTAGGTGCCCTGGAGTTTGGGCAAGTTTTTTAGTGCTTAGTGTAATTTTAATACATTTTATTTGTTCTTTTATGTTTTCTTTTTTTTTTACACAGGTGGCAGCGCTGGAGTGTGTTCTAATATAGAGAACACACTCACAGCAGAGCAGCGCAGGCACTAGAGGAGATGGTTACAGGTGCCTGATTTAGGAGTGACAAGCGGTCTCAGAGACCGCTGCACTCCTACAGCCTCCCCGATAACCGGCGCTGCCATTACAGGCATAGAGCGGTTATCGGATAACGATGACGCCGGCGGCCATTTTGGAATTGAGGAAAGTGGTCTAAAGCGCTGAGGAGAAGGAGGAGGAGGCGATACCAAGATTCCCCCCTCATACATAGGAGGGGGGGCGTCGGAAAAGTACCGCTGCGGAGACCTCTGTCCTGGGAAGAGGATCGAATAGAGGTCTCCACAAATCTGCCACCAAAAGCCATTTTTTCCTATGGAATATCAAGCAGGAACAGCGGCATCAGGGAAGAGGGGGGAGCTAAAACATAGAGTTCCCCCCCTCCTTACAGAGAAAGAGAGATGGTCTTTCCCAAGGTTCTGGCGCCAAAGCAGAAGCCCGGGAAGAGGAACAGAGCTGAGGGAGAGCACAGACTGCTGTTGGACTTCTCCCTTTTTCGGTGGCCCTTGGGCTAAGTACAAGCTTATTTAAACACATATTTGTTGTTTATTTCTGGCTTAGCAGGTTTACATTATAGTCTCCTGCTAGCCAAAAGATATTTATGCTGTTTAAAATATTCAAGTACAACTTTTCAAAGTCATTAGTTGATTACTTGTGATTTACTCTGTTCCTTTAAATTTATTTTCTCTCTCTCTCTCTCTCTTCCATTATCTCTATCTGTATATTCAGCTAGATTGATTTTGTGTGATTGGTGTGCCTTCCTTTATATAAAATGACAGATAAGGCAAAGGGCACTATGGCAAAATATTTCACATGTTCTAAATGTCATGTAAAATTACCGTGTGGGCAGAAGGACCCTTTGGCGCTCTGCGCTGCATGTGAAGCAGGGGCTCCCTCTGTGCAGAGCCAGCAGGTTACAGCCCCTTCATCTGAGGAACCGGCCTGGGTAACCTCCCTAACACAGTCGGTTACCTCCCTAGCCCAAATGGTTTTTCAATCAAATCAGTTGCTATCAACTGTGGCAACTTCGGTGGCTAGCAATACTAATACGCAGTCAGACCCCCAGGCTTCCTCTGATGCCAGCGGATCGAGTTTGCCGGGACCTTCCACATTACAGGCTGAACCAGCCCCTGCTAATATAGACCCGGCTTGGTCTACAGCCTTTTTGAAAGGAATAAACAAGCTTAACCTGTTGCTAGATTCCTCTAATACCCCGCCTGCTAAGAGAAGGAGGCTTAGAGCTGTAAATCCCCTTGTGGTCCTTTCAGATTCGGAGGAAGAGTCTGAGGAAGAGGGGGAAATCTATTCGGATGCTGACCATAGTCATTCCTCAGAGCAGGAAGTGTACCCTAGAAACCAATTTGTTACTGATTTGGTTTTAGCGGTTAGACAGGCGCTGGACTTCCCAGAGCCGGAGGAGGTTTCCCCCAGGGACAGAAGTCTGTTCAAAAAGGCCAAAAGAAAAACCAACCGTTTCCCTCCTTCTGCAGAACTCAGAGAAATTGCTGAAGGGGCTTGGAAACAACCTGAGAAAAGTTTTTTCATTCCCAAAAGGTTTGCCTCTCTGTATCCTCTTCAGGAGGAAGAGGCGACTCGCTGGGAGAGTATTCCCAGGGTAGACATTCCTATTGCTCGCCTGGCTAAACATACTCTACTCCCAGCCCCGGGTTCTGCGTCTCTTCCAGACGCCAATGACCGTAAGGTAGAATCCCAGCTCAAATCAATATTTGCGGCTGCGGGTTCTGGCTTGAGACCCACATTTGCTTCAGCCTGGGTAGCAAAAGCCATGGAAGCATGGGCAGACCAGCTGGCAGAAGCTTTACAGGACTCCGAGCTCCTTCCCCTTGCTTTGCATTTAAAGGAAGCTTCGGGGTATATCTATGAGGCGGCCCAGAATTCAGCGGCTGTTTCCTCTGCCATTCAGGCGGCCTCCATTTCAGCAAGGAGAACACTATGGCTGAAATCCTGGGAAGGTGATGCGGAGTCAAAGCAGTCCGTTGAAACCATCCCCTTTTCTGCAGCGGGCTTATTCGGCCCGGAATTGGATACCCTCATTTCCCAGGCTACGGGGGGCAAAAGCAGTTCTTTGCCAGTATATGCTAACAGAAGCCGCGCTCAGAGAAATAGCTCCTTCCGGCAGCCCTTTCGTGGGACCTCCTTCCAGAGGGGTCAGTCCTTCAGAGGAAGGCAATCTAATTCCCGAGGCTCCTCCTCCAGAGGAAGATCCTCGTTTGCTTCTAAGCGCCAGGCCGCTAAGACCCAGGAAAAGCCTGCGTCCTGACGACCAACCTATACTACAGGGGCCGCCAGTGGGAGGACGTCTGTCCCTGTTTCAAAAACAGTGGACAGCGTCTTCCCAAGATCCTTGGATTCGGAAAATCATTTCAGAGGGGTACAGAATAGACCTATTTGGCCCGGCTCCACAGCGTTTCTTCCAAACCCCGCTACCTCAGGATCCTTTAAAAAGACAAGCTATACAGGATTGTGTCGCTTCCCTTTTACTCCAGCAGGTCATCTGCAGAGTGCCAGATGGATAGAAAGGAAGGGGTTTTTATTCAAACCTGTTCCTAGTCAAGAAGCCGGACGGCTCCTTTCGGCCCATCCTAAACTTAAAGGGCCTCAATGTTCACTTAAGGGTGGACAAATTTCGGATGGAATCTCTGAGGTCAATAATAACCTACAGGTAGATCAGTTCATGGCATCCATAGATATAAAGGACGCTTATCTCCACATTCCCATCTGGATCCACCACCAGTCTCTTCTCAGATTCTCGGTAGGGTCTGTTCGTTATCAGTTTCGGGCCCTCCCCTTTGACCTCTCAACTGCGCCAAGGGTCTTCCCGAAGATTATGTCAGTTATGGCAGCATGTCTTCACCTGCAGGGAGTTCAGGTCGTTCCTTATTTGGACGACCTACTCATCAAGGCTTCCTCAGAAGCTTGCCTGAGTTATCACCTGTCCCTCACCCAGGCAGTTCTAGAGGGCCACGGTTGGCTGATAAATTAAAAAAAAAATCCCAGTTGATCCCGTGTCAGCGCATGGTATTCCTGGGACTCATCATGGACACAAGAAAGCAAAGAGTGTTTCTTCCAGTAGAGAAAATCTCCTCTATTCAGTCGGTTACCTCCCAGGTCTTATCTTCCCCCAGCCCCTCAATGCACTTGTGCATGAGGCTACTCAGAAAGATGGTGGCCTCCTTCGAAACCATTCCCTTCGGTCGAGCCCATTCTCGATGTTTCCAATGGGATCTGCTATCGAAGTGGTCAGGATCACACCTACTCCTGAAAAGTCAAAAGATCTCTCTATCCCAGGAAGCGAGAGAATCTCTTCAGTGGTGGATGTGTCTGAACAACTTGAGCGTGGGAAAGTCCTTCGCACAATGGTCATGGATCATAGCCACGACAGACGCCAGCCTGAAGGGTTGGGGGGCGGTAATCTTTCACCTCCGCCTCCAAGGAATTTGGTCGCCTCAAGAATCAACTCTAGCGATAAATGTTTTGGAATTGAAGGCCATTCTCTTGGCTCTCCGGGGAGCCCAGTCTTTTCTTCAGTCCGACAATGCCACGGCCGTGGCATATGTCAACAGACAAGGAGGAACCAGGAGTGCAGCGGCTATGGAGATTGCAGCCCAGATATTTGTTTGGGCAGAGCAATATGTCCCAGCAATATCGGCGGTTTTCATTCCAGGAATAGAAAACTGGGAGGCGGACTATCTAAGTCGAAACCAGATGATGCCGGGGGAGTGGTCTCTACACCCAGAAGTCTTCCAGTCTCTGGTTCTCAGGTGGGGTCTTCCGGACATAGACCTCATGGCCTCCAGACACAACAGGAAGGTCCACAGGTTTTGCGCAAGGGGAAGGGATCCCTTAGCGGCGGCAGTGGATGTTTTGACGATGTCATGGGAGTTCAGGTTGGGATACCTGTTTCCCCCAATTCCCATGCTTCCTCGAGTACTCAGACGAGTTCGGCAGGGCCTTCTGCCAGTAATTTTAGTCGCTCCCTCTTGGCCGCGCCAAGTGTGGTACGCAGACATCATATCTATGGCGGAAGGGCCGGGGTTCCGCCTTCCGTATCGAAACGACCTGCTTCTGCAAGGTCCATTCCATTTCCAGAATGTACCTCAGCTCAATTTAACGGCATGGCTGTTGAAGCCAGCCTCTGGAAGGCTAGAGGTTTTTCACCCAGTGTAATTCAGACCCTGATGCGAGCCAGGAAACCAGTTTCTTCTCGTATCTATCACCGGATTTGGAAGGCCTACATTAGATGGTGCGAAAATAGGACGTGACACTCGTCCTCCTTTCAGCTTTCCCGTCTATTAGCCTTCCTTCAAAATGGCCTGGAAGCAGGCCTTAGGTTAGGTTCCCTAATGGTCCAGGTTTCGTCACTTTCGGTATTTTTTCATAAGAAATTAGCCGAATTGCCAGACATAAGGACTTTTTTCCAGGGAGTTTTACATATCCAACCTCCCTATGTCCCTCCTACAGCTCCATGGGATCCCAACATGGTGCTGGATATGCTCAAAGCCCCCCCCTTTGAACCTTTGAGCAAGGCAGACTTAAAGTGGTTGACCTGGAAGGTCCTCTTTCTTTTGGCTATCTCTTCGGCTCGTAGAGTTTCCGAATTAGGAGCTCTGTCCTGTAGGGAACCATATTTGGTTTTCCACGAGGACAGAGCGGTGTTAAGAACTCTCCCTCCTTTCGTACCAAAAGTAGTGTCGGCTTTTCACCTCAACCAGGAAATTGTAGTTCCGGTTTTCTCATCTTCTTTCCATGCAGATCAGCTATCGATGGAAAAGTTAGATGTGGTTAGGGCTCTCCGCATTTATGTTAAGAGAACTTCCCAGATTAGACGGACTGACTCTCTATTTGTCCTTTATGACGCTAATAAAAGAGGCTGGCCAGCCTCAAAACAGTCCATTGCAAGATGGATTACGTCTACCATCAGACAGGCTTATATAAAGGCTAGCCGTCCTGTGCCGGAGAGAATCACAGCCCATTCCACCAGATCGGTAGGGGCGTCGTGGGCAGCAAGGAATGGTGCTTCTGCGGACCAGCTTTGCAGGGCAGCCACTTGGTCCTCTGTCCATACGTTTACAAAATTTTATCAATTTAATGTCTTTGCATCAGCCGATGCAAATTTCGCTCGTAATGCTTTACGAGCGGGATTTTCAGAGTTGTCCCACCCTTTAGGGGCTGCTTTAGAACATCCCCATGGTAAAGCAGTGTCCCCCAGACTGGATGAAAGAGAAAAGAGGATTTATGTACTTACGTTAAATCCGTTTCTCTGATTCCGTCTGGGGGACACTGCGATCCCTCCCTTCTGTTATTCTTCTGTGTGCTCTTGTTTGACTGCCCTTTTTTCTCCTGGGGCTTTTTAAAATTAACTGGATTGTACAGGAAGAGGCAGGGGGATTGTAGAGGGGAGGGGTCTATCAGCAGCACTAAAGTTAACTAGTTAGGTGCCAACTCCCAGCTCCCCTCCACAACCCATGGTAAAGCAGTGTCCCCCAGACGGAATCAGAGAAACGGATTTAACGTAAGTACATAAATCCTCTTTTTCTCCACACTTGATGGTTCTGCCCAAAGTTGACTCCGTTCTGGGGTGATGTGACCAACCTTATTACCAACCTTACTAAAGCCATGACTTTTAAATGCCCATGATCCTTCCCTTCTTGGCTCTCCACTGGAGGGGCTGGATAAACACTCTCCATGCAAATTCTCAATGCAGCCATGTGCTTGGTCACTATACAGTGAAAGTGTTCTCCCTCCAGGCAACAGCTTCTTAATAAGATATGATATTTGGCGTCTATGGAGTAAATTTCTGCATACTTGAATTCCAAATTTGCTGTTACTAATTCATATATAACAGCCCTACCTCAAGCGACCCTTCTCCAGACCATTCAGATCTCTTCCTTTTGTCTTAGCCACTTATCCGATTGTTGTTGTTGCTATAACTATATTTTTTTTCCCGTGTTAGCCGCATTTGATCTCAATTACCCTCTCCCCAATTTTCTTCCTTTCCTTTCTCCCCTCTCGCCACCCCCCTCCAAACATACATTGTTGTGCCCTTCTTTTTCCTTCTATTCAGTTATGTATGCTTTGTATGATTTTACCATTGGTGGATATTTTAAGTGATGGATGTTTACTTTGTTGCATTGTTTACACTGTCGAGTCTCGCTTTGTGTCTTCTGTTTGTTCTGCTTTGTTCTGCACATTGCCTATTATATTGGTCTTTGAAAATTGTTTCACTTTTTGTACTGTATTTGAAAATGTACATAAAATTCTTTAAAAAAAAAAAAAAAAAGGTAGTTTGCTTGTAACATAGTTACATAGGTTTGTTTTTTAAGTTCTACAAATTAGGTAAGTAAGCATAACTGGCTTATTTTTGTTAATTGCTTCCTATTTTCTGCCTTTCTAAATGGACATTGACGTTCGTATTTTCACATTGCAGGGGCAGCTGTAAAAGTTTTACAGACTCTTGCAGTCCGCCAGATAGGGGGAAAGGAAAGGGCTACCTGGCTGTTGCTGCTGCACCCGTCCGCAGTCAGAATGCATCCAAGAGGGCCCCAGCCACCTACAGCCACTCTCAGAAGAAGCACAAGTGCTCTGTGTACTACAGCATAAAACAGAAGGCCAGCAATGCATCAGCAGCCAGCAGTGTGTCAGCCTGTGACTCAAGCCAACCGCTCAGCTCTGACATGCAGCCGCCATTGCCAAAGGACTCTGCTTGTAGTGAAATTCTGGCCGAAAAGTGGACAGACTTTAATTCAATAGACAACACAGAAGGGGGTAACCAAAAGCACTTAACAAGGCCAGACAATGCTCAGGCTAAAGAGGAATCTGCACTGCAAACATTACTTCTCCCACAAAGGACTGCAAGTGAAAGCACTTTGGCGGAGGAGCCAATAATTTGTATGTTTCCTATGGAAACGAATTTTAAAACTTCCTCAGGAAACATATCTGAGTCCAAGCAGCAGAACTTTTGTGGTTTGTCTACGCCCACTAAAGTACCTGAAGATCACATGTCCAGGAGTCTGCTTCAGCTGCAGACTGAATCACAGACTGGTTTCAGAAAGATGGAGGGTAAAGAGATTTTCTTTGCTTCAAAGTAGAAAACACAATTACTCTAGCCTCATACTCAGTGATATACTGCATGTGTGGCCCCATAAGGCCCATGATGCTTGATAATGATCCTGTGGAATGCTGTAGGCACTTTATTGGACATGTTGTTATATGCAGTGTCAAGAGACCATGCTGCCCTTGGGCAGTTCCTGGATTATTATACAGGGGAATGTACGAACCTGCCCTATGGTAAAACGGGGGGAGGGAGGGATGCTTCACTCGTCTGCTAACAACCTACTTTGCATTATTAGCCAGAGAGTAATACCGCTTTCATACTGCCGCCCCGGCAATATCCCGGGATTTTCAAGCCGGGTTTTTGCCGGGGCTCGGAGCGTCCCAGCTCAGAAACACCATTCATACTGCACCTCGGACCCGGGAATTTCCTGGGTTGATCCCATTCATACTGCACAAGTCTGTGCCCTGGCAATTTGTGGGAGTCATCACCAGAGCAGTTTTCATTGGCTGAAAAATGGTGATGTCGTTGAAAGGTGACTGGTTTTTTGACGCATAAAGATGATGCAAAAGTGGGTGGTGATTGTTTACCACATTACTTTTCATCATGGGCTCCCACCGATGACATCATCCTCCAGAGACAGGCAGACAGCCAATCAGCTTGTTTTCTGTGCAACCTGGGTTGAACCATTCATAGTGCAGGCAACCCGGGAATTATCCCTCGATAAATCCCGGGTTGAAGACCCGGGTTTTTAGACCGTGATTTTTGACTTGTACCATTCATACTGCACCAAGACCCGGGTCGTTTGACCTCGCCCCGGCAAAAACCCGGGATTTTGGTGCAGTATGAATGGGGTATAAGGGGGGAGGGAACAGTTACTGGTACGTAGCAGTCATCATCACCATTTATTTATATAGCGCCATTGATTCCGCAGCGCTGTACAGAGAGCTCATTCACATCAGTCCCTGCCCCATTGGGGCTTACAGTCTAAATTCCCTAACATACACACAGACTAGAGTCAATTTGATAGCAGCCAATTAACCTACTAGTATGTTTTTGGAGTGTTGGAGGACACCGGAGCACTATGTTACATCCAGATAATCTTTCCCTTAAGCATAAGTATATCTGATTAAAAGTGATTCTTAATATAGTTTTATTTTTTCATAATGTCATGGTCAAAAGCATTGGTGATTACAATGCACTGGCATTTACAAAAAGTGTGTTGTAGATTGTTGTGGATAATGAAGTTACTGAGGATCTGCAGTGAAATCAGATGGCCATTAATTACCTCCGTGTTTATATTATTGTATTGCATCACTTCAGAATATTGCAAGTTCTTCCACTAGTAGGGTTTGTTTTACAACTGTACACATGGTAAAATGGCTTAACTTATTTCTAAAGCTTAAACAAAAATTAAATCTTTTCAGTATTAGTCACCTTTTGCTTCTGTTTCTGTATGTTTGTGACATTAACCCCTGTTTTGACTATTTCCAGGGAATAGGCATCAGGTTTCCCAAACAGCACACAAAGAAAGTTTAGAAACTTCCAAAAAGGCAGCGAACAGAGCTGTTCCTGCAGAGAAGACTGTTCAACACTCCACCAGAGAGAAGGTCAGTGGTCCACTGGATTTATCTTCAAAAATGCTTTGCATAGAACATTTGTGATTTGCTGTACATAATTTCTTTCTTACAGGTTAGAACCTGTACTGCAAGGTCTCACTGCGCTTTTATTTCAAGAACGTTTAACGAAACTACAAATTTGATAGTATGTGGACACAGTCTTGTTCTGTACTGATTTAAATTAAACATAATTTAATTCTTAATTGAAGGATATTTATGTGAGGTTTCTATTGTAAAACATACCTAATATAGAAGTAATATTTATTTCATTTTCTTTTTCGGCTTGTTTGGCTAAGATTAGAACACTTATTGCATTAATTCTTTAAAACTGTGCAGGCGTGGATGGACAAGAAACAATGTGGACAGGGCTAGAATAGACTGTAGCCAGTTGGAGCATTAGAGTGTATTTCTGCATAATGAAATCTGGCATGGGCAGGCTTGAGGTGGAGTGGGCTAGGCCAGCACGTAGCCCTTCCCAACATTTAATGTTCAACACAGCACAGAGTAATCATTTATGGCTCTTTTCATAGTGTTTCCAAACACAATATATGGAATAAAGTTTAGAAACTCTGATTTCTCTTTAAAGTGGATCTTCCTTCGTCATATAAAATTACACTGGTGTTTTCAACACATCAGATAGTTGACTAGTTACTATATTCAAAACAGAATTAAACTGTAGCATTTATATTTTTGTGCTGTAACCAAAAATGTAGATGTTGGGTTTTTTAAACTGCTATAAAGTCTGGTTGCTGTGTCCTGGTGGTATACAGCAAATATCAGCAGCATAAGGAAGAGTTACATTACAGTTGTCTATACACAGGCAGATGGCTTTGTGTATGACTTGGCCACACACTTGGGCAGCACATTGGCAAATTGGACTTCAAAGTGGAACTTTAGATGTGACTGTACAGGAATGTACATGTGTGACAGCATTTACCAGCCCCAGATAAAGAGGTCTAGGAAATATATAGTCAAAAACAAACATTTTGCTGTCAAAAGCCCTGTGTGTTTGTGTGTAGGGATAAGAGGTTTTGGAATTATTATAAAATAGGATAATTTGATAGCAGATAGTCAGGCACTGGAAAGCTACAAAATATATATTCGATAAATTTAGTGGATAATTCATTATTATTCTAAAGTATTTTTATTTTAGAAAAATCTGTAAGTATCGTTTAACAGTACTTTGTAAATTCACTGTGGAAATGTTACTTCATAATGGAAATTTTAAAGTCTGCCTCCCTTGTTCTGAAGGAGATACAATGTGTATTTCTTGACTATTAATGTTGTCAGGTTGGACTTTTGAAGAATGCTGTGCCCACATTTGACCTGCAGATGGCAGTCTAAGTACAGATGTTAGCAGTATATTTTTTTTTTTACGTTTGCATTTTACCATTTAGGATCCACTGAGCTCTTACATGCAAGAGGCTACATAAAATTAATGGACAATAACATTTTAGCGATACAGATTTAAATGTTATCAGAACCTGAATTGCTTGAGATAGTTTTCTAAATTATTAACTTTATGCAGTAAGAGTAATAAGTAGTACTGAAGAGTAATATTTAAAAGTTCAGTAAACTTGTCAAGATGGGGATTAGTATGATGGGGTTCGTCAAGACATTTCTTGTGTGTGACATGCATCAGCAAATGTTTTTACAGTGCTTCATTCACCTGTGCTAACTGAAATATTTATACACCCACGCTTGTCTGTCTTACAGTTATGCACACTCTGTGCTGTGGTTGAGTGCAAATTTTGCACCTTTATATATTGTCAACTGAGCCCTTTCATCTTTTTAACATTCATACATCCATTCAATTAAAGACACATGCAAATCCCTGAATCCTCATCAGCATCCTACTTCCTCCAGACATCCCATTGTCTCTAAAGCACAATGTATTCTTTCCACTTTCCCCGCCACTGATCTGTACACTAGCTCCCGGGTGTATTTCTCTGTAATTAAACGGCATGGTTGAGAAATAAGGAGCCGGCATACAAAGTAATGACACTTATAGATTGAAGTAGAATAGTGTTGACATAGGTCACGTTTTCATGAGGTAGTATGAAATGTAGAGTGCACATGTTTAATGAAACAGTGATCTGTAAAATGTATATTGTCTAAAATATAAGTAATTGCGATAACAAGCTATGAAAGTAATGTTCTCTACTACTGCCCTCTATAGTACAGAGTGTTTTTTTTCTCCCTGTAATAAAAGTTTCAGCGGTATCTGTATTTAAAAACCAATAGATTTAAACATTGAAATCATTAGGTGTATGAATGTGATTTATATTTTCGTATCCCCTCTTTCCACAATTTCCATCTTGCTGTAATTAAACTGTTTCTGTTGTACTGATTTACTGATGAATAATTGATTGGACCATTATTTATTTATTTGTGTCTTCTAGCGCGACGAGCTGTTTCGGAGAAAGAGCCCAGTAGAGAAGAGAGATGGAATTTTCCCAAATTTAAATTGGAGTAAAAATAGAGGTTGCGTCAGGAAAAATAAGAAGAACAGCGTCTTTCCTGCGAGGTGCCCATCTTGTCACTTCCCGTAGATACTCGCTCAGATCATAAGCTGAAGTGCACGCTGAATAATTATATATTTTATGATCCTTAAATAATCTCATGTGCAACTTAATGTGTGTCCTTAGAAATAGTGTACTTAGTTTATTTTCTACAGTGATTTTGTTTGTGATTGATATTATTGGAATATTTCTGGGCAGATTTTCGTTTTTCTTTTGTTTTTTTTTAATTTGTTGCACAAACATGTTAAACTGCCAAACTGTAGCTGTAACAGTTATTGTAAAATTGAAAAGAACAGTCTGACTTCAGTATAAATTTGTACTGTGCTCTACCTGCCTCAAACCTAATTTGGGTAACAAACTTAATTTTAGATGGTTTTCTACATATACTGCTCTCCTATTCATTGTGATTTGCCATTTGTTAGACATGTGCCACATTGAAAGTCACTGAGCTCTTGTACTACAAATGTGTGTCTATGGAGATGCATAGCTGTATGCATCCGTTTATGCACCTGTTGGCAATGGCTGAAATGGACAAACGCACTAATTAGAAGGGGTGTACCCATACGTTTGGCCATGTAGTGTAGTCACACCATATCTTAAGTGTTTTGTCATTACTTTATTGGATCAAGTGAAGATTATGTTCCCCTGGGACATAATCTCCACTTGACACAAATCTAATCTTTCTCTGAGCTCTGGCAGGGGGACATAATCTTCACTTGATCCATGTTATGTACAAAGCAAACTGCAAGATGCAGCAGTTTTAGTTGGTATGATTCAGCACCCTCGGTTAAATATCGTCTTTCCTCCCTGCAATGAAAATGTGTGTTTCAAATTTAAGAAGGCAGAAATAAACATATATATCTCTTCTATAAGGTTAGTATCATTCAAATGTTGTTTTTATCTCTAATTCTATACAGAGTTACAGAACAAAATGCCTTGAAACATAATTACCCGGATGGGGACAGACCGACATTAAGAGCTCCAAACAGGGGAAAACTCTGGAATCCTTTAACAAATGGGGATGTTTGTAGAGGGGAACAGAAAACCGTGAGAATACCGCCACGTGGGGATAGAGGTATTTTATATGTTAATGTGGTTGTTTTACATCTTTTGCTGCACATGAAATGTAATAGAGAAAATGGTTCTTGTAGCAAAGCTGAAGTATGTCCACCCTTAATTCAAATATTTAAATTTTTAAGCATACTTGCCAACTCTCACGGAATGTCCGGGAGACTCCCACATTTTGCGAGAGTCTCACGGACTCCCGGGAGAGTGTGGCAATCTCCCGCATCTGGTAGAATTCTGCCCACTTCCTAGTGAAGTGGCCAGAATTAGGTCCAAAACACCGCGATTCACCGGCGTTTGGCCCCGTCCCCTACTGTCAAATGCCGTTTGCGGCATTACGTCACAAGGTGGGACCAAAATGATGCAACTTTTGAAGCCCCACCCCGTCACGCCCACCTCCACCGGCAGGCTCCCGGAAGCCAACTTGCTGAAGTTGGCAAGTATGTTTTTAAGGTATGCTAAGTTATGGTTCTTTAGTTCCCTAGTAACTCCCATAGTTGTCTTTTAAATAGAGCTGATTGAAGTTTTGTAGCACTGAGTAGTATATTCCTGATTACCTGGTGAAGCTCATCCTGTGGGTTGCATCGTTTATAAATTATGCTGAATTATCCAGCTGTTAGAACATGCTGAGCAGTATTTGTGACTTGTACATTTGTAATGGAGCCTATCATTTTTCATAAGGATACAGCTAATGGCTTTGTTTTTCGCCTTGGTTTTACCACCTTGTACAACTCATGTGTCTGCAAATAGTCGCTGCAACCATATGTTTAGGTCACTTCCTTTGGAGTTTCAGTCCAACAATATACTCTGCTTTAACATGTGAAAATTGAATGCATAACAATACTGAATTCCATACAAATATTAGAAATATATGTTTCTAGCATGACAGGATTATGGTATTAAGATCACCCCAATCCCCCTGGTGATCCTGTGACAGTAAGTTGACTATTGCAATTCCCTCCTTACTGGTCTTCCCCAAAACAGACTCAAACCCCTACAATCTATTTTGCACGCAGCGGCAAACCATTATTCCTCTGTTGAACCACTCTATATGTCTCTACACCGGTTGCCCTTTTTTCTACAGAATCCAATCTAAAATACTTTTACTAACCTACAAGGTCATCAACAAAGCTGCACCAACATACATCTCTCTTGTCTCAAAATATCTCCCAACTCGGCAACTCCGTTCTGCACAAGATCTGCATCTCTCATCCACCCTCACTACATCCTCCCATTCCCGGTTACAGGACTTTTTTCGGGCTGCACCCACTCTATGGAATCCTCTCCCTCGCACAATAACACTCTCCACTGGTCTACAAACTATCAAACGTTCTCTGAAAACCCACCTCTTCAGACAAGCTTATAATATTCCTCAACCACCCTCTTAACCTCACTACATTACTCTCTTACCATCTGTTAACACAATTTCACACAAGACCACTACCCCCTGACCAACATTGTTGTGTGACGGGATCATTTGGCTTATGAGTCACTTTTAACTTTGCAGCCTGGCTGGGCCGAAATGCAAAATGTAGACTTAACCTCATGTATCAAACTCCCATTGTCCCATAAATTTTAAGCTTACGAGCAGGGACTTCTCACCTCTTTGTCTGTTTTACCCAGTTTGTTTTTTAGTTTACTGTGTTTGTCCCCAATTGTAAAGCGCTATGGAATATGTTGGTGCTATATAAATAAATTATAATAAGTTCTTTCAGTGCCACATATACTGACGATATGCTTGTTATTTCCAGGATGGGCAGTTTTAATAAGTGAGCTAGAGACTTTTACCTAGATCCACTATTACAATAGAGCCCCATTGGGAGAAGCTATAGAAAAGATTATGTAACATGTTTTCTAATAGATTTCTAAATCTATTGTTCACCCTAATCTTAACACTTACAAACTTAAACCAGACTCTAAATCTACTTGTACTCAAATCTTGTCACCAAGTTTTATAAATGGGAAAACCCTTCATAAAGCATAAACTGCTACATATGTCTGTGAATTAAGTGCACCGTAATTTTGGAGTACATTTAAAAGGTAGCATTAAGGTGATTGTGTTATTTAATAGGCACCAACCAACAAACTAAGATCTGATTTGTGAGTTTAATGACTCTGTACTAAAAGGACAAATACTTAGAAATATGGTGATAGAAGAATGTATCCTGTGCTCCCCCTCAGTATCTGATGATTTATCTTGTTACAGAATGCAATCAGATTGTAAAAAAGAAATCTGTGGACAAGTTTTCTTCTGACTCCAGTTCGGAGTGTGGAAGCTGCCGTGGTAGTGTGCGGGCTAGTCGTGGCAGCTGGGGGAGCTGGAGCAGCACTAGCAGTTCTGATGGAGACAAGAAAAATGCGCATCCTAACCGCCTTCAGTATCTGCCTAGTAAGTAATCAGATCTATCTTGTGGAAATGGATTGATGATGGTAAAAGTAAGCAAAACTTGATCAATGTTTTGTGCCTGTATTTAACAATACTGGGCCCTTCATATATGGCCATTCGGCAGGCCAAGTGATTAACCAACTATGCCCGAATTAGTTTTACATTCATGGTTAAATTACATATTGGTAATCTGGCTGAGCAATGCTCTATGGACTTTCCTCAATGACTATTTGAACTTGTGGAGAGGTTTGAGTGACTTAATAGTGATACTCACCGTCCATAGTCCGCTATGTCTGGTTGATTGAGGGTGAGCTAATAAGTAGTTTAGTGTATTCCTGCCATGTTCAGGTGTTTGTGGATTATTGCAAATAGTGGTCGTAAATGACTATATGCTCAATAATAATGATCATAATCTACACATACTTTTCTTTCTTTTAGGAGAAAATATGTCGCACAATAGTTTCCCTGCGGAGAATCCAATTGCTTTAAATCTGTCTCACAGCATTTGTAATACAAGGTAAGGCTGGTTTTCACCTAACTATTCAGCAGTGCAGCTGTGGTGATTGATTACTCTAGTTGTTTCAAAAGAATTACTTGCACCTATTAGGAAGTAAGAACAAAGTTTTATCTTTGCAGACTTTCCTATTTTTGTGTTTTTTATTATTTCTTTGTGCAAGAATCTTTTTCTGTCAGAGGTGATGTCCACTAGACTAGTAAGCAGGTGGTTATGATTGAAGAAAGAGCATGGGTGTGATACGATTTTCCGATACGGAGTACACAGACATTGAGTACACCCGCATTTAAAATGCGAACACTGACACCCCGACAGAACAGAAACAGCGACTTACCACTACACTGACACAGTGACCTCCCGACCCCATCTGTTTCCGAATGCTGAACATGACGTCACTTGAAAACGCAACTGCCGATAAAGCGCCAATGCACGGACCCGGCTTACTATCATCTCATGTAAGTAGTACATGAGATGTTTGTAAATGTCATGTAAGTAGTACATGAAATTATAGTAAGCCGGGTCTGTGCATTGGCGCTCTAACTGCAGTCGCGTTTTCAAGTGACGTCATGTTCAGCAGTCGGGAACAGATGGGTTCTGGAAGTTACTGTGTCGGCGTCCCCTGTCCTGTTTATGGTTAAATTTACTGTGATTTTCTGTTTATCGGACACTAGCATTCCTGCCTCTTAGGGAAGACTTTTTATAGGATAGCTGTAGAGGGATTTGATGTAGAAATTTTCCTCCAGCTTCATGGAACACTTTAGAAGTGGAACTTAATTAATTGATGGTAATCCCCTTTTCCCACATATTGTCATGTGCAGCACATATTTATCCTGCCAACCTCCCTAATTTGGTATGGTCTACTGTCCTCTCTCTGTGGAGTTATACAGATTCACCCACAGACTCCGTTTTCAGACAGGAAATATTAATAGGGTTATACTACCTGGAAATGATTTTTCAAAAATTCATCCTCCTTGAAATTACTGTAAAATAAGCATGCAGGCTACCAATCTAAATAGAGGTCCGACGTTCCACCCTATGAATACCTAGATGTTCAGATCTACCCGGGAGCATGCCTGAGAGAAGACGAGCAATGATATATTATTGAGTATTTCATACCTTTATTTCAACTGGAATTAAAAATTATACTGGTTCCAACTTTTATTGTCAAAAGCAAAACAAGCTTGTAGACTGTACTAGCACTAAATATAATATGATGCGCTCAGCAGTCTTGATTTGGATATATTTGGATTCTGCTTGGTCATAGGTGTGCTGGGGATTATGTCATATTTCATGAAGTTACACACAGTACCATTGTTAGTGTGTCCTGTAAAATTATTTTTTAATCAAAGAATTGTCAGCGTGCATTTGGGTGGTCTTGGGGTTCTACTATATACATTGCCTTGGTCAGGGCTATGCTGGAGTATATGTTGCCAAGTGATACAAATCAGCATTTTAGAGTCTACAATAGTTATTTGCTAATTAACTACATTTGTTGCATCCCCTATGTATTGCCTTAATTTTTATTGTCTTTGGATTCGGATTAGTCTGGGCTATGCTTGTGGGTATGTGCTACTAAATAAAAAAATTAAAAATAAAATATAGATATACAATACAGAATACATCCTTCCGACCACTGTGCAGTAAAGGGAGCATCCTTGCGACCACTGTGCAGTAAAGGGAGCGTCCTTGCGACCACCATAAGAGGGGTCAGTACAACACAAAGTAGGCGGCAGGGTTAGCACATACGCCCTAACTACATTGGTGGAAAGTGGAGAAAATGCAATATCCAGTCGTAGGTGGAAACACAACAACGGCAGGTGGAGCTAATGCAAGTAGTAGTTGCACACCAGTGGGTGGAGTATTATAACTACCATACAAAAAAGAGAACATACAAGTGAGCGCCATCCAGGGCAGGAGAGGGACAGATGCAAACATATTTTCTTGACCATATGGCCCCTGTATTAACTTCACCCATATTATGCTGTGAATTAATGCTGTATCATGCCTACCTCTTATATTGATGCTTCTCTGTATCCGTTACCCATAGTTCAGCATTCCCCCTACTCCTGAGAAAGTGGAGTGAGATGAGTGTTTCCTCATTAAGTGCTCCCGGCCGTTACACAGAGACCGTGTGGAGCAAATTTGAATGCATCGGACTGATTACGAGTGGCTGTCAGGCTGCCTGTCGTTGCCTCTTCACTGCTGGGCTGCCTCTTTTAGGCAAGAGATGGCCCGATCAGTCCAGGGTGTCAAGCCCCCCCCCCCCCCTCAAAAATGAATGTGCCCCCCTTTCTCGTGTTTGTGCATCTGTCTCTATTGTGTGTCTGTGCCTTTCTTTCTCAGTCTTTGTAAACTAAACTAGACAAAATGCAGTGCTGTAATTGGTCAAAGAATACATATAAAAACCAACACAATGCTAATATGACATGTAATTTATTTAACAAAAACACATATCGGACATGATTTTATATAAATATATATATATAAAATAGCTGCAAGAAACAATGAAAGCTATGTAGCTTTTATAAATGTTCTGCAAAAAAAAAGCTGTTTTCTGTTATATATGTGGGTCACAATTGCATAGTTTTGATGAAATGTAAATGTATATCAACAATAATCATCCAATAGTACTATGAGCAATCTGATACAAGGCCCTTTATTTTTTAATTCCAGAAATGATAAGCAGAGTAATAGATGGCAAGTTGCAGTGTGTAAATAGCATCCAATAATCCTCCTATTAAAACTCCAGGGGCAGAGGCGACGGGGAGTACTTAGTAGTGAACTTGGAAACCACAGTTAATTTGCACCACGCTGTTTTTCAGTCTGTCTCTTTAATTCTGTATGTGTACCAATGTCTCCCAATATGTTTCCGTGCCCTGAAGCATATAAGGGGACAGAGAGAGGTGTAGACATACAGAAAGAGAAACAGACGGCCACACTGGTGGGCAGACAGTTGTAGACACAAACAGATGGTGACACCAATCTGGAGGGAAAAATGGAGTTAGGATAGGGAAAGCCCAAGGTAGGTGGGAGCACTGACCTGGAGCAGGCACTGGCTGCATATATGCGTCATTCAGAAGGGACCTCTGTGCCCTTCCTCTGCTCCTCGGGTATATTACTGTGTACCGTGTCAGGGCAATTTCAGAGGAAGCTACTTGCATTCTGCCAGGACTGTGCTATGCCCAGTTATTGGGTCCATACAATGCAGGAAGCCCAGGGGTAGGAAGAGATTAGAGGGCAAGCAGATGCTGGTTCAGGAATGCACAGGTGTACAGCTTGAGGCTGTGCTGCCTTTATAAATGGCCACAAGCTGCATTCCTAAGGCAACAGAAATGCTGACCCAAGTCCTTGCATATGAAACCTACCAGAAAACCATCCAGTAAGATCTATGGCCTATCCCCCCTGACCTCCTTTGACTTCCAAAATAATAAAGAGCTTAGCAACCTTTGCTGAGTTAAAAGTGTAGAAAAAAAGGAAGTTATATTAGGCTGAATTGCAGCTGCAAAAATGTATGTTTACCCATAATGTTATACCTTTTTCACGCACTTTTTATTTCACTAATTTAAAATGTCACAATTAAAATTCAGATTTTTAGCTTTGATTAGAAAACTAACAAAACACACACTAACCAAACCATCATTACCCAGTCTTTGGCAGTGTGTGTTTTGTTAGTTAGGTCACCAGTAGATAAATATTCTAAGATGCTAATATTCTGGCCCAATGTAACGATGCCACATATTGGCACTCTCCCCCAGACACTGAGTAAACACTGAAAGGCTGAGCTGAAAGAAGCGAGTATAGAAAAACACCCTTTGAATTCAGAAATCTTAAAGGTATATCTTTCATGATCTATCTTGTTCTCCATCTTCTATGACCCCATTGTCTATTTCCACCAAGTCTTATCATTTATTTTGTGCCAGAACATCTAAAGGGTGTATCGTATACAACACCAAACCTATTAAATGAGTCATAGTTTCGAGGAGATTTGCGCTCGGTATAACATTCCTGAGATTCTGCTTCATTCAGCTGGAACATTTTCATTACAATCCAAATCAGATTTCCCAGTCCTCTCCCCATTGGAAACGTGATGCTGTATTAATGAAAATGTGGCCAAAGAGGAACATTTGAACACATTTACTGGGACTTCCCTTTTATACAGAACTCTCTTTTTATTCAGAACTTCTGGAAAGAAGTGTGCAATTTTTTCCCCAGATGCTCCACAGTTACTGCTTGATCCCTATTTAACTAAATAGTTCATTACCTTGATATAAACACAGCAGCGAATTGACATCAAGGCACCATATAGATAATGGTAAGAGTCACAGTATTATTTGCTGTTGAGACTAAAGTGAGACAGTGCATTTTGAATGAAGTATTATCCCTTATATATTGCCTTGATTTGGGTCTTGTTAGATTCTGCTTAGAAACAGAATTATTTTAAGAATAGCAAAATGGAGATGTCAGTGTACTTTAAGTATTTTTGAGTGGAGTCATCCCTTTTATATATAGCCTTGAACTAGGTGTTGCTGGGGTCTACTCTGTCTTGCTGGGGTATATGTCAAAGTGCCATTTTATTGTACCTCGCATAAGTCTTTGCTAATTAAAGAATTGTGCATGGGTGTCAATGGTTTTGGAGCCTTTCTTGGGGGCACATCCCCTTTAATTTACTAGTTTTTGAACTCTACTCCAAAGGCTGTGCAGCGTTATGTTCAGTAACAATGCAGCATTTAAATATTATAGGTTTGGCTGTGATTTACATAGTGACTAATGAAAACACATCCAACTGCATCTGGGTGTTTCCCTGCAGTTTCCTTATAGACCTCTATTGTGCGTGGGGAAGATTATCCCCTAATATTTACAGCTTTTTCTGAACCTTTTGAATTGGAAAACCATCTGTATTTTAGTTGTCCATTTTAAATGAAGATCACAAACGTCTTGTGTCCGTTTCTTTGGACCTAAAAAGCACATGTACTGAAGGGCTGCCTGCCAGTTTAATATGTTTCTCATTGCAGTTCAGATACAAACTCCATCTGCCATTACCCAGACATCTTTTCTTCACCTTTTTCAGAGATATCAGATGCTGAAAAAAACAAAGGTAAAACTGCTGAGCTGTACAAGTAGCCGTGCAAATGTAATTAAAAACGTAAGATACCTTGTTTTATTTGTATAAAGTTCAGAATATTCTAATCATTTTGAACCAGATATCAAAATCACTGGAATTTATATTTTACTTTGGTATGGGAAATTGTCAGACATGCCTATTACTTGCATAATAGTGCTAATTCATATGGAAATAAAGCAGGCCTATATATGATATACTGCAAAGTGTTGTAAGCTTATTACTGATTCCTGGCTTGTCATGTTGCGCTGACACTGACTGTTAATTAACAATGTTTCTTTAGGTCTATATCCACAGGAAGATGTATGGCCGGCCCAGCCTGTGTGTTTAACAAATGATCTCAACTATAATCTTGAGAACACAGTGACCTGTGTAACGCAGGATCCCCCACCTGTGCAGAATAGGTATGTGTTGTGTTCACTCTTGTCCAGTTCACTCCCGACAATAGTCGTCTTTACGCAGTTGGAACTTTTGAATCAATGTAATACAGATAAGCATCGAAGGCCAAAGAAAGAGGTACCTTGTGAAATATGTATTTGTTTGTAAACCGCTGAGGATACCCCACACCCAACGTTGCACATACACTGAAATTGTGGCTTTAGGCATCAAATCTGTGTTGCGTTATAACTTTAAGGACAAGTACTATGGAAAAGTTTTAAAAAAAAAGAAAGGTTTCATATATACTCACACTCCAAACAGCAGTATAAAAATACCAGATAGATGTGTTGTGGTTTATGTTTTTGAATGTAGATAGTGTACAAGTGGCTTTGTATGTAAAGGATGTTTCTATTGTGTTTTTTGTTCCAGCTACATCAATTGGAATTCAACATGTGACGGGCAGTTCTCTGGCATGTATGGTTCACTGGAGTTAAATGACTTTAACTCTTATACTGAAGGTAAAAACGATAAGGTCATGGAGTATACTGGAATAGATTGCAGGGTGTTAATGATTACAAGTGTAAATGTATTGCTTGCTATTTTTTTTTTAAAGTGCGTTTAGTGTTAATATATGCAAAACAACACATGCAAATGTATATATTTCCATACACATTTTAATCTTAGTAATTGCATTGCAATAAATGCCTTGTGTAAAAATAAAAAATATAAAAATAAATAAAAAAAAGTACATCCATTCTGATTAAGATAGAAAAGCAAACTGTTAGCTTCTGTGCAATCTTGCCCTAGAAAACTATAGTATATAAGGGTGTGTATAAGCTCTGTATCATACAGACCAGCTAATAGCACAACAAAAAAACAGTTTATTAATAACAACAAGTGTCATTTAAGAAGTGCTGGAATAGAGAAATGAAACTGACGTCTTCCTCATTTAAGAAGCAGAACTAAGCTTGCAGAATATATTCCACTACAGCGATTTGCCAGATGTCTTTCATGTGGTTTAGTTTTATTCTGCCGTCGGATCCTGAGACTTTGTTTGAGAGCATGTTGGTTATGTTGTAACAAAGTAAAAGTAAGGCGATAATCTGTTGTAAAACAGGTTCTTAGTTTTGTCTGGGATTGGCTTGGTTGGTGTTTTACATAACCATTTGCTGAAATCTGAATTAGCCTCCATATGCAGAAATGCAGAAGGGGAGTAATTGCAGGTTTATATCTTTCTGCTTCCACTTTTCTGTAAATCACAGCTTTTAAGCTGTAAAAAGTGCGATCTAATTTTAAGTAATGTTTTATTCTTAAATCGCACCCAGCAGTGATGCTCCTCCTGTATTCTTCCTTTACCTCATGAGCGTATACCAATGGGATGCCTCTTAATTGCTTGTCAATCTTGTCACTCATTAGTACCCTGCGCTGGCTGAAAATAAAATGACCAAGCTTTTTAGTGAGGCGTGATATCCATGGCATTACTTAAGGACTACTGTAGATGGGGTCCTTTTTTGTTTTTTTTTATTAAAGGTACTAGACAATAACATCCATTTGTAGAGAATCACTACACTACTCTACTTCATACTACTCTCGTTAATAGTTTACGTTAAGAATTAATGGTTAAGGAAGTCTATCAAACCTCTTATTCATCTGATGTTGACATGTTTGATAAAATATAAACCTTGCTGTCCTTCTTCCCTATCACACCGATGACGGTCAGCAATACATTGCCGTAAGATTGTAGTATGTATCATAAAGAATTGAATCTTTAGTACATTAATGTATTCTATATTGTGATAGTTTTTCTTAGATTTCTTAGTCCTGTTTGTAGTATAAATAGTGTATACACTTGTGACCTGCAAACAAACATGACAGACCTGAATCATAATGCCCCAATTCCCTAGCCGCCATTATGTCTTGAGTGACACTTCAATTTGTTTTCATTTTTGAGGGCCATAAAATGAGCAAATATCACCTCCGTCACAGAAAAAATTTCAGTATGCCTTACTTCTGGTGTGTCCCACTTTCAAAAGATGATTGGCCCATAGATCCATGTCATAAAAGTCTTTATTATCCTTGTAACTGCACATCTGATGCTGTACTACAATATAATCTTTGTATGGAGATTATCTAGTCTTAGTTTAGTTTAATTTTATTGCTTTATCATGCAATTCTTCATTGCTTGTTATCGTTTTATACTTTTATTATACTTTTAATAGCCTATTATGACTCAAAATCATTTTTATTGTCTTAGTGCCCTAAACGCGTTATTTTCCAGAGTTCTCCATTACTGAACTTTGATTATTTTGTCTTTTTGACTTTAACAACTTTACTATTCAAGACACACTTTTTCTTGTACTGTTATGGGAGGTGCCATGTGTATATTTAAGGCAGCATTTAAAATGCAGTGTGGAAGCACCGCCAAAGCTCTTTATAGCCTAAAGTGATACACTCAAACAAAATGCATTATATGCCCAACCTTTTACAAAAAAAAGCAGTCTAAATAATGCCTCTTAGGGACAGCTGAAAACGTTTCCTATCAAACATTTAAAGCACTGGACAGCAGCATGTTTCATGTGACTCTGCTGTAAACCAATTTTATTTAATTTTTTACTGTGTTTTAAGTGTCCTTAGCTGCCTATAGGTCTAGTCCCACATGTGGGATGTATGGCATGTATGCCGCCTTTGTTGCTTATATGCTAAACTGCGAGGGTTGTATGTTTTGTAACATGATTCATTTTCCATGAATTCCTCCTATTACTCAGTCTTCCCTTTGCTAAATCACTTTATGGTGGACATGTATAGGATTGCAAGACAAAGTATCATCTGGATCTCCTTTGATTCTTAGCTCTCCAGCTCATTCACCAGGAGAGTATAGTTTAGTTTCTGAGTCAGTGGTTACATAATGGCAGATGAAGGGTGGAGGGATTGTGCTATGAATATACATCCTTAGAAGAGGAGGTATTCCAAAGCCTCACCAGTGAAATGTCATGTGCCATTGTAATTGTACGACCCCTAGCAAACTGTAAATCACTAATAACTGCTTTAAGGAAAAAACATGGAAAAATGGAACAGCACAAAGTGTTGTCTTTCAGGTAAAAGAGTGATTTATGTTTTAAAAAAATAAAATAAAAATTGCACTCTTTTTTAATGGGATTGCAACTTTAAGTAGTGCTAAAAATGCTGCTAAAATTACCCCTCAACATTGTGAAAGTCCCTATGGGAATGCATGCATTTGCACCGCTGGCTGAAGTTGCTCCTGTTCCGCAGTGGGTTCCACAAAGCGTATGCTCACCTCCCCACCGTCACATCTACAGTTTGAGAAGGAGTCTGTGTGCTGCAGCAGAGGCCTTATGGGTGCTGGGTCTGTAGATGTGAAGTGTCTACTGACCTTTAATTAACTCCTAAGCTAACCAATGACTAGAGCTCAGTGTTTACATTGAATAGTCAGTGATTGAAAATGGGAAAAAAAAAATGTATCTGTAGAAACACTCATGTTCTCCTTTATTGCAGAAAACATGAACTTCCACAATGGTTTCTCATGTTCTGAAGTACAAAATCCGCCTTTCGTTGACCAATGTCAGTCTACTTGGGAGATGAACCCTCCAGCACCACCACCACCCCCTCCGCCAGCTCCTACCATGCCAAGTTCCTGGGAACCAGCTGGTTATGTCAGTAATTCTGTGAGTAAATGTTTTGAATATTGAAGAAGAGTAAGATAAATTGAGCATATAAATTGTTTTTCACAGTGAAATTTCTTAAATTTATATATATGTGTATAATATAAAATCCAGGCATGTAGAAGAATAACATATGAAGGGAAAATTACAAAATAAATTTGTTACTTATATTGCTAACAAATAGATTTTATTCGTAGGATAACGCAGCAATCCCCAAAAAAAGTTATTTTTAATAGCAATTTAAGTACCTTTTTAAGCATGCTTCAGATAGTAAATTTTCTTAGCTGTCCTACAAATCATTATCTCCTTTTCAAAATCTCTCTGAAGTGCAAACAAAAATGGCAGACAGCCTGCTACAGAGGCTTACAGCGCTCAGGATGTCATGTGATCAGGGGAGAGAGGGAGGATGGTACAGTGCAGACAGAACTAGGAGGGGCCATCCAAAACCCCTCTGCTCAATATACCATCATCTACCATGTGACTGTGGTTGCAATGACAGGCCAGGATCTGAAATCATTAATAGCAGCCTGAAGAGAAAAAAAAAATAGAAGAATGTTGGTATTTACTAATGTACTACTGCCCACTACAGTGATTTATGTTTAAAACAAACACAAAACTAATATTTTTTTTTATGGGATTGCTACTATAAGAAACTACAGTGCAAAAGAAATGTAGGTATTGCTCAAATGTATGAGGAACATTTATTAAACTGGTGTCCACAGGGAGCATGTGTGTCAGTTAGTCTATTTTTCCATGAATTGTGACCTTCAAGTGGCTTCAGGGCAGACAGGAAGGGCTCGCTAGAGGGGGGGGGAAGGGCTCGCTAGACGGGAAGGCTCGCTAGAAGGGGGTCCATGAGGATTCTAGTACAAAAGTCTCTACTAGGCAATATCTGTAATTTGTTAGTATAAGCCACGATTCACCATGATAAAAACCAGTAGTAGCAGCTTTCAATAAACACCGTTGGCATGACCCAAATTAATCTCCAGTGTCACCTGGGAACTTTGAGTACTAATCAGCTCACAGGCCCCTGTGAACTGCACAAGTTCTTTATTATTTCCTTTGTTTTTAATTTGATACTTCAAGAGCTATTACTCAATCTTGTGTTAACAATGGCCATAAATCAGTATCCAAATGTTGTTATAAGTAAGAGTTGTACTGTAGAGATGTTTTTATTGACTAGTTTACAAAGCCAGCACCAGCCTTCCAATGCTCCTCTTTCTAGAGCTGCGAGTATTGGATGTCAATGTTTTCTGTCATTTATGTGGTGATTGTGTTCATTGCAGCCTTACCTCTCCAGTACTAGAAGTTTATCCCCCATGTCAGGACTGTTTGGTTCTATCTGGGCACCGCAGAATGATGTGTTTGGTTACTGTCCTGTCAGCGGATCTACTCCCCATTCCGATCACATTGGAAGTCCCTCCATGATGTGCAAGCAGGAATACTCTTCAAGGTTCAATCCTTTCCATACGTACATGAATCTGGACATTTGGACAACTGCTAACAGGAATCCCACTTTTCCAGTTTCAAGGGACTCTGGATATTGTGGAAACATATGAACAGTATACTCGTGCAAGACAATGTGGTTAGTTATTGCGGTTTATTGTCCAGGAATGAGCAAGTTGGAATAGAATACGATGTTGGTGAATATTTTGGCACTTTTTATATGGATAATAAATATTCTCTTTTTTTTTTTTTTTCTCTTTTATCTGACTTTGGACTGTTTCCTGGTTGTCATTTACATGTGTGCAGATCAGTTTCTCCAAATGTGAGGAGCAGCTATTTTATAATGAATTTGTGAATCACTCAGAATTTTTTAGGGATGGTAGTGATGCATGTTACAGGTAACACAGCATCATACAATGGCTATCATGTAATTACCCCAAATATTCTACATCACACAGCCTATGCCCCCCTCAGCATGCTCATACACACAGCCTGTGCCACACCAGCATGTGTGCGCACATGCCAGCCTGTGCGCCACCTGCAGTGGCACACACATGCCAGCCTATGCCCCTAAACTTTCTCCTTTGTCGTCCTATCCCTGGAGATTACAGCTCTCGAAGAGGAATTGCTGTCAAAGAAACAACTGCTGCCTTATGGTTCTGGGTTTGCAGCATCAGCTGCCTGATTGGGACAATTTTTTAATACCTCTACAACTATATTGTATATGCACTCAATTGTTTTGTATTGTGTATTGGAGTTATGTTAAAGTTTTTATTACACTCCTGATTCTTTCTGTAATAATTCCTATTATCAAAAGTGAATCTGGTCTTGATATACAGTCACAATTTTATATCTCTCAAGTTCTCCGAGTGTATGTGGAATATTTCTTCCAATACGTCCTACTGCTATATCGGCAAAACAAAATCTGATATGGAAACACTAAAGAGGTTTCTGCACAATTCTTTTATTAAATAATCTAATGGCGTTACTAGATTTGTTTGGTTTACAAAATTAAATTATATAATATATGAAAATCGCACCATTGCAATAAGATAAGTAGTAAAAAAAAAGTCAGACTTGACAAAGTGTGTAAATTATTTGATGCCATATTTGAAACGCATAGCGGCAGATTCAGTTGGCCGCGATGTTCCTCTGAACATTGCGACTGTGCCTTTTTATGGCTACTAAAATAGCACTCATTTTTGCTTGCACCGCTTGGATCACAAACCAAAATAAGTTTTATTTCTGGGAAAAAAAAAAAAAAAAAATCTGTGCGAGGTGTCTCGTGGAGGCATTTCGCGTGGATTTTTCATTAGAATTGAATTCTCCCCATAGACGGTAATGAATTGTGGGACAACACTGTATAGGACATTTTCAGATCTTGACTGTCATTCTCACTGTTGCAGCAAATCCTAGTTAGGATTGTAAGGTGGTCTACAAAATGACATTCTGTCTAAATGACAGTGCATGAAATGTACTGTCACTCATACAGGGGCATTTTTATCTGGTAGATGTGCTGTAATAAATACATTGTCGCCAATCAGATTTTGTGGTACAGTTTTCACAATTAAAGAAAATATCGGATTATTTGTTATGGGTTACAGAACCATATTATAGGCTTTATAAATGATGGTTACACTTTTTTTCAATATATTTCCATTAAAATGTTCTTGCCAGAAGCACATACAAAAAAGTATACTTGTAGCAAGATTTCTGCTTGTACTGTAGAAAATGCCATCGAGATGCAGGCCTTTGTGGCTAAATTTGGCCAATGAATAAATCTGAGCCCTCTCTGTAATATTTTACCTCGTTTGTCCCTACCCATGTGCTGGAGTCTGCAGAATAGTACATTGAAAATCTGGGATTTGCAGTACTTGGTATAAGGGATGAGCGGGCTTGGATTTCCGAAATCCGAACAGTGCCGATCCGAGCACTGTTCGGGGATTCCCGCCCGACGCAAAACTCAGAACGAGGCAAAATGTCATCATCCCGCCGTCGGATCTCGCGAGGTCCGGATTCATATTATTCACTCGGGCATTGGAGAGGTAAGAACTCAAATGCTAGCATACTGAAGCATGTCTGTCCTATTTGTATCTGTCACCCCCTGTTGTCTTTTGGGGTACATTCCTGAGTCACACAGTGGGAAGCAACAACCAATAACATGCTAGCTTCCTCTGCTTAACAAAATATGGGGCAATTTTGATTTCTATAGAATAATTACGCTATTATATATTGGAATGAAGAAGGTGTCTAGGAAAAAAAAATACATATAAGTACTCCCTCGATCATCTTAAATTCACTAAAAAAAACAAAAAAAACATAATGATAAAGTAAAAAACATTAAAATGAATATTTTGCATTAACTGAAGCCAATATTAATATATTACTTTGTTTCTCTTATTTTCTAAGTTTTTGCAGTGGGAAAAAAATAGCAGGCTTGTTTAATAAGACATTTTAGTGCAAAATTAAAATAGCAAGCAGTCATTTTATGTTATTATTTCATACAGATGTAATAAATACATAGCGTATTATATTTTAGAAATACAGAATATTATTTGGTATCAGAAGGGCTTTGTGGAAAATGAAGTGTTAAAAGTATTCAACACTTTGAAAAGTCTGCACACTGGCATCATGTTGGGAAGGGTTCGGAAGGCCAGTGGCATATGTCAAGGGCAGAAGGCATCAGTATCTGAAAATAGTCTAAAATACAGAAGAGGCTGCTGCCGGCGGGTGGGGGAGGCTATTTTTCCTAACTCTTTCAGTAGTGGCAGATGGACCCTTGCACTCATGTACTGGCTGGTGTTGCAGAAGAATGTTGTACTGGCAGAGCTGACCACAAAGCATGTGTCTAGAAACACAATGTTCTAAAACACAATGTTCTACTTGGCAAAGAAAGAGGTGGATAAATGCTCAACCTTCCCAATTCCATCTGGCCCTAGTGAGAAAGGACCATTTGCTTCTGCCTTCAAGTTAATGTGTTTGCAGAACACACTGTATTCAAAAACAGTGATCCAAACCAGCGCTCCCGGCTTCAGCTGCCTAATTACCTCAAGGAATGCCACCACATTCAATCAAACAGTTTATACAAATAAAGGTACATAAGGCGCATACAGCAAGTCCAGCATAGATATAGTCCACGATTGTCCTCAGACAAAGACACTTCTCATATGTCCAATAGTCAAATATTCTCAAATGGAGTTCGTCAAAACAGATATCGTGTAGCGAGACCTTCCTGTCTTTTGCGGTATATCCACATCAGTAGATAGATGGAAAATTGAAAAGATAGATAAAGTTGGTCAATAATTAAACTTCAAATCAACTATTTATTGAACTCCTATGTCCAGAACTACCAAAATACACCGTGTGTAGACTATTGATTACTCTAATCACCACCACACGTGTTAGGTAAACAGAACTGGAGCTCTTACGTAATGGGAAATGAGTTAACTTGTAGATATCGATATAAGTATCACACCAAGCTATTCTCTCCAATGATTTCCCGATCATAACATATAAAAAGGGAGAAAAGCAGAACGAGAACCTGGCGTATTATCCTCAGGATTTATTCCACAACATATAAAATTACAACATAAAAACATTTCCTTCATACAAAATCCCAGCTTAAAACAATCGATGGACTCGTACCGGACATAAGTGAGAAGTCAGCGTGTAGTTAGTAAACATCCCGGGCAAACACCGCTAGCTCGATCACTCTCCTCCGGCTCGTGTAACACCGCTTGTCAAGTGGGCGGATCTGTGTTAGCTGACGCGTTTCGACCCCGCCTCTGTATGTCTGTCTCTCTCTGTATTTTTCTACCTCTTCCACACAAGGATATTCCAGAGCGTTAGTTAACTATTGTACATCACAAATACCAGAAATAATCGGAACGTAAACACAACTAAACCTCACTTGCAATACAGGACAACTAAACGTATTTCATAAGAGATCATGGTATGACAAGATAAAGGTGCTCTCTTATTGAATTTCAGAGAGGTTAAATTTGCACAAAATACATTGGCACCTCAGCCCCTGCTTTGTTGCTGGGAGCAGATGGAGAAAAGCATTTACCCCTGAGACCTTTAGTATGTGTATGGTTAGTTGTTTCTTCTATAATACACTTCATCATCATCAGCAGCAGCAGCTATTTATATAGTGCCACTAATTTGTACAGGGAGAGATGAATTGCTTTTTTTGTGTGGGGGCCCAAACGAACCAATCATTTCAGGCACAGTAGTTTGGTAGGCCCTGTCGCTGAAATGATTGGTTTGTTAAAGTGTGCATGTCCTATTTCCCCAACATAAGGATGGGTGGGAGGGCCCAAGGACAATTCCATCTTGCACCTCTTTTTTTGGCATTATGTGCTCTATGGGGCCTAGTTTTTCAAACTGCCATCCTGTCTGCCACTGCAGTGCCACTCCTAGATGGGCCACGTGTTTGTGCCGCCCACTTGTGTCGCTTAGCTTAGTCATCCAGCTACCTCGGTGCAACCTTTTTGCCTAAAAACAATATTGTGAGGTGTTCAGAATAGACTGGAAATGAGTGGAAATTAATGTTATTGAGGTTAATAATAGCGTAGGAGTGAAAAAACCCAAAAATCTGGATTTTAGCAGTTTTTATGCTTTTTTTAAAAAAAAAAATCAGAACCCAAAACTTGAGGGGGGTGTTTTGACAAAACCCATTAGAACCCAAAACCTGAAGGTAATCAGAACCCAAAAGGCGAAAAGTGGCCAGTGCACATCCCTACTCGGTATGCCTATAATACTTTGTTAGATATGTAGTTAAATTTGTGCTTTTCAGTATAGCTTAGGACAAAATTATGAAATCTACTACATTTACCCAGTTGACCATTTTCTTAATATACTTCTTGAACTACTACTGTCTTTAATACAGACATTAAAATAAAATATTCTGATTTGTTCTCACAATTAATATGCAACTTCATTATGATCCCTTGGTTTTTGCTTCTTTTTTTTTTTCTTCAAAAAAACAGTCCTACCTGTAAAATAAAAGTAGGACTCTATTAACTAATTAAGTCTTGATGTAAAAAGTAATTCTGTTTGTTTTAAAGGGGTTGTCCACTTTAAAAATGCATCTTACCAATAGTAATACTTTGGTAAGGATCCATGTTCTGCATATGGCAGTCATGCCACCTACATATAGTCAGAATCTGGCTATAGTTTGGCTCTCTCCATAGAAGGGGGTATTATATAGTAAATTCTGACCTTCAAAAAAGATAAACATTTATTCTAAGCATTGTTCCAGTTTTGCAGTAAAGAGACATAGTGTATTATACATAATACACCCTTCATGTGCATTACCAATCACGCCAAGTAAAACACTTTATCGCCTTTGTACAATATTGGGTATTCTCTTATCTGGTGCCTGCTCGAGAAAGGGTGACCTACCCTATATGTCTTATTATCCTTGTAGAATATACACGTAACCTTGGCGCAAGAAAATAGTACACCACCCAATCGCCTATTATTTACTTAAGATCTCCCAGCTCCACTCAAGATCTTTTTTTTTCTTCTTTTTTTATTATAAAATACTTTGTTATTCATTCATAAAAGTAAATTTATTACAAAATTGAAACAAATTTGACATCTTGTTTCAGACTGTTACCTGTTAAGTCCCAGTAGCAAAAGAAGAGCGATTGTCAGTACAGGAGGTAACTCAGTACATAGTTGAAGTGGCCACTAATCTTTAAGACTGGTCCAATGAAAGGGAAAAACTAATTGAGATTGTCAGATTCTTACATAACAGCATATTCATACTTCCTGGATGTTATCCACTCTTACCCTGCTGACAAGTCTCAGTATTCCCCTTGCTTTCAATCCGATGTGCATACTAATCATAGAAGTATATCGTGTGCATTCTAACAAAAAGTTCTGTTCCTCACCGGCAGCATTATCAGGCACCATTATTAAAGCAGTCCTTGATGAAGGTCATTTCTGTGCGGCACCGCGTGGTGGGTCTTGGCTGAAAAGAGGAGATACAGCGGAAGGTGGAGACCTGAAACAAGAACCAATCACTGTAGAAACCTTAAACTAGTCAGCTGCTTTCATTTATCATAACTGATCCTCCATCCTCTTGTGCTTGTGGAGAAGACTTTTGTGCTGCCTAGGCACTCTTGTGATTAACTGCCAACCTGGCAGATCTGTGACTAGCCTGGTGCCTCACTTTAGTATCCTGCTTGCTGCTGGAAACAGAGGACTTGTGTACCCTTGATGTAGAGATCACCAACGATGGAACCAAGATGGCAATGCCCGTTCATAACAATGGCAGGTGAATTCAATATTCAATTAGCTTGTCCGTGATTACATGCGGCTGCACGTGTATTGTGACATTATGGTACCACAACATCGCAGATTTCCGTTTGCAACCCTATGGTGTGTGCACAGAAATCTACGATGTTGCGGTATCATGCAGCCGCGTGTAATCACAGACGGGAAAGCTAATTTAATCTGCTCCTCTGGGTCTAGCAGCTGAGATAGTATTAGATCTTCTAAACAATCTGGTCCTTGGTGTAATGACACTACTCTGTGCCATGTTGTAATGTTATTACTGCCTTCACAAAACCTTAACTGATTTTATGTGTGTGAGCAGATGATTATGTGGGAGACAGAGCTCATCTAAATTGCAGCCATCTGGAATTGCTTTCTACATGCAATGACCATGTTTTATGAACTCTTTGGGTCTGTCGAGAAAAGTTAATATATATTGTGTTCTCTTCCACTGATGTTCCTTCCGCCTGAGTACCATGAAAGGAGAGATCACCAATTGGTTGATTTATTTTGTTTTACTTTTTTTTTTTCTCTACGTTGAAGATTAATTTGCAGTAATTGTAAGAAGAGTCCTGCAGTCCGTTCTTCGGTCTTCAAATAATGCTCTGCACACAGCCCTGTGGTTAGAAGGGTTCCTCCATTATCACCTTTATACAACATTCAAATGTCACAAAGGAAATGGATCGCCTACCTATGGCTTTACTTTTCATTTTTTTAATTACTTGTGTGAAAGTAGCTAAGGAAAGAATTACAAAAGAAAAAAATGTTTTAAGTGTTCCACCTTTTATTCCCTGTTTAATTGCCTTTGTTTTTAAGATACTTGGTACAAAAGTAGTCCCTATGGGCCTGAGTCATTAAGGCAAAAAAGGAGTAAATGTTCTCTGGGACAAACCATGTTTCAATGCAAGGGGTGCAAATTAGTTTATTATTTTGCGGATAAGTTAAATACTGGCTGTTTTTTCATCTAACACACAAATGCTTAACTTTATTATTACACTGAAATTTAATGTTGATCTAGGACATGCCCTACTCCAACTATAAATCTGTACCCACATTTTAAATTTACCTCCCCCTCCAATGCAACATGGTTTTGCCCAGGTGCAAATGATACTCCTTTTTTATGCTTTGCTCTCCTTAATGACTCAGGCCCTATATGTATTGATGAAAAAAACAATATAAAATTTACTTAGGTAGTTGAAAATAAATAACAATAGTGTTACTGTTGATACTGATGCAGTGCAATATGATGGGGCCTCATGAGGTACGGTTTTCAAATTGACGCTTGAAAGTAAATAGGTTTATGAATCCCCGGTTAAAATCAGAATTATAAAATCTCTGCAAGTCAATGCAGTGATAGTGAAAATTTACCAGCTAAAGGAAACCCGTATTTGTGAAGAATCATTCCAAATTGTTCTAGTTACCAAATATTTACCAGAGTCTTTATAAACATTGGTAATACAACTTATTTAATGGTAACAAAGCATTGACAAGATACAAAGCAAAAATAAATAAGTTTTCCATTGGAGACAGTCTTTTCCAAGCAATCATTATGTCACTCAACCGCCTTAGATCTATACACAGAAAATTGTGCTGTAGAATTAAGTTTGGCTTAATCCACCAATCACTTTAAAAGCTCTGGCAGGCAAATAAAAGTCACAATCGACATAAGATTATTTAAAAAATAATGTTCAGTCAGTAACACTGGGTTCTAGCAATAGCTTAAATGCTTTTACTAAACAAAAATTGATATCTGTGCTTATCTAATGCTAAACAGAGTTGGCATACCAAATACACTTGGAAGGTTCTATGTGAGACTCAAGGCTTTCTTTAATCATACACAGGTGAGAATCTACTTGCACAGGCAATTATAGCCCCTGTTCTCACAGAAAGACCTCACACAACATGAGCTGTTTGGGGCTATTTGAGGATGAATTGGGAATTCCTTCCTTAGGCTTTCGGAGCAGGTGCAGAGGTATAGCTAGCCATTCTCTTGTGTGTATTGTCTCCATCCTGTGACTGTCTTCTCTGGCCTTATTAGTGTAGTTACAATGACTTCCCAGCATCCTCTGGGGGTATATAATACATTTTCATACCCTGTAGGTTTCTGTCCCGATGTCCAGCTCTGATTAATCTCAGTGCTTGCTTTAGCCTATGGCCTGATGATTTCCGTTTTCGTATGGCTATGTCTAGTTGATCCTGTGTCTGACTTGTTCTACTAGGGTTGATACCTTCCTTTATCTTTCTGACCTGGATTCCAAAATGGATTGCATGCCTTTCTTGCACAAAATGATATTTCCAATTAAGATTAATGTAATTTATTTCTGCGGTATCAGTTTGGGGAATAATCCATATGCCACTGACAGGACACAAAGCAATTGTTCCCCACAACGAGGATAAACAGGTGGGATTTTGTTTTGCTTTCCATTGAATCAATACAGCTAGTCCATATAAAAATAAGCTTGCACTTGATGTGCGTTTGTCTTTTTCAACCCATTGATCCTAAGAGTCTGTTAACGTTAAGTGCTGTTTTTTAACTGGTATAAAACACTGTAATACAGTGACTTTGAAATCATATCAATTGTAAGATATGTATTAAATACAAGTTAACCCGTGCATGATACTCATGCATTCTAGTCAAATCAAGCTACTTAAGGTGTTACAAAGGTTCTTGTCATGCATTTGGGCCTAGCCCAGGCCTCCTCAGGGGAAGATCGTTACTTCCCGACGCAAGCGCCCTTTTTAATGTGTGTTCATGAGGTAAAATTACCTCACGAAAATGAGTTTGACCCCTCAACTCGTAAATTTAGCCTTTACTACCTCTCCCACGGGGGGAAGGGTGGATGATGGAAGTTAACTGACTTGACTATTCTAATTTTTTTGCCAAATAATGTCAGTATACCAAATTTCAGGTCAATTGGATGAGCCCTTTCTGAGAAAATAGTTTTTTCCACACACACACTAACGCACGCCTCTACACATGTGTGTTTATGAGGTAAAATTACCTCACGAAAATGAGTTTGAGCCCTACCAAATTTCAGCCCTTTTTGAATTTTTTTTCCCACACACACGAAGAATTTAGTAGGTCAGTGTATAACTCTGCCCAGCAGGTGGCGCTGCAACTTGTTGTTTTTTTTTCCACACACACAGACAGACAGATGCCACTAAGCATTTATATATTAGATAGCTGAACGTCTCCTTAACCCTCCTCGGCACAACATAACATCAACACCACCATAAATGTGTGCTGAACTGTAATGGCTATATTGTCATGTCACGGAAGCTATTGTTTGATTTGTGGTGACTACATGTCTGTAGTCTTTGTCTACTCTATATGGCACACTGGAGGGGAGGGAGTTGTGAGAGATTATTGCGTTTTGCCCCTGGAAGTATTTAAACACCACAGTTGATGAGTTTAGGACTAATATGTCAGTGATCACGATTGTGAAAATGTGCCCTGTGTCCTTTGAACATGTAAATGCTCCATAGTTGGAACTTTAGTTAGGTTAACTTTCTGAAAATTTACCATACCCCTATAAATACAGGAACAAGACTGTTGGAAGACATTATAAACCTGGAACCAGGGCTTGAGAACAATATCTTAAGGTCATACATAGTGATCTTCCTTTTCAGGGCTCAGCCTGCAAAAAACATTACATGAGTCCAGACACGGATCAGACCAACTCTCACTGTTTGCGTTTCCTCCTTTCTGAGGTCATGTGTCCTTGCACCCGCAACGAGAATTCATACCTCCAATAGGAACTGAATCTGTGTGATGGACAGGATTATATTATGACAACCATCGCAAACACTGAAAAGACATCTCCCATAAAAAAAGACCATGAGAAAATTGTAGAAGCTGTAGTAAAATATAGTTAGTTACTTAATAACTTTTGTATCTATTGTTGTGGGATTGTGAGTATAGCTGGAAATACACATGGCTGAAAAAAATTCTGCGTACAATCACTTTAAGATCAGTTTTCATTAACTCAAAATTTTCATACATTTTCTAAAGAAAACTAATTCCAGACTCAATTATGTTTTAAATGAATCACAAGTATTAGGGGAGATGAGTCTTTATTACATGTGCCACTTCGTGTTAGTATGTGTTTGTTACATGGGTATTTGTGCATCACGTATGTGTCTGGTTGGGACCAGAATAGTCCCATTTAAAGTATAGAGTGACTTTCGATTACCCAAACGTCTTAAGCAGCCATAAAAAACTAGTCTTCCTCATGGCGAAAAGAGAATCTGTAGCCACAACCTAACCAGTGAATTCACCAGTAAATGTGACCCTACACCTGCCTTAATTATCTATGACTACTTTAAATCTCTCATCCCTATGTAGAGGTAATACACGCTGTATGAGTGTGCCCAGCTTACATTTACTTAGGGACCCGATCAGAAGTTGCATCAACTGTTAGCCCCACTATCTTGGATTATAGATCCATGTCCTTCACATGCAAGTAGACCTATAATGTAACAAAATGGCAACATTTTGCATGTTCAGAAATTACCCAAAATGTACCATGGGAGAACTTGGTTCCCTATGAAATTATTTCTGTCAATAAGGTAAATTTAGAAAGGACTTCATAAGAAATCCACTACTGATCAATATGTAATATCATTGGAGTTCTTATTCCATTGTATATGACATGCTTAAAGCATACATAATGAAAATGTACACAATTTGCCTGCAGTTGACTACTAAGTAAAGTACGCAATGCAAATTACACTTACACTGTAGCATAAAACTGTGATTTATGAGTTGTGTTCTATAGCAGTACAACAGTACAATACAACGTTTACAATTGTGAATTACAAATTGAATTTTGCAAAATCATTTCACAGTTGAAATATCTGAAAAGAGCAGATGTACAGGAAACCAACCCATCTTTCTGTGTACTGGTTTAAAAGTGGTAAGAAACAACGCCCTGTATACAAATAAGGAACATTGTTTCTCCAAACACTGTAAATTAGCTGAGATTATTGAAACAGTTGTTAGGAGTGACAAATGTGAATTCTCATTTAAAAAGAGCACTTACTAAATGATAATAATGATCTGATGTTATTATTACATAAGGCTTTGCTTTCATATTCTTGTTTCACTTGTCATGTAACAAATGGGCATATGTCGAGCATGATTAAATATTAGCGTTAATGGAATAATGTACCTACTGGACGAATTGTCATGGAAAATGTTAGAATGCCTAATTCCCTTACCACGCTACAAACGGGAGCACAGTTTTCTCTGACAAATCAGGGAATCTGGCAACCATAGGCGTGCTGGGTGTACCCAGGACCACCCTAATGCACAGCCGCATAAAAGTGGGGGCACATACACAGTCTTTTTACTACAGCACTTTTGTCAAAACACCGCTAAACCATACTAGATGACCAAAATGGAGCTGCTATGTATGCCCAGCTGCAGGACATCCTCCTGTGTTCCTTTGCAGAACTGAAGAAGTCTTAACTCGGAGTGCAGATACCAGAGGTGAGTCACATATAGGAAAATAGAGCTGCATACGTATGATTTATTAATATGTGTTTATTAATAATGCTTGTATTTATGAAATTGGTAGCAGTACTGTGTAGCATAAAATAAATTGGTGGTATTACTGTGTAGCATAATATGAACTGGAGGCACTACTGTGTGGCATGATAAGTATAACCCTTTTGCTCTCTAGATTTTGCTGGGTGTACACCCTAATGGAATGTGCTGTGAATAGGCCTATGCTGGCAACCACTGACGTGTGGTGGACTTGTATCAGGGAAGGTTGAGTGAGAACGGAATGATTAATGCTCCATCTTCTCAACAGAACACGCTCCATCCAGTTTTGAATGTCTCCCTATTTCTATTGTAAGAATGGTACAGTCTCCTATGTATCCCATTATTTAATACTGAAACGTTGAACTTCTCCACACATGGAGTAATTAGGTTTGGTTGTTTTAAACAAACATTGCACTAATATTGCCACATGTGTTGGGTCAAAGTAACAGTTTTATCTCAAAAAGGGTGATAGAAAAACATCAATAGACCAGATCATTGCATCCGTAGTATCAGGAATTTCTGGTTGCTAATACCATCTAGCAGAAAATAAATTACATTGGGAATTTTGGCAGCCCTGAACTGAGCAGAAATACAGAACCTGAGCCAACATGCATTCTGTGAAGCGCTTCAAAGTCACAAAACTTTTCCTCAGGCAAAAAACTTGAGTAAACAAGGCCCCATGGCTTCCCTTATAAAGGATACATTTAATTATTACTAGTCAGCTCCGAAGAGCATTGACAAGTGCCAGTTACTAGCAGTATCTATATAAGTAGGCCACAGACAATTAAAACAAATAATACAATGAAGGATTCATTACTAATTTATGAAAAAAATTAAAACAAAACAGTAGAAACATTCATTGCAATCCATATGATATACCAAAAACTGGTCTAAGGGAATGTTAGTAAATGGAAACCAAATTGATTAATTATATAATTGGATGTCCTTATGTAACTGCAATTAACATTCTTTAATCCCAATTAATATTGATGGGAAAATGACAAGCCTCATCAGTTGTAGTGGTAGAGCCTGTTTTTACACTGTTATCCGCTATCAAAAAACAAATGTAGCTGGTAAACTACCAAGTTAATTATACCACTATACAAATTATATGAACGGCATGTTAATCACTTGTCATTACAATGATTACTTGCAATCAGGGCTGCTGAGAGGGGGGCGGGGGTACATTTTACCCAGGCTCGGGCTTGCTTTTTTTTTTTCTCCTTTCTATTTTGTGATTATTTATTTTTGATTTATTTTTTTCCGAGGGGGGGGGGGGGGGCATTCGGTCTGTCGGTGGGGGGAGCTTGGGCAAAAAAAAAAGAAAAAAAGAATCATACTCACGTGATAGGCGCCGCGTCCCTCCTCTATTCTCTGCTCCATTCACCTTGACTGCCGGGCGTGACGTCATCAAGTCACACCTGACAGTCAGTGAGGAGTGCCAGACAAGACCAAGACAGAAGAGAAGAAAAGAAAGAAGCTAAGAAAAGGTAAGTAAAGAAACGGAGAGGCATGGGGAGGGAAACAGAAAGGGACAGTACTATAAAGAAGAGGGAATAAAAAAAACCGGAGAGAGGCTGAGAGTGAAAAAAAAAGGGGAGAGAAGCACTAATTAAAAAAAAAAAAATGGAGAGAAGCACTAATTAAAAAAAAAAAGGGGGAGAGAAGCACTAATTAAGGAAAAAAGGGGAGAGAAGCACTAATTAAGAAAAAAAAAAGGAGAGAAGCACTAATTAAAAAAAAAAAAGGCACAGAGTGAAAAAGAAGGGGGGAAAGCAGCATGGAGGGCGCAGTGTAGTTGTGATGAAGGGGCACAGTATTGTGTGTGTGTCATGGCACAGGGGGCTTGTTGCAATGTAGTGTGTGTGAGGTAGGTGGTGGCTAATGGGCGCTATTTTGTTTGTAGGGTGATGGTGGGGCAATTTAATAGTGGGGACTATTAATTTAAGATGGGGTGGTTTGGGGGCTATTGAATATGGGGGTGAGTTTAGGGAGAATGAGGTCTATTTATTAAATGTGACTGAGTTATTAAATGGCAGTGATTATTGTGGGAAATAGGTATTGCTGTTTGCAGGAAGGGAATAGGTTTATTTATTAAATGTGAATACTATTATTTTAATGTTGGGGCTGGAGGAAGGCTTAATTATTTATCGTGGGTGCTATTGATTTACCACCGGGGCTGGCTGTAATTTTCTAAATGTAGCCATTTTGTTTTCCAAATAGGTCCTCCAACATTCCAGGATCCGGACAAGCCGCAACTAGAGAAACCAGCAGCCACAGGTGGAGAAAGCCACAGGTGGAGAAAGTGAGAAGAACAGGTAGGAGAGAGCAGCACAGTGTGTGAAATGTTGTGATTCTAGTAGGGACAATGTAAATTTTTGGTGAGTGTTGTGCCCAATGTAAGGTGCAGGCCAAGACTGAACTCTCTGTGTACACACTGCATTCTTTCTATACTACACTTGTGGTGCTAGATGTCCTGAAAGTCAGGAGTGTTTGGTTATATGTGACGATCCATCGAATTGAGAGCCTAGGGATTTTGATGTTAGCCACGCCCCAATGGCGCCTTTGCCACGCCCCCAAATGCATGACCACACCCCTTGAAAATTTTGCGCCGCCGGGAGGCGTCGCAATTTTTTTTTTGCATGCTTGACTATAAGGGGGGCCCCATGAATTTGTTGTGCCAGGGCCCTGAATTCCTCTTGGCAGCCCTGCTTGCAATCTAACCTTAAAGCAGATTAGGATTATATCTGATATATATAAGTGATATGACCGATATATTGGCCTATATGTCTATACCCAGGACAATGTGATGTAACTAAAAAAAGCAGACCCCGTTAAGATAAGTAATTGTTGCCATTATTAATGCGTAATAGGCAACAGTAAAGTGTTAAAACAAATGACTTCTATAATATATGGTAATCTGAATTTGTAACATTACTATACAACAAATCCATATTTCTCTTTTCTGCCATTGGGGGACACTGCTAGACATCGGGGTGTAGTAGTGGGTCTAGGAGTCTTGTCACTTTAACTGCTAGTAGATCACTACGCTCCTTCCCTACTTAACCCCTCCTCTCCTGTGAACTTAGTTTTATCTTAGTGACTGGGAGCAATGGTCACTAGAGTAAAGGCTCCTGCCTTCACTCAGTTAGTTTAGATTAATTTCATGTTTTTATTTTTATTCCTTTTATGGTGCATGCGGGGCTCGAACTAAGACCCAGGGGAGTGAGTAAGACTTAGCTCTGCTTACTCTGGGTCCCGCACAAGGTAGGTGAAGCCCGGCTCACTTATTTGGCACCTCTGCCGGCAGCCCTACTTTAAAATAGTATTAAAAAAAAGGAGAAAAGCTGAAGGAATAATTAAGTGAAACAGTGACCCGGGTACCTGGTTTTGGATCAGAGGTCCGCGGACACTGCAGCCTCAGCTCCTTTCGCGGTGGGGGAGTGAAGCTACTTCAGCCTCTCCTTCCTTGCTGACACTCTTGCCGGCAGGTCCCCGCTCGCGCAACCCCTGACAACGAGCATAGTAGGGGGACATTAGCAGCGCTCACACTATTTGGAGGTGAGTGGATCTGCGGAGACTGGCGCACGTTCTGGGCACATTAAATTCAGCGTGCGCCGGCAATACATAGTGGTCTGTTTAGACTAGAGATGGGCGGGTCCGGTTCTCCGAGAACCGAACCCACCCGAACTTTGGGTATCCGAGTACCGAGCTGAGCAGCTCGGTACTCTCCCGCCCGTTCCGAATCCAAATCGAGGCCGAACGTCATCGTGACGTCGTCGGATCTCGGGGCTCGGTTCTCGCGATACTTCAACTTTATAAATACACGCCTCCACAGCAATCCATCGCCATTTGACAGAGGGAGAGAGCAGGGTGTAGTCATAGGCTAATTAGAGCAGGGACAGAGAATACAATATTGTTCTTGCAATTGCTCTAACCAAAATCGCTAGTGCAGAGAGGAGGATAGAGGTTTATTATTTTTTCTTAATATTTGGCACTCCCCAGCGCTTTTGGGGTGTCCCCCATAATTGTGCATAAATATTTCTGGCTGTCAAAAGTCATATCTGTCAGCAGTATCTACTAAATAATTTTTAGCACTCCTCAGTGCTTTTGGGGTGTCCTCCCTAATTGTGCATTAATATTTCTGGCTGTCAAAAGTCATATCTGTCATGCAAAGGATGGTGGAGGGCCTATCAGGGATTAAACTGTATTTTTCATAATTTTCACTAATAATGTTTGGGTGTAATATACACCCAAAGACGAGTGCTCAATTGCTAAGAGTCATTGATGGAGAGGAAGACAAGCAGGCTTGTCTGTAGAATTTGCAGGCAAATTGTGCTGCGTTATATAGGTAACACCCAAAGAGAAGAGCTCCATTGCTCCATTGCTAATTGTAATTGCTGAAATAGAAATAATAGGGCTGACAGTCTTGGTCTAAATCTGCAGTTACATTTTATTGTACCATAGCTCACTGCAAAACTGGAGAGGTGGCAGGGTTTAGTGATAATCTTCCTCCAACAATACTAATTCATCCCAATATCATAGAAGTCTGTGTAGTATGATGTAATTGCTGATAATGGCCTTCCAAAGGGAATGACTAGTTGATTTTAGGGCAGAGCTGTCACGATTTTTGGGCAATTCTTTTACAGCACAGTAAATATCAAAATGTTGAGCGGACTCATCTGCATCACCACTGGGTGTCTTGGGAAAGCAATTTCTTTTACAACAAGCAGTTGCCAGAGAAACTGAAGGAGAAGACTTCCCAACAAGATGTTGATAAGTCTGGGATCCTTGCAAAGAAAATAAAGTATTTAATCTACAATTAAAATATAGTTAGCACATTTACTTTGTTTTATTGCACACTATAATTTTCTGTAGCACCTTTTCAAAATGTATTATTAAGGTAATCACTTGACTCAAGCTAACCGTGTCTGCACTTTCTTCACAGGTAACTACTTCGCTGGACTAAAGTATATTCCCCTCAAATGCTAGTCTTCTTGCAGCTGCTGCATTCTCCTACATGCTGTTGAAGAAACCACAAATTGACCCTAAATGTTTATGGACACAAACAGCATCTCCTGCATGTCATTTTTCAAAAGTTCTGTAACACCAAGTTGATAGTGTGTGCAAAACAGGAAATGTGATGGCATTCAACCCCGCTGTAATGCTGGACCAATATTGGGGTCGTAATCAGAAATTACATATCCTCAGGAGACTCCAAGCAATATTAGCCATCTTTCAATGACATCCCTTAGTTTTTGGAACAGTTTGTCAGCTGTATGCCTCTTAGTGAACCTGCTGATACACAGAGTAGCCTACTTCTCAAAAATGTGATGTACCTGGGTACATGCTGCTGCTGTCCATGCTGGGGAAGGCGAAAGACCAACCCAGTGGGCTTTCACAGTCATATAATCTTTTGTTTGCCCAGTTACGCTTGTACACATATCTGTGGTTAAGTGTACAGTGGGTAGAATACCATTTTGTCACCCAATAATGACATTTTTAGGAACTTTCCGGTACAGGACAGAATAAGCTTTTCTAGTAAAATGGTATAGTGATGACATTTGCTAACAGGGACAGAACACCTCAATTAAATGTCTTAAACCAACTGTATTAATAGTGGACATTGGACGCAGATCTAACACTAGCATAGTACCCAGGGCGTCTGTGATCCGCTTTGCGACTGGGTGACAGGTTTCATTCTTGCTTCCTTTTGCAGAGGATTGTTTAACTGCCAATTGTTGGGGGGGAAGATTGCAGGTGCTGGGATGTAGATGAGAAAAGGGAGGTAGATTATGCTGGAATGCTTGTTGTTATTTTTTTTTTAACCGAAGTTTCTGATTTTCCCAACAGTTTTCCAATAACTCGCTGAAAAATGACGAAACATGGATGAGGATCCCAGATGGTTAAGGTCCCTACCTCTACTGAGTGTGGCTTTCAAAATGCTACAAATGGATAGACAACTCTTGCCAGGATTCGTGTAAAAATAATTCCACACTTAAGAGGTGGATTTTTGGTCTTATGCCCAGGCATGACAATGGCCTTTTTGTTATCACTGGCAAGAACTGCAGCAATTTTTCTTTTCAAGTGTATGAAAATCATATTGTGACATAGGAGGTGTTCAAAACTGAATAAAAAATGACTGGAAATTAGTGTTACTGAGGTTAATAATAATGTAGCTACAAAATAATATCTAAATTATGTTATTTTAGCACCAATAAATGTAATTTTTATAACAAATTGCAAAACAAAACCAAACAAAACCAAAACCAAAACACGCAATGGCGGTTTTGCAAAACCAAAACCAAAACACAACGGTAATCCAGATCCAAAACCGAATCCAAAACCAAAACACGGGGGTCAGTGACCATCTCTACTTTAGACCTAGGAGGCGGGCATCTCTACAGGAAGGGGGAGGAGTTCCAAGTGTTTCTTTCCTACCAAGCACTTACTGGCGCTGAAAGACACGTGGAGACTCTGTGACAGCGCTGCTCTGCTCTTCCGCTCTGCCTCTCCTCTCCTGGGAACCAAAGATGCCGGCTAAAAAGGAAAAAGCAAATTATGCAGGCTTGTTATAAGTTTATTTGCCTATTGAAGGGGGTTGCTTATGTATGAAAGTGATTTATATGACATTATATTTTTTCACAGACAGCGCTGTATTTGGTACTTGGAAGAGGTGCTTTCAGTGTATAAGACTACAAGGGGCTTGGTAGTTCCTGTTGTCTATATTTTACACCACTTGTCTATTTTTTTTCTTAAAATACAAGGTTTTATTAGCTTGTATGGTTTGAGAGAGACAATGACTGAGAAGGGGTCAAAAAGCAAGGGTAACACTAACTTCTGTGACGTATTTTACCTGTGCTAAATGTAAGACAAAACTTTCTGTGGGACAGACGGCCCGGGACGCCCTTTGCGCAGCTTGTACTGCTGACGCTCAGGTGTGGAACACTTCAGCCCAGGAGGCGTCCGCAGCAGTGGAAGAACCACCTTGGCTTCGATCCTTCTCAATGGCTGTGGAGAGGCTAACTAGTGTCATGCTACGGGTTGCAGAGGTAGGTGAAAAATCTACCCCACTCACGCTTACAAACAGTCAGTCTGACGAGAAAACAGCCTCACACTCAAATGAGTCAGCTAGGAAGAATAGATTAGCTATTCCTCACAGGGGTAAAATAATTACCCCTGATTCGGTTCAGGATAATGATATGGAATCTGACCCTTCCTCGGCGGAGGAAGGAGAGTTAGTTTTAGGCCTAGAGGGAGAAGGTCACCATAACTCTGATTTATCCTATTCTCAGAGTGTGGATAGTCTCATTTTAGGCATCAGGCATACCTTGGGGTTTGCTGATCCTGAGCCCACGGCTTCCACAGGGGTTTCCCTGTTTAAAAGGACCAAGGCGCAGTTTACGACTTTTCCCCATTCTCCTGAGATGTTAGAGATAGTTTCTGAAGCTTAGCAGTAACCGAATAGACAATTTATGATGCCAGGGAAATTTAAATCCCTTTACCCCCTGCCTCCTGAGGATGCTGTTAGATGGGAGTCATTGCCTAGGGTGGACACTCCTGTGGCACGTCTAGCATCATCTTCGGCCATTCTTAGTCAAGAGCGTATAGCTCTTAAGGATCAGATGGATAAGAAGTGTGAATTAGCTCTCCGGTCAGCATACATAGCTATTGGTAGTCTGTTCAGACCAAATATGGCTGTGGCCTGGGCTAACAAGGCCGTGCAGCTTTGGATCGAGCAGCTGATTAGGGGTTTAGAGGATAGTTCTCCTCGCTCAGAACTTGTGACTTTAGCAGATCATGTGCTAGAGACACCGGAGTATGTAGCAAATGCAGCCATGGATGCTGTTTCTGTCAAAGTCTCTGGTTAAGATCATGGTCTGTGGATGCTGACCTCTAAGAGAGGGTTAGAAAATCTACCCTTTGATGGAATAACCCTGTTTGGAGCTGAGCTTGAAAGGGTTATTCGTGAGACCACGGGGGGAAAGAGCACTGCTCTAACTACAGTAGGCAACAAACCCCGACAGGGCAGATTTCGGAGCTTTGCCCGAGGTGGGGGTACCCCGTCAAGGGGCCAATACATGGCTTCTAGAGGAACGTCCAGCAGGGGACGAGGGGGTAGTGGTGCAACTAAGCGAGGTGCGCGCCCTGCGGACAAATTGGCCACTTGACTATTCTCCTCGGGGGGAAATTCAGGTGGGAGCACGTCGTCTTCAGTTCAGGGATCAATGGTGGGCATCCACAACAGATCTCTGGATTCGAGGAGTTGCCTCCCGAGGCTATGTCATAGACCTAGCTCATCCCTCCCTCTCACAGATTTTTTGTTTCCCCTTTTCCTCTCTGTCCTCTCAGGCGCAAAGCGCTGAAGGAGTCCATACAAAGACTTCTGGGAGCTCAGGTTATTGTATGGGTACCTCCCCGAGAAAGGGGGCGAGGTTTTTATTCAAACCTTTTCCTTTTTCTGAAGCCAGACACCTCATTCAGGCCCATTCTGAATCTTCAGTTGTTAAACAAACTGAGGATTCGGAAACTCTGTATGGAGCACCTGCGCTCAGTGATTGCAGGGATAGAAAAGGGGGAATTTCTGGCTTCCATAGACATCAAGGATGCTTACCTGCATGTCCCGATATGGGAGGGACACCAGTCCCTGTTACATTTTGCAGTAGGAGAGGATCATTTTCAGTTCAGAGCTCTCCCTTTCGGTCTAGCTACTGCACCCAGTGTTTTTACCAAGGTGATGGCCATCATGGCGGGTCTTTTGCGTCAGAAGGGGATAACAATAATTCCCTATCTGGATGACCTTCTCTTGAAGGCCTCGTCAGCAGCGATCCTCTCTCAACACATTGAGATAGCTATGAAGTTTCTTCAGAGCCAAGGCTGGGTGTTAAACATTCCGAAATCTTCATTAATCCCTGCTCAACGAATACGGTTTCTGGGTCTGATATTCGATACTCAGGTTCAGAGGTTGTTTCTTCCGAAGGAAAAATCCTTAGCTCTTCAAAGGAAGATCAAAGTCCTGTTAGTGAAGAGGAGGGTCTCTATCCTCAGTTGCATGAAGCTACTGGGGACTATGGTTTCGGAATTCGAAGCAGTCCCATTTGCGCAGTTTCATTCCCGGCCGCTTCAGTCGGAGATCCTGCACAAATGGTCAGGATCCCAGAAGCTATTGGACATGCAGATCATTCACCTGTCCAGGTCCACAAGACTGTCCCTGGCCTGGTGGTTATCCAGAAATCTGGAGAGGGGACAATCCCTTCAGGCCTGGTCGTGGACGCTGGTCACTACGGACGCGAGTCTGTCAGGTTGGGGAGGGGTGACTGGTCACCTAAGACTTCAGGGTCACCTAAGTAGATGTTAACGGATGGTCAGACGTAAGTCGAGGTCAGGGGTCACAAGCAGGTAGAATGGTCAAACGACACGCCAAAGGGTCAGGGTCACCAGCAAGACAGCAGAATCCAGGAACAAGGCAATAGTCACAACGGGAGCTTCAATGGTAAACTGGCAGAGTATCCACAAGAAACTGGGACAAGCAGGACCAGGTCAGCAACAGACAAAATCCACGCTATAACCGGCACGGAGGCTAAGCCCTCCCTGCCTTAAATACTGAAACTAGCCAATCCTCAGGCCCTGTTAATTAATGAGCTGCTTAATTAGCCCACAGGCTGTAGCGCGCGCACCCGACTGCTCTGTGTTTGCCGGGGTGCGATAGCTATTAATTTCGGCGTCCGCCCCGTTGCCCTGGCCGAATACAGGAATAGACGTCCTGATTGTCATAGAGATGGGGAAGTAAGTCTGCTCCAGCCTCTCTGCTCTTCCCTTGTCTGCTCCAGCCTGTCTGCTCTTCCTTTGACGGTGCCAGCCTCTCTTTTTTTCCCTTGATATAATGATATAACTATCATACTACATTGACAGTTAGTCCATTGGTAGCAATAATTTTGTATTATGGTAACCCCCGCCGTTTCATTTTTTCTGGATCCACCCCTGTAAAGGGTGGCCTGCAATCCTCCCACTAGACCATGAAAAAAAACAGAACAACGTAAATATAGCGCTACTGGTCAGAAATGGTCAAAATATCACTGACGTGTGTGTGTGTGTATATAATAAATATATATATATATATATCTATCCCACAAATTGCTGCATTGCATTAAAGTTTCATTGGTATTAAATTAACATGTCTATAAAAGAAAAAACATATCCCAATACAAGCAAATTAAACATATAGAGTGTGATTTAACTTTTTTAAAGTGGTTTACAGGTATCTTTGTCCACGTAACAGCAGCTGTCAGGGCGTGTCTGCAGTGACACTAATCAAGCAGAACACCTGAGGAGAGCTACCCTATTAAGATCAGGTAGGATTGTTAACTGTTCATCAAGCTAGGGCTGTGAGTGGAGTGTAAAGTATTTAAGCCTTAGTTGTTCATTATACAGTGTGACCAATGCTCAACAAGTTGATCAGTGACTATTTATCTTAGCATCAGGGAAAGGTGTGGAATTTAGTATTATAATGTGGAGCTCCACATTATATAACAAAATCATTAGGCAGGGATTGATCACCTTATAGGCTAATAACGTCATTCATAAAATATAAGATTTGTGCGGCAAGAGACACTGAAAACTTCTCATATGTTTGTATACTAAACATATCTTATGGTATGGATATCCGTACCTATTAACTCATTTATATTAACATTTTTTGTTTATGAATATACTAATGGGGCTAATATGATTACTCCTTAAACCTTAGATTTATGGGGTAGAAGACGCTGAAAATCTATGTGAAATAAGACGCTGACAATCATTGCAATGCTGCATATATGAGACACCTGATGTGGATATCTACTAAATAAACATTGTGGTATCAGCGTCTTTAGTTATTAGCTGAACTCTAGTAATAACATATATTGTCAGGAAATATCATTATAGGTATATATATTTATATCTGGTCAATCCCGAGACCTTATTTACAATAGCAATCTCCGCCATTGCTAATTGGGATTAATATTTCAGTATTATATATAAATGAAGAGTGGTATGGGGAGATAATTTATTCAATAGGCGTATGGGCGGTGTGCTTTTAGCGGCTATTTGCTGCTATCTTAACAGTCATTACTAGTTACAATTTTTGTTATACTTTTTTCTTTTATTATTTCAACAGGCTGACCAGGCTGCAGCCTGGGGCGCCGGGTCGGGGGGGGGGGGGGTGCAGCAGCGCTGGGTAATAAAAAGATTAATTTATTTTATTTTTTTTAAAAGATTTTTTTTTTTTTTTTTTTTTTTTTCCCCGTTCAAACCGACGCCCGCCCACCCTCCCGCCCGCAAAGTAACCAGTGTGTTAGCCTGGGGCGGCTGGAACCCTTAATTAGGCCCTGCTAATACTGTTTTAATAACACATTCCATGTAACAGGAACATGATTTTAATGTATATTAACAAAGCTAATTAGCATGTTTTATTAAAAAAACAAACCCTTAGAGTGCCCCATCAGTCACATTTTCTCTCTCCCTCTCTCACTTAAGATTACTAAATGGTTATCATGTGTGGGTGCACCTCTCCTGAGAGTTTATAAATGTAATTGTAACATAAGAATACAATGAAAATTACTTAATATTTAGACTTAAAGGCGTTATTAGGTTTTCCCAGTGCAATATATTCACATTCTTTGGAACTGTCTTCTTTTCTAACCCTGCAGGTTACGTGGTAATCGGAGCCATTTAACCGTGTAACAGGTTGAAGTACTGAACACATTGAAAAAGCAAAGCCATTTTCACCAATCTATATTTACATCTGAAGTAATGAGTCATGTTGTTTTTCTCTCAGGCATGGCAGAAATAGATATTATCAAAAACAGTAGGTATTTGCTGAAATACAGCCAGAAAAGCAATTATACGGTTTATGATTTTGTTGCACAATCAGGAATCTTATGCATTAACTTGCAGTGTTTCCTTGTCACTTTTGTTAGTACTTTGATTTAGGACTTCATTTAAATTCAATTAACTATAAAAATTTCAAAGCAGCCCTCAGCATAGGGAAGAAAGCACAAGTCCTTCTTTAACTCATAGGGCACTGAAGATAACAGCCTATGATGGTCATTATAGAAAAAGGAAAGAAAGAGGTTGTGCACAAAGGAAAATCAATAAAATGACCTAGGCTTAAGGTGGTCTGCCTTAAACCAAGTACTCCACAGCTTTTACCACCCACAGTCTCCAGAAGGCAGGGGTGTGACAGGCGTCCTCGCTTTACCCTGACTCATCCGCTGGCGATGCATACCTGTTCTGAAGGCAAAGATTAAAATATGCTGCTCTTTCCTCTATATTTGTCTTAAAGCACCACATTTTTATAGAAGATTTTGAATTTGACATTACAACAATCTATGTAGCATAGTAAAACAATACAAAAATGATAAAAAAAAACAACTAATATTAGGATATTAATAAGGAATGTCCATCATATGATACAGCAAGTCAATACTAGCTAGAATCTGCAAGCTGAGTATTCCAATTAAATATGTTATAAGATGATCAGAGATCTCAGCAGTCATTAGAGGGTTCAGCTAAGGTTGCAGATATGCTATATGCATTAAGCATTGGTCTCTTCAGTGATATTATCAGCAATAACATATGGAGGCATGCTCAGTGTCCTGGCACAGAAATCCCTATGGTTCCGCTCGGTGCCGTAAATAGACATTTTAGTGCCATGGGCGAGACAGGGCACCGGCACCCCCATCTAAGTGGGAGTGACAATCATCGAGTGGGCGTGGTCAACCTGCTGTTGGGGTGTGGTTAGCTCTTTACAATTGCTAGACCGCAGTGAAACCGCCTCCCTCCCATTCTTCATGTTCTGGCTTTGTAAGGAACTTTATGTAATGAGCCTCCATAGAATCACAGTACGTTCAATGCAGCTATCACATGCTGGCTGTATAAAAAAATAATTGGCTATTGAAATAAAACTCACTTAAACAAATTGAAACATAATTGTAATGGTATCATCTACCACCTTTATCACACTGCCCCTTCATCACACTGTGCCCTCCATCACAGTTTCCCCTTGATCAGGTTCCTCTTTATCATACTGTTCCATGGAGCTATCTTTATCACACTGTGCCTCCTTATCACCATCACACTAATTACATATATGTATACACACACACATGTACAACATAAAGAGCATCCTAGTGTCCGCCATACAATACAGAGAGCATTCTAGTGACCCCATTTAATGTAAAGAACATTTTTGTGACTACCTCACAACACCACCCCCCTCATCATCAATTGATCCCTCTTCAAAATTATCGACTCCAGGATCATCATAAAACCCCTATCAACATTAAATCCAGTTTAATTATTCCCACATCATAAATTAATTTCTTTCATATTCATTAAACCCCCTCATTTCCTCCTTCAGTATCATCAAAATATAATTAGCCCTAACATTAAAATAATAGTATTCCTATTTAATAAATAACCCTATTTCCCTCCCTCCAAACAGCCCAGAAATAAATTAAATAGCATTTACGTTTATTACATATAACCATTTCCCACAACCCTCCCCGGCACTAAATAATTCATACTCACATTTAATAAATAGCCCTCCTCAACCAACTCAGGCCCACAATTAATTAATAGCCCCAAACCACCCTAGTGTTAAATTAAAGGTCCTGTCGCCTCACCTTAAATTAATAGATCCCACTATTAAATTAAAATGTCCCATCAATAAATTAAATTGACCCACCAGCATCCCACAAATAAAATAATATCCATTAAACCGGCGGTTCCCAAACTGTGCGCCGCGGCACTGTCACTGGGGTGCCGCGATCGCCCTAGAAAAAAAAACAAAAAAAAAAACTTACCCATCATCCAGCGCCGGATCCTCCGCCTCACTGACTGCCGGGCGTGACGTCATCATGTCCGGAGTCTGTGAGGAGCAACAGCAGAGAAGACTTCAGGGAAGAAGGTAAGTAAAGGACGTGAAGTGGGCACTGAGAGACGCTGAAGGGAGACCCAGACAGGCTGAAGGGAGGCATTGAAGGGGGACACAGAGGCGAAGGGGGACACAGAAGCTGAAGGGGGACACTGAAGCTGAAGGGGGACACTGAAGGGGGACAGAGAGACACTGAAGGAGGGGGATAGAGAGAGATGCTGAAGGGGGGTCAGAGTGTGAGCTGATGAAGAGGGGGACACAGGGTGTGAGATGGCGAAGAGGCGGACACAGGGTGTGAGATGGCGAAGAGAGGGACACAGGGTATGAGATGGCGAAGAGGGGGACACAGGGTGTGAGATGGCGAAGAGGGGGACACAGGGTGTGAGACGGCGAAGGGGATACAGAGTGATATGATAAAGGGGCACAATGTGATGGTGAAGGGGTCTAAATACATCTTACGTCATTTTGACCCAACTACTTAAAAATTATTTTTGCTTAGGGATACCTTGGAAAAATTATGGTGACCCTAAGGGTGCCTCGAGCTGAGAAAGTTTGGGAACCACTGCATTAAACAATTAGCCCCCACCTAAACTCCACCATTAAATTAATAGCCTACCTCCCTACCCTCATGTCACACATTATATAATACACCCCTCCCTTCCCTGACACACTATGACAGCATACCGCCCCCCCTTCCCTCATAAAGTATTGCAGCATACACCCCCACCTCCATAATAGCAGCATGCAGCATACACTCCTCACTCCCTCCAGCATAGCAGTATACACCCCCCTCCCTCCATTATAGCAGCATGTAGCATACACCCCCTTCCATCATAGCAGCATGTAGCATACACCCCTCCCTCCATCATAGCAGCAAGCAGCATACACCCCTCCCTCCCTCCCTTCATCATAGCAGCACGTAGCATACATAGCCCTCCCTCCCTCCCTCCATTATAGCAGCACACAATTTCCCCCTAGAAGCTTTAGCTTCAAGTCCTACCTTCTCTCTTCTTCCTTCCTGTCCAGCCGTCACTGCCTGGCTCTTCTCTGCTCTTCTGCTGCCTAGCAACGTCATGACATCAGACGCTGAGGGACAGAGTGCAGAGTTTAGAAGGGAGGAGGAGCTGGCGCCATTTTGGATGTGCTGGGCGGCAGTCTGATTCCGAGGTCTGTCAGTCATAGAGTCAGGTAGCGGGCGCCCGCTGCGCCCCCTTGGGCTTGTTCTGTTATCGCCATTCCAGACAGTGACAGAACTACCAATGGTACATTCGCTGCGGGGGACTGGGGTCCATGGAGATAATGGGGCCCACTGCACAGCAGATACAGAGGATCGGAACGAGTGAGCTGTGGGCCCTGGTTCCATCCTCCCCTTCTCCCCGCTTCCCTGCACCAGGGCACACAGCTTGCTAGTTCCGCCTCTGATCCCAGGATAGCTATAACACAAAATAATTGAAAGAAATGCTTTGTTCTTTGAATTTAGCATTTTTTTAATGTTTTGTTTTTTTTGTTTGTTTTTTTTTTAAATGTTTTAATTTTTTAAAATTTATTTTTAATTTTGTTTAACTGAAAGCCCAAATCTCCAGTTCCATTGTGCACACGTGATCCAACTGATAAAGAAATAAGTTACTGAGGCTGATGAAGTGAATGTGCCAATCTCTTTATTCAGGCAAATATGTCAGCGTGAATTGACCTTCTAGGCCAGGGTTGTCCAACCGCGGGCCGCACGCGGCCCAGCACGCCTATAAAAGTGGCCCAGAAGGAGTTTTGGTTGTGGCAAGGGGGCAGCACTGTTAATGGGGAAAAAAATCCTGCAAAGAAAAGAAAATACTTACCTAGCGGTCACGCGGTCACGTCAGCTGGTACTCCGGCTCCCTCCCTTGTCTCCTCCTCCGTGCGGTGCTCGCAGTGAATGTCGGGCGTGATGTCATCACACCCAACATCCATTGCGGAGCGCAGCACAGAGGAGTCACCCGCGCGAGAAGAACAATCAGCACAGAATTGGAGAAAAGAGAAGAGGACAGGAGAACAAGCCGAATAAAAGGTAAGTTAAGGGGGATTTTTTTTTATTATTTCAAGGGACGCTGACCAGTGAATAAAAGTCACCTGGTCCTGGAGCATCATGGACCTTATCTCCCTGCTACATAAGTCTACTTGTAATACTAATGGGGCATTATATATTATTCTCTTTGGCCCATTATAAGTTGTTATCCCTTAACTAACATAGTGGTGTAATTAGCAAAACAGGTCACAATTTGGGGTCACAGTGATGTATATGTCAGGTACCGCAGGCCTGGTCAGGGCACCCTGATATACAATGCCTGGCTTAAATGCACTTTATTGATATTGCATCGAAACAATACAAAAAGTGATTATAGTATAATAACTAGAGAGGATTTTTTGAACAGGGCGATTGAAAGGTAAGTATAGGGGGATTCGAAAAAAAAAGTGATATATATATATATATTTTATTATTATTATTATTATTATTATTAATATTTATTTATAAGGCGCTACAAGGCATCCGCAGCGCCGTACAGAGACAAACAAAATCACAATACAATGGGAGACAGCACAGTACAGTAAACACAGCAACTCAGTACGCTCAATGCACAGCTAGAGAGGGCGGGGAAGGGGGAGGGAGGATCCGAAAACGACGGGGTCCAAGAAGGGGGGCGCGGAAGACAGGGAGACCCCCAGGGGGGAGGAGGGAGCGAAAGTGGACGTGGGGTGGAGGACCTTTGAGGAGGAGGGCTAAGTAGCTGGAGAGCAGAGTTAGAAGTTTTGGAAACAGGAGGAGAGATGGCCCTGCTCAGAGGAGCGTACAATCTAAGGGATTATATATATATATATATATATATATATATATATATATATATATATATATATATATATATATATCACTTTTTTTCTCATATATATATATATATATGTTAACTATGTTTTCTATGGTTTTTTGGATGATCAGCTATCGTTATTGTTAGTGTATCTTATGTGCGGCCCAAACCAACTCGTCGTCTTCCAATGTGGCCCAGGGAAGTTAAAAGGTTGGACACCCCTGTTCTAGGCAGAAGTAGAGTGACATATACAAATATAAGTTCACATTTATACACACTTGCAGCCGTTACAATCATTGTAGAAGTTATATGAAAGACAGGAAGCTATGTTTTTAACAAAAGAAAAAAATTGCTGTTCCAGTCAAGAATAAGAATAATGGGAGGAACATTGATGGAGAACAGGAGGAAAGGAAGGCTTTATCTTGCACAATATTTAAACAAAGGTAAGAAAAGACCAGGAGATAGGGCAGAAGGTTGTATCTTGTAGTAGGAATGTGCGGTTCTGCAAGAACGAGGCAAAACGTTGGCCTTCTAGAAATGAATCATCACATCCTGTCGTTGCAATACTTTGTGTTATACAATAAAGATACATACGGTGGCCTAAAGTTAAATGATAATTTTTTAACTTTTGTGTTTAATGCTTTTAAGTTGCATCAAAGAAAAAAAAATGTTTATCGCTGTGACAAGCACATACTTGCCTAGAGGCTCCTGAACTTCTTATATGGAGATCCAGCTTTCTGACACTAGGTTCAACTTTGTGCTACAAATTGGAGTGGTAATCTACAGATTTTGGGATGCCATCCACACGTTCAAGGCACCCAGTGCCAAATGCAGCAAAGCAACCCCAAACCATCTCTGAACCTCCTCCATGTTTGACTGAAGAAAGTGTTCCCTTCATTCAAAGCTTCATTTTACATCTAGAAATAGGGATGATGTGTGTCAGGAAAGCTAGAGCTAAACATTAAATTATTAAAAAGCCCTGTTGTGAACCCTATCCACCATGTAATTAACATATTGTTAGTTGGTAACATGTACCTGCTTATATTCAATGAGGAACAGTTATCAGCAGAATTATTTCTATTTTAATAGAAAATGTGGGTGACATGTCCCACATGCTGATTGAACACTCCACATGTTAATACATTGTTTCACTGGGAGTGGTTAGAACAAGCCATTGTCCAATCAAGCAATAACTGTCAGTGATTTAAGTAAAAATGTATATACAATGTGTTACAATGCTGTGCTTCAAAGGTATATTATGGGAAGTGTTATTGTGTCATTAATACCAGCCAGGTTCTGCATATTGTATCAGTTTAAACTAATGCTAGTAATCGGCATTATACGAGTCTGTGTATTGAAGCTTGTATTGTCTGTTACTGGCCACAGCCCCTACAGTTAATTTCATCACTTAGACACGCCATTGTCCTGGTGCTGAATTCTAGCCTCAGAGGCTCCATCCTTATTAAAGAAGCAGGCTGGAGGCAGATCTATCCTGCATGCCAGAATGGGGATAAATGGGCAGAGAAATCAGGGCTGAGGGTGTTGTTTTTTTAGTGAGAAAGATTGAACAGGTCATACTCTGGTTTTATTATCTCACCTTCTGATATCATGGGGAATTATTATTGCCATCTTACTATCTTATTGGAACATTATCAGTCAATTATCAGCCAGTTGTTTAAATGAAATCGTGTTGCACCATTATCTGATGTCGGCCTGAGTGATCGAAGAAACCGATCTCCTCACAAAGTGCTTTAGCAAAAATCTCCATAAGGAATTTGACTTGTTCAAGGGTGTTTTGCCAAACTACAGTTAGGCTTTCTTATGTCTCTCTATATCATAGCAGTGGGAGTGGGACCCTCCTGGGCCTCCTACTCTATAACCCCCTTTCACTGAGTTGGCTTTGGATGGTGTGAGTTTAAACTGTAGGACCTTGAATCTGGTGATCAGCTTGAATATGTTTGATAGTTGACTGAGGTGCTTTCTGCACAATTTGAACAATCCTGTACTGCAATCTTCTATCAAGTTTTCTCTATCCAGGGATGTTGTCTGTAGTGCCATGGGCCTTAGACTTCCTAAAAATATTACGTACAGTGGAAACAAGAACATCAAGGAATCGATTTGTTGTCTTGAGGTTGCCCATGCTTGGCTACAATCGTGTGACCGCCTCAACCAATTCTCTGACTTTTTCTCCATGTTCATTGTAGTAGATATAGTGACACAAAAGAGGAGAATGGATCCTTTTCTCGATTCAAGGTGATTTTGCTTGATTGTATCAAGATCACTAAGAGATGTGAATAGCAATTGTAACTGTCATGAGGAAGGTGTGTCTTGTAGCTGTAAGGCAGAACCATCATCAGCCACCAATATTAAAGCAGTCATTGACATCTGTCATTTGTGTGCAGCTTCCAGTTTTGTGGTATGGTTGTAGTGAGGAGAAAAAAATGGAAGGCGGAGCTATGACATTGGAAGATGTTGCAGCAGCTGCTGACACCGTGTCAACACTGGAGGAGCTTGGCCGTGTATCACTGATCCATTCATCAGGGAGGGTGGTGCAGTCCTTGTCAGTGCTGGAAGTGGAGATTTATAAGTGGTGGTATGGAAAAAGTAAATTAATGTAATAGTTTAACAATGGAAGCGGTAGGAGAAGTGGCGGTATGGCATACCACCACATACCAGTCCACTTCCACCACTGGTCCTGGTTGATTGAGGTTCTTGTGATTCCATACTCATAATTACTGAGCCACATGTTCCCCAATTGTGATGACTCATAAAGTTAGATGACAGCAGGTGGATAACTTTTGAGATGATAAATTATATGAATTATGTATAGTGACATTGGTACAGCTGAGTAATCAGGATCATCTGTCAATATAAACGTAATCTTAGTGAGTCCACCAGCCGAAAACAGAAGGCAACAGCAATGACAGTTAAGATTAATGGGTCCAGCAGTTAAACAGAGATGGAAGAACAACAGAATCTCTAAGCAATTTTGTATACTGACACTCCTCAGCACTGTTTTGTAATGTCCCTCAGTTTCCATAAATTTGCAATTGGTTTATACATATTTGTATGCATATTGCATCGTAGAGTATGGCAGAAGAAGGCTGGGTAGGGGGGCATCTTCCCCTCAGGCCGGTTCAATAGTGGGCTACCTTGGATGGGTCACTGGGCAACCTGCATTTTTTTCCTTTAAAATGTTACTAATAGGCTGCCGAGTCAAGTCTTTTCCTAGGCTAAAATTTGCCGGCCCTCCCATGGAATATGGTGAGGCAGGGATGTCTATTAAATAATGTAGTCTATGATGGTACAATGGCAGGTAGCGATAAAGTGTGAGGATTGGTTGAGGTGGTGAGGGGTGGGCTTACACTCATAGTGGGGCTATGTATGAACTATTAATGTTCTGTAATAGAATCGTTGCATCATGGCTGATGGGCAAACACAGGATTTTTAGAGGGGTGATGCAATGTCACACTGCCACTGTAAGGGAGGTGGCTATCATTTGAGATAGTACTAGTGTAACGGGTGCCTAGGTGGACAAGGTCACACAAACTGAAATCCCCTTCCCGACACCCCAGGTACTCCCCCCCCCCCCCCCCTTCCCATCCTGACAGACACATATGAGAGTCACTGTACCCTTGTTAATAGCAATCCGGGAATTACACCTCGCGTCTGATCATCCCAGCACATCCGCCTTCACCAGGGTCTGACCTTTGGTTCCTACAGGGGAAGATATTAGAGAGACAGTTTAGATATAAACAATGAATAATTTGGTATGTTACTTGCCAGTGTCCACCACACCAATTGAGGAGAGCTGAAGAGTTCATTTTGGAGATATATTGAGACAAGGGAAGACATGTATGCAGGTGCAGTTTTTGCTAATGGCTTTGTATGAGAGTATAAGTATTTTATATTGAATTTGAGAAAAGTACCATCAGCTTTCAAATATTGTACTTCATACACAGGAATGAAGTCTCTTACAAAGATTTCCTCTTAGGAAAACAGAAATTTAAAAAAATAATTGAAAAAAAATCTCCATCTGAGTAACTAAATCACTTGTTAGCAGTGCTAATTAGAGCCTAGGAATAGGGCTCATTTATTAACAATGCATTTAAGATCCATAGAAACCAGATACTTTCATTATCTATCTTGCACAAGGCAGATAAAAAGCTAATCGAAGATTGGTTGCTGTGGTTCAATGCAAAGTTTACACCTAAAAGCAATTTTTGTAAATGACCCATAGAGGTATATTTACTAAACTGGTCGTTTGAAAAAGTGGAGATGTTGCCTATAGCAACCAATCAGACTCCAGTTATCATTTATTTAGTACATTCTACAAAATGACAGCTAGAATCTGATTGGTTGCTATAGGCAATATCTCCACTTTTTCAAACCCGCCGTTTAGTAAATATACCCCATAGTGTCTGAACTCTTCTGAATACATTTTATTGCAGGTAATACAATGAATTAGGCCCTGAATATTACTGGAAAAGATAATTGGAGTAGGTAATAGAGGTTATATATGTAAGGGTTTTTTTCTGAGTGTTCTTACGAGATTGTATATTTCACATAGGTATTGTATGTATGCTGCAGTGTCTGGTCTAGTAGAGCAGAGTAAACCTACATCTATAGTCATCACAACATGTATCTTGAGATCTATTCCTTGCTGACTTCAGTAGTATACAGAGCTGGTTTATGTGCGGTTTAAAACAAATGCATGCTGCACTCAGTATGTGTGCCTTAATGACTCTGGTCCATAATGTCCACATTCAAAATGTTGATACTATAAAGTCTACATGAACAATATGTTTACAATTCTATTGTTGACACGGTTACAACTGACAAGCAATGTGTCGACATGTACAAAATGTACAAAACATTTGCAAATTGGCGACAAACCAAATGTTGGCAAGTAAACTATGGACCTGATTCATCAAGGCACATATTCTGAGCGCAACCCCGCGTTCAGTATTATACACACGTTTTTAGGCTTTACGCACTCCAGAATTCATCAAGGCATGAATCTCTAGACCCGTGTGCTGTGGAATTCTGGGGTAGGTCTGCTGTGCTCTACTGTACAAGATGCTGCAGGATACGTCCAACACCTACGTGGATTATAAATTTGCAAAAGAACACAGAGGAAAATTAAAAAACTTGAATGAATGTCACCTGTTAGTAATAAAGGCATTAATGATAAAACAGTTAAAAAAAATTAACCATGAAATATACTAATTGCAATTTTGTTAATGTCTACTGAACATAAAACACATTTTACAGTTGCTCATGATTGTAAACATACGTTCTAGAATGCATACACGTCTGTCAACACTACTGATCAGGACTTAGCTCCTTGGCTGGAGCAAGAGATATGGCAGAAAAACAAGTAACCGAGACACTCGGAGATGGATTCGGACGTGGCTGCATGTGCTCCAGTTTGACATGCCCTACTGTAAATTGATGCCCCTTCCCAGTCCAGTTTACTCACTGAAATCATAGGCTGTAGTATGTGTCCTTTGTGTATGAACATCCAGCAGACAGGGCTGTATTCACGGATGTATCTCCCGGTTCTGGGAATGCGCAAAATGATTTTGCAGATGATACGCTCAAAGGCAGGTACATGTCTATATAAATCAGGCCCTATGTCTACAAATCAAAATGTTGACTGGAATAAAATGCTTACATTGTCAAATTGTCAATAACCAAAATGTTGACAGGTACAAAATGTCTATAAATTAAAGTGTCGACTCTGTAAATGGATATTATCATATGAGACAGAGAAAAGAAGCACCATACGTAGTGCACCAAAAGCAAAACAATTATTTTCCAAACACAAATCCTACCAAGTGGATAAAACAATAACAGCTTATCTGGTGAATGTAATCCCTTCTGGATAACTTAGAAGTTGTATCTTCTTCAATTCCACAAATATGATTCCTAGGAGTTTAATGAGCTCAATCCCACTCTTCAAATGCTTTCTCTTATCTCCTAAAGATTTACTGTGCATGATACAAGTGTGCGAATACAATGAAAACTCATAGGAAAATGAAAGTATTAATGCCCAAATGTTTTCACTAGTTAGCTAGTAGCAGAAAAAGCTCCAGACAAGTCTATCACGCCCAGAGCAGATCAGCATCCAGTAACCATTCGGTTTAACAATAACAGTTGTTACCGCTTTGATTTATACAATAACATGGTTAGAATGATTTAATTATGTCAAATAAAATGCCATAACAAAACATGATCATTAAGAAAATTCAGAAACTATGGCTGACAATGAGCAAACAGAACAGTATGTGCATGCACTGTAATGAATTGTTTGCAAAATATCTTGCACATTTTCCTATAAGTTAAAAAACTTTAAATTCTTTATTGGTCGTCCGAGTTATAAAACTTTACTAGACCTACTAAACTTAGGTCAATAAAGTATTCTTTGGTTGTCAGTTACCTTACAGTAATAAGAATAGGCATGGTCGTAAAATTTTAAGAACAGTGAAATGGTCGCTGAAAATATTTTTTTACTGGGTGCTACATATAACAATTGAATAGATTTAGTGCATCCATTTCTACAATAGCGTTAGAATGCTTTGATCTATGTCTACTGATATGTCATGACAACACATGATCATCAAGACAATACAGAATATATGGCTGACAATGAGCAGACATGACTGTATGCGCATGTGCGATAATGAATTGTAGTTTGCCAAATATCTTATACATTTTTTTATATCATGTTGACATTTTAATCATATAATGTCAATATTTAAAAACCTGTCAGACATGTCATGTGTCAACATTTCAAAGGTTGACATTATGCATGTGTCCACATTAGGTATGTTGACATTACAACTCTGTAGATATTATGACCGTGTTGACATTCTTATGTGTCAACATTTTAGATGTCGACATTTTGCATGTGTTGACATTATGTATGTCAACACTTTAATTCTGTAGACATTATGCCCATGTCGACAATGTCGTGTGTCAATATTTTAGATGTTGATAATTTCGATGTGTAGACATTTTGTATCAACATTTTAAACATGTAAATATGTAGACATTATGACTGTCAACATTTTTTTGGCTGCCATTATAACTTTGTAGACATTATCTCAGTCGACATTATGGTGTTGACATTTTAAATGGCGAGAATTTCATTGTAGACATTTCGACTACATCCCACAATAGGTGCAGTCTTGGCTGCATATATCCTCATAGTGGTAATGCGCGATCCTGCACTTCCTAAAATGTCTCCCTCTGATGATGTCATTGGGACCGCCCTAAATAATTAATACTTGTTTCTATATGTTTTCATGATAGCAGGTTCTCATACTTTAACATAATTAAATGTCTCCAACTAATGACGTCATGAAGAACTTCCTATATGTTTACTAAAACAATAATGGTTGTCATGGAGTTCCATTTTGAATGACAAAACAATATTGTACTCACACATTTCATATCTAAGTGATATAAGGTTCAGATATTATATAGTCTCTTTTTTTTTCTTTCCTTTCATGTGTGGACCCTACAGTATTTGCAATTATTATCAGGAACATATTGACAGTTGTCATGGTAACATACTAGACATTTTTCACAAAATCAACAGTACTAATAACACATGTCATTTGGTGTAATTGATATAAATGATCTCTTATCCAATTAATAATTTCACACTGTATGCCATAAAATATTCCCCATATTTTTCACAGTAATTAATGATCCCTTATTCAATTAATAATTGCATAATATACACCTTAAGTTAATCTCCATATTCTTCTTAATAATTAATTCCACAATACATTATCTCTTATCAAATTTTATTAGAATCCATATGTGATTTACCTCCATAATCCCATCCAAATAAATCATATTGCCCCTTTTGGCCATTTTAATCAGATACAAATTCATATAGGAGCTATACAATTAGCCTATATATACATTTTTGATAAGTTGTTTTGAAAAAACAACTAATTACACATAACTATCTTATTCAAACTGGCTCCACATGAGTTTCCCTAAAAGATACTATTCCCCCCTCATCACTCCAAGTACCATTTCAGCCCGAAGTCACTATTCAAACCCTGTGGTGCAAGTGTTTTCATAATATATATATATATATATATATTTCATTTCTGTTTTCGCTAGACTGATTTTCATATTCTTGTTCCTCCAGTTCTCTGTTATTAATTTAGTAGCACAGAAATACTTCAACCCTTCGATTAAGCAATTAAGGTAGCTTTTGAAATATGAGGAAACAGAGTGGTTGGGGAAACCTCTTTTAATATCTCTCATGTGTTCCTCATACGAATTTTTAATGTACGTTTGGTTTTCCCCACATACTGTTTCCTGCATTTGCACTCAAGAATATAATTCACATTTTTCGAATTACAGGTAATAAATTCTTCAATGGGATATTTTTGTCCATCAATAGAAGATATTACAATATAATGTACAACAATATACAGACTTCCAGCGGACAAATTTTGATTCAGAGGAAAAAATATGGGATAATCCCAGTTTAGAAAGGATCATTAGAAAGAAATCCTATAGAAAGAGTGGAACAAAGGAAATTAATGAGAAAGACAATGAAACTGGGGATAGATATAGGGATGATTTTAATCTCTTTCCTACTTCCAGTACATATGACTGTCTTTATGATAGGCAGGCTAAATCCCCTTATTTTTTAGATTGGATAAAACGAGAAATATACAAGGGATAGAAAGAACCACTCAAAATAATAAAAAGAGCAAAAGGAAAAGGGGAAAATTAGAGGTAAACGAGGTAGAAATCAGAAGAAGAAGATATCTAAAGTAAGATAACAAGAAGTGTAGGGCAAAATAATCCTATGCCCATAAGGAAGATGAGGATAATGCTAAGATATTTAACTTGAATAGTTATATCTTAACCAAGGAAGAGGAATCAATTCTTGGAAATGACTTATATTTCCCCAATTAATCAGATTAATCATTTTGATGTTTTTGTAGATATACAAACATTTCTGAGGAAACTGTTAATTTTTTTTTGCTTCTAATGGACAAGAACAAGAAATTCTTGAAAATTAATTTAGGAAAGGGTCCACATTCAACCCTACTTACTTTAGAGGTAACTTTATTGAAATGTTTGGTAAGCTAGTGGTGGAAGAGGTAGAAAAATTAGATCTTAAGAAGGTTAAACATCAGAATTTAAATAAGGGGGAGAAGGACTCATTAAAAAAGCTATGTGAGAACCTGCCGATATGGGTGGGGCAAAGGTCATCTTGAATAAAGGGGATTATATTGATGAGATAATGAGACCGTTGAATGATGGCTTGACATATAAGAAGTTAAAGGGAGATCCCACAGACAAAATGAAGATGAACTTTGAAATGATGATAGAGGAATATTACGAGAAATGCACAATAACTTGGGATGAGGTAGATTTTCTATGAATAGAGAATCCATCAATACCTGTAATTTATATATTGGCAAAAATTCCAAAGAATAGAGATAAACCGCCTGGAAGACTTATCATAGCTGGAACAAAATCCATCACATCTATCTATATTGATAGATTTTAGTTTGCAAACTATAGTGAAGGTGAATAGAGCATATTTCAGGGATACAACTGATATTTGGAAATTGAATTGATATTAAAATTGCAAGATATTCCTTGGGATGAGGATTGTTACCTTATAACGGTTGATGTGAGTTCATTCTATTCTATTATCGACCATAAATTTGAGATTTTCCACCATGTAAAGAGTGTGTTGTATTTAGCTTTAAGGCTATATTTAAACTACTTGTCAAAGTTAGATGCAGAAAGCTAAAATCTACATCTATTCAAATGGAATCCCGTACCTTAATTTAACCTTTGCAGTCTGCTCACTTCCATTTTGCAGACAGCAACTCTACAAAATCATGCTTCTCACCTAAGGGAAAGCATATGCACAGTTTCAATACTCTACATACAAGCCTGCCCCTAAGGTGACTCCTCTGTGAGACGTCATAATTGTCACAGTCAGGGCTTAGCTGCTCTCATCTCTTTGTGAATGCAGTTTGTCTCTGTACACAGAGGTCTCCTGTATCCAGCAGGGGTGCACCTACGCAGTTGGCTCTTTCTGTAGCGGGCTGACTGTGAGGAAAGGCACCAGCAGTGAGGCCCACCAGGGATTTCTCCGGTACCCTGTTGGACCAGTCTAATCCTGAGTGTTGCTAATTAGCAGTCTCACGGATGAATAATCCCAGCTGCGAATTGCTTTAGGTTGAGTTACAGACAGGTGGAATCGCCAGCCCAAGCGGGGGTGAGCCCATCTGCTCATCCCTGATGATGTGAGGGTGACATCACACTCAAAGCTTCCACTTGCTACACACTCACTGTGTGTAAGAGCAGGAAGAAGGAAAGTGCATCACTGCTAGCTGCATCAGATCTCATCTCCAGTGTAGTCAGTAGGTGTTGGGGTCTCCAACTGTAAATGGTCTGATCACATGTGGGGAGGCCTGATGGGCATGTCGAGGCATGTGAGGATGTCTGAGTGACATGTGGGGATATCTTGGAGTACACATGTACTCTGAGGTCTTGTGGGAGTCAGTGCATGTGGGTGCAATTTGTGGCAAGTGGGATCCTGAATGCATGTAGGTATTGGAGCATATGGAAGGTCTGAATGGCACGTGGTGGAATTTTGGAGTAAGTAAGGAACACGTGGGGGCATTTTGGGATGATGTGTGTGTACAGAGGTTACTTTTGAGCTGTATTTTTATTCTCAAAATGAAGGGTAATGTCTGGCTATTTAAAATGTTGAATGGCAGTATTGTTTACTGTGTGATCTGTGTTATGTAATGTGTTCACTTATTGCTTGGATTTCCAGATTTCTTGTACCTATACATTTTCCAAGAATGCCCCAAAATTTCAGGATCCAGATAAGAAACCAGCAACAGGTTGTGAAAGCTGCAGGTAGGAGGAAACAACCCAATCCACCAACAGCCGTGTTCAACAACTATTTTTTTCCCCACTTCTACTTGCCCCCACGTGCTGGCCATTACTTCAATACTGGGTTTGTTGGGGGCTTGTCTGTTTTATTTGCACTCTGGTCCCACAGCCCTGTGTGTCACTACACTTTCATGGGTAGATAACCTTTATCATCACCATCTATTTATATAGAGCCACTAATTCCGCAGCGCTGTACAGAGAACTCGCTCACATCATTTCCTGTCCCATTGGGCTTATAGTCTAAATTCCATAACACACAGACATACACAAGACAAACAGACTAGGGTCAATTTATTTGCAGCCAATTAACCTACCAACACCTTTTTGGAGTGTGGGAGGAAACCGGAGCACCCGGAGGAAACCCACGCAAACACGGGGAGAACATACAAACTCCTCACAGATAAGGCCATGGTCAGGAATTTAACTCATGATCCCAGTGCTGAAAGGCAGAAGTGATAACCACTTAGCCACCGTGCTGCCCATTATAGCTGGTTTCTTGTGTGAAATTTCAAAACATTGAACCCTCCAGGCAACAAAGAAAAATATGTGCTAATGCCTCTTGACTAAAGCAGATGAACAAAGAAATAAAAGTGTATAGTGTGCATGGAACATAAATGGAAACTCATTTATTTCTGGGGACTGTCCCAAGTGTTCCTTGAAATTAATGTATCTGTTCCTTTTAGATTTTTGTAATGTCACATTTGTGATTTGTCTGCTGCCTGAATAAGAAAAATGAATATTTAAAGCTCAACAATGTAAAACTTTGAGAAGGTGTGCGTGGAGGCTCATATCATCACATTATACAGTAATTTCAGAAAGCCCAGGACATGCGCTGAACCAGGGCAGAGGATGCTGTGATCCTGAAGTAGGGAACCTTAGAGAATATGCCTTAAAAAAAGCGGCATGTGTCCCAGCTACCCGCTGCTGTACCTCCTTTTGACACCTAGGCCGGTCCGTCCATCTGTTGCATGCAGGCTACGGTCCATTTCAGATGCCATGCAGGTGTGGGATAGAACTATAGGGCTGCATCCAAATTTTGTTCTCCCGTCTCGTAATCTCTCCCCACAGGCAGTGGCTCAGCTTATCCCAGACCTAAATCTTGCTGTTTGGAACGCTAGAGGGATTACCTCCATGTTGGATTTATTTGCCCAAGACCTCTTTCTTCACTTTCCTCAGCTCCAAGCTCATTATAGTTTGCCATCCTCAGAGACATATAGGTACTTGCAAATCAGACACTGGGTCAGAACTGTCTCTAGGACCCCCCACTCCCTTATTTCACTCCCAACACATGTCATTGATAGATTTACGAAGGGTAGTGGGAGAGGCGGAATAACATTCTGGTACCACTACATTTACTCCCTGATCCCCCCAACTAAAACACCTGCACAAACCCAGTGGGTGACGGATGTGCAGTTAGTGCTCACTGAGCGATAATGGGAGAGAATCTATGTAACTTCCCACCGTATGTCTAAATGCATTAACCATACCGAGATGCAGGTTAAACTTCTCAACAGGCTATACCTTACCCCGGAACGGCTACACAGGTTCTGGCCAAGCCAATCAAAATTGTGCTGGCGTCAATGTGCCCAAATAGCAGATATCTTCCATGTATTCTGGTTATGTCCAGTGATCCAGCCGTTGTGGAGCAAGGTATTTACTTTGATTTCTTCAGTTTTGAAGACTCCTGTTGCTCCAGACCCAGCTTTAGCTCACATTCACATCTACCCGACTTCTATTCCAAAGCACGATCACTATGTATTGGGACACATTTTGATTGCTGCTAGAGCAGCAATAGCACAAAATTGGAAGTCTCAGACCCCCCCTACCACTGCTCGCATCATCTCAAAGATACAATACAGCTTTGAGATGGAAACAACAGACACGCCCTATGCCTCATCTGCATCAGCTCCCATCATGAAGTGGTTTAGGTGGCACGTGTACATTACGGACGGCCCTGGGTCTCCTCAGGATATTTCTGGTTTCCCATCAGACCACTCTCCAGCAGCGGCTCTTCTAGAACCCCCCCCCGGCCAGCCGATCAGCCCGCATCCCCTGCTAGTCTATTTATGTTGAGAAGCCTCCAGAATGCCAAAATATAGTTTGACATGCTCTACAACATTTCTCTATGTTAAATTGTATACTGTTAATATTATGTGCCTTATCTTAATTCAGTGATCCTCCTTCCCCCTGCGTGGGGATTCCCATGTGTTTTTCCCTATGTCTGTACTTTCTTTCCCCCCTTCCCTTTTTTCTTCTGTACCCCATATACCTTTGAAAAAATTCAATAAAAATATTGATGCAAAAAAAATAAATAAGCGGCATATCTAGCAAGACATAACCAACATACCTTCCTGCAACAATCCATGGAGTCACAAGGCTGTGTAGGTGAACAACAGGGGGAAGCTACATGAGCCAATCCCTGAAGGAATGTGCTAACTTGGAAAAATTAGGCCAGGGGATGCTAAAAATAAGACTGCCAGTATAGAAACAGAGTGAAGTAAATGGGGAAATAGGATTCCCTTTCTTACCAATGCAAAGTTGAAGCTCCAATCATGGTGGTATACATGGGTGGACACGTGCTTTCTCATTCTGGAGCCTAGTTTGAATATACATCCTTTTGGCCCCCATCTTTGTAATTATAGTCATTGCGTATAGCTACATTGTACAAGCTGTTCAGCGTCGTCTGTCATCTTTTTTTTCCTTTTTTTTACCCAAGCATGTTTCGGTTTGGATTACAAATATGAGGGTCCTTCAGGCCTGAAGAACAGAAGACTGCAATTAACAAGGGGTTCTTCTAGCCAGAAGAACAGAAGCTATTTACAAGCAGGGACATTTAAAATTACAAATTAATTATGGACATGGTTTACAAGCATTTTCAGATTAAAAGCTGCTGACAACAGATGAAGAATTCAGATTGGTAAGTATATTGGGGTTTTCTTATTTTTAATAAATTTATGTGGTATAAATGACGGTGTTTAGTGTATTTATTGGGATAAAATGTTGTGGTTTTAAAGAGGGTGTTGTGGTTTTGTAAACATTTTGTTTTGTGGTACTACAGGTCTCAGCCAGCCATAGGTGTCCGGGCATGTTGGCACTTGTGGTTCTCCAAGTGCCAGCATGCCCTGGCTGCCATGGGTATGCTGGTGCTTGTAGTTGTACAAGCATCAGCATGCCCACACTGTTTGGGGCAGCCCGGGCTGGCTGGGACTTTCGTCTATATTACCCTACACCCACCGTCCAGGGGTGTAGGAAAAGCCCTTGTGATTTCAGCACTGGGCTGGTTGTTCTTAGACGGAGGGCCCACTTGTTTTTTTCGGCAGACCCCACTCCCTAGGGAATCCAGCCCAGTGCTGAACAGCCTGGGGTTGGTGTCATTATGGCAGGGGAACCCCTGCCATGTGCCCCCCTGCTATAGTACCACCCAACCCGGCTGGTTTACCTAGTGCTGGTTGAGTGAAAATCGGGGGGGACCCCACGCAATTTTTTTCCCAATTTTCATGCAACCAGCAGTAAGCTGGCAGTACTAGGGTTAATAGTGTTTGAACGGGGGGACCCAATGCTTTTTCTTTTTTAACATTTATCTATTTTTAAAATTTTGACAGCCTCCGGACAGCCTACTCTCATGGAAAGTATCGAGGTGTTCTAGCTGATTCATTGCCTGCTTGCTGGAATGGAAGTTCATTGGTGGGGGTCCCCACTATATTTGGGAAATATGTGCTTTCCAGAATGTTCACTCATAAGAAGGGTCCACTGATATTAAGGGAATTGATTATTTCTACTCATAAGTGATGTGTGAAGAGATGTGTATCAATTTGTTCATATCAGAAAAACATGTTTGTTCCATACACTGCCCTGCTGTGGTGTGCATATAAAACTGCCATACTATATACTACTCTCTGACCTGTGATACTGTATATACTCAGGATGCATATACATTCTTCTGGGTAATTGGTACTGCAACCTACTTTACTGAATTGATTAACCATTTACAGTAAGTTTTAATATTACCTATAAGTTATTTAGTCATAATAAAATCAAATATGTCACTTTTAGCTTGTTGTATAGCTTTGCATTGCAATATTGAGTACAAATACTGAATGTGTATGCTTACAAAAATCAAGATGGAACTAGCAGCTCTGTATTGCTGCAGCCAGTAAACATCTGTAAGCAAACACTGGCATACCTCTCAAGATTTCACACAGTTAAACAGGGGTAAAAAACTTTTTTATTGAGACAGCGGTAAACTAATATATACAAATGAAAATATAAAAGTACAGAGCATGAATGCATAACAGGATAACATACATGGTAAATTCCAACAAGTGTGCTGAGATTTCACATAAATAACAATGTAAAATATGTGAAAGGTTCAGGGTAAGAGGGGGTGGCTGAACGGAGATTCGGAGAACGTGTCAAGCCAGCGACCACTGGTGTTAATTAAGTGAAGAACACAAATGCCTATAGATCGGTGGATGAGGCACATCAAACATGCTATCCGTGGCATCAAGTAGTACAGAACGGTGAAGAAGAGATGAAATGTACTAAGCGCATGTTCCAAATGCGGTGAACCATTTCTTCGTGTTTCGCAATATGCAAATCAGAGTACAATGTTCAGGAGTCTACCATTCGCTAGTGGTAGCTGCGCAGTCATGTTGGATCATTTTATTAGCATATTTTGAGACAAGGTGGCTATGAGTCTTCTGGAATTATGGTAAACAAGGCAGAGGCCTCCAATAATGTTTTGAGGCTAGAAGGAGATTCAGGCATATATTGGTGCGCAAAATAACACACTAAAAATATAATCATAACACTACGAAAACCGGGGAGACACCAAGTGGAGCAAAATCTAAGAAAAAGGATTTTGTTATGGATTCAAGGCTCAAGCTCTCAGAATGCATATCCAGAGGGAAAGTTGGGTTGTCCTGGGAGGAATGACCTGTGGAGTAAAAGATAGGAGAGAGAACACTTTAGTCGTTTTGTCCCATATGCTGCAGGAAAAAGAGAAGCAGCTCTATAACACGAACAATGAGGTATCCATGGGAAGAGAAATGGTGTCCATTAAATCTGCTTCAAAGTCAACCCAAAATCTGAAACCTAGGGGAACATGCAGTTCTGGAAATCAGACACCAGACCTGATTTACCTCTTTGGAGCCTGTAGGTGCATATTTGGTGCAGTTTGCTACACCCCATCGACTAGCCACACTTCTTTTACATTCCACAATCCTGGAGGCCCTGCCACTGAGATTGCATTGACACCATCATAAATATTTATTTATATAGTACCATCAATTACACAGCACTGTACCGAGAATATTTGTCACTCCCATCAGTCAATGTCCCATTGGAGCTGTCAGTCTAAATTCCCTACCACATACACTAGGGTTAATTTTGTCAGAAGCTGAGTAACACACCAGTATGTTTTTGGAACATGGGAGGAAAACTACACAAACATGGGGAGAACATACAAACTCCACACAGATCATTTTTCTCAATTCATCAGGGCTGCCACCAAAACAGCCATAAGGCATCATAATACAAGCCAATGTGGGCACATTGTTACATACCACTATCTAAAGAGAAGTATATTTTTACATTCAAGTAGCCTAATCAATATTATAATCCCAATAAATACTGTGAAAAAAGGAGTACTGGTTACCTGGATATTACTGGGATGGAACTATATATAAGTACATGTCTGTGTGCAGAAACATTTAACAAACTGTCCTTCACTGGCTAATGTCCAACATGAGTAACTCATCATCATCATTTCATTCAATTTCTTAGTAAATTATCTTTGGAATATTTCACATTATCACCTATTGACATTATTTTCACCTGCTAGACCCATAGGGCCTGATTCATTAAGGAACTTAGGCAAGAAATTTCTTACTTAAGTCTCCTGGACAAAACCATGTTAAAAATGAAAGGGGTGAAAATCAGTTTTCTATTTTGCACATAAGTTAGATACTGTCTGTTTTTTTTTATGTAGCACACAAATATCAAATAGTATGTATTCTCACTACATTTTGGGCAATGTATGAAAATAAACCCATTTGTTATGAATGTTTCATTTCATAGGTGTGTGCAGTAGCTGGAAGAGTCAGACTCTTCAGTGATACACATTACGTTTGTTTGCTGTATGCCGTAGCCTGTTAGCTGAACAAATAGAGTAACAATGTACACCTGCCTACCATCGTGTGATAGTGTTGTTGTCACGATACTGGTGTGTTTAGCTGAAGTCCAACGGCCAATAACATACCTCCCAACATTTGGGTAGGCGGCATCGGGACAAGGAAGTGGATTATTAATAGACGTGTTTTCGTGCAGCCAACTAAGCAATCCCCAAAGTAATATAGAAATAAGGGAACGGGATAAGCAAAAAGTTAAGATTCTCATAGTGACTCAGTTCAATTACTGTATTAAGAGGCTCTGTAAGTAACTGGACCTGACCTCAATAGTGAACTGTCTACTGTTTCCATTAATGCTGTTACCTTTTCTTGGAAATCCATTTGATTATTTTCACCAAACATAAGGTCCCTAAAATTGCCATTGGCTTTGGGATCAACCATTGCTGAAATAAACATACAATGAGAACTGAACTGGGGTCAAATTGAAACTAAAGTGTGTGAACTTTTCTTTCCCTTGTTCTTCTGAGTTGCTGCTAATGAAGAAAAACAAGTATTAATTGGATTCAATTGCTAAGACGTATCGGAAATCACAGACTCCTGATCAGAAAAGTCATCCTCTGTTAAGGTGGTCACTATCTTATGAAGGTTTCTGAGAAAATTTGGCTTCATTTAGAACAAATGCAGTCAAATGGTGCAAATCTACACGTGGACAAACCATGTTGCAATGCAAAAGCTGCAACTGCAATTTTCTATTCCATGCAGGGAAAATACTGGCTGCTTTTGCATGTAGCTCACAGTTAATGGTCAGCCTTATTTTATTATTGTGATTTAAAGTTAAACAGGGGCATGTCCCACTTCCAAATTTAAATCTTCCACAGTTTCAATTTGTCCCATTCCCCTGAAGCACAACATGTATTTTTCAATGTGCTACTAGCTGGATTTACTCCTAGGTTTAAATCAGGCACTTAATGTCCAAGTTTTCCACAATATAGACACAGGTTGTTTGATGCATATTAAACATACTTTGACCACTTTGTTCTATTGCTTGTGTGCATACGGCGTTAAAAGCAACTTTTTGACACTATGAAATTAGATCCCGTTGGCAGGATTATGAAGAAAAATAATCCAACTGAAAATAAAAATGTTGCAATTTAGGTATACTGCAATTAAATGAGGAATAATTGTAGGCCCACGTGCCAATATTAAGTGCACTGGGACATATAATTATGTTGACACCCTGAAGTGGTGAAATAACATGAAGCGAGGTGGCCCTTATATAACCTGTACTGCCGCCTCCTTTCTGGAGCATAATCTATTAGCTGGGAAGGATCCCCAGAGGAGGGATTCCAATTTTTTTGTGTTTAACCTTTTAGGCTTCCTCCATCTAATTTAGATGAGCTGGTGACCCTGCATATTTATGTAATGTAAAAGTACAAGAAAAAAAGGAATTTCTGTATGGACGGTAGTCAGGGGCACACTTATGAGGGTGCCTAGAACCCCATCTATCCATGCTCGAAAATTATATGCACCTGTGAAACTATACCATCAGTAGGGGGGAATGTGACATTGGTTACTTTCAGTGTGAGCAGACTGAAGGAAGGACCTTCTGAACTGCCCCTGTATCTCCTGATAGCAAGAGTGGCCATGAACTCTGACTTCTTCTCTCTGCTCAGTGCAGACCTTAAACTTAAGTTCCATAAATCCCCATACGCCAGAGGTTAAAGGGACCCCATGGGCATTTGGGGTTAGAGGACACTTGGGTGTCTGGACTTGACACTATCATTCTTGGCTCCATCCACACATTCTGGAAAGAAAAGAAAATTTCTGGCAAGCCCTGTGTCGAAGTCGTATAATTGGATGAACGAAAGTATATTGGTTAATATTGTTTTATTGGTCAATTGCACTCAGTATGCCACGCTACACGTGGCATACTGCGATCGCACGGTAAAATACGCACGTACACACTCGCATTACAACATTTAGTTATTTATATGATTCATATTCATATTGAATCCATTCTACAGTGATTTATGAGCAGATAGTATTTAGTTTATTATTAGTTTATATATTATGATTATATGTACACCTCAGTGTTTTTTAATGTTCAGGTTATAGTAAAATGTGTCATGTCTGATATCATTTTATTCCCCTATTCATCAGCAGCTGTCCGGTTTCATCGCCGAAGAGATCGCATATTGCATACTCTAGTTATTGATGTTAGGCAATAAATGGTCAGATTGATATCAAACTGTAAAATGCTAATGGACTAGTTGTAACTGGTTTCTGGGCGGGAGAATCATCTGGAATGTTGACCTCAGCCTTTGAGGGGGTTGTTTGAACTAGCCTATGACCTGTTTACCCTGGACCCACCTGAAGTCTGGACCTATAGAAGCAAGCCACGTCATCTGCATTGTTCTCTCTGTAACACTGAATGTATATATAATCATAGCTGCACTCCCAGTAGCTTCAGTCTTCTCTGACCACAGTATTCAAGGGTGAACTACTGTTCACTGGTACCCGTGGGAGCGCAGCAAAGCGCATGCATGCGCAGCGGTATGTATGTATCTTTTGGTATTGGCTGTACTGTATTGTATTATATTATAATCATGTATTGAACTGTTAACTCTTTTACATCTGCTAAAATAAATCACTTTGTGCGTTGGAAACACAATACAATCGATTGGGCAATGCTTATTTGAAACCGATAGAATTACTTTAATACCTGTGTCTAATAAAGTGACCTCCAGAGACGACTTAATACTTGTATTAAGAGCTTGCATTGCTTGACTTCATGACTTTTTTGTGGTAAAGGGTTTGAGCACACAACTGACATCTCTTGATAATTCTCTTATAGAGCGGACTGCAAGCTTTGTATGTTGTAGAGCTGGGCAACATGTTTCTCTTCATGTCTCATTGAACTACAAATCACAGTATACCTTGGCTAGCAGGGTATCTAGTCTTTTGCAACAGGAAAGTCACAAGTTGTTTACTTCTGGTATATACCACATTTTATAAGAACACAAAGAGCATAGGGTCTCATTTAGAGTTGGACATAAAAATGGTCCCAGAGCGTACACTCGAAAATGTGTCTGCACACCTTTTGCATGGGTATATTGAGTCCTATGTACCTTAAGAAACGTCTAACTTAAAAATAGTTTGTATAGATAGTCACCATCATCATCATGTAAACTTGCACCAGGTTAATAGATGTACAAAAGATATGCCTCCTATAAGGCGCATCTAGATATATTTTTTAACTCTAACTAAGGTTCATGCTTAACTTGCATTTGCACGTAACTTACTGTACTGCACCTGCATGTGAACACCTCTGATCCCCTTCTGCAGACACAAGGGCCACAAGTACAAGGTACTTTTCTTCTAAATACTGTTGCAAAATCTGTGCCTACACAAAATTCAAAGTTATGATATGCAAATATACTTCTTTCCAACTCTAAATGAAGACTTTAATGTCAGAAACTGCAGAGAAGATATTGTGACTTCATACATGTAGGCTTGCTGCAGGCACTCAAGGTTTCTGGCATGCCTATAGAATGCTCACTGTGCATTGTCACAGACTGGTATATTTGACATCCGAATACTAATCATTTGACCCAGGAAGCTCAATTTTGTAAAACTGACAATGTGTAGCCCCTAAAACAATGTTTATTTGTTGAAAATAGTAGCAATACCAAGTAGCAATTGTAATATTCTCATAATGTTTTGGTCTGATTTCTAGTAGACACACTTTATGAATTGTGGAGGTATATGAGTACTTTGTGGACCTTTAAACAAGTGCATAATACAGAGATGGAGTTTGTATGTTCTACCCTGTTTGCATGGATTTGCGCTGGGTGTTCTGCTTTTCTCCCACACGCCAAAAACATACTGGTAGGTTAACTGGCTTTTGACAAATTTAACACGTGTGTGTTTGTGTGATAGGAAATATAGCTTGTAAGCTTTACTAGGGCAGGGACTGATGTGAATAATTAGTATTTAAATTTAAAGTGCTGCATAATATGTAATGATATGTAGGTGCTATATAAAGCATAATAATAACTGGAGCTCAAATGAATTTTCACAAAAAAGTGTAAATTTTTGTTTACTTTATTCTGAAATCAAGTGTAACCTTTGTCGCCGACGGGAGATTAAATAAACCCAATAGCTCTAGTGCTGGTAACGTCTACACTTCCCATTGTCCCATTTGACCAATACTAAATTGCTCAATTGCGCATGCAAGGGACTCGGGTCTCGTGTCTCGTGACGAAAGTTGAAAGGGGGAGTGGCAGAGAAAAAGCCATTGGCGGGCTTAGGAAAGTTTCTAGAGAATTCCTTCAAGGGGAGAGGAAGCTGGTGATGGAAACTGATCTGTGAATAAGCTGTGAGAGAATCAGCGTCTGTGAGAAAGCTGTGAAAAGAGCACCATTTGTAAAAGGAAACCTGGGCTATTGTGAGTAAATCTTGGGGACTTTCAGTACTAAGGTACGGTACTGAGAAAAAGTTAATATTTTAATCAGTGGATAAAAATATTACAGAAACAGACTTCACAAGTATTAAATAATATATCTTTTCAGAGTAATATATTGCTAGCTGGGCTGAAGAGAATATTTGCCTCAGAGTGATATAGTGACATCTGTGTAAATGCCTCATACTTGTCCACTCTCCTAGAATGTTTAGGAGATTCCCAAATTCCGGGTAGGTGTCCCGGACTCCTGGTAGAGCAGACAAGTCTCCCGCATCCTGCCCTTTGGGTGTCAAAATGGCGATTTTGTAGCGGGAGCAGGGCCAAAATCACGCAAATTGCCCCGACCCACTCTCTCCCACCACACTCCCCCCTCCCCCGGATCTCACGGATACCAGCTACTTAAAGCTAGGAAGTATTGGTAATAGGAGTTCTCAACTACCATTATAGAGACTTTTACCACAGAAATTAAGGTAAGATCAGAGAGAAAGTAAGCAGCTCTCATATGCACTGAGAAAATATATTTTGTCTGAGAAATTCTATCATCATCAACATTAATTTATATAGTGCCAGCAATTCCGTAGCGCTTTACAATTGGATACGTAACCTGAATCTGAAGTGTAAGGAAACTATATATATATATATATATATATTGAGATGCATATTCAATGTTACATTGTTGTTTGTGAACCTAATTGTGTTTTATTTATTAATTACACACTATACTAAATATATTTTCAAAGTAAATATTTTTATACAAAAAAATCACGTGCTACTACTGTGTAAGGTTTGTGTGGTTACAAGCAAGGCCGAATTTACCGCTAGGCAACCTAGGCACCTGCCTAGGGCCCAGCGGTTCTCGGGGGGCCCAGCTGGGGGGGGGGGGGGGGGGGGACAAGAGCAAATTGATAAAAAATTATAATAAAGAAAAATGTCGGGCCCTCCCCGGACTCACGGTACCCCCCCCCCCGCTACTCATGCTTTGCCGCGAGTCAGGGTAGGGGGGGGTCAGGTGCCGCGTGTCGGGGGAGGGGCCGTCGGGTGCCGCAAGTCAGGGGAAGGGGCCACACGGGGCTAGTGTGGTGGCTGGTCTCCTCCCTCCCTCCTCTGTGTGGCCTGCTGTGTGTCACATGGGACGTGCACCACATGACAGGTGCCGTCCCATGTGTGAAGGGGATGAAGACTCCAGTCCACAGCTCCTAGATGGAAAAAGGTAAGTTGGGGGAGGGGTAGGGTAGTATATTAATAGTGTGTGTGAGAGGCCACTGTCTGTGCGTATTATGTGTGTGAGGGGCCACTGTCTGTGCGTATTGTGTGTGTGAGGGGCCACTGTGTGCGTGTATTATGTGTGTGTGTGGGGCCACTGTCTGTGCGTATTATGTGTGTGAGGGGCCATTGTGTGTGTGTGAGGGGCCATTGCGTATTATGTGTGTGTGTGATGGGCCACTGTGTGCGTACATTATGTGTGGGTGAGGGGCCACTGTGGGCGTGCATTATGTGTGTGTGAGGGGCCACTGTGTGCGTGTATTATGTGTGTGTGAGGGGCCACTGTGTGCGTGTATTATTTGTGTGTGAGGGGCCACTGCGTGCATGTATTATGTGTGTGTGTGAGGGGCCACTGTGGGCGTGCATTATGTGTGTGTGAGGGGCCACTGTGGGCGTGCATTATTTGTGTGTGAGGGGCCACTGTGTGCATGTAATATGTGTGTGTGAGGGGCCACTGTGTGCGTGTATTATGTGTGTGTGAGGGGCCACTGTGTGCGTGTATTATGTGTGTGTGTGAGGGGCCACTGTGTGCGTACATTATGTGTGTGTGAGAGGCCACTGTGTGCGTACATTATGTGTGTGTGAGAGGCCACTGTCTGTGCGTATTATGTGTGTGTGAGAGGCCACTGTCTGTGCGTATTATGTGTGTGAGGGGCCACTGTCTGTGCGTATTATGTGTGTGAGGGGCCACTGTCTGTGCGTATTATGTGTATGAGGGGCCACTGTCTGTGCGTATTGTGTGTGTGAGGGGCCACTGTGCGTGTATTATGTGTGTGTGAGGGGCCACTGTGTGCGTGTATTATGTGTGTGTGAGGGGCCACTGCGTGCGTGTATTATGTGTGTGTGTGAGGGGCCACTGTGTGCGTACATTATGTGTGTGGGAGAGGCCACTGTCTGTGCGTATTATGTGTGTGAGGGGCCACTGTCTGTGCGTATTGTGTGTGTGTGTATTATGTGTATGTGAGGGGCCACTGTCTGTGCGTATTATGTGTATGAGGGACCACTGTCTGTGCGTATTGTGTGTGTGAGGGGCAACTGTGTGCGTGTATTATGTGTGTGTGAGGGGCCACTGCGTGCGTGTATTGTGTGTGAGGGGCCACTGTGGGTGTGCATTATGTGAGTGTATTATGTGTGTGTGAGAGGCCACTCTCTGTGCATATTATGTGTGTGAGCGGCCACTGTGTGCGTGTATTATGTGTGTGTGAGGGGCCACTGTGTGCGTGTATTATGTGTGTGTGAGAGGCCACTCTCTGTGCGTATTATGTGTGTGAGGGGCCACTGTGTGCGTGTATTGTGTGTGTGTGAGGGGCCACTGTCTGTGCGGATTATGTGTGTGAGGGGCCACTGTGTGTGTGTATTATGTGTGTGTGAGGGGCCACTGCGTATATGTATTATGTGTGTGTGTGTGTGTGAGGGGCCACTGTGTGCGTACATTATGTGTATGTGAGGGGCCACTGTCTGTGCGTATTGTGTGTGTGTGAGGGGCCACTGCGTGCGTATATTATGTGTGTGTGAGGGGCTACTGCGTGCGTATATTATGTGTGTGTGAGGGGCCACTGCGTGCGTATATTATGTGTGTGTGAGGGGCTACTGCGTGCGTGTATTATGTGTGTGTGAGGGGCCACTGCGTGCGTGTATTATATTATGTGTGTGTGAGGGGCCACTGCGTGCGTGTATTATATTATGTGTGTGTGAGGGGCCACTGTGTGTATGTATTATGTGTGTGTGAGGGGCCACTGTGTGTGTATGAGGGGGGGGAGGCCCAAACCAATATCTTGCCTAGGCCCCCATGAGGTGTAAATCCGGCTCTGGTTACAAGTAGAGATGGGCGGGTTCGGTTCTCCGAGAACCGAACCCACCCGAACTTTGGGTATCCGAGTACCGAGCTGAGCAGCTCGGTACTCTCCCGCCCATTCCGAATCCAAATCGAGGCCGAACGTCATTGTGACGTTGTCGGATCTCGGGACTCGGTTCTCGCGATACTTCAACTTTATAAATACACGCCTCCACAGCAATCCATCGCCATTTGACAGAGGGAGAGAGCAGGGTGTAGTCATAGGCTAATTAGAGCAGGGAGAGAGAATACAATATTGTTCTTGCAATTGCTCTAACCAAAATCGCTAGTGCAGAGAGGAGGATAGAGGTTTATTATTTTTTCTTCATATTTGGCACTCCCCAGCGCTTTTGGGGTGTCCCCCATAATTGTGCATTAATATTTCTGGCTGTCAAAAGTCATATCTGTCAGCAGTATCTACTAAATAATTTGTAGCACACCTCAGTGCTTTTGGGGTGTCCTCCCTAATTGTGCATTAATATTTCTGGCTGTCAAAAGTCATATCTGTCAGCAGTATCTACTAAATAATTTGTAGCACTCCTCAGTGCTTTTGGGGTGTCCTCCCTAATTGTGCATTAATATTTCTGGCTGTCAAAAGTCATATCTGTCAGCAGTATCTACTAAATAATTTGTAGCACACCTCAGTGCTTTTGGGGTGTCCTCCCTAATTGTGCATTAATATTTCTGGCTGTCAAAAGTCATATCTGTCAGCAGTATCTACTAAATAATTTTTAGCACTCCTCAGTGTTTTTGGGGTGTCCTCCCTAATTGTGCATTAATATTTTTGGCTGTCAAAAGTCATATCTGTCAGCAGTATCTACTAAATAATTTTTAGCACTCCTCAGTGTTTTTGGGGTGTCCTCCCTAATTGTGCATTAATATTTCTGGCTGTCAAAAGTCATATCTGTCAGCAGTATCTACTAAATAATTTTTAGCACTCCTCAGTGTTTTTGGGGTGTCCTCCCTAATTGTGCATTAATATTTCTGGCTGTCAAAAGTCATATCTGTCAGCAGTATCTACTAAATAATTTTTAGCACTCCTCAGTGTTTTTGGGGTGTCCTCCCTAATTGTGCATTAATATTTCTGGCTGTCAAAAGTCATATCTGTCAGCAGTATCTACTAAATAATTTTTAGCACTCCTCAGTGCTTTTGGGGTGTCCTCCCTAATTGTGCATTAATATTTCTGGCTGTCAAAAGTCATAACTGTCAGCAGAATCTACTAAATAATTTTTAGCACTCCTCAGTGCTTTTGGGGTGTCCTCCCTAATTGTGCATTAATATTTCTGGCTGTCAAAAGTCATAACTGTCAGCAGAATCTACTAAATAATTTTTAGCACTCCTCAGTGCTTTTGGGGTGTCCTCCCTAATTGTGCATTAATATTTCTGGCTGTCAAAAGTCATAACTGTCAGCAGAATCTACTAATTAATTTTTAGCACTCCCCAGTGGTTTGCGCTCAGAATGGATTCAAAGCAGTCCACATATGATCTAAATGAGCAACCAGGTTCTGTCACCAGTCCTGATGTTAGTGTTCCCAGTACGTCATCTGGCCAAGGCGATGTCAAACAACAGAGTGTTTTCAAATTAGTGCAAAAAACAAAAACCAAAAAAAAATTTACTGTATTGAAGCGAAAAAGAAGTGTAACTGAGCAAAAGTTAAGTGACGATAAAAAAAAAATTGCAAGCATGCCATTCTACACACGCAGTGGCAAAGAGAGAATGAGGCCTTCACCTTTGGCTATTAGTGGCAGATCCCAAAAAGTTACCCAGCCTACAATTGGTGCACAACTACTGTTACGTGTCAAAGCCGAGCTGCAAGATAACAGTGAGGCATTACAGGAGAATATTTGCTCTGATTCACAAATGACAACAATCCCTGTGGAGAGTCCATCCAACAGTGGGATGTCTAATCGTGAGCATTCTGCTGATGTGTGCCTTAATAGCCCGAGTGTAGCCGGTGATACCCAAATTGAGGATGCCACTTTGGAATTAGAAGAGGATGAGGGGGAGATTTGTGTAGGCGACGAGGGCGCTAATGATGATGTTGATGATTATGATGCAGACAGATACCAAATTGCCTTTCTCAATTTCTATTTATATTCTAGATTATATAACGGCTGAATAGTTTTCTATTTTACTCCTAGTGGAGAGAGGATCTGATGCAGACAGATACCAAACTGCCTTTGTCCATTTCAATTTATATTGTACAATATATAACGGCTGAATTTATTAGTATTTTATACAAGTGGAGGGGGGCCTAGAGAGACAGAAACCAAACTGGCTTTCTCCATGTCAATTAATATTGTACAGTCTATAACGGCTGGATTTTTTGGTATTTTATACAAGTGGAGGGGGGCCTAGAGAGACAGAAACCAAACTGGCTTTCTCCATGTCAATTAATATTGTACAGTCTATAATGGCTGAATTTTTTGTTTTTTTAAAAAAGTGGAGGGGGGGCTATAGAGACAGAAAGCAAACTGTCTTTTTCCATTTCTTTACATATTTAACTATAAGTGTAGGGTGTAATATACATCCAAAGATGATGGCTGCATCGCCAATATGCATAGAGGGATAGGAAGACAATCTGTTTTGTGTGTAGAATAAATGAAGGCCTACCAACGAAGAATTAAACAGTTTTTTTGGATGATTTATTACCTCAACAATTAGATTACTTATCTCTAAAACAGTTGGAGCACTAAATTGGGTTATTTTAGGCACAAAAACATGTATTTTCTAACAAAATAGCAAAACAAAACCAAACAAAACCAAAACCAAAACACGCAATGGCGGTTTTACAAAACCAAAACCAAAACCAAAACACGACGGTAATCCAGATCCAAAACCGAATCCAAAACCAAAACACGGGGGTCAGTGACCATCTCTAGTTACAAGGGGTCCCCAAGTCGCCCCTACAGGTCATTTCAGCCACGTCCCTACAGACTCACTCATTCAACAAGTTGGTGGAGGCACTGGCAAAGTGAGAATTAATTGGTGATTCACACACGGAGAGTTTACAGACACGTCCCTTAGCTGGAGTAAGGGGATGTTGCACAAGCATTTGGAAATCCCCTTTTAGAAATCATACACATAGTCCTGGATGTCTGGTCCGTAACCCCATAAACAGTTTGAAAATACTGCCAGATATATCTGCCAGAATAACACTTCACTTTTCATCTTCCTTCTTCCCACCACATGTCCTGCACATTGCCTAATATTTGTATAGATCTCTAAGCATAACCACACCATCCTCAGAAGAATGGAGCAGTGTGTACAACTGTGATTTCCCTACTAACCTGTATGCACTGTAACTCTCCGCCCACAGCTGGGGCTGTGCTGCTCAGTCCTCTGACAGCAAGATCCGTGCAAGCTGCGCTGTGTGCCCTTGAAGCAGGAAACTTGTAGCTGGTTTGACTTGTTTAATGTGAAATCACTATCAGGATCATACACAGCCACGGATTAGGCTGCACTAAAGCTGTTTGCAGGTTAGTGTTATCTGTTGGTTTTTTTTTTCATTTTGCTGATTATGAAACAGAAGTTCGCTCTTGTTGTTAGAGGGAGGGGTGTTCTGGATGTAACCAAGTAAGTTCATATTTTTTCTTGTCGCTAAATGCTCCAGCACACATGAAAACAAACATATTTCTGTGGGAGTAACACTGCCCTCTCTGGTAAAACAAATACTGTCTGGCTTTCCAGCACTTTTTTATTTTTTTTTACATATACAAAGCAAGGGAAAAAGCCACCTTACACTCACACCAGGTACAGGGGCACAGGAGAGGGGAATGAAAACAGAAACTGCAGCACATTACATGTAATCATACATTGTCCCTCAAGGCGGAAACCTCAGAGTCAATCTAATATGTTTAATGTGTAAGCTATGATTTACTTGTGTTCTGTTATTTTTTTAAGTCTTCAGCAGCATCTGTTATCTCCTCTGTAAGATCTGTTATTTTTCACTGCTGCAAACCAATTGGAAGTTCTGTTCCCAGTAACTGATAATGGACGCAACTTAAAAAAGTGCAAGTAATGTATTTGTGCAGTGCAAATGACATTGTGTCACAAACTATATGCCTATTTTTGTGCGAATGTGGCAGCACAGGAATATGCATATCATCATCATCTATTTATTTATATAGCGCCACAAATTCCGCAGTGCTGTACAGAGAACTCACTCACATCAGTCCCTGCCTCATTGGAGCTTACAATCTAAATCCCCTAACATACACACAGACCGAGAGAGACTAAGGGAAATTTGATAGCAGCCAATTAAGTTATCAGTATGTTTTTGGAGTGTGGGAGGAAACCCACGCAAACACGGGGAGAACATACAAACTCCATGGTTGGGAATCAAACTCATGACCCCAGTGCTGTGAGGCAGAAGTGCTAACCACTAAGCCACCATGCTGCCCATCAAGATGTCGGTGCCTCTCACACTTTATTTAAGACAAAATGAGACTGGAATAAACAGTATATTTTGGAGAAAGAAAGTCAAAATGAAAGCGGTGCGGGGTTCTTTGTTAATAGGCTGGACTTCAGAGTAATATTTTTATTCTTTCTATGATGCGCATTTTCAGCCCAACCAACAAGGCGCAGCGTGCATAACACCAGACTGTGATTGTGCATCACGCAGGTGTGAGATGGATAAATAGGTGCAAAGTGAAATCTGCTGCAGGAGTACATCTATTACGGCTTGTAAATGAAATATAGGGGCTAATGCAGAGTTGGTGGCAAAATGGGAGTAAATTACTCTTACAAATGTGCATATAAAGATAGTGTACTTCCACCCGTATGCAGCGCCGTGCACATCTATAGATGCTTCACATCAGCATATATGCCTAGTTTACGCCAAGTCATCATCATCACCATATATCTGCACCTGCCCTTTAGCAGGTGCAAAAGAGACCCCTCCTAACAGGTAAATATGTGTGTTTCTCCAGTTCTGCATGAGCACACACTTACTGAACTTGGCATGCATTTGCACACCCCTCCCCTCCTCCATCCACCTTACCAGTCATAAGGAGGCACAAGTGGCAAATACAGTAAGTGTGCATTGGCACATATGTGTCTGTTCTACTGTGGGCATTCACAGTGCAAATCTGCGCATATTACTCAATGTAACTTGTGAAAGTTCTACTCTGCATTAGGCCCTTCATTTTGTTTATTGCTTTTGTATTCTGAGCCAAGCTACTTAAGAGAGTATAACATACTTGCCTACTTTTTAAACCTGTATTTTGGGAGATCGGAGTACAGATCATGTGACAGAGGGTAGGAGGTGGCGTGACAACGTCATTATGTCACTATAGCCCCGCCCCTACCATAAAATACAGAAATTCAAGGTATTGAATAGCGGGGGGCGTGGCTTAATGCCGCAATTAAGCTTCTCCCCTCTATTCAATGCCCTGAATTTCAGCATTTTACAGGGTGCGGGAGGTTTGCCTACTCTTCCAGGAGTCCGGGAGGACTCCCCGAAATTCGGGAGCCTTCTGAAAAATTCCGGGAGAGTAGCCAAGTATGGAATATAGCTGTAGACATAATAGAAGTGAGATATATGTTTTCTGCAAATATTTTTGCCCTGCACCCAAAGAGTATCCAAATAAATAAAGCAAAGAGAAAAACATTAACATGTAAATAATTGCAGGACACTAATGTATGTGTAAAAGTACATAACACTTTTCTGTACATAGTAGTGTTATTTACTTGTGTTAATGTAATAAGGCCTATTTATTATGCATCCCATTTTTGCCCCGTTAATGATCATGTCATCGCAGAGATATCAGATGAATTTAGTTGGCTATTTACTACTGCAGTCATGTAGGGATAACGCATGCGATAGGAGGCTGTTTCTGCAATGACTTCTCTCTAGAGTTAACTCCGGGTTCTGACCCGGAGTCTTTACTGGGCATGCGTGACCTAGAGACCAGGGGTCATTTACGTTAATTAGCACAGGGGAGAGCAGGAAGGCTGCGGAGTGGGATCTGAAGAGCCCTCTACCACAATGCCCTCTCCATAGGACTGAGTGGGTAATGCCATCTTCTGACAGTGTTAGCAGTTGTGGTCAAGTTCCAAAATGCTAAACTTTTCAGAGCTTGATACATTTGACTACACCACAGTCTCCATTGAGTATTATGGGGACTCCGATTTCTCATGCTTTTGATAAATAGTTTTCTTAAAAATGCCTAAACCATAAGGGAAAAGCCATTTCTTTGATAAATAAGCCCCTTAGTGTTACATTAGTTGCACTTAATTGTGTAAATTGTAAAGACCTTCGTGTGTTGGGATATTTTATATATTTGTGACCAGATCAGATTTCACCATTATTCTATATATTTGCTTAACTGAGAAGTAATGTTTAACTGCTTTGTGTACCCTGCTGAATGTTGCTGGAGGCAGTTACACATCTTTCGTTTTGAGCTGCATTGTTTTCCCCTGGAATTACTTTTACATGTTTTGTTCTTCCCAAGCAACTGTTATATTGTTTCATTTTGGAACAGACATAACTTTCTTTAGATAGCATAGTGAAAGAAATATATTTTAAGGTAACTGTAGGAAGTTACCCAAATAATTAATCAGATAGTTATTGCGAGTAGAGATACCAAATCGGTGTATGCTAGGTTAGGCATGGTAAAGATATATGGCCTAGAACAGATTTTAGTTTTTTATTTTTCTTTAAAAAAAGGGAGTCTGTCTCTGGCCTCCTCTATGGACAGCACTCGTACGTTCAGTGGAAACTGTATCTGACACCAGCTGTCATAGCACCAGTGTGCTAACACAGGGGATGTTTCAGATCGATCTCCTTCACAACAACCAGGGTTCCCTTCTTGCAGGTAAATCCCTGATATCACTATCATGACATCACAGAATTTCCTGTAAACAATGAGGATTTGAATGCTTTCACACTGAGCTATACAGAGCGCTCACTTTGAATGATATGAACAGGAATCTGCTGCCCACTTCCCTAGATCTTGCGGCTGATATATTGAGTGGACTTGAATATATGTCTGCTAAGCCCAAGTCAGGAGAAGGGGTTGAAATAGAATTCAATACTTGTACATAGTCCAGTTTTAAATTTTAGCAAGATATAATAACTGATGCTTAGGTGTATTCCCAGGAATATATGCAAATTCTTAATAGGCCCCTATCTGCATAATAGTCTCACCTGTCTAGTGAGACTATTGCTCAAAATAGGTGTGCACCTCCAATCAGGCCGTCTTGCACAAAGGCTTTGCCTGTTTGTCTAGTCTGCATGTGTCCATGTAATTACATTTTAAAATATGTTTAAGGTCAGGGTTTCAATTAGGATTTGGAAAGCTTTGACCTATAGCTAATCATAACCCTAATTTTACCTCAAACCCTAACCCCCTAATTCACAGCTAAACTTTAACTGAAAGGCTGGTGTAGCACCTACATTTTGGAAGCAACATTTTATGTGTTGGTTAAAAAATGCAGAGATCTGCTGCTTATTCATATCACTGAACTCTATGGAATCTGCTCTTTGCTGTTTAGCTGTTTCCAAAGTTTCTAATACTTTGAAATACTGCATCTAATGTGTTTGCATTACAGATAAAACAAACAGCTGTAAAGCCTATTGAAATAAATGTACAAAACACAAACTGTAGAAAGCTACTGAGGTTCAAAGCAGTGTTTTTCCTTCTGGATAAAAAAACAACCATAAAAACTGTCTTAAATATTTCTCTGTATTGTAAGCAGTGTAAATATACTGTCTCTAAAATGCAGATGTGACAACAGTCAATCCCTAATTTATTTTAAAATGTTACTTTGTTTGTAAATAAATAGCAGAAATACATGTTACAAGGTGAAAATAGTCTGGAAAGCTAAACATTATGTATGTATATTGTTTTTCCTGCAATGTTTTTGTTACATTGTATTGCTTTAGTTTAGGTTCCCTACATATATGTAACTGTAACTGAGGCTGTGTGTATTTGTGGTTTAATCACATCATATGGCATTTTTCACTAATTAGGGTTATGTATCAAGAAAAATGTCTGGAAAAATAATTTTGTTTTTATTTCTGATCTCTTTAGTTATCCCCAATTCATAAAGATGTACTACATCTTCTATTGGTGCTTAGTCTACCCAGTGATGACTGCAACACCGCCAGAAGATGAAACAGTCTGTTCGTGTGACCATACGGATTATTGCGATTGCTCTTCAAAGCACCTTTACACTATTCCTTCCACACTGCCAAAACAATTAAAGGGTTTGGATTTGTCCAATAATTTAATTCAGATGATCACCGACACAGACCTGAAGATGTACCCAGAACTGAAAGTACTTCGTTTAAAGCACAATCAAATTCATAGCATCAGCGATAATTCTTTTCAGTCACTAACAAGTCTTGAAGATTTGGATATCTCCTATAACAACTTAACCAGTTTGTCAGTCGCTTGGTTTATACATCTTGACACGCTGAAATCTTTAAACTTGCTAGGTAATCATTACACTACGCTTGGTGAAAACTCCCTCTTCTCCAATCTGGCCTCATTGAGGTTCTTACAATTTGGAAATCCAGTCTTTGCTGTGCTCCGTAAGCAAGATTTTGGTGGTGTGCTGAAGTTAGATGAACTTTACCTAAATATTCCACGCCTCCAGCAATATACAGGTGGCACCATGAAGGCAGTAAAGGATATTGGGCACATTAATCTGGCTGCAAATGTAACTTTATTACCAGAAATAATACATGATCTTGTGTATTCTGTCACCTTGTTGGAGATCACAAATACATCTTTCCAAGACAGTCAGGAAGCAGAATGCTTTGCAGTGCTCAATGACACAAGTGTGAGGATTTTAAAGTATACAAACTGTATACTGACTGATGCCAGTGCAGCAAGAATGATAGAAATTATCTACACCCAGAAAAATATTACTGATCTTATTTTAGAGGACTGTGTGCTTCAGGGAACAGGGCATGGATCTCCCATTTTGAAACATTATAACTCATCCTTATCGACAGTCGTTATTAAGAACTTGTACATACCAAACTTTTTTCTTTTTTCAGACTTAAGTTTTGTGTATCAGTTAGTGTATAACATTAAAAGTGTGACCTGTATAGACAGCAAAGTGTTTTTGATGCCTTGCCACTTTTCCAGATCCTTTAAATTTCTGGAATATCTTGATCTAAGCGGGAATCTGCTGACAGATCTGTTTTTGGAAAGTTCAGCCTGTTATTTTGAAGGTTACGGTGCTTGGCCTTCATTGCAAACTTTAAATGTCAGCAGGAATCTGTTATCGTCATTACCCAAAGTATCTCATGTGCTTGCCATGGTACCAACCTTAACTAATATTGATTTAAGTAAAAATTCTTTTGGTGAAATTGGCCTTTCTTCTTGCAAGTGGCCTGAAAAACTGATATACCTAAACCTTTCAGATTGCCAGATGACAGTTATCAATAACTGCATTCCTATCACTTTGCAACTATTGGATTTAAATTTCAATAATCTTGAAGAGTTTGTTGTTAATTTGCCAGATTTGAAGGAACTACACATATCAAATAACAGATTAGCCAAATTGCCAGGTGAAGCCGACCTGTCCAGCTTAGTACTGCTTGTAATTAGCAAAAACAGAGTGAATGACTTTTATCAGTCAGATTTGGATTTATTCCCAAACTTGGCAAAACTGGATGGAAGTCGCAACAATTATTTCTGCTCTTGTCAATTTGTGGATTTTATAAGGGAACATAAAAAAATTCTTCTGGGTTGGCCGACACATTACATTTGTGATTCTCCTTCTGTTGCCAGAGGCAAGCAGATTGAGGAAGTAAGACTTCCTATCTTAATGTGCCACAAGACATTGGTTGTGACACTGTCCTGCGTCTTCTTGATATTAGCTATAGCCATAATTGTGGCACTTTGCCACTTTCTTCACGTCATATGGTATGTGAAAATGACCTGGGCCTGGTTGAAAGCTAAGAGGAAGCCTTTAAAAGTTCCTGGGCAAGAGATCTGTTATGATGCCTTTATATCTTTTAGTGAAAGAGACTCTGAATGGGTTGAGAATATGATGGTGCCAGAGCTGGAGAATTCGAACCCTCCACTCAGGGTATGTCTTCATAAACGTGACTTTGTACCTGGCAAATGGATCATTGATAACATTATGGATGCCATGGAAAAGAGCTACAAAACCCTGTTTATTTTGTCTGAGCACTTTGTCCACAGTGAGTGGTGCAAATATGAGCTGGAGTTTTCTCACTTTCGTCTTTTTGATGAAAACAATGATACCGCCATTTTGGTTCTTTTAGAGCCAATTGAAAAGTCAACTGTTCCAAAGAGATTCTACAAACTGAGGAAACTCATGAGCACAAAAACCTACTTGGAGTGGCCGACAGAGGAAGAAGAGCAGCAAATCTTCTGGTTTAATCTGAAATCAGCACTGAAACCTGAAGACTATCCTAATGTTCAAGCATAATGCTAAATATGTAAAAATATCAGATGCACCTATTGGTATGTAAATATGACCATATACAAGCACTATGTAGTCCAATTTGAAGGAAATAAAAAGCAGGGTTTCTACACGAAGCTGATTGCAGAATCTGAGTTTCCTTAAGAAATATAATTTAGATCAGGCCTGTCCAACCTGCGGCCCTCCAGGTGTTGTGAAACTACAAGTCCCAGCATGCCCTTCCAGCTATTAACTGGTTGTCTACTGGCAAGGCATGCTGGGGCTTGCATTTTCACAACACCTGGAGGGCCACAGGTTGGACAGGCCTGATTTAGATGGTAAGGAAGGAAGTGGTTCATCTCAATCCATTGTTTAGGTTCTGCATGGATTCTGTGATGCTTTTTCAAGAATTGGTCAATGCTAAGTGGAAAAAGCATAATTTCTGTTAATCTTTAGAAACACCAAATCATCTGTACAACAAGTGAAATGTGATTCTGCAAAGGAGGAACATTGAGGTTATAAATGGTACAAGGGCATGGGTCCATACATTTGTTACCCAGCAGAAGAAAAATTAGTTTTTCAGATGTTATGTTCATTTTTGTTTTTACAGTAGAAGAATATTATATATTTGCTCTGTAATTATTTCAGTATTTCTCTTAGAAAAAGAAGGAAAGTAACTTTACTTTGTTTAATAATATTAGTTCTTTTGTTTTGAAAATCATACATGTAATGGTTAATAATTAGTGCCTTTCTTAATTGCTGCTAACAATTCAGAACTTAGCTTTTATTAAATATGAAAACATTATTTATCTATTGTGTAGATATGTCATGCTGCCAATTGTTATCCTAATTAAACACCAATTTTATTTTATTTGTACCTGTACGTTATTTGAAAATTAGAATACTCCAATTGCATGAACGCCCCATTTACATCAAAATGAAGTAAAGTACTCTACTTGTTTTTTTATTTCTATTCTTTGTTTTGAATACATTTTCAATAAAATAGTTGATGAGGTTGAAAAAAAAAAACATCAATCCATCCAGTTAAACCTATTTTGGATCTCCTGCGATCCCTCTTTTATATTTGTTCCAGTTGAAGCACCCACTATCTATTTCAATTGGGTAACATCCCTCCTGACCCAATATTGCAATCTTATTTCTCCCTGGATCCACTACTATCCTTCATTTTAATTAACGGTCGTAACCCTGGCTACCCATTTCCGCTAAAAAATTGTATAACCCTTTCTTAAACATATTATTGAAATTGATCACAACCTTCCCTGGCAGTGAATTCCATATCTTGACTGCCCTTAATTGTAAAGAACCCCTTCCTTTGCTGGTTGTAAAACTTCCTCTCCTCTAACCTTAGGGGGTGACCGCGTGTCCTGTGTATGGTCCTTGGGGTAAAGAGTTCTGATGAAAGTTCTCTGTATTGAACCTTTATGTATTTGTACATAGTAATCATATCCCCTATTAGATGCCTCTTTTCTAGAATAAATGTGCCTAAACTAGCTAACCTTTTCTCATAACTCCATACCCTTTATTAATTTTGTGGCCCTTCACTGAACCCTTTCTAGTTCCAAAATGCCTTTTTTATAGAGTGGTGCCCAGAACTGTACTCCATACTCAAGATGAGGTCTTATCAGCGATTTATATAGTGGCAAAATTTCACTGTCTTCCCTTATATCTATGCCCCTTTTTATGCATGCTAATACTTTATTGGCCTTTGCAGCTGCTGCTTGACATTGAGCACTATTGCTAAGTCTACTGTCTACGAGCATGCCCAAATTCTGTTCCATTACAGATTCCCCTAAATTTATCCCATCTAATTTATAGATTGCATGCTTGTTTTTGATCTCTAAATGCATAACTTTACATTTATCTATGTTAAACCTCATATTCCATTTGGCCACCCAATCCTTCAGTTTATTTAAGTCTTTCTGCAGAGAAACTACATTTTGTTCTGATTTTATTATCTTAAAGTTTGGTGTCATCTGCAAAAATGGAAACTTTACCCTCTAAACCATCACCAAGGTCATTAATACATACATTAAAAAGGAGTGGCCCCAGCACGGAACCTTGAGGTACTCCACTTAAAACTTTTCACCAATTAGATAAATGTTCCATTTATCACAACTCTCTGCTCCCTATTCTCCAACTAGTTTTTGACCCAAGTACAAATGTTGTTTCCTACACTCAGTTTCCTTATTTTGTAAAAATAAAGAAAAAGAAATATGTCATGAATGGGGCACGCTGTGAATGAAGTTATGAACCAATTTAAAACTCAATACTTTATTAAGGTTAACTTAAAAAAAAGAGAAACATCGTTAATTTCCCATTGGTTATCTAGATCTTTACTAGTAAGAACATATTACAAGGGGTATATGTGTAGTGAAGGTTGTGACAAGCCAAGACTGCCATGACTCGCTATGCTTTATAATAATATTAATAGTCTAATTTTGCCTATTGTTGTATTGATCTCAATTTAATAAATTGATTAAATAAGAAACCACCAGTGTGTTTTTTCTTTTCTTATTCTTGGTATTCTCTAATAATGATAAAAAAGTCACTCTAATGTAAACGTGGAAGTAGATTCAATGGTCTATCCCACATGAGTCTAACTCTGAATAATCATCTTGTTTCATAAAGGTGACCAATTCCAGGTGATTGCCTGGATAAGGCGAGTAAGAGAAACGTGAATCACCGCTCACTAAGCTATGTTACTTATTTGATCTCTAGATTAATAATATATTGAGAAGAAATCACTTTTGTTATCCTTAGCAATCACTATATATAAAAGTGTCTGCTAACCATAGAATGAAAGCAGTAGTGGAACTACTTAATACTATTGGGGGGGGGGGGGGGGGGTGATATTGTCAAAATATCAGCTTATACATTGAAAATCAATAGCAAGTGCAGAATCTTGCCATATTGGTAGCTTATAGAAGGGAGAATTAATCTTATACAGTCAACTGCCACATAGATTAATAACTGATGAAATAAAGCAATTAAAGAATCTTCTCTTTGATAATTATATTCTCTATAATATAACATCACTGATTATTAATACACGAATCACTTGATTTGGTCACCTTTATGAAACAAGGTGATTATTCAGAGCTAGGCTCATGTGGGATAGACAATTGAAAGTACTTCCACATTTAGATTAGAGTGGCTTCTTTAATATCATTAGAGAATACCAAGAATAAAAAAGCAAAAACTAGAGATGCTCACTGACCCCCGTGTTTTGGTTTTGGTTTTGGATCTGGATTACCTTCGGGTTTTGGTTTTGGTTTTGGCAAAACCACCCTTGTGTGTTTTGGTTTTGGTGTTGTTTGGTTTTGTTTTGCAATTTTGTTTAAAAATAAAAAAATTTGGCCATAAAATAACCGAATTTAGTGCTCCACCTGTTTCTTGGATAAGTAATGTAATTGTAAAGCTAATAAATGATGAAAAAAACTGTTTAATTTCTGGTAGGCCGTCATTAATTCTACACACAAACCAGATTGTCTGCCCCTCCATCTATGCATATTGGCAATGCAGCCATCGTCTTTGGGTGTATATTACACCCTACACTTATAGTTAAGTATATAAAGAAATGGACAAAGGCAGTTTGGTTTCTGTTTCTATAGGCCCCCCTTGTCACTCACCGGACTGTGAGTGCTTCTTCCCGGACTATTAGGAACCGTGGACGTCCTCTATCCTGAGGGACTGCGCATGCGCAGCCCTTTCCAAACCTTCAGTGTATGTTCCTTTAACTTAATTGGCAGATCAGGCAACCTCCCTATATTAAGCACCTGTGTCAACACCACGTTGCCTGATCTTGGAGTCTCATTCCCCATGAGTCTCTGAAGGTGTTCCTGTGTTTCCTCGTTTATTCAGCCCAGCTGATTCCTGTGGTTTCCAAACCACTTCTACCTCTGTGGTTTCCAAACCACTTCTACTACTGTGGTTCCCATACCACTTCTACCATCTACTGTATCATCGTGACTGTGAGCTGATTCCTATCCGCTGCCTCCGTGCACTACAGTCTTCTAACCACTTCAACTCTACCTTGTATCATTGGGACTGTTAGCTGATGCCTATCCGCTGCCTCCGTGCACTACAGTCTTTCATTCACATCCACTCACCTGTTCATGATCGTGACTGTTTGGCTGATTCCTATCCGCTGCCTCCGTGCACTACAGTCTTCAACCTGCAACTCGTCTGTGTTTCATCATCGTGACTGCTAGCTGATTCCTATCCGCTGCCTCCGTGCACTACAGTCTTCAACCTGCAACCCGTCTGTGTTTCATCGTGACTGTTTAGCTGATTCCTATCCGCTGCCTCTGTGCGCTTCAGTCTTCAGTCCTTGTCAACTCTCCCGTGTTTCCTTGAGTCTGCTGCCACTATTGCTACCCGCTACTCTCCGTGATCAACTGTTCCAGTTCAACTCTGCTCTGGTGTCCCATCGTTACTGCACCTGCTGGTTGCTATTGGCTACCTCCGTGTTCCCGCAGAGACCCGCTGCTGTTACTTCTCAGCGCTACGCATCCATCTACTGCTGATCCGCTCTCCACGCCTTCCTGGGTTCCCTGCTGGTCTACCTACCTGTGCGCTGCACCTGCTAGACCACCGCTTCACCCATCCAGGGACTTTGCATCCTGCCGGCCTCCTGCCGTTCAGGTATCTCTGCACTTCTGTCTGACTGCCTTCTCCTGAACCACGGTATGCATACTTCCCATTGACTGTGCTGTGTATTGCATACCTTGCTGGACTGTGTTGGTTCTCCTCTGGAGTGTACTATCCGCTGAGTCTATTGCCATCATTGACTGTGTTATCTCATGCTGGATTACTTCAAGAGACTTTCTATATTGGCAGTGTTGTTCAGTCATTTATACATTTATATTGTGCATATTACTGTGGATCAAAGTCAAGGTGCCCGTGTATATATTGTGTTGCAGTCTCTCCCCGTGCACCTCCTCACATATATATTCAGTGGTACAACTTGCTAGTGGCAGACCACTGACCCCTGTTTCCAGTTTCACCTGCTCCAGTATCCTCTCACATAGCAGTGGTACAACTTGCTAACGCAGACCACTGACTCCCCGGATACCTCCATTTGGATTCCATTCCTTCACTCAGACAGCGGTACAACTTGCTATCCGCAGACCGCTGACTCTCATCACCTCCTCGTTTCTGTTGGACATTCCTCCTCACTATAGCAGTGGTACAACTTGCTACCGCAGACCACTGACTACCTTCACGTGTCCTTTGTCCATACAGTTCCTCGTGTATTACTACCTCCATATTGCCAGTGCTGCTAGTCATAGACTTTCCTGAGCATCTCATCATCTGCTATTTCCTGTTCCGTGATCACCCTGCTACCAGAGTACCATATTACCACCTATACTGCTCTGGTAAGCCTATCACCTGGTGATCCCTGGGTAAAGACTCCTAGTGCCCGTGACAGTAAGATCAGGCCATGACAGACCCAGATACGGAACCTACTGCTAAAGAGATGCTGCAGCATCTGGTCAGCCGTGTGGAGCAACAGGATGCTCGCCAACAGCTGTTACTTCAATGTTACCAATCATTAACCTCCCAAGGAACATCTGGACAGACTGTTACAGCTAATATTGAAGCTCCTGTGCTTTCCTCCGTTTCCCCAGTGCCATCCCAGGTGTCTACAGCTCCTACGCTTCACCTGCCTACTCCGTCAAAATATGACGGGGACCCCAAAACTTGTAGAGGTTTCCTTAACCAATGTTCAGTCCATTTTGAACTCCAACCTCAAAATTTTTCTACCCATCGTTCCAGAGTGGCCTATCTTATCTCATTGTTTTCTGGACAAGCCCTGGCTTGGGCCTCCCCTCTGTGGGAGAGAAACGATCCAATTCTACAAGATAGTGCCAAATTCATTTCCACGTTCCGAAGTGTGTTCGATGAACCAGGTCGTGTGACCTCCGCTGCTTCCAGCATTCTTCGTTTGCGACAAGGCTCCCATACAGTAGGACAGTATGTCATTCAATTTAGGATCTTAGCCTCTGAACTTCAGTGGAACACTGAAGCATTAGTTGCCGCCTTCTGGCAGGGGCTCTCCGATAAAATTAAAGATGCACTGACTACCCAAGAGCTTCCTTCGTCACTAGAAGATTTGATCTCTCTTTGCCATCGTGTAGATATGAGATTTCGTGAAAGAGAGTCTGAGAAAACAACAGCTGTCAAAGCACCTCTTCGTTTAAACCCTCAATTTCGTCCAGCTCCATCCTCTGTGATTCCCATGGAGATAGGACGTTCCAAATTATCTTCAGAGGAAAGGAAACGAAGAGTAAAGAATAGACTCTGTATCTATTGTGCTGATTCCACGCATATGCTCAGCTCTTGCCCTAAGAGATCGGGAAATGCCAGGCCCTAACTAGTTCTGGAGAGGTGAAGTTAGGGTCCCTGGAGTCCTCTCCATTGTCTATGAAATCTAAAGTCTGCGCTTTTGATGTTACGATTTCCTTTGCTACCAAATCCTTTGAGTCACAGGCATTGATTGATTCCGGAGCAGCAGGAAATTTCATTTCTAAATCACTAGTGAATCAATGGTCCCTACCAGTGATCACTTTAAAAACACCCATTACTGTGACGGCTATAGATGGATCACGCCTCATCAATGGTCTCATCACCCAGAGTACGTCTCCAGTAACCCTTCAGATTGGTGTACTACACCATGAAGAAATTTCGTTTTTAATTCTTCCAGTTACGACAAGTCCGATTGTCTTAGGCCTTCCATGGCTTCAGTGTCACTCTCCCCAGATTGACTGGCGCACTCCTCAAGTTACGTCTTGGGGGTCTGAATGTCACCATCGTTGTCTCTCTCAAGTTATTCCTCTTAAAGTACAGCGATCTTCCATCTCATCTTCCTCCCCGGGACTCCCTCCTCAGTATGCTTCATTTGCCGATGTGTTTGATAAAGCTCAGTCTGAACGTCTTCCTCCTCATCGTTCTTGGGATTGTCCGATCGACCTTCTACCTGGCAAGACTCCTCCCAGGGGTCGGGTCTATCCTCTCTCGTTACCTGAAACTCAAGCCACATCTGAGTACATACAGGAGAATCTCCAGCGTGGGTTCATTCGACCTTCCACCTCTCCCGCTGGAGCTGGGTTCTTCTTCGTCAAAAAGAAGGATGGATCATTACGCCCTTGTATAGATTTTCGTGGACTCAACGCCATTACTATCAAGAATCGGTATCCCATTCCGCTGATCACTGAGCTATTTGATCGCATCAAGGGAGCTCGGATATTTACTAAGTTGGATCTTCGTGGTGCTTACAATTTAATTAGAATCCGTTCCGGTGACGAATGGAAGACCGCGTTTAACACCAGAGATGGGCATTACGAATATTTAGTAATGCCCTTCGGGCTGTGTAATGCCCCCGCTGTTTTCCAGGGTTTCATCAATGAGATCTTTCGGGACTTATTATATGTATGTGTCGTTGTCTACCTAGACGACATATTGATCTTCTCACAGGACCTGCCTTCTCATCACCAACATGTGGCAGAGGTCCTCTCCAGACTACGGAAAAACTCGTTGTTCTGTAAATTGGAAAAATGTTCATTCGAGTTACCCCAGATTCCATTCTTGGGGTATATAGTTTCCGGAGTTGGCCTGAAGATGGATCCAGACAAAGTAAATGCTGTACTACATTGGCCTCAGCCAACTACTCTTCGTGCCATCCAGCGTTTTTTAGGTTTTGCCAATTACTATAGACGCTTCATTCAAGACTTTTCATCCATTGCATCTCCCATTGTGGCCCTAACTCGGAAAGGGGCTAATACTAAGCAATGGTCATCTGAGGCTCTCCAAGCCTTTCAAATCCTCAAAGAGGCCTTCTCATCTGCTCCCATTCTGCGACAGCCTGATGTGACACTCCCCTTCTTCCTAGAAGTAGATGCCTCTAATGTGGGCTTAGGAGCTATTCTCTCCCAACGCTCGGAGCAACAAAAATTACATCCTTGTGCCTTCTACTCTCGGGGTCTTCTGCCCGCAGAGAAAAATTATACTATCGGGGACAAGGAGTTGCTGGCCATCAAAGCTGCATTAGAGGAATGGAGATACTTGTTGGAAGGAGCTCGCCATCCGGTGACGATCTTCACGGATCATAAGAACTTGTCATATTTGCAATCTGCTCAATGCTTGAATCCTCGTCAAGCAAGATGGTCTCTTTTCTTTTCCCGTTTTGAATTAATTATAACCTTCAAACCAGCCGCTAAGAACAAGAAAGCTGACGCTCTATCTCGAGCTTTTGTGACGTCCTCTGATGTAGAAGAGGTTCCCAACCATGCTATTCTAGACCCCAAATGTATTTCTCTGGCTGCTTCATCCACCAAAATGCTACCATTTGGGAAGACCCTTGTGCCTCCTACTCTGAGGAGGAAAATCCTTTCGTGGTTCCATGCCTCTCGTTTTTCTGGACACGCCGGTGAACACAAGACCTTTGAGATTCTCTCTCGTAGTTACTGGTGGCCTTCAATGAGGAGAGACGTCAAAGAGTTTATTGCTTCCTGTGATTTATGTTCTCAGTTCAAATCCTCCCGCAGAACTCCAGCAGGGTTGCTGCGACCACTACCCATTCCGTCCAAGCCTTGGACCCATATTAGTATGGATTTCGTTACTGATTTGCCACCAAGTAAGAATCACAATACTATTTGGGTAGTGGTAGACAGATTTTCGAAGATGGCCCATTTCGTCCCTCTGTCCGGTTTACCTTCCTCGTCTACTCTGGCTGAACATTTCATTAAAGAAATCTTCCGCATCCATGGATGTCCGTCTGAGATTGTGTCGGATAGAGGAGTACAATTCGTTTCCAGATTCTGGCGGGCCCTTTGTAAAACCTTGGGCATACGATTAGCACTCTCATCGTCTTACCATCCGCAATCTAACGGACAAACGGAACGAGTCAATCAAGATCTTGAGACTTTTATTAGGATGTTCTCTTCAGCCAACCAAGACAACTGGGTAGAATTGCTCCCTTGGGCTGAATTCGCCCATAACAACATGTACCATGAGTCATCATCCAAAACTCCATTCTTTGTGGTCTACGGTCACCATCCGTCTTTTCCGGAATTTCCTGCCCTCCCGCCCACCCAAGTTCCTGCTGTGGAGACTGCTTGTCAAACCTTCAAAAATATCTGGTCTCAGGTCAAAACCTGTTTAAAGAAGACATCTAATAAATATAAGTCTTTCGCAGATAAGAAGAGGCGGGCTATTCCACCACTAAAAATTGGAGATCGTGTCTGGTTATCTACCAAAAATATTCGTTTGAAGGTTCCATCTATGAAATTCGCCCCTCGTTTTATTGGTCCATATAGGATCATTCAAGTTATCAATCCAGTATGTGTTAAACTTCTTCCTAAGAATCTTCGGATTTCCAATGCCTTCCATGTGTCCTTACTCAAACCTCTTATTATCAATCGTTTCTCGACTCCTCCCTCAGCACCGCAGCCAGTTCAAGTTCATCAGGAGGAGGATTTCGAGATTACTGAGGTATTGGATGCAAAAATTTCGCGAGGAGTCCTCCGTTTCCTCGTTCATTGGAAGGGCTTTGGTCCTGAAGAGCGTTCATGGATCAAAGCTGAAGATCTTAATGCTCCTGCCCTTCTGAAGAAGTTTTATTCCAAAAATCCGGACAAGCCCGGTTCCAGGCGTTCTGTGCCCACCTTTAAAAGGGGGGGTACTGTCACTCACCGGACTGTGAGTGCTTCTTCCCGGACTATTAGGAACCGTGGACGTCCTCTATCCTGAGGGACTGCGCATGCGCAGCCCTTTCCAAACCTTCAGTGTATGTTCCTTTAACTTAATTGGCAGATCAGGCAACCTCCCTATATTAAGCACCTGTGTCAACACCACGTTGCCTGATCTTGGAGTCTCATTCCCCATGAGTCTCTGAAGGTGTTCCTGTGTTTCCTCGTTTATTCAGCCCAGCTGATTCCTGTGGTTTCCAAACCACTTCTACCTCTGTGGTTTCCAAACCACTTCTACTACTGTGGTTCCCATACCACTTCTACCATCTACTGTATCATCGTGACTGTGAGCTGATTCCTATCCGCTGCCTCCGTGCACTACAGTCTTCTAACCACTTCAACTCTACCTTGTATCATTGGGACTGTTAGCTGATGCCTATCCGCTGCCTCCGTGCACTACAGTCTTTCATTCACATCCACTCACCTGTTCATGATCGTGACTGTTTGGCTGATTCCTATCCGCTGCCTCCGTGCACTACAGTCTTCAACCTGCAACTCGTCTGTGTTTCATCATCGTGACTGCTAGCTGATTCCTATCCGCTGCCTCCGTGCACTACAGTCTTCAACCTGCAACCCGTCTGTGTTTCATCGTGACTGTTTAGCTGATTCCTATCCGCTGCCTCTGTGCGCTTCAGTCTTCAGTCCTTGTCAACTCTCCCGTGTTTCCTTGAGTCTGCTGCCACTATTGCTACCCGCTACTCTCCGTGATCAACTGTTCCAGTTCAACTCTGCTCTGGTGTCCCATCGTTACTGCACCTGCTGGTTGCTATTGGCTACCTCCGTGTTCCCGCAGAGACCCGCTGCTGTTACTTCTCAGCGCTACGCATCCATCTACTGCTGATCCGCTCTCCACGCCTTCCTGGGTTCCCTGCTGGTCTACCTACCTGTGCGCTGCACCTGCTAGACCACCGCTTCACCCATCCAGGGACTTTGCATCCTGCCGGCCTCCTGCCGTTCAGGTATCTCTGCACTTCTGTCTGACTGCCTTCTCCTGAACCACGGTATGCATACTTCCCATTGACTGTGCTGTGTATTGCATACCTTGCTGGACTGTGTTGGTTCTCCTCTGGAGTGTACTATCCGCTGAGTCTATTGCCATCATTGACTGTGTTATCTCATGCTGGATTACTTCAAGAGACTTTCTATATTGGCAGTGTTGTTCAGTCATTTATACATTTATATTGTGCATATTACTGTGGATCAAAGTCAAGGTGCCCGTGTATATATTGTGTTGCAGTCTCTCCCCGTGCACCTCCTCACATATATATTCAGTGGTACAACTTGCTAGTGGCAGACCACTGACCCCTGTTTCCAGTTTCACCTGCTCCAGTATCCTCTCACATAGCAGTGGTACAACTTGCTAACGCAGACCACTGACTCCCCGGATACCTCCATTTGGATTCCATTCCTTCACTCAGACAGCGGTACAACTTGCTATCCGCAGACCGCTGACTCTCATCACCTCCTCGTTTCTGTTGGACATTCCTCCTCACTATAGCAGTGGTACAACTTGCTACCGCAGACCACTGACTACCTTCACGTGTCCTTTGTCCATACAGTTCCTCGTGTATTACTACCTCCATATTGCCAGTGCTGCTAGTCATAGACTTTCCTGAGCATCTCATCATCTGCTATTTCCTGTTCCGTGATCACCCTGCTACCAGAGTACCATATTACCACCTATACTGCTCTGGTAAGCCTATCACCTGGTGATCCCTGGGTAAAGACTCCTAGTGCCCGTGACACCCCTCCACTTGTAGAAAATAGTAAAAAGTTCAGCCGTTATAGACTGTACAATATAAATTGAAATGGACAAAGCCAGTTTGGGGTCAGTCTGTGTATGACACCCTACCCTTATTGAGAAATTGCCAAAACAGCAGCCTTTCAAGACTGTATGTGATATATAGAAATGCCCCAAAGTCCCTTTCCTATTTGGGGGTAGATTGCACCCTACACTTATACTTATTTTTTTGGGGGTGTGTTTTTTTCCCTGATTTAAAAAGACTATGTACTTTTACATAGGCTTTACCAGATGACGTACAGTAAAGACTACCATCAGGACTGGTGCCAGCACCTCCTTGCTGATCCTGCTCTATTGTGGACTGCTATGAATCCATTTTAATGAACCCAAAGCACTTGTAGTGCAAAATATTCAATAGATAGTGTTGCTAGATATGACTTTTTGCAGCCAGAAAATTTATTGTTTCACACTGGGGAATATGGGACACCCCAAAGCACTTGTAGTGCAAAATATTGAAAAAAAAAAGCCTCCTCTATCCTCCTCTAACAATTGCTAATAAAATTGGTATCAGAATTGCAATAATAATTGAAAGAATAAAGTATACAATTATTGCTCTGTCCCTGCTCTAAAACAGCCTGTGACCTAACCCTGCTCTCTCCGTCTGTCAAATGGCGATGGATTGCTGTGGAGGCAGGTATTTATGCATTTCAAATATTGCGAGAACTGAGCCCCAAGATCCGACGACATCACGATGACGTTTTGCCTCGATTTTGATTCCGAACGGGCGGGAGAGTACTGAGCCTGCTCGGCTCGGTACTCGGATAGGCAAAGTTCGGGCGGGTTCGGATCTCGGGGAACCGAGCCCGCCCATCTCTAGAAAAAGCACACTGGTGGTTTCTTATTTTATCAATTTTTTTAAATTGAGATCAATACAATGATGACAAAGATAAATTTAGATTATAAATATTATTATACAACATAGCGAGTCATGGCAGTCTTGGCTCCCATTTTAACACGCTTTTAGTTTGTCACATCCTTCACTACACCTATATCCCTTTCAAATATTTTGCTACTAGAAATTATCCAGATAACCAATGGGAAATTTACGATTTTCTCTTCTTTTAAAATTAGCTTTAATAAAGTGTTGAGTTTTAAATTGGTCCATTACTTCATTCACAGAGTGCCCCATTCATGACACATTCCTTTTTCTTTATTTTTCTCTATACATGAACAGTGTCTTGGGTGCTCCACCTGTATTTTCATAATATCTTTCTATGCTATTTTGAGTTATAGCTATAGGTGGTGATGTGAAAATCTTGTGCAATGGTGTTTTCAAATGTATTCTTTTGGCATCCAAGTATTATTTAATGGTAGAGTTGCATTTCCATTTTTATGTATTATTCCTACCATTTGTTCCTCTCTAGTAAATACCGAAGAAAAGAAAGTGTTTAATACCTCCTGCTTTCTCTTAATTATCATTAATCAATCCACCAATATCACTTCTTAGGGGTCCTATATTGTATTTTCTAATCCTTTTGCTATTTATATACTTAAAAAACTTTTTAGGGTTCGTCTTACTTTCTTTTGCAACTTGTTTTTCATTATCTAATTTAGCCAATTTCCTTTTTGCATAATTTATTACATTCCTTGTAGATAGGGAAGGACTCATCAGTCCCTTCAGACTTAAAACAATTTAAATGTACGCTTCTTCCTTTCCATTTCTTCCCTTACCTTTTTATTTAGCCACATTGGTTTAGACTTAATTCTTTTACATTTGTTTCTCATAGGATTGAACTTATATGTGTATTTTTCCAACAACATTTTAAAGACAACCCACTTTTCTTCTGTATTTTTTTCTTTCAAAAACTACGTCACAGTCTAAGCATTTTATAAACTCCTATAGCATATTAAAATTTGCCTTTCTAAAGTTTAAAGTTCTAGTTGGTCCCTTATACTGTTGCTTCTGGAAACTAATTTCAAATAAGACCATATTATGATCACTGTGTCCCAAGTGCTCCCTTATTGAATATTTGATATTATGTCTACATTATTTGTTATCACTAGGTCCAGTATATTCTGGTTTCATATTCGATCCTCTAATATTTGGAACATGTAATGATCTTTTAGCGTGCTCAGAAACCTGTTGCCCCTACTGTACCACAAGTCTCAGTACTCCAATCAATGTCCAGATAATTTAAATCCCCCATAATTATAACTTGACCTTGTTGTGTAGCCTTTTCAATTTTCTGTAGAAGTTGGGCTTCCTCAACAATATTAATATTTGGCGGTTTATAGCATGTCCTTATCAGCAACTTCTCTGAACTATTTCCTACACTGGATAATTCCACCCACATTACCTCTACATTAGCACCAATACTCTTGTAAATAACTTACTGTATACTTGATTTTTAACACAGGCTTAATATAAAGACTCCTCTTCCCCTTTTATTTACTCTATTTCTCCTGAAGAGAGTATAGCCCTCCAAGTTGACTGCCCAGTCATGTGTATCATCCCACCATGTCTCAGTAATACCTATAATATCATATTGCTCGCTCATTGCTACTAGTTCTATATCCCCCATTTTACCAGTTAGGCTACTTGCATTTGCAAGCATACACTTAAGTCCATTTCTTCCCTTCGCTTAGTGGGAGAACTACCGCCACTACAAGGGTTGTGGTATGAATTAACGGCACCAACAATGCCGACTGAGTTTAGAACTACAAAATAACCCCGAAAACAATAATAGCTACAAGATGACAATAAGAAGTTACCATATAGCAGGCACTCATTATCTTCAGCAGGTTTAATGATGTACAGATAGAAAATGTGACTATCCTAAATATCTACATAAAATAAAATAATGGTGCTTTTAATGCAGCAATGGGCAGACCCACTGCCTGGATTACATTATATAGGTGGTGGATCCATTGCCACTTTAAAAGCGCCATGCAAATGGTGTCTATTAGAAATGACGTGATTACTTTGTGTTGATATTTAGGACAGGCAAATTTTTTATCTGTACATCATTAAAACCTGCCGGAGTTAATGAGTGCCTGCTATATGGAAACTCCATATTGTCATCCTGTAGCTATTATTGTTTTCGGGGTTATTTTGTAGTTCTAAACTCGGTCGGCATTGCCGGTGCCGATGACATCACTACCACCGGCGGCAAGTGTTATGCACCAGGGCCCATGGAGATAATGGGGCCTGCTGCATAGCAGATTAAGCGGGTCGGGGGCCCCGGTTCCCTCTTCACTGCACTGGGGCCCACAGCTCGTTAGTTCCTCCTCTGCCTTTGGTATTCCTTTTTGCTTTGATATCACTGTTTTTCTTATTGGCTTTAACAAGGCTCTCTCCTTAATGGCTACACATCCCTTTCCTCCATCTCCAACCCCTTGTCTCTTACCCTTACTACTCAATGTCTAGCCCGTAAATACTTGCTTGATCCTCTCCCCTGAAGTCTAGTTTATAATCTCCAACCTTCTAACCATCCTCTCCCCTATCACAGCAGTCCCTTCCTCATTCAGGTGCAATCCGTCTCGACAATAAAGATGGTAACTGACTGAGAATTCAGCCTAGTGCTCTAAGAATCCCAAACCCTACTTTCTACACCAATCTCTTAGCCATGCATTAACCTCCCTAATCTCCAGCTGCCTCCCTGGACTAGCGTGTGGCACCAGCAGTATTATCCGAAAATACTACCTTGGATGTCCTTGCCGTAAGTTTGCGATCCAGGTCCCTGAAATCATTCTTAAAATACACAATAAAGAGTGCAAATACACAAACAAAATAATGACTTTAGGTCATAAAGCATACATAGAATAAAAATAGGATAGCTAAAGCAAAAAGACAAGCAAAGAAATAATAGATGACAAGAACAAAGAGGCAGAGACATTGGTGCATGAGCAGCCTCTGAGAGCCCACACCACCCCCGAAGAGTTCCTCTGTATATGCCAAATATGTCCATTATAAATATTTTGAAAAGGTCCTCCTTCAAAATCCAAGCCATGGTAAAGCCATCTTCTTTCACCCAGATTCTAAACAGTTCACCACCTAGTACTGGAGAGAAGTCCGGTTTGATAAGTAAAGATGTTTGTGGGGAACATAGAGTAGATAACAAATAAATGTTCTATTTTACTGCAGGGCATGAGTTACTTTATACAGCTAGTTATTTGTGTATATTTAATTTGCTAATAAATGATGTCTGTATTTTTGTCTGTTCTGCAGTATGTTGCTAACTTAGCTCTTCATTTTTTATTTAATTGGGAAACTACACCTTTTTATGCATAAAAATAACAACATCCTTTACATGGCTTTAGAGATTATTTGTCCATCTTCTAATACCTATCCCAGAGTTTCAGCAGAGTTTCACATTGCTGCTTCAGACGATTGTTTTAAATTGTTAGTGGTTTTTTGGTCTGTGCTACAGAAACTACAGAGGAGGGAACAAAACTCAAGAAACTGTTTATTTAGGACTTCCTCAAATTCACATTGGCACAAACCAGACATTCTTACCGACTGAGGAATAAGGTAAATCATTATTAAACATTTGAAAAAGATGGACATATGCTTTAGAGAGATAGACATGATAATTGTTGCATTTTAGTGGGAGGAATACATGGCCCTCTGTATGGATAGTTTGAACATTAAAGGCCTGATTCAAATACGAAAGCAACATGCATGTAAGTTGCATTTTTAAAAAGGGTAAGTAACTTGTGCTCATGTACATCCATATTCAAATGCAGATGTTTCTGAGAAATATGTTCTGATGTGAATACGATAGTAAATCATTTATGAGATGTAAGTCACACGTAAGCGTAATTGTGTTTTGTTGGGTTTGGTATTGTGTTTGGACTGAAGATATTGCACTTTTTCCCCTACATGTGTATTTACTCCCAATTCACATCAGAATGCACATGCGTGCATTTCCTTAATTGCCCTTATTAGTTGTAAAACACTGATGTTACCTGACGAGTGATATTAACCCTTTCACTACATTACCTCAATACCCTGCACTATTAAATGCTAACAATTACCCCTTTATCACATCCTTTATTAGCAAATAAGTCGTATTATTACACACTTGCAGTTAAAGAATAAAACACACATAGAACAGCAAATAAACTTTTCAACTTTTGACATAAAAAACAAAAAAATAAATTTCAAGGGAGTTGGGGTGGGGGTGGTTCTGCACCTGCAATAAAAAATAAATTACTATATTTAAACTTCAGAACATTAGTACATGTTAAAAACATATATTTGCTCTATGGGTGTAGTTTGGTCTCACATTTCTTGAGCTCTACAGAGCTGAGAGGTACTACATTACTATAAATTATCCTAAAGATTCATCCTATTGTAAAGATAGTACTAGCCAGAGGACTGCGTTTTGGAGGCACATGCAGTTGTATTATAGGGGAGTTATTTTACTGACAGTTATTGGGCCCATAAATTCATAAAATGCATAGTGTTGATTCCCCCCCCATATGTAAAACCACCTTTGTGTTAACCTTACACCATACTTAGAAACCATGAAATAAAGACACGGACACCGACTTAAGTTTGGAAATAAAAAGGTCCTTTTATTTTTGCTATTAATTTTTATTTTTATTTTTATTTTATTTTTATTTTATTTTCTATAAACTATTTTATTTATTTTTATTTTCTTTTATTTATTTTATTTCTATCAAAATCTATCAAAATTTTCTATCAACAATTTGGACCTTTTTTATATAGGTGGCGAAGAGCAGGGCAGCCAGCTAAACCAACATAAACCAATATTGTGGAAGATCGTCTCTTTTCCACCAACCTGGTTTAACACCTTATCTATTGGCCGGTACTATCGACTATAAATTAACTCAATACCCTCTGGACTCAAACTGGTCAAACCCTTTCAAGGCAAAACCTGATACTCCTTACTAGAGCATCAACGAGTCTGATAACGACGAGGGAACCAAGGCTATATCGCCCACACTTACGTACCGTATGTTTAACAACCATCTGACTGCCATGCTCTCCCACCGCTCACCTTCGTTCCTCGTGACAAGAAGTAACCCTGATATACTTAACACAGGGCGGGTGGGTGGGTATCCGGATCCAGGAAACAGGAAGCTCTCCTTCTTCTACTGCTGGATATATTCTTTCAACAACCACTCCCACCTCGTTCCAATTGGCTGATTCCGTCCCAGGCTTAACCCCTTGTTGGTAAGTAACATATTCAGCTCACAACACATGCTTTTAAAATCCTTCGGCTTAATGGCCTCTCTCATACTAAAATGCATAGTGTTGATTCCCCCCCCATATGTAAAACCACCTTTGTGTTAACCTTACACCATACTTAGAAACCATGAAATAAAGACACGGACACCGACTTAAGTTTGGAAATAAAAAGGTCCTTTTATTTTTGCTATTAATTTTTATTTTTATTTTTATTTTATTTTTATTTTATTTTCTATAAACTATTTTATTTATTTTTATTTTCTTTTATTTATTTTATTTCTATCAAAATCTATCAAAATTTTCTATCAACAATTTGGACCTTTTTTATATAGGTGGCGAAGAGCAGGGCAGCCAGCTAAACCAACATAAACCAATATTGTGGAAGATCGTCTCTTTTCCACCAACCTGGTTTAACACCTTATCTATTGGCCGGTACTATCGACTATAAATTAACTCAATACCCTCTGGACTCAAACTGGTCAAACCCTTTCAAGGCAAAACCTGATACTCCTTACTAGAGCATCAACGAGTCTGATAACGACGAGGGAACCAAGGCTATATCGCCCACACTTACGTACCGTATGTTTAACAACCATCTGACTGCCATGCTCTCCCACCACAGCCGTGTGTTCTTATGGACCACGCGGCCCGCCACCTAAAGAAAAAACTAAACCCCTCAACTCCGAAAAAATACTTTCTATAAATAAAACCATTCCTTCTGCCGACAAATGCACCCCATCCGCTCTGAAAAGATGTCTCCTGTCCACTGTTAACCCAGGATGACTTATCACTACCCCTTGCATGCTTTTCACGTTCTGCCTAGCGTACCCGTTTATCTTTTTAACCACCCTTATCAATGTGGCCGGGGGAATAGATGACCTCCAAAACAACCGGGGAATTATATTAGACCAACAAACCTTCATTGAAGGCCATCG